>NC_139623.1:102884574-103594574 GCF_964638095.1 Poromitra crassiceps
GAGAGATACCGAGAGAGAAAGAGAGAAAGAGAGACGGGGGAGAGAGCATGCACGCAGCTTCTCCTGTCTGTGGCTCGAGAGTTCTAGAGGGTAGCACCAATTAACTTCACAGTGCAGCCTGAGAGATGTGTATTCCCAGTAACTAGTAGCAATAATAACATTATTACCAATGGCCAAATACTTACCCATACTAATGATAATAGCTACCCATATTAATACAACAGTGCATCTTTGCACAAAGCTCTCAGGTTTAAGGTAGCCTACATCGGTTTAAGGTAGATTTAGAACAGATTAAAAAAATGCGATTAATTTGCGATTAATCGTGATTAACTATGGACAATCATGCGATTAATCGCGATTAAATATTTTAATCGATTGACAGCCCTAGGTTTGAGATTTTCAAGTGAGCCCTCAGTTGGAAAAGGTTGGAAAACCGCTGCTCTAGGGCCTAGAGGGGGAATGCTTATCTGTGTTAGCTCTGTGTGGGGCTGGTGGCCTGTCCAGGGTGTTTGCTATGCTGGGACAGGCTCCAACCCAAATTGTGCCCCATATCTCATTTGCATGGCAGGTAGGTAAATTGGGTGCAAAATTAGGTGACAGCTGAGTTATTCATTATACCAGTGCATCCCAAACTTAGCACGACCCTAAGTGGGGTCACCTGGAATTCAAATAGGGTCACCTGATATATATAAAAAAACAAAAAAATAATAATAAAAAGTATTAACTAGTGCATTAACTAGTACATATATATACATATATAGTCTCACCTACTACACACTAAATGTGTCCTGACTTGATCAGATTTGTTTATATATATATATATATATATATACACACACACATATATATATACATACACATATATATATATAAATATATATATATATATATATATATATACACACATATATACACATATATATATATATACATACACATATATATATATACATACATACATATATATATATATATATATATATATAGAATCTTTGAGATTATAACTTAAAATCAGGATTCTGAGAATAAAATCAGAATTCCGCGGGGAGAAGCATACTATGTGACATCACTGACGATGTCACTGATGACATTATCGATGGTGTAGCGGAATTTGAATGTCGCGGGTCCCTACATTTTTCCGACGTCAAAGTAGAGTCACGAGCCAAAAAAGGTTGGGAACCCTGCATTATACACTGATCTTTGTAGATCTGGCCTCAGTGTCCTCAACTACAGATCAACACCATGAAGGAATCAGAAGAACAAGCTCAAAGACTATTCTACTATGATTTCAAAAAACGGTCCTGTGTGCTATTTAATCGAATACTTTACATAGTGCACTAGCAAAACATTAGATGGATCTGCTACTCATGGGACAATGAGGATTTCATTGATGACTGTCTGGCTCTACTTTTAATACACATAGCAGGGACTAACAGTGTGTGTGTGTGTGTGTGTGTGTGTGTGTGTGTGTGTGTGTGTGTGTGTGTGTGTGTGTGTGTGTGTGTGTGTGTGTGTGTGTGTGCATTTTGGTACTCATCAACACCCTTGCATCCATGCCTCCCCTCAACACATCATCATTTATGCCCCATCTTATCACTGCAAGGGAACGTTCTAATTCCATCAACAGCCACTCACTGTGATGATTAGTGCCAGGCTGCTGGTGGCCTGGAGGTCACACAGCCACTCACTGTGATGATTAGTGCCAGGCTGCTGGTGGCCTGGAGGTCACACAGTTGTTTGTGGATGTTGGTCTGAAATAGGAGCTCACTGCATTGTTTGACTACATGTGAAAAGCTGGCTGACTGACTGACTGGGTGGGTGTGACTGAGGATATTGACAGCATGTGACTGTTGATGTTGAAATGTGCTGACAAATCAGTGAGAGCCAACCGACATGCAACAGTATCAGATACTCAATAGTTGTAATTTATCAAGCAAAAGTATTAGGGCTGTCAAACGATAAATTTTCTTAATCGCGATTCATCGCATCTTTGTATCGCATCTTTGTATCGCATCTTTGTATCACATGTTTAAAATTAGGGATGCACCGATCGATCGGCACGTGACCGGAAATGGCCGATTTTCACGTGATCGGCCTCGATCGGTGATCTGCGCCGGTCACTCTAAATAGCCGATTCTGTGAGCCGATTTTCACATGACGTGCGCGCACCCCAAAGCACCGAGACAGGCACCCAGCCACCACGCCACACACGCCAGCATACCTTCCTCGTTGTGGATTTTTTTCACCGTCAGTGAAGTAGACAAAGCTCGCAGTTTGTCACACATGCAAGTCGAAAATAAGCCGTGGAGACAGAGATGCGGCCGAGTCCCGCTCCGCTGGAGTCCAGTCAGAGCGGCTCGCTTCACCTCACTGGCCCCTCTCTCTCTGCTCTCTCTCCCCGGGAAGCGGTCCTCCAGCTACCCGCCACCGCGCACAGCCGGCTTGGCGAGGTGAACGTGAGCATTGTGTCCATTTCCATTCCACATCAGCGCTGCTGCCTCAGCCTGTCAGTCATGTTGCAACGTGGTGGATACAGGAGAGACTATTTGTTTCGTATTGCAAATAAAACGACATGAGAACGACGGACATAATAATAAAAATGCATCGGACTCACAAGTGTGTAACGTTTTCTGTGCGTGATGATATTTTTTCGGATGGCAGATAAAAATACGCATACCAAACTTCGGACTGTGTGTAAACTCCGCCTGATATTCAGACTGAAGATCGTTACTGTAACTCATAAACTCATTTCCCCTCTACTCAAGAGGACTGGTCTGGAGCCAGTCTATAAACTCCTTGTCCATGGATCATTTTGATGTTCTGTTGCACCTGTTTTCTTTTGGAAAAGTAAATGCATGATAGCTGTGGGATATAGGCTATTGGATTTAATTTAATTTTTGTATTCATTGTATTTGCACAAAAAAGCTCTGTCCAGTAGCCTAACCTGGAACACTTTTATTTTGAGATGTGTTCGAGTGAGATGGTCCTACTTCATGCAAATGATAAGAATTGTTTATTTGTTTATTTGGATCCCCATTAGATGTAAGAATTGTTCTATGAATCTTAATTTTCAAACAAAGTTACAAAAAACGTTTGTGTAAGCTGTCAATTGTTGTTTTTAGAAAAAAAAATCGGAATCGGCAAAAATCGGTATCGGCAAGTCAGACTATTCAAAAATCGGAAATCGGAATCGGCCAAGAAAATGGCAATCGGTGCATCCCTATTTAAAATGCCATTATTTTGCATTTCAAAGCATTTTTAATTCAATATTAATAATTCTTACCAGTGTGTCGTGATTGGGAATCAAATTAATGCAAATAAATGTACTTTGTGATCTTGAATTTTAGATTTATTTTCAATTAAATAGAAGTGCAATGTAGACAGGAGGTAACAATGTCTACAAAATATATCTTGAACAGAAAATAAATGCACAATTGTAAACAGTGCAGTACACGCGGCGCTGTAGAGCAGTCAAAACCCAAAATAACACAGCCGAAGAAGGCTGTGTCTGAGCTAAAAACCTTGGCACTTCCATGTACCTATACAGTTTTAGGGTCCCCTTGGTAATCTAGCCCAGATTAATCTAGCCCAGATTTGAAATGTGTAAGTGTAATGGTCTTTGAACTGGACCTGGTTTATGCGGTCTAAATGGGGAAAAACAATTAAATCTTCAATTTTTCCATTTTCACAGATAAGATAACATTTTCACAAATCTCAAAGTGTTTCTTGGTGAGAGTCTAGGGATCCCTTGGTGATCTAGCCCAGATTTGAAATGTGTAAATGTAATGGTCTTTGAACTGGACCTGGTTTTATGCGGTCTAGATGTGAAAAAACAATGAAATCTCAGTGAAAATGGTGGCCATCTTGGATTTGAGGTCAAATCTGACTTCCCTCCACATCTGAAAATAAATCTTATGGTATTCACTCACTATCTGATTTGTGAAACTTTTATCCCATTTGTGAAAACTAAAATAATGGGTGATTTCACTGAGATTTCATTGTTTTTTCGCATCTAGACCACAATTTTTTTTTGGCCGTTTTACATTTGAAACTTTGCCCGTTTGAAGCCAGATTTAGAGGAATATCTCATTTTAAGGCTGGCATCATTATGGTCTCTCTCTAATTATTGTTTAATAAGTATAAGAATGGAAATATAAGAAATATTAGAATATGAGTATAATTACAGAACATTAATACTCATTATTGTATGTTTAGTAATGTAATGTATATTATATAGCGCTTCACTGTTCACTGTTGCTTTTGACCGTGCTCAAAGACACTTTACAAATACAGGATAAAAGAACTTTAACACATTCACTGCCAGCCGTTTTTTTTTACTGTAGGTAGGTTCTGCCAGAGGGTTTTTTTGAGGATTCTGGCTCATCTTTCAAGACCCGAGGATTCTTTTCTGCTAAGATTTTGTGAACACACAATATCTCAAAAGAACTAATAGAATGTGTGCTTTCTCTTTCTAAAAGAGTTAGTTTGTAGAGTTAGTAGTTATGTAAGCATTAGCAGTTGAATACAGCATGGTTTCAGCGTCAGAAAAATTATTCAGAGATAAACGGCTTTTTGTGAAATTCGATAGAACAGTCACTTTAACCATTCATTTTTGGCATCAGTAAGACGTCAGACATCTAAACAATAGTTTTGAACAGTAATTTCCTCCATAACAGCAGGAAACCCACCTCTGCTTCCAACTCCTCCCTCCATGTGTGTCTTCTTGGCAAATTTCTTCTTGGCAAATTTGCAATCCCCCACCGCCAGCAATCAGCACGAAAACGAAAGCGTTTTCGCCAATCCATTTTCATGAGAATGGCTTCAGTCACACTGCTTTTTGCTTGCCTTCCTCTAGTCAGGAAAGCACTGTCGCCACTTAGTGGGTCGGTGGAATGGGTTGTACACGTTGTACACGTCCAATACTTATATAAGAGATGTAAAAGGGTTAGATGCACATCCCACCGTCAAAAAAACAAAATCGAATTTTTGACGTAAAAACACGTCATTGGCAGTGAACGGTTGGATTTTGTTTGACGTAAAAACACGTCATTGGCAGTGAACGTGTTAATAAAGAGAGAAAATATTAAAATACTGTAGATGAGAGAGACACAAAAAGATTATAGATCAAAAGCAACAGTGAAAAGGTGGGTTTTGAAGGCTTTTTTGGAAATGTGACATAATGAGTATGAAAGACAATGAGCTTTGGCCTGTCAGATGTGACTGGGGAGGGCATTCCAGAGGGAGGGGGCGGCTGCAGCAAGGCCCTGTCAGAGGCCCCCCTGTCACAGCTTTAGCAAAGAGATACCTGTTATTCTTGTCAAAGTGGATATCAATTGTATGATCATATTCAACCAGACAGTGAGATGGAGATTTACAATGGTGAGCAAAAAAAAAACGACTGGGGGGGCCTGGCCCCCCTGGCCCCCCCCATTAACTCCACCCATGGCTATCGTCATTGCCTGGCTTACTGCTGCTTGCTGGTCACGTTAATCCCCATGGCCAGAAAAAATCCCCAGATTTGTCGCTAACAACGTTTCTTTTCTCCAGGAGGAGAGTCTGTCCCCAGTGTGTAACGTTATGTGAGGCTGACAGACAGCGCTCACAACGAGCGCTGAGACCAGCAGCAGGGATGGGAGGGGCTGACTGACTGGGGGAGAAAGGACTGTGTGCAGAGTAGCATAATATATAGACCGACAAACGTAACCGCTCCAAACTATTCTCTGTGGTTAACCTGACATCCCTACCACGCTTGTATTGGTGACTATCTTGACAGGTGTGTCGGACTGAGAGCAGTTAAATAAATAATCCAGACCGTGAGGACTGCTGAAGAGCTCTGGAGTGTTTTTTTTTACGGTGTCACCGGCAGTAGCGGCTCGTGCATATTTGTCGAGGAAGGGCTATATACTGTATAGGCCTGGACGATGGGGTTGAAATCAATATACCGGTAATCATAAGGATTCTTCTCAATATCAATATCATATGTTTCACGTATGCAAAATCAGTGTTTATTAGGGGTGGGAGAAAAAATCGATTCACCTAAGTATCGCGATTTTTAATGTCACGATTTTTTGAATCGATCTTTTATTCCAGAATCGATAATCGCATTTTTTATGTTTATGTATGAAATGCTCCCACTTTCATCAATCACATAGAGCGCTTCCCTCTGCTCCGTGGCTCATACAGCCAATCATGTACCTTGTTAGTACAAGTGACACGGAAATAGCCAATCATTTAACAGACAAACTCCGAGTGCACCCGCCCCATGACCCGCCCCCACTCACACACAGCAAATCATATCCTTTGATCCAGAGCTGAGAGTCCCGACATTTCCTGGCTGCAGCACTGTCGAGTTGCAGGAAAATAGACAGTTTGTGTTGTACTCTGAAAGGGTTTCCACCCCCTTGAATCAAATTGTACATTATCAGCTTTATTTTAGCAAGAAAAAGTAGCGCGAGACCCATTCCTGGCTAATGATTGAGTCTCGCATTTTGGTCCTCCGCTGACGCCACTCGTTTGATCTCACCCGGCGTTACAAATAATTTGATGTGGTTGAGTTTCAATTCGTGTTAACGTAACGTGTCAACATGTATCCTATCTGCGCCCGGGAAATTAACGTTAATGTTAAGACACCAATTTCACAAATACGGACGTCTGCAACGTTACTTTACGGAATGGCATCCGCAGCTCAATTCGCTTCTGTCAGCAGAGACAAAGTTGAACTGTTGGAAAGGATTTACTTGTACTTTGGGACAGGAAGAATAACTAATTGTGTCATCTATTGAGCACACAGCTTATGACTTTATGTCTTCTGCTTGGGCAGAGAGTCTTGATGCGTATATAAAACTGATATGGAGAAATGTACCGCATTTTCAGCGAGGCAAGGCTTTTTCTCGTCCAACCACCGGCGCGCGGTCCCCAGCGCGGTCGCCCTCCAGCCCTACAGCCTATGGCATATTTGTAGCAGCAAAACCCAGGCTTTTCCACACCTCTGATTCACCTAACGTTAACACTACAACCCTGAAATACACGTTACCAAACGTTCTTTTAGAAGGCTGGCAACGTTAGGCTGTCATCAAAGTAAAACGTCACCATGTCTGTAAATTACTGCTTGCAGTTGCACTCATGTCTGTGTGTGTGTGACAAATTAGACCTACCTGTGTGCCTTGAAAATAAGGTGGTTCAAAATAAAGTGGCTAAATGCAACCTTTTCCTTCTCATGTTTTTTGTTTATTAATTAAAATTATCAATAATTATCGATATAGACTGATATGAAAGATGTTATATCAATATACTTTTTAACTATATCGCCCAGCCCTACTCATGCTATAATATACAGTCTCTAGAAGTGTATGATTCAACTTTTCCCATGTTCTAATCTAGTGTAAAAAAAACAAACTGAAAAAATAAAAGAAAAAATAAACAAAAATCGCAATAAATCGTAATATCGAATCGCAATAATCGTAGAATCGCAATACTTAAGAATCGCAATATATATCGAATCGGCACCCAAGTATCGTGATAGTATCGAATCGGGAGATAAGTGAATCGGCACAGCCCTAGTGTTTATCTCAGTGAACTGAATGGTGATGTCAAACAAACCTTATATCTCAAACGGCGTCGTTTTGAGTGACTTCACAGAATTTTCTTTCTCCATTCTTGCAAAACGTCTTTTGTGTTTTATGGCAGTTGAAAACAAACTTCTTTGCATCGCGCGCGTGCTGCAGGGAGACAACAAAGCCGTCAGCGTGGGACTGCTACTAGTGTTTATATATACTGCGTCGCTACCCATCTACGTAGCAGCCTAGCCTACGTCACGACACTCACTCTACCTGACCCCACCTCCACTTGGTCGCTAGATACGTGCGCCCAGAGCCCACCCAAATCCCTTTGTTTTTGAGAGTGAACAGCGCATGTGCAACTACACAGATCCTGATACTCTAATGATCTGCACTGGTGGAAACCGGAAGTAAACCGGAAGTCCCCGGACGGCGTCCGTGGCAATTCGGTGCAAGAAAATATTGACCCAAAAACAGTACACATGTAGATAATTATGAATCTACATATTTATTGCAGATTATATACTCACTATCTAATATTCACCTCGCTCATAAAAAAAATATATATAACGTTTTATTTCCCTCTTCTTCATGTGGATATTTACTGTCAATGATGTGGATACAGTAGGTGGGGCGGCGCCCTGGCGCCCTCTAGTGGCCGGCCGCATTTACCCGCTGGGAAAATGTCCACACCGTGGCATCCCTATCGTACAGGCTAAACTCTCATACTGCTAGGTCTCTAGCAGGCTCAACTCTGAGACTGACAACATTCAAACGTTCAGGCTAACACCCCCACTTACGGCATTGTCATAACACTCTTAAAGGGCCAGTCCCACTGACGTGGCGCATAAACAACAATCTGCTGCTTGCTACAGATAATAACTTTATCTGGTCAAAACAACATCCGGTTAACCGGTTACACACTGCCAGAAGACCAGTGTACACGTTTAGAAAATGTTGTAATGGTTGACACCCCTAGTTCAGAGCAGTCGAAATCTCGTTTGCCCACGTTTAATACTGTATGAACATCAGCATAATAGGTCCCCTTTAAAATTCCTGGCTCTCAGACTAGGATCAAAATCACCACAATCTTCTCTCATGTGTCTCCTCCTCTGCTTTCTTACTGTCAGTCTCAGGAAAGAAAAAATACCCACAATGCTTGTACTGTATGGGCAGTGCTGTAGTGGTAAAAAAAAAGGTGGGTAAACTATACTTTTGAGGCAGCTTTCTCACGCGGCACCGGCAGTGTTATAACGGAGGATAAATAAGCTTCCGTGACCGATATACAAGACAAAATATGAGAGTATATAGAACAACTTAATCTGAATCATATAGCCCTATAAGGTATATCAGGGGGTTCCCCCACATTTCTGAGTAGCCAGCCAGATAGAAAAAGTAGCTGGCTATGGGATGGGCCTTGCCCCTCAAGGGGGGTCCGGGTGGATTCTCCCCCGGAAGATTTTTTTTTAAATTTTAAAGTAAAATTCATCAACCTGGTGCATTTGAGAGCAAAATGAACTACACACATCTCTAATGTGTTGTGACTTTACAAATAATTAGGCCTAAACAATCAATATAAAATGTATTTATTGAACATTTGTTGAATTTCTCCAGGTATGAAAAGTTAAATTATACAGTAGGTAGCCTACTTTAAAGGACCTTGTATGAACCCAGTATATACAGTTTGAAGAGTAATATAGTTCTCTCTCTCACACACACTGTACCTGTGATTGTCAGCTTCAGCTTTATAGCTAAAAGTATGTAGACAGATTTAATCTGTGATTCTTGAATACCAATATACTGTATAATTCAAACTGTCGACAAACACATTGGGCAAGGATAGGTAGACAACATACTGTACATGGAAATAAAAGTGGTTCTGCCACTCTGGCCACTAAATTTTAGTCAGCCAATATTTATTTATACAGATCTCGGCACAACAAACACCAGTATGTTTCTAGATAGTTTTCAACATGGTCGTATTATATTGGCTTTATACAGTAGCACCTGGACTATTCAAGTCGACTCGCACGCACCTAATGTTACAAACTTTACTTGATCAGAGGGAAATCAATCATGTTTCTTACACCAGTGATTCACTCTTCAGTTGTAAAACGGTGAGCCTATATGATTTTCCCCACTCCGGACACACATTTTTAACCAACCTTACCTATGTTCAGCTCACCATGAGCTGGTCTCCAAATGCGCATTGCGCATCGCTGGCACAATGGCACCGTTAAGTTGTTTGAAGGGAGCGCTGTCTGGGCAGGCAAGCACAGCTCGATAAAGGCACCAACGTGACCGGGGCCGTGTACCTTTCCCGCGGAGCGCTCCACAAAAATAGGCTACGGTTCGCGGAGATCCTGGTCAGTGCCATGCCCATGAGTAATCTTTTTTCTTTTCTTTTGGTGTGTGACGTGCTTGGCGTGGTCTCCGCATCAACGGAGTTTACGCGAACGTGTTAAAACTCGTGCAATAATAAGTGTGCATAAACGATTTAAACATGTGAGTAAACGATCTTAAAAGGTGCCTAAACGCTGCAGAGCATTGAAAAAGGTACGTAAACGCCGTTTACGTGCGTTTAGCCACCACTACAGCCCTGTGTATGGGGTTAGTTTCACCATTTCCAACTATGGCAAGCAATGTGTGCAAGCGGAGGCTCATAATATCAAGTCAGCCTTAACTAAGTGATAACCTGCACCCTCTCAGTGCGAGCCACTTTCCTGTAAAGGCACCATGCAGATAATGTATATGATGCAACATTTTGCAATGCTGAAATAACCATGCAGAACTTAACTGAAATATCATAATGTTTTAGTGGACCTTTGAACTGTAATGGAGTGAGAGGATGAACAGACATTAATGTGCTCAAGCTGTGAATTCATTCATAAAGCTAGAGAAAGATGAACATGGGGGGAGGGGGGGACGACCATATGCATCACTTACTATCTACAAACATAATTCTAGAAGAAATATACTATTTAGCAAGCCTATTTTCTATAGATTTCTATGAGCTCTACCAAACAACTTTTCCAGAAAATAAACTGGTTGGTTTGGGTAGAGTTTGATTAATTTGTAAGACAAGCAAATGGGATACTGTACATTATTTGATTTTGCGAGGCTGTTAGCTATAGATTTCCCTGGCAGAGATCAGCATAATTTACATGTTCAAACTTTTGATACCATCTGGGGTGTTTCACATCACTTGAAATGATTAATGTTCCTTCAAATTTCAGGGAGAATAAATGCACAATAAACCACAAAAAATGAGCTTGTGCTGCAAAAATCTCCCCAGGGGAGTATAATAGCCCTCTAGCTAGCTACTTTTTCTAAGCCACTGGTTATTCTATAGACTTGTGAGACACAATGATACATGCTATTAGAAAATGATAGGATGTGTGTGGATTACTAAGGAAACAGCATTTTGAGCTACAGTAGGCTCTCTGTCAGAACATCCTCACAGCACTTACCCGCTGAATCGCATGACAACTTTGGCTGCAGAAACAGTGGCAAGCTCGATGAAGGAGTCATGCCGCCCCGTAGCCATGATATTCTGAATTACAATAGAAAAGCTGCCTTGATTTTGCGGTCTTTTTTCTTGTAGACAACTCAAAAAAGCATCCTATTGACACCGCCTGCATACGAGGAGGCAAAACTCAACAAAGTAACTGAGGGTCTGTTATTTGAGCTAGCAAGCAAGATCAAGACTTTAGGGTTATTAGTGGCAATAGATGTTTATAATCAATTCCAGCTAAATTAGCAAGCTAAAGATCAGCTGTGCCTGTGACTATCAGTGAACATCACCAATATTTACAGGACAAACAAAATAATGGAAACATGAAAAAGGACTTTACATGTGAAGCAATTAAATCACAATTACAAAGGCTATGCAGTCATATAATGTTGCCTGTCATTTAGCAGCAGTACTGAAGGTGTCAGCTTTCAAAGAGGTGCAACATTCACCATGTTTGCAAGTTTTCAAAGCAACATGATGCAACATAACACGTCTCTCAAGCCAGACTGTTCTTCTCCATTCTGTGAATGCAGCTTAAACAGTCTGTAATTCACACCCACAGAACATGGACAAAGTAAGTTGGGGGGGGGGGCGCTTCAGACAGGAGGAGGAAGTTTGAACCGATCCAGGTGATTGGAGAAATATTTCGGCAGGACATCCGGACCGGGACATCCCCCTATCATCGCTCATTATTTCCCCTGAGCTTCCCTTTCCATTTTGACCGAGTTTTCCGTGCTCGAATTACGTTTAGGCGGAAGCATTTAGAAATTGCGAGAGCCAACCATCTGTTTTAAGAGACTACATAACACATAACATAACAGACAAGATTAAGTAAAGGTAAAGTAAATAAAACGTTATTTATATAGCACCCTTCCCAGCACAAATGCACAGAGTGCTTTACATCGGTAAGAAAAAGCAATACAGTGCAATGAAACAATAGATTAAAAAAACCAACAAGGTACAATAAAAGCATGGGATAAAACAACAAAAATGACAAGTAAAAAGTGAAAGCAGTGATTGTTTATCGATTGCCAAAGGCCTGTCTGTAAAAGTGTGTTTTGAGATGTTTTTGATGAGCCCCACCACTGTGGGCTGCTTCCGGTGAAACAGAGATAGTGCTAGAGATATGTAAAAACTGCTTCCGGTGAAACAGAGATAGTGCTAGAGATATGTAAAAACAGCTTCCAGTGAAACAGAGATAGTGCTAGAGATATGTAAAAACAGCTTCCAGTGAAGCAGAGATAGTGCTAGAGATATGTAAAAACTGCTTTCAGCGAAACAGAGATAGTGCTAGAGATATGTAAAAACAGCTTCCAGTGAAACAGAGATAGTGCTAGAGATTAGGGATGCACGATATATCGGTCATATCGGTATCGGTCAGATGTTGCAATGTTAATATCGGTTATCATTATCAGCCAAATTCTTCACATTGATATGAAATAATGCAGTAAATCTATGATTTATGGGCTTTTCCAAAGGCTTTGCCAATAAAGAAATGCATAACTTTTTCAAATTCAGTGTTAACATGTGTTTTTCAGTATGTACAAAATGTGATGATCATAAAAATGTGGTTTTATACAGATCATATCGACATCGGTAAATATCGATTATCGGCCATAACAGCAATGTTAATATCGGTTATCGGCATCGGCCAAAATTTTCATATCGGTGCATCCCTACTAGAGATATGTAAAAACTGCTTCCAGTGAAACAGAGATAGTGCTAGAGATATGTAAAAACAGCTTCCAGTGAAACAGAGATAGTGCTAGAGATATGTAAAAACAGCTTCCAGCGAAACAGAGGTAGTGCTAGAGATATGTAAAAACAGCTTCCAGTGAAGCAGAGATAGTACTGCTAGAGATATGTAAAAACTGCTTCCAGTGAAACAGAGATAGTGCTAGAGATATGTAAAAACAGCTTCCAGCGAAACAGAGATAGTGCTAGAGATATGTAAAAACAGCTTCCAGTGAAACAGAGATAGTGCTAGAGATATGTAAAAACAGCTTCCAGCGAAACAGAGATAGTGCTAGAGATATGTAAAAACAGCTTCCAGTGAAACAGAGATAGTGCTAGAGATATGTAAAAACAGCTTCCAGCGAAACAGAGATAGTGCTAGAGATATGTAAAAACAGCTTCCAGTGAAACAGAGATAGTACTGCTTGTAGCGGACACGGTACTTTGGAACTAGATAGACAGTCAAATACCTGCCAACTTCTGACTCAAAAGCATTTCCAGGACAGTTGGGCAGTATTGATTGCAAAGAGGGGAAAGGAAACAGTAGCAGTAAGAGGGGAGGAGATAAGATAGAAGTGAGTAATATATATGGGAAAGGCAATAAGACAACGAGAGGATGAGGATGCACAAAAATGATGACGATGATGTCTTGACTCAGTAGCTATTAGGCTCAGACAGAGCCGGTATCACAGGCATTTCATTTCTGTTTCATGTGCTCCTACTCAACCTAAACAGCCAACACAGTCTCACAGAAAATTGTATAATACCAACGTTTTGGACCAACGTTGCTATTTTACAATTTCGGCTCGAAAATTGTAAAATAGTAACGTTCTGAGATTTTAGGGTTAGAATTAGAGTAGGGGGAGGGGTTAGAAACAGAAAATCTCCGTAAAACACGCCCAAACCACGCCCACCGCTGTAGACACATACGTTACCATTTTACAATTTCTTAGCCGAAATTGTAAAATAGCAACGTTTGTCCACAAACGTTGCTATTTTACAATTTTTTTGGAGATCGGGTTGAAACAGCACATAGTGTGCCATAGTGACCATAAGGTGAGAGATTAGTGACCATAATGTGAGAGAGAGACAGAGAAAAAGAAATAAGTATAAGTAAATAAATAAATAATAAATAAGTAAATAAGAGAATAAGAAAATATTCCCCTCCTAATCTCTCAACACGGGGAAGGTATACATCACACTCAGCTAATCAGGTCGTGCATTTCCTAAAATTGTCCATTTAGTAACTCTGAAAACAGGACTGAAAGGATTTCCGTGATTAATGCTTGCATAAGTAAATGTTTTATCAATTCCAAATTGTGCACACAATCTGTTGTTACTGTGCCTGGATTTCACTATTTCCTGTTTGTGTAACGCATCTCTGAAAGAGCGAGAGAGAGCGACCGGGAGAGACTGTGTGGGTGTTTGTGTGTGCATACATGGATATTTGTGTGTGTGTGTGTGTGTGTGTGCGTGCGTGCCAATGTGTGCATCTTGTTCATGGCAAGGAATCAGCTCAGTTTAGCACATAATGGAAATGTGAATAGCCCAGAGCGCCTCTCTCCCACACAGGGAGAGAACTGGCCGGGAGAAGGCTGCATCTCTCCAAATCCAAACAGAGAAAGGGAGAGAGTAAGCTAGGTTAAAATGCTGCTGCCTCCCTCTCACTCCCTGGAGCCATGCAGAGCTCTACCCATACATTACTCAAACAGGTTATCCAAACAGGTCTCTCTAGTAATACACACACACACGTATGCACATACATACAGACACATATGCACAAGCCTAAATATGCATGAACACACACCCACCCACCCATCCACCCACACAGACACGCACGCATGCACGCACACACACACACACACACACACGCACACAGAGACACACACGCACGCACGCACACACACACAGACACACATAGCTACATTTTAACAAGTAGAGAAACTCTTGACAATTCATTGACTAGAAAATTAGCAATCAGCACCATGGACAGCTCACTGCATCACTACATGCTCACTGCTCACATGTAAATGCATTAGCCTACTGTAAATACGCACTTTTTTTCTTTCTTTTCTCATAACATGAACCCTACCCGACCCGACTAATTGGCATTTAAATTGTCGCCCCTTTTTCAGGCCCTGTCGGGCTCAGGCTGAAACAGAGAACTTTTAAGTGTATAGTTGTAAACACACATGGACAATTCGTAAAACAATAAGTCAACATAATGTTAATTAACTCATCTATGGTTACCAACATACTGTACCACTGAAATGCAATCATACGGCAACAGCGTAATCCCTTTGGCAAGGGCACTACCTTCATGCCCAAAACACAGTAATGCGAGAGTCAGACTTACATGCTACTTCTAGAGATGCGTTGCGGCTCACTGCCTCTCCCAGGTAGTTGCGGGCCACACACACGTAGCTGCCATCGTCAGGTTTGCTGCGTCGTCCGTGGACGATGCGCAGGAAGAAGAGGGAGCCGCTGGGCAGCAGCATGCGGTGAGAGCGGGGGTTGTCGCGGTCCGTCTCCACGCGCTCCCCATCTTTGTACCACTCCACTGTGGGCGCGGGGCGGCCCTCTGCCTTACAGTTGAGAGTGGCTGGTTCCCCCTTGGACACAATGAGGTCAGAGGGGTGTTCCACAATGCGTGGAGGGAAGTCCTCCTGGCGAAGACGGGAGCCTGATGGGAATGAAGTGTGGAATGACTAGTTGAAGTAATAATCTGTGACATTTTCATATATAATAGAGGGGGGTCGGAGATGGGTAGCACAAAAGTGACTCAACCTATACCCAATTATGAAAGACTTTATATTTGTTCTAAACACCCAGGGCTCTATCTTCCGACAGGCGCTATCCCCTAATAGCCCCGATTGCGCACCTGTTTGCACATTTGGGCGGTCTTAACTACCAGAATTATTCACAGGCGTGGCCAGGCAAGGCTGGGCATTACGTCAATCAAAACCAATCAGATTCCCGTCTCGCAATGGTTTGTTTGCGCGAGGCATGCAATATGCTGTAATTATCTCCATGCGTAATAGAGTGTACTCACTCGTACGAGGACAGAGAGAGCTTATTGACAGATTGTCTGTGGTGCCAACGAACCTCCGGCTTATGAAGGTAAATAGCCTATGTCTATTGTCCAACAAGTTTTCTCAATTCATTTCCCTCTTTGCGATGTGTTAAAAGTTTCTCAGTGAGTTATAGTTGATTGCCTCACTGAATTATCTGCTAATACCCAATTTTAGCAGCATAATTTGATGTCTTGGCGTGGCAAGGCTGTGCGTACATATCCAAAACGAATTCCATTTTCCACTGCGCAAATACCTCTCTGCGCTGGGAGCGCAACGGTAATCTCCATGCAGCGCACCCAGCGCAGAGAGGTATTTGCGCGTAAGAGGTCCTTTTCAAAGCTCTTAGTGCAAAGTAATTGCGCGCTGCTGACGATAGCATAATGCCATCTATCACCACATTTTAGCGCTGAAACGCCTGCTTTGGCTTGTGTCCGCCCCCAATTTGCATTGCGCACAGTGTTAAACGAGCGCAAACGCTAAATTAGCGCTTTTGGGAAGATAGAGCCCCCAGTGTTTAGGTTAGGTCTTTCTTGAGAAAAATCCTCTTGCACACATAAAGTGATGCATGATGTGCTCCAGCAGCAACAACAGTGTGTTTATTGGAAGAAATAGAAGAACTGAGTAGTTAGCATTAGCGCTGCAACTAACAATTAGCCCAGCCATTCCCAACTTCTAGGCTGGGGCCAACTGGTGGGCCACGAAGGTATTATAGGGGGGCCACCAAATCATTTGCAAAAGATTCTGGGGGAAAAAAGTAATTGCTATTATTATGTATGAGAATGCATTTCTCGATTGTTGAATGATACCGTTATTCATTAATTAGTTCGATTAATTAATAATTTTCTTGAATAATCGATTGGTTGTTTGGTCTATAAAATGTCACAAAATGGTGAAAAATTACGATCAGTGTTTCCCAAAGCCCAAGATGACGTCCTCAAATGTCGTGTTTGTCCACAACCCAAAGATATTCCGTTTACTGTCATAGAGGAGTAAAGAAACCAGAAGATATTCACATTGATTTTGAGAATTTGTGGTGGGGGACCGCAAGATTTTTTTAAACATTTGAAAGTAAAATGCATGAATTTGGTGTACTTTGAGAAAGCTTAAGAGCAAAATTAAAAGGCTAGATCTATGAAGAACATGTCATCATTACTGTGCTGTGGGTTTACAATGACAAACTAAATTTCTCCCTATAGGTCAGGGATACTCAACTTGCTTTGCCACTTTCGTGAAATGATAGAAGGCGAGGGGCCAGTTAATAAACAAACAATATACATTTTTCTGTAGCGGATTGTAGGTTTTTGGGGTGTCAGCCGGAGTTTAGGCTGACAGTGTTGTGCACACCGGATAGTTAAGTTAGTTCAACCCGATCTCCAAAAAAAACGTAAAATAGGCACGTTTGTGGACAAACGTTGCTATTTTACGATGTCGGCTAAGAAATTGTAAAATGGGAACGTATGCGTCTACAGCGGTGGGCGGGGTTTGGGCGTGTTTTATGGAGATTTTCTGTTTCTAACCCCTCCCCCTACTCTAATCCTCACCCTAACCACTCGGAACGTTAATATTTTACGTTTTTCGAGCCGAAATTGTAAAATAGCAACGTTGGTCCACATCGTTGGTATTATACGTTTTTCTAAGAGACTGTGTTGGTTAGTTAGGTTAAGTACATACATAAGTGCCTGGGTAGCGAGCAGATGGCGGTATTTGACAATTTAGCAGCTAAATCATAGATTATTGAAAGATATTCCATATTCCAGACTGAAATGCTATAACAGAAGTATTGGCCAGAATGACATGAACATTTATTGGACACTTATTCAGCGGATATCTTGCATGTTGCGTTCAGGTGCACTGTAAAAAAAAAAAAAAAAATTTGGTCAACATCTTATTGTGGCGGTCAAAATATTATTGTGGCGGCCCGCCACAAATTCCTTTATGTATGGGAAACACTGTAACCGATTATCAAAAGTTGGTTGGCGTCTGCGATTAATTTAACTAATCGATTAATCACTGTTAGCTCTAGTTAGCATGACCAGTGGATAGTCGCTATGGCTAAGCAGACAAAGAAAACAGCAACACCTCCAGGAACTCAAACTTCATCAGAAAATCTAGGGAAAAAGATGTCGCACAACTGGCGACATTTCATGTGAATTGTAATCTTTGGGGAGTGCAGTGCAAAAACAGCACTGCAATGCCCGCTTAAGTAGATTACCACTTTACAGTAAGATGATTCACATACTGTAACAGCATTGTAATATACAGTTATACCTTTGTAGACAATGCAACGCTGAAAATAGTAAGAAAGCTGAATGAATGGCTGAGAGAATTGCCTTTTCACTACCAATATACACGATATATGTACATAAGACCGATGTGACAGCATGATGGTTGAGAAAAACAAGGTGGAATCTCACACTATCAAGTGGATATGTGTCAGAACCTTACTGCACTATATGCCATGTTAGCACAATACACAAGCTCCAATATTGACTTTGACAGACGGGAGCAAAGGAGTCATTACATCTCATTAGCTTTTTCATTAACACGTTCCATCAAGCAATGACATCATCAAACATGTCTCTGTGGGTGTAGAACAGGCTACTTACTACTCTGGACTTTCACTATGTAATAACAAACATGTCTCTGTGGGTATAGAACAGGCTACTTACTACTCTGGACTTTCACTATGTAATAACAAACATGTCTCTGTGGGTATAGAACAGGCTACTTACTACTCTGGACTTTCACTATGTAATAACAAACATGTCTCTGTGGGTATAGAACAGGCTACTACTCTGGACTTTCACTATGTAATAACAAACATGTCTCTGTGGGTGTAGAACAGGCTACTACTCTGGACTTTCACTATGTAATAACAAACATGTATCTGTGGGTGTAGAACAGGCTACTTACTACTCTGGACTTTCACTATGTAATAACAAACATGTATCTGTGGGTGTAGAACAGGCTACTTACTACTCTGGACTTTCACTATGTAATAACAAACATGTCTCTGTGGGTGTAGAACAGGCTACTACTCTGGATTTTCACTATGTAATAACAAACATGTATCTGTGGGTGTAGAACAGGCTACTACTCTGGACTTTCACTATGTAATAACAAACATGTCTCTGTGGGTGTAGAACAGGCTACTACTCTGGACTTTCACTATGTAATAACAAACATGTCTCTGTGGGTGTAGAACAGGCTACTACTCTGGACTTTCACTATGTAATAACAAACATGTATCTGTGGGTGTAGAACAGGCTACTACTCTGGATTTTCACTATGTAATAACAAACATGTCTCTGTGGGTGTAGAACAGGCTACTTACTACTCTGGACTTTCACTATGTAATAACAAACATGTCTCTGTGGGTGTAGAACAGGCTACTACTCTGGACTTTCACTATGTAATAACAAACATGTCTCTGTGGGTGTAGAACAGGCTACTACTCTGGACTTTCACTATGTAATAACAAACATGTCTCTGTGGGTATAGAACAGGCTACTACTCTGGACTTTCACTATGTAATAACAAACATGTCTCTGTGGGTATAGAACAGGCTACTACTCTGGACTTTCACTATGTAATAACAAACATGTCTCTGTGGGTGTAGAACAGGCTACTCTGGACCTTCACTATGTAATAACAAACATGTCTCTGTGGGTATAGAACAGGCTACTACTCTGGATTTTCACTATGTAATAACAAACATGTCTCTGTGGGTGTAGAACAGGCTACTTACTACTCTGGACTTTCACTATGTAATAACAAACATGTATCTGTGGGTGTAGAACAGGCTACTACTCTGGACTTTCACTATGTAATAACAAACATGTCTCTGTGGGTGTAGAACAGGCTACTTACTACTCTGGACTTTCACTATGTAATAACAAACATGTCTCTGTGGGTATAGAACAGGCTACTACTCTGGACTTTCACTATGTAATAACAAACATGTCTCTGTGGGTATAGAACAGGCTACTACTCTGGACCTTCACTATGTAATAACAAACATGTCTCTGTGGGTATAGAACAGGCTACTACTCTGGACCTTCACTATGTAATAACAAACATGTCTCTGTGGGTATAGAACAGGCTACTACTCTGGATTTTCACTATGTAATAACAAACATGTCTCTGTGGGTGTAGAACAGGCTACTTACTACTCTGGACTTTCACTATGTAATAACAAACATGTATCTGTGGGTGTAGAACAGGCTACTACTCTGGACTTTCACTATGTAATAACAAACATGTCTCTGTGGGTGTAGAACAGGCTACTTACTACTCTGGACTTTCACTATGTAATAACAAACATGTCTCTGTGGGTGTAGAACAGGCTACTACTCTGGACTTTCACTATGTAATAACAAACATGTCTCTGTGGGTATAGAACAGGCTACTACTCTGGACTTTCACTATGTAATAACAAACATGTCTCTGTGGGTATAGAACAGGCTACTACTCTGGACTTTCACTATGTAATAACAAACATGTCTCTGTGGGTGTAGAACAGGCTACTACTCTGGACTTTCACTATGTAATAACAAACATGTCTCTGTGGGTGTAGAACCAACCCGATCTCCAAAAAAATCGTAAAATAGCAACGTTTGTGGACAAACGTTGCTATTTTACGATGTCGGCTAAGAAATTGTAAAATGGGAACGTATGCGTCTACAGCGGTGGGCGGGGTTTGGGCGTGTTTTACGGAGATTTTCTGTTTCTAACCCCTCCCCCTACTCTAATCCTCACCCTAACCACTCGGAACGTTAATATTTTACGTTTTTCGAGCCGAAAT
Source organism: Poromitra crassiceps (assembly GCF_964638095.1). Lineage (NCBI taxonomy): Eukaryota > Metazoa > Chordata > Actinopteri > Beryciformes > Melamphaidae > Poromitra > Poromitra crassiceps. Next base: position 102,905,257 of record NC_139623.1, read on the forward strand.
TGTAAAATAGCAACGTTGGTCCACATCGTTGGTATTATACGTTTTTCTAAGAGACTGTGTTGGTAGAACAGGCTACTTACTACTCTGGACTTTCACTATGTAATAACAAACATGTCTCTGTGGGTGTAGAACAGGCTACTACTCTGGACTTTCACTATGTAATAACAAACATGTCTCTGTGGGTGTAGAACAGGCTACTTACTACTCTGGACTTTCACTATGTAATAACAAACATGTCTCTGTGGGTGTAGAACAGGCTACTACTCTGGACTTTCACTATGTAATAACAAACATGTCTCTGTGGGTGTAGAACAGGCTACTACTCTGGACTTTCACTATGTAATAACAAACATGTCTCTGTGGGTATAGAACAGGCTACTACTCTGGACTTTCACTATGTAATAACAAACATGTCTCTGTGGGTATAGAACAGGCTACTACTCTGGACTTTCACTATGTAATAACAAACATGTCTCTGTGGGTATAGAACAGGCTACTACTCTGGACTTTCACTATGTAATAACAAACATGTCTCTGTGGGTGTAGAACAGGCTACTCTGGACCTTCACTATGTAATAACAAACATGTCTCTGTGGGTATAGAACAGGCTACTACTCTGGATTTTCACTATGTAATAACAAACATGTCTCTGTGGGTGTAGAACAGGCTACTTACTACTCTGGACTTTCACTATGTAATAACAAACATGTATCTGTGGGTGTAGAACAGGCTACTACTCTGGACTTTCACTATGTAATAACAAACATGTCTCTGTGGGTGTAGAACAGGCTACTTACTACTCTGGACTTTCACTATGTAATAACAAACATGTCTCTGTGGGTGTAGAACAGGCTACTACTCTGGACTTTCACTATGTAATAACAAACATGTCTCTGTGGGTATAGAACAGGCTACTACTCTGGACTTTCACTATGTAATAACAAACATGTCTCTGTGGGTGTAGAACAGGCTACTACTCTGGACTTTCACTATGTAATAACAAACATGTCTCTGTGGGTGTAGAACAGGCTACTACTCTGGACTTTCACTATGTAATAACAAACATGTCTCTGTGGGTATAGAACAGGCTACTACTCTGGACTTTCACTATGTAATAACAAACATGTCTCTGTGGGTGTAGAACAGGCTACTACTCTGGACTTTCACTATGTAATAACAAACATGTCTCTGTGGGTGTAGAACAGGCTACTTACTACTCTGGACTTTCACTATGTAATAACAAACATGTCTCTGTGGGTGTAGAACAGGCTACTACTCTGGACTTTCACTATGTAATAACAAACATGTCTCTGTGGGTGTAGAACAGGCTACTACTCTGGACTTTCACTATGTAATAACAAACATGTCTCTGTGGGTGTAGAACAGGCTACTTACTACTCTGGACTTTCACTATGTAATAACAAACATGTATCTGTGGGTGTAGAACAGGCTACTACTCTGGACTTTCACTATGTAATAACAAACATGTCTCTGTGGGTGTAGAACAGGCTACTACTCTGGACTTTCACTATGTAATAACAAACATGTCTCTGTGGGTATAGAACAGGCTACTACTCTGGACTTTCCAACCCGATCTCCAAAAAAAACGTAAAATAGGCACGTTTGTGGACAAACGTTGCTATTTTACGATGTCGGCTAAGAAATTGTAAAATGGGAACGTATGCGTCTACAGCGGTGGGCGGGGTTTGGGCGTGTTTTATGGAGATTTTCTGTTTCTAACCCCTCCCCCTACTCTAATCCTCACCCTAACCACTCGGAACGTTTATATTTTACGTTTTTCGAGCCGAAATTGTAAAATAGCAACGTTGGTCCACATCGTTGGTATTATACGTTTTTCTAAGAGACTGTGTTGGGACTTTCACTATGTAATAACAAACATGTCTCTGTGGGTATAGAACAGGCTACTACTCTGGACTTTCACTATGTAATAACAAACATGTCTCTGTGGGTGTAGAACAGGCTACTACTCTGGACTTTCACTATGTAATAACAAACATGTCTCTGTGGGTGTCGAACAGTCTACTTACTACTCTGGACTTTCACTATGTAATAACAAACATGTCTCTGTGGGTGTAGAACAGGCTACTACTCTGGACTTTCACTATGTAATAACAAACATGTCTCTGTGGGTGTAGAACAGGCTACTACTCTGGACTTTCACTATGTAATAACAAACATGTCTCTGTGGGTGTAGAACAGGCTACTATGGATTTTCACTATGTAATATGTATCATGGATGTGTAAATGGATGGGTACATTACTACAGTTAGCCATTATAATACGAGTTTATTTAACCTGATTAGGGAAATAGTCCAACCATAGCAAATGTCATGTAAATAAATCCCTGATCCTGACTATATTGATTAGATTAAGGTCATAAGCACAGTCTAGATGTTTTTTGCCGAGTCTTTCAATTTATTAGGCATGTGAACACATTAACTTAATTCACTTTCTAAAATGCTCGATTCCTAGGCTCGCCCTGCAGCTCATCGAGCTGGCCCTGCAGCTTGCATACGCAGCGCGGCCGCTGAGCAGCCTCGCCCGCCCTGCAGCTCGACCGCTGTGCGGGCTCACTTGCTCCCTCGCCTGCCCTGCAGCTCGCCCGCTGTGCGGGCTCACTTGCTCTTATGACATCACTGATGACCACTGCGTGTTGTGCCCTCGCCTGCTCTATGATGACATCATCACAGATGACATCACTGATGACAATGGGCAATCACCTAATTAAAAAATCCGGCTCCGTCAGGTCACCCGCACAGCCCAGGGGCGGAAGCCATCGTCTCTGTCTGGTTCCTCCCCGATTCTTCTTCTTCAGCCTCTGTGGTGTTTTATGACAGTTGGCATCCTTTATGTTCTGGATTTATCCATCCTGTTTCCCTACATTCTGTAAAACCCAATCGTTTCCTCTTTCTCCTAACTCTCACACCTCAATCTCCCAGGTCGTTACTGAACCTCCCGGGGTCGTTCCCCGATTCTACCTATATTCCCATCACTTATAGCCTCAGACTGATGACATCACTGATGACATCATCACTGATGATATCATCACTAATGACATAATGATGACATCACTGGACTATAGCCTCAGCCTTAGGGGCAATTAATCTGCCCTAATTAAAAAATCAGGCTCTGCCAGGTCACCCGCACAGGTGCTCTTTACACATCCTGAAGGATTCAGCCCGATCGCACATAAAACGGCATAGCTGTGGCCGAACACAGAACTTGAAACAAACAGTGGACAGAGCCCACATACTAAATTTGATATACTCTATAGGCATCTCGCGCGGTCGTGCGCGCGATTCCTAGGTTCGCCCGCCCTGCAGCTCGCCAAGCTGGCCCTGCAGCTTGCATACGCAGCATGGCCGCTGAGCAGCCTCGGCCTTCCTGCAGCTCGTCCGCTGTGTGGGCTCACCTGCTCTTATGACATCACTGATGACCACAGCACGTCGCGCCCTCGCCTGCTCTATGATGACATCATCACGGATGACATCACTTATGACAATTAGGGCAATCACCTAATTAAAAAATCCAGCTCCGTCAGGTCACCCGCACAGCCCAGGGGCAGAAACCATCGTCTCCGTCTGGTTCCTCCCGATTCTACCTATACTTATACTCCCATCACTTATAGCCTCACACTGATGGCATCACTGATGACATCATCACTGATGACATCATCACTGAACTATAGCCTCAGCCTTAGGGCAATCAGCCTTAGGGCAATTAATCTGCCCTAATTAAAAAATCTGGCTCTGTCAGGTCACCCGCACGGGTGCTCTTTACACTTCCTGAAAGTTTCAGCCCGATTGCATGTAAAATGGCATAGCTGTGGCTGGACAAAATTCTTGAAACAGAGAGTGGATGCCATTGCAGTGTTTCTTTCCACAATGACAACATCACAACACTTGCATGACATGTGTTGCAGCATGCAACACATGTCATGACATGAGTACATGACATGAGTACATGACGACTCTGAATTGTGTGCAGGTAAAGTGTTAGACTCATCAAGACTGCCTTTTTAGATTTAACTGTCATAAAACATAGAAATGAATAAGCTATAAATACATGAAAGTAAGTTAAAGTTACACAGTCTCTTTTATTTGCCTTTGATGGTGACAAGTCATGTTAATTACAATGGCAACCAGGACTAAGAATGACTACTGGCTGCTATACAGCAATGAAATAAAGCAGCAAATAAAATTGATAGGACAGTCTGTAATGCGATGTAAATGGTGGCATTTGAATTTTTTTTTTTACCTGTTTGAAATTCAGTTTAAATTGAATTGTAAAACAAATTCAACTTGTGAAAATCTTTCAGAGAGTCTTCTTTCAAAGAGTGTTGATTCAAGCAGTGGCATGTGACTGCTTGAGCACTGAGGTCCGCGATTGGTTTAGCCACTCATCTATTCAAAGCAGTGGAATTTGCATCCACATGTACTCAGCCAACCAGGATGAGCCTACTTAGTCCTACAGGATGGCTCCTCGCCTTACCCCTACATAGGCTAACGTAACCTTGCTCTGTATCCACTTCTCTCGAGTGCCTGAGAATGACGGCATAGCCTTGGATGGCTTCGTCTTGACACTCCACTAGCAAAGTAGGCCCAACGTGCCTGAGAATGGTCACAGTCAATTGATCCCGTCGGGCACCGCTTTGAGTGCCCTGGCACCAAGCATGCATCTCTGGGGATAGAGAACCGCCTGCCAGGCTTCTTCTGCGAGGCGCAGGCATCGCTGGAGTGATTTCCACAAGCATGTTAGAGAATCACAGGGGAAACGCCACTGCTGTTCTGGAATGGCCGGCCAATGGTAAATCTTGTTCTGCGATCACAGGCAGAGCCTCTAAGGAGTAACCCTGCTGCTCTGTGGTCGCTGAAGACTTAGTAGTGGATGCAGAGTAAAGGTCACCTTACATAGGGTGAGCAGCCATAGGGCTAAGAAGGCTCATCCTGACTGCCGTAGTTGCATGCAAATTTCAGTGCACTGAGGCAACTAGATGAGTGGCTAGAAAGCCCCGTTAGAGGGCTCCAGCTGTGATCACAACTAGATTAACCATACAAATACCTATGTGTCAATACTGAATGGGTTTCAGCCACAAGAGGGAAGGAATGACCCAGTGGTCCCTGTTCAAAACAAGCCTTGAAGGACAATTCCAGCGTGATTTACTTTTGTGATATTTTTTTTAATGTTCTATCCGTTTAATGTTAATTGTGACAGTAACAACATGCAACATAATTAAAGTCCCTGGAAACCAGAAATATTTTCTTATTATTTAGCATTTCATCACATCACAGGAACCTATGTTAATAAGCCACCAGCCACATTTGAACGATGATGAACGTTGCAAAGTATATACATTTAGGTTTGACAGTCATGGCAAAAGTCATGAGAATCAATTATATTTTAGAGTGTATTTTCTCACGCGGACTGTTTGGGCGTGTCCCGTGTGTGTGTGCGTGCAAGACTACAGGTCTCCGAGAGAGAGAGAGAGAGAGAGAGAGAGAGAGCGAGAGAGAGGGAGAGAAGGAAAGAGAGATGGAGTGCATGTGTCGAACACACACACGGTGTGTGTGTGTGTGTGTGTGTGTGTGTGTTCGCTTGTTGCTCGGAGAGGAAGAGACTGTCGCTGCGACTGCACAGCGCTACTGTGTGTGTGTGTGAGTAACCTCGCGTCACCAGGCTGTGTGTCGAGCGCTATGCTGCCTGCTCTCTCTCTCTCTCTCACTAGTCCCGAGAGAGAGAGAGAGAGAGAGAGAGAGAGCAGGCAGCATAGTGCGTGACACACAGCACACAGAGTGGGAGGGAGACAGACAGACACTGAGCGAGCGCTGTGGGGGCAAAGAAAGGACAAAAGGAGAAGGGCGGGTTGCGCACGTGTACAAAGGTTATATAGAGCTTATGACGTCATAAGATTTTGCATTTGAGCACCTCGCGCACTGCTCTCTTCAATGAGGAAGTGGAAATCCAGACCTTGTAGAAAAGTGTCGATTTTAAAGCTTTGGGTTGAAAGTAATGTATCATAATTTCTGAGGCACACAATTACTAACATAAGACCCTAAATAACATAGTTAGGACGTTTTTGTGGATTTTGGTTTCCAGGGACTTTAAATGTATTTTTTAAATGGTTTGCCAAATCTTTCTGCTTCATTCACTGCCATTCAAATCCAAACAACATAAAAAACAACTCCAGAGATGGCGGTAAATCAAATGCATCACTGAAAGTGAAGCCGACAAATGTGTTTTGCAAAGTAGCACCAGAACCAACATCAGGGTATAAACGTTTACATTTTGAAAGAAGTCCCGGTCCCGGTTTCATGTGCACATTGTGAACCCCACAAGTAACCTCACGTCACCAGGCTCTCTCAAAAGAGAGAGAGCCTGGTACCCATTAGTACAGGGAATGATCATCCGCCCTAAGACCCGCACCCCAGTTGTGTTTCCGGTGGTTCTTCTATTGGTCTTTCCACTTTGTCCAACATAGAAGGATGGTTTTATATGGTGTTAGTTCATTTTATTTTTGGAGCTACATAGCTAGATAACGCGCATCACATTTATTTACGTTACTATGACGCCCTGTTTTCAGAGCAGAATTGTTTTTTGGAGCCGTTCCCGGTGTCATCCGCCAGATGACGTGGTGTGTTTCCACCGGAAGACACGGAACGAGGGTTTTGGCCCCAGGCTAGCCACAAGAGCTGAGAAGACAGGAGTGGATTTCAGCCAAATGCTAACTTTCTCTGTGCTTTCTCTGTGGGTACATTAGGCCTACTGTAGGACATGCCTTTTGTCAATCACAACCCACTCAAGCGAGCAGACAAACCAAAGCAGGATGCTTCCATCAGCTAGTCAGTAAACTAACTTATACTATAGATCAGTGGTTCTCAAAGTGGGGTCCGGGGACCCCCAGGCATCCTTGAGGGGGTTGCAGGAGGTCCCCAGCAAAAGGGGGATCATTTATTTTCCCTATAATTCCATCCATAGTAACACAATGACAGAATGTATGACTATTTTGGTCATAGGTTTCATACACTTTCTGTAATAAAACATCTAAAAGCAAAAACTGTATCACATGGGGACCCTGGGACAAAGTCTTATCAAATGGGGGTCCGTGGTCGAATTTGTGTCAGTTTAGGGGTCCTTGACATGAAACAGGTTGAGAACCACTGCTATAGATAACTTATAGCTAATTTATCCCAAATGAACTTGGTCTTGGTCTTTGTCCTGTCCTACACAACTGCCTAAATAGCCGTCTACTTATACTGTAGGATAGAGTTATTGTTGTGCTGTTTTGGTTAAATGAAATCAATGGACACCCTCAGGCCAATCAGTATAGAGTCAATTATCACACACCAAGCATCACTTAACAAAATCTGACCGATTAGAGTGCAGAAATAGAAGCAAATGAACAGAGTGCAACCTAGCAATTAGCCGACATGCCCTTGTGTTTGTATTTTGTCCATTTAAAAGTAAGGAAGTAGCCTACTGTATGCAGCCTCAGGATATATGTTCTAAAAACATGTACTTTTTATCATCATGTATATGTGCATCATAAATTGACCCCATCCTAAAGTAGTGAACATGCCTGGATTATGGGCTTCACAAAGAATATTTACAAAGTCAAAACATCACACTTGTAAACATGAATTATATTCGCTTAGCAATAGCCACGACTTGGTGTAATCATGCATCAAGCATGTTACTAAGCTAGAATAAATGACTATATGAAAACTGGAGACTGTCTGGATATTAGAGGAAGCAGCACATGGTTGAGAACAAGTGTGTCATTGGGGTTATTAATTGGGCACCTTTCTTCTCATGGATGATTCATTGAATTAGCCCCATGACCTCCAAAAGGCTCCAGTCAAGAGTGTATTCAGATGTTGAGGAACCACCCACCTCCACACCCACTCCCAGCATCCATCAGACCTGGACTACATATTACCCTGACACTGCACCTGCATTGTGATTTACTAGACTTCATACTGGGGAGAAGTAGCCTATAGTAGCTACAAAAACACTTTCCTGGTGGGCACAAGACTGTCAAGACCACAATGTGTCTTTAAAGTAGGCTACATCTTGATTTCTACACATGCCTGTGTTACCTGTAGGCTACTGTAGACAAAATGTACACAGCAAGTCAGGGGGCAAATTTCCAGGCTACAAGCATCTTGTCCATGGCACATTAGATTTCAGCTATAGGCTATAGGACATAAGCTCCACCATCTGCACGTGAGCAACCTCTTGTGTTGACTGACCCCCCCCCCCCCCCCCCCCCCCCCCCACACACACACACACAGACAGAGGCAGCTCCAAGTCTCTCCAATTTCAGAGATAAGACTGTGAACTCTGGAAGAAAAGGCTAGTGTTATTGCACACCGAGATGAGATTGATGGACATTTATTCAATGGCAGTCTCGTTTCGGCAAAGTAAAAAAGTTGTAGCGTGGCTATCCAGACGCAATGTCTGCCATCTCAAAAACACATCCATAAGCAAACCCAATAGGACTTATCTGTCGACCGAAAACCATTCAAGGATGGTAATTAAGGCGTGCATTCAGTTGGGCTAGTATCACTGTAGCCTATCTCCCCAGTCCATTATTGTTGTTGGTTATGAATTGAGACTAAAATCTAGCTGACTGGTGTATTTCAGATTGTATATAGACACAACATTAAAATCAGAACTCATGTGGACGCACTTGACTCGATCACTTGAGCTGACAAGATCGGCGCCCATCGACGTGCTTTTTGGGGATTAACGTGGGGCAGCTGCAGCCGCAGCACGTTTATTTCAACAGCAAAGCTGTGCTATGTTTGGACTGTTCGACGTGTTTGGAAACTTACCGTCGGTTTGGGTGTACAGCAGTCCACAGAGAGAGAAATACCATAGGAGACCCATTCTGGCATATTGGTCCTGTAAGCTTATCGGCGCATGAATTCTTCTTTGGCGAACCAACCAATCATTCAATTAATCAATCAATCTTGTTTCACCTGTGCGACCTCGGGACTATTGAGTCTTTCAAGTTAATGAACCAAAACAACTGGTTTACTGTAGCCGCGGAAATCATTCACATGTCCATCCTTCCTCTCCAAGAGCGCACCAGCAGGCAGCGGTCTGTTCACCGACCCGTTGGAAATTTCTGCAGTCACCAATTGCAAACAATCACCGACGCCTATTAGACACTCCAGTTTCCGACGATGTCCCCATCCGAGCTCATTCCCCTCGTAGCCTACTTTATCGACTCCGACTGTGGCGGAAACGCGTCCATCCTGCGCGGGACAAGTGATGAGCTGAAGGTGGATGGATTCAGTCGGCGAGGTGAAGCTGCACAGTGCAGAATGGCGCGCCACACACACACAGACAGACAGCCCCTCCTCTCTGCTCTCTCCTGCCCAGCTGGAGGATGGAGATGGGCATGGCAAACCTATAGCCTACTCACAGTGTAAAAGTGTAAACACTCAACTCATAGCACTTTGAATGGTGTGGTATGCATAGGTCTACTGTGTCTCGTTAGTCGCATTCCTCCTTTTCTGACTCATATGGGCAACAATAGGGGAGACCGCGGGCATCTCGTCGCCCTTTTTGCTTTCAGTTAAATTCCTTATTTTTCACTATAGTAGCCTAGGCTAAAGCAGGCTGAATGTTTTTTTTTTTTTTTTTTTTTTTTTTTTTAGCAGGCTGAATGTGCATTTGTGACAAGGTAGGCTACCCCATCACAGGGTAATTTATCACACAATGTGTCACAAATCACAACTTACCCGTTGTGACAAGATCAGTGTTTGGGGTAACTCATTACAAAAGTAACATATTAGCCTACATGTAATATATTACTTTTAGAAGGCGGTTGAAATTATTTTTCGGGATGGTTCTGGGCGGCAATGTCATTCTGCTGCTGCTGTTGTTTTGGTAAAAGTAATGCAAAAGTAGTATAATAAGTAACGAGTTAGGCTACTCTACACAGAAAGTAATATTGTAAAGTAACGTATTACTTTCAAATGAAAGTAACTAGTCATATGTAGTATATTACATTTTGAAAGTAACTTGCCCAACACTGGACAAGATACCCTAGTAGTCTCCCCTCCAAAGAGAGCAGATAAATCCACTCGAAACAGCCTTTTGCATTCTCGCTGCCTGAGCTGCTGGAATGAAAGTATGTTGTTGGCATCATCGGACAGTTTTTTATAGACCCTTTTCACGGGGGCCATTTTGTGTCGAAAAGGCAGGGTAAACACAGGTGCAAGCAACACACGAATGAGGGTTTCCAAATTCCAACCATGGAAGTTGGAAACCCTCATTAGTGTTTTGCTTGCATGGTTTACCCTGCCTTTTCGACACAAAATGCCCCCCGTGAAAAGGGTCTATTGAAGTATATAAGGCAGCCGGTTTATAAGGATTACCGTCCCTTATTGTGGAATTTTTCCACTAACAAAACAAGATTGTGTAAAACCTGTTATTCAAAATAATAGGCGTAATATGTTTTGTATTATTTAATTGCACAGATGCCCATCAAGTAGCTTAGACTAAGCCCCTTGATGGGCATCTGTGTGCAATCTATAGTCTAAGCCTTTGACTATAAAAATCAGGCACAATATGCAGATGGCACTCATTAAAAACATTTTCAATCTTCCAATATAATTTATCTCTTCATTCCACTCTACTCTATTAATATGTAATATGCATCTAGACACTCTGAACTGTGTCATGAAAAGCAATATCTGTCAGGTTTACTTGTAGTAAACTTGTAGGTTTACTCTACAGTAACTGAAAATCAGGCCAAATCAATTGATTGTAAAGAAACACATCCATAAACAAAGGCTCATCTGCAACATTGGAATTTAAACTATTATTGTGTATATAGTTTTTTTTATTGTTTCTTTTTCAGACATCGGTTCAGTACCGTTAGCAATTGGGTGCGCACCCCCAAGCAAAGAACAAAACAAAACAACAGACGGAACATAACCCTTAACAAATAGTCTTCAGATAAACTGTGTGTAAGAATATAATGCAACAGCAACATTGACCATGTGAGTACTTGATCTGAAAATAAACTGTTTTCTCCCACCCCATGAACTTAATCCCACATCCAGTTGACCGTACAGGTTTGGTTTTAAATTATCAAAAACAAACAAAGACAAAAGAAACAAGACAAGACAAGTAAACAAACACATTCAAACGGAAAGAAGAAACAAATAAAAAAGAAATAAAAAATTTAGACAAAAAGCAAGCAAACAAACAAACAAAAACTTTACAACATGGTGCTACCAACCTACTAAAATGTACTGTTTACAACAGACACTGTACCTAAAATCTCGTGTAGCCGGTGTGTTTTTCGTCTGCATTGTGTTCTGGCTATTACCTACGAGTGTGGCGACATTCATGAGTCAGGAGGCAGTACTGGGTCTCAAAACTCTTTACTGAGTTATAAACAAATAAAAAGACGGTCTCCATACACTGTGATACAAGACAAACAAAAAACTATAAATAATAAGCGTTCTCAGGCAGAGATATCAGCAGCACGTCCATCTCGTTTCATTCTCCCATCCAACTAACTTCCTGGAGCTGTGCGCATGTGCACTAAGCGACACACCACTTGGGGTGTGTTCACACGCAACAACCACAGAACACTCAAACAAGACATTCACATACAAAACGAAGGAAAATGGTGGTGTTTTGGTTAAATTCATACATGAACCAAATTAAACCCGTTACACTCGCACCGGGAGTCCATGAGAGGAAGTGGAAGTTACTCATCTCTGACCTCATCCAAGTAGTCCAGAAACAGGTCCCAGTCATGATCGAGAACTTCCTGATTGTGTTAGTCCTCAGAGACCTGAGTCTTTCCATGTGCACAACTGAGACCATGTCTGTCAGCCACAGCTGAAAGGAAGGTGGAGAGGGGGACTTCCAGTCTTTCAAAATAAGTCTTGGCGACAAGCATCCCCTGTGTCAGGCATTGCTGCACAGCCATGGGGAGAAGTAAGGAGCATTCCGAGCAGCCAAAAACGGCAAGTTCTGCCTCCGGCTTAAGAGTTACTCTGTAGGCCTTAGAATACCAGTCGAAAACTTTAGCCCAGAATCCGGATATTAAAGGGCAAAGCCAGAAAGCGTGTGACAGTGTATAACACCTGGCACCTATCGCATAGTGGTGAGACAGATGGGTAAATCTTGTGCAATTTCGATTTGGAATAGTGAAGACGGTGAGTAACTTTGAATTGGATCAGCTGGTGTCGGCTGTTGACTGAACAAAATTGGACCATAGACAAACTCCTATCCCATATAATCTGCGACAGATCAACACCGAGTTCGTCCTGCCTCTAATCCTCTCACTGGAGGCCCTGTAATTGGAACTATTATTTAGTGAGTGGAGCCATTTTGCCACAAATACGTGTCTGCTCTCTCTGAGACCTCACAGAGAAACCATTGGGCAGATTTGTTGATGAGAAGGCAGGCAGTAGTACGCCTACAGTATATCATTTATTCTCACATATATTTTTATGGTTGTCTGTATATTCCACTGCCAGATGGCAGAATGAGTTAAATACTTTAAATGCACATAGTCCATTTAAACAATGCAAACAAAACCCTCCAGTTTTACTAGCCCTCATTTCATGTTCATGTCCATGGTGGGAAAAGCTGTTAAAAGGTGTATGACTGTAAAGAAATGGCACTTCATTCCTGGCTACTGCCCGCGATGCTTACCCTGCCGTGTCGTCAATACTGCTCAATATAGTCAATGGCATTGTAAATGCCATGCATTGCCGTGAGATGAGAATGAGATGGGCTGTATCAGGTGCTATTGATCCACAGAGTGAAATTAAACCATTTTTGGCGCTGCATTCACAGCAGTAGATCGAATGATAATTGCGGGCGATGGCTAAATTCAGTCTGTATATGAGGGGGGGTGTAAAGTGAACACAATCATTTAACCTGGATAGATCTCATGCATCAGAGAATGATGTTTTCGATCGCTTTCCTGTTTTTTCTTATCACAGCTTCTCCAGTCCACAGTGTAGTGGAGACCTCTTTCATTTCAAGAGATTTTTATTATGCCTCAATTGTGCGAGCCTTCAACAAACTGAAGAAAATAGCTATCCCAGTCAAAACAGTAAGAGGATTCTCCTGCTAGAAGTAACAGCTACTGTATCATTGTTAGAATACAAAATGTCTTCCACATTTAAGTCATGTCTAAAGGTACAAGGAAGGGATAATAAATGTGCTTTTTGAAGTGGATTTAATGGTCCAAGAACCTTATAAAACATACATAGGTAGCCAAACGTGGACACATTTTTGTGGTGATATTACCCATTTTGGGTCATTTCTCCACCTTTTCCCTTTATTTGTACTGCAGTCAGGGTTAATATGCTGTAATGTTGCTGTTCACCGTTATCTCTTAAAAGGTTATAAAAGTAAGTAACAATCTCATCATAGCACAGCAAACTGGGAGAGCAGCGGCAAAATGAGTAGCCAAACAGCGATTCAGGGGATAAAGCCAAAATGGGAAGCCTCAATGATGTGAGGGGTCAAGTTAGGTTAGAGATATCCAAAGATTGGGTTTTGACACTCTAAACAAGTGTCATAATGACTGAGCATCATCCAGCGACATTGTGACAGTGAAGAGGTCATTATGCATTCGTTTCTGTCTAAATGGTGAGTGCCGTCACTTGGCCCCCTCACCTGCTCTTATAGCCTTCTGCTGCTCATATTAGTATTTTTGACTAGCATTATCCTGACACTGGCACTACATCTATAAATGGCACTTTAGCTCTTGCTGGCTGCTGTGGTATGAAGAATAAAGCACTGGCCATCATGGGCTAACATGGGATTTGTGATGCAAATGCAATGTTTGCAATGTGCTAATAGAGATCTGATGATATGACACCATTTTGGACGTGCCAGCTGTGTTTAAGTTGCCTTTATGTTCATTTGTCATTTTTATGTGGCTATGGAATGTTCAGGGGCCGTAGAAAAGACTTTCTTCCTCAGAAGTCACTCTCTATAAAACAGACCAGTTGCCAGACCAATTCACATTGCACTGCGCCAGAGCAAATGAAAATGAGCGACTGTATGTAGTGTCAGGTTCCCATGCAGGCTAACTCTCTACTGTATGTAGTCTCATAGACCAGAACGGCTGTGGGGGGAGATCCTGAAAGTCTCACCTACTAGACAATAAATGTGTCCTGACTTGATCAGATTTTGTTATATATACTGTATGTATATATATATATATACACACACACACACACACACAACTGAACAGGTTCTGGCAGAGGTTTTAGTATCAGCATATTGGGCAATAAAGTCATTTCCCTCCACACACACACACACACACACACATTTTTTGATCATTCACTTCAAAGGTCTTGTTTATGTGATCTTGGCGTTCCTTTGATTTGACCCCCTGTAGCCCTTAGCTTTTCAACCTGCTCATCATTCCTCATCATTCCAAATGCTTTTTCACAGCAAACTGAGCAGCCCCAACTTTGAACGAATCAGCATAAAGATATACAAGAGTAGCCAATTCAGCGTCTGTATGGAGATTAATGCCAGTCATTTACAGTGTTTCTCAGCTCTCAGAACAGCAACACATGCCAACTCCATAAATGTCGATAATAACATGGGCCACCTAACACTAGCATTTTGCTGTGCTATGTGGTTAATGTTTCAGGATGATCAAAACTATCTGTATCCCAGCCCATTTGGTCATCCTCCTTTCTAAACGCATGCTGATGTATTAAATGTTGTAGTCATTGGTTATACTTCAGGTGACTCCCTGCTAAATGGAACTGGAATAAATAGGCATACTGTACATTCCATACTTTACAGTACCAGTGAGTTACACCCAGAGGCTACACATCACTACAGGCGTAGTTACGCCTCACTCATGGCCACTCATGGACACAAACCAACACACCTTCTGAATTAGTGTAGAATTAAAGCTGGGAAAACACCTCCATGTTTGGGTTGGGAGACTGAAGCGTACATGAAAATGGCAAAAGTCGGGAGGCTGAAAATAGCATATGATATCATTTTGTGTAGAATGCATTTGGTGTCCAGCATATGGCTAAGATGAAGAATATTGAGAGGGGTGATTTTGATGTTTATCTTCAAAGTTCAATAAGATAAGAGTCAGTTGAAGACTCCATCTTTCATCCCACACAGAGACAGACATGTTGCCAGGCAACGTGGGATTCTGCCTTCCTCTAAAAAAGAAAAAAGAAAAAATCAAATGGGGGTATACTGCCTCTCATCAATCTACCTCTCTCTCTCTGTTGATCACACATGGAGGCAGTGTCAAGGCCACAGCTTTTTGTCCACACCATTACCTACTCATAAGCATGTTTGTGGAGGCCCAGAGTGTTGGAGGTAACAGATGGTGTGTGTGTGACAGCGTGTTCAAACCAGGCGGTCACTGAGGGTGGACATGGGTCCTGACCACACAGACCAAACCTGGACACAAGTGGTAGTGGTGACAAACCTCTGTCTAACAGCTTAGGCTGGGAATTAGTGCAGTGGATCTGTGAAGCAAGAAAGCTCTCTAATAAACCCATTCACCTTACTATAGACATACTTTGATTACAGCTAATTAAAGAGACACTCTGAACAGTCAAAGCAGGTACTATCTGCTCCAACCATATTCTTCCCCATAAATCATGCAGTAGCAACTTAAAAAAAAAAAACGCATCTGAACACCATGGCTTTTGGATCTAAATTTTGCTTAATAATGTTTCTGAGTGCCTTTATATTGTTGCTATATTTACTGTAATGACAATTCCAACAATGTTCAGCTGGATCATGATGACTTGTGTGTAAATTTACCAACATTTTTAGACTTGGCAGGAGAGCTGGCAAGCAGCTAGTATGTAACAAGTGACTGTAACATTTTGTTGAAGTGAACATTCATTTGCACATGTCTGAAACTGTGGTTGTAAGTTTCAGGGTTCAGCTGATGGCCTTGTTTCATTAGTTTATCTATAATTTGCTTAATGCTGACCTGCAAGTGATTCTGGATGATATTTGTATAGGATTTACAACCAGTGAGCTAGAGCCCCATTGCTTTTGCAAGCTTTACTTACCGTAGGCCATCTCTTATGTAGGGAATTCTTCTCTAAGGTATTCTTCTTCTAAGATGGTAGGCTAATATATCTATAACAATGGATTGTACTTTCTGTAATAAGAACAATTCACTTAGAGTTCACCCACATTCAGTATTTTCTGCTGATTCCGACAGCTGGAAATGAAAGAGGGAGACAGAGTAGAGGTACATGTCAGGCTCTGATGGATTCGGACTGCTAGCAGACCACAATGCATCAGTGCCTGATTTTACCTGAGGCTTTGGTGGAGGTGTCCCAGCTGTCTATTTGGTGTGTGCATGGTGGAGGTGTCCCGGGTGTCTATTTGGTGTGTGCATGGTGGAGGTCTCCCGGGTGTCTATTTGGTGTGCGCATGGTGTCCCGGGTGTCTATTTGGTGTGTGCATGGTGGAGGTGTTCCGGGTGTCTATTTGGTGTGTGCATGGTGGAGGTGTTCCGGGTGTCTATTTGGTGTGTGCATGGTGGAGGTCTCCCGGGTGTCTATTTGGTGTGCGCATGGTGTCCCGGGTGTCTATTTGGTGTGTGCATGGTGGAGGTCTCCCGGGTGTCTATTTGGTGTGCGCATGGTGTCCCGGGTGTCTATTTGGTGTGTGCATGGTGGAGGTGTCCCAGGTGTCTATTTGGTGTGTGCATGGTGGAGGTGTTCCGGGTGTCTATTTGGTGTGTGCATGGTGTCCCGGGTGTCTATTTGGTGTGTGCATGGTGGAGGTGTCCCGGGTGTCTATTTGGTGTGTGCATGGTGGAGGTGTTCCGGGTGTCTATTTGGTGTGTGCATGGTGTCCCGGGTGTCTATTTGGTGTGTGCATGGTGGAGGTGTCCCGGGTGTCTATTTGGTGTGTGCATGGTGGAGGTGTCCCGGGTGTCTATTTGGTGTGTGCATGGTGGAGGGGTTTTGAAATAGGGGAGGTCCATCAAGGGGAGGCGGAATCGGCGGCGCCCGCTAGGGCGGTGCCGGAAAAAAAAAAGAGTATTTCCCCCCCCTTTTTTAGCCATATTTAGAGTAATATATCATTTTAAATAAAAATAAAAATATTTTTTTAACCTTTTTTAGCCATATTTAGAGGAATATATCATTCTAAATCAACATTAGGATTATACTGTTGTGATGTCATTATTCAGTATATTCTCTTTCATGTCACCACCTGCTCAGCTCTCCTGTCAACATAATTGTAACTAACAAACACAAACTGTTTTAGCCAAATTCATATCAAAAGGACACCTACAAACACAGGTACACAACCCAAGCCGTACACAACACACAAAGTCATCATCGATAATAAAAAAAAAATACAGAGGGACCTGTTGGCTGGCAAGAACATGTATTTATTGTCATTGACCAAAAACAATAATCGGAAGGGATGAGAAGGATGTGAGAGTGTGTGAGTGTATAGGCTTCTGCAGTCAGTCAGTCAGTCATCATCTGTTGGCCCACTGAAATTAAATAGAACAAACATAAGTTATAATGATCATTCAAAGTGTAATTGTAACAGTAGTGTAGTCGCAGACTGTAGTTCAATCATGGAAGACCAAATAAGGCACATACCCCTCAGCCCAAATGACGTCACTAAATGACGTCACCATCTCCGACGTCACCTTCTCCATGACGTCCCAAATGACATCAGTTATGACATCATAAATGACATCAGTTATGACATCATAAATGCCCTTCTCCCAAATGACATCAGTTATGACATCATAAATGACATCAGTTATGACATCATAAATGCCCTTCTCCTGGTACTATATAAAGCCCCCATCACCACAGCTTAAATCACACTTGTGCAGTCATCACTCACCTTGTGTCAGCATCACGCATTCATCCAGCATCTCCAGAGCAAAAAGCTTCATTCAGTCCAGCACCATGTCCGAGTCCGAAAACGAGCAGCAAAGTTTCAGCTCCACCGTGGACGCTTTCCTCCAGAGCACATTCAACGCCCCGGCCAGCCTCGGGCAAATCCCCAATCCCCAGGCTCCATCTCCGGGCGTCACAGGCGTCTCATGGGACGCTCCCCTCACCAGGGGCCGCGGCCGCAAAAGAAGATCCAACGTCAAGGAGGTCCTCGTCTCGCCTGGATCCCAGTCCGCACAGCACTCCGGAGGCCGCGGCCGCGGCAAAAGAGCCCAGAAGTCCACCTCCCCCGGATCTCAGTCCGCACAGCACTCCGGAGGCCGTGGCCGCAGCAAAAGAGCCCAGAAGTCCACCTCCAAGAAAGGCCCAGCGAAGCGCACCACGACCGCCGGCTCCTCGGCGGACGCGCCAAGGCTCCAGCCCCTCCAGGCCTCCAAGATCCCCTGATCGCAACGATGTCTTCACTGGTCGGGTCCCTCATCGACATCGATGCCCGGCCGAGGACGCTCGCGAGCCCCACGCTCCCCACGGCAGCAGCCCAAACAGCCCTGCCCCAGGTTTCAGGTCGTATCCCCCCTTTTCAGCCGGCATCTCTTCCGGCGGCCGCACTCATTGCAGGCCGGGTGCCAATCCCCGAGCAACTCTGCCCTGTTGCATACGGCCGCTTCCCTCTCCCGCGTCCGGTCGGGTATTATCAAACATGCATTTAGTCCCTGGTTTCAGTCAACGTTGCGGCATTGCTGCTGCACTCATTTCAGGCCGGGTGCCAATCCCTTAGCATACGGCATACGGCATACGGCCGCTTCCCTCTCCCGTGTCCATTCGGGTTTTAACAACATGCCTCTAGTCCCAGTTTCCAGTCAACCTTTTCTTTTTCATAGCATGGTTCCTCTCTTACGCATCCAATCCATCGATCCAATCCCAGTCATTTAGATAAAGTATAACCCTTGTAAACTTTTCCGGCCATGCTGAGTAGCGCGCTAGCTACCTGGCTAGCCACCGGCCTTCCATGCTATACTGCGCATGCGCGTGGCTGGTCTAGCGTTGCCAAAGATGCACATTGCAAATGCAAGATGCGACACTATCGTCTCCCGTCGCATGCTTCAGGCAAAATGGCGATAATCATCAGTTCTGCTGTTGCCGTCCTTCAAAATATAAGAAAATGTATAGCTCAGCGCTAGAGCGGACTGGCTTGAATGTGGGAAAGCGGGGTTCGAATCCCGTGTGCGCGCTGATATTTTAATTTAAGATCCTGGTGAAATATGGTCTAAATCTGAAAGTTCAATAAACGTCTGCAAATAGTGGGTGAAAAAACTTTCACTTTCAAATTTAAACGTCTTTTCAACCGAAAAATGCTCGCGGGTGGTTCTGGCTTCAGCATATGCTTGAATTAAGTTCTAGAGGTGAATGGTTGCAGAAAAGAGGCACCATGAGTTCCCTACTTTCTCCCAGTAGGGAATCGATCTTCCTCTACGAGATTTACTCTGGTATTGCAAATGCATACGAAGCTTCAGTCTCGATCATAAACAAAAGGTGCTCCTCCCAGTCCACCACGGCTTTAATGTGCAGTGCAGCATCACCCGGCTTTCCGTTATGCATAACTCGTCAGGTCAGCAGAGCTCATTCCCCGGTCACGGCGCAGTAGATTCAGCAGAGCACATCCCTGGTCACAGCACAGTGGCTACAGCAGAGCATATCCCGGCAGCGTTGCCAGACGTACGATAATTATCGTACCTGTACGATAATTTTGACCTCTGTACGATGTACAATCAATAATCCCCAAATCCCCCAAACGTACGAGAATCTCATCATTTCGTGACACTTAGACGAATCCTACGTCTATCACTCTATCTGTTTATACAATCATCTCTTCAAACAAACATATTTGCAGCTAATACGTGCAGGGTGTTTTGTTGTTGTTGCAACGCAGGCTGAGACCACAGTGTTGAAAAATCATGCCAAGTCCAAAAAGTAGCCTGTGATCAGCGCAGCCCCCCGACATAGGCGCGCCGAAGGCACGCGCGCTGGGGAGGGGGCGTACGATAATTTCACTCCAAAAAACGATAATTTTGACCCTCTGGTACGATAATTCAACATTTGCCATCTGGCAACACTGTATCCCGGTCACAGCAGTGGCTCAGCAGAGCATATCCCTGGGCACAGCTCAGTGGCTTCAGCAGAGCTCCTCCCCGGTCACAGCACAGTGGCTTCAGCAAAGCATATCCCTGGTCACAGCACAGTGGTTTCAGCAGAGCTCCTCCCTGGTCACAGCACAGTGGCTTCAGCAAAGCATATCCCCGGTCACAGCACAGTGGCTTCAGCAGAGCTCCTCCCTGGTCACAGCACAGTGGCTCCAGCAAAGCATATAGCCGGGCACAGCACAGTGGCTTCAGCAAAAGTATACCCCCTGGGCACACCTCTTAGAAAATTGGAACGGAATCTCATTTTTCTACGACGAAATCGTCTCGTCTGCCGACGACTTAAAACTTTCTACAGATGCAGCACATTCACTGCTCCCCCTCCCGCTGGACGTCAAAACTAATCAAAAAGGTCATGGCACGAAAACCGCGTGTCTCCACAGCCAGTCTCTGCCTCAACTGAACTAAGTCCACCGTACAACAGCTCAGCCGAGGGTGCGGGTGCAACTCTCCCGAAGTGACAGTACACGACTGTCAAAACAAATGAAAAAGGCCCATAATAGACATACTGTAGACACGCAACTTAAAGTCAAATCCAAGGGGAAAACGTACTTATTAACAATGGTCAGCCCACCTTTAATATTCCAAATGTCAAAATGCACAAATCAGAACGTGCATCTATTAGGAATAGAACGGATAGATAGGAAAACTATGAGAAAAATATCAAGCCTATCTTTGCCTCATACAATTTGGGATAAAGTAAGTGCACAACTAAAGAATATAACATTATGTCTACTCATTTTTAGACATTTTCATGCCATGATAATATAATGCTAAAGGTTAAATATTGCATCTTTAAGCCATTGCTGGCTATGCTCATGCAGGTTGTTGCGACCTTGGTCATTACTGACCTTAAAAAATGCAGGTCATCGCTGACCTTTTTCTTTTGGGGGGGGTGGTCCCCTCCCGGGGGGGTCCTCCCTTCAACAACTGGGCTGCTGTCCTCATCAGCCATGCGTCCTACATCCATCCAGAGCAAGCTGCTATATCATCAGCCCAAAGATGCCTCCTTCCATGATTGGTAGGAAGTATTAATGCATTTCGTTGGTGGCGGTCTTCTCTCCCAATCCCCGTTTGGTGCCCATGCCCGGGCAATTTGCATATAACCCCATAAGTGTCCTTGCCATTGCTTAACCTCAGTCAGCCCACGTCCTGACAATTTGCACAACCCATCATCCCTGCATTCTGCTTAAACATCAGTCAGCCCATGCCCTGACAAGTCAGCCCCCGTCCTGACAATTTGCTCAACCCATTATCTCTGCATTCTGCTTAAACCTGTCAGCCCACGTCCCGAGAAGTCAGTCCACATCCTGACAACTTGCTCAACCCATTATCCCTGCATCCTGCTTAAACTTCAGTCAGCCCACGTCCTGACAAGTCAGCCAATGTCCCGACAATCTGCATAACCCATCATTCCGGCATCTGCATAAACCTCAATCAGCCCTTGGCCCCCTTTTCCTCATCTCTCCCCATCATCACATGACAGGATCCTGGTTCATCCTTCACAACTATTCCAGTCACTCCTTCAGGATCGGAGCAGCCACATCAGCAGCCATGCAGGGGGCGTCCTCCGCCTCCCTTCAACAACTGGGGCGCTGGTCCTCATCCGCCTATGCATCTTT
The DNA here is from genome assembly GCF_964638095.1 of Poromitra crassiceps. Lineage (NCBI taxonomy): Eukaryota > Metazoa > Chordata > Actinopteri > Beryciformes > Melamphaidae > Poromitra > Poromitra crassiceps. The sequence continues at coordinate 102,927,028 of NC_139623.1, forward strand.
CATTCGACCAGAGCAAGACACCATATTATCAGCCCAAAGATCCCTCCTTCCATGACTAAAGAGGCAACAAGCACTTCGTTGGTGGTGATCAAACTCTCCTTTTCCTCATCAATGCGCCCATGCCCGGGCTATCCACATCCACGCCCTTGCAACCCCGCTTTGCCTTAAAAAACCCCGGTCAGCCCCTCATCTCCCGACATGCCTAAATTCTCCCCCCGTCAGCCCACGACCTGACTAAAGCATACCCCAGGCGAGCTCCATGACCCCCGTTTTCACTCTCCCAGTTCCTGAAATAACTTTAAATTCCTTTGGGGGATGTCCTATCTCATACAGCACTGACGCCCCTCTCTCATAAGCAAGAGGAGCGTCACATCATGGAGTCATACGCCATACTCAAACTGTCTATTCTGATTCAATAAAGTTTGTTAAAATTATATTACGAGTCTCTCATGATTGAAGTGTAGTCGCAGACTGTAGTTCAATCATGGAAGACCAAATAAGGCACATACCCCTCAGCCCAAATGACGTCACTAAATGACGTCACCATCTCCGACGTCACCTTCTCCATGACGTCCCAAATGACATCAGTTATGACATCATAAATGACATCAGTTATGACATCATAAATGCCCTTCTCCCAAATGACATCAGTTATGACATCATAAATGACATCAGTTATGACATCATAAATGCCCTTCTCCTGGTACTATATAAAGCCCCCATCACCACAGCTTAAATCACACTTGTGCAGTCATCACTCACCTTGTGTCAGCATCACGCATTCATCCAGCATCTCCAGAGCAAAAAGCTTCATCCCACCACCTCCCCAGATCACCACCAATGTCATGACTCCTGTTGGAAACAAATCCCCTTAGGGGGGATGTCCTATCTCATACAGCACTGACGCCCCTCTCTCATAAGCAAGAGGAGCGTCACATCATGGAGTCATACGCCATACTCAAACTGTCTATTCTGATTCAATAAAGTTTGTTAAAATTATATTACGAGTCTCTCATGATTGAAATATGTGTATACTAATAACATGAATTACCTTTTCTGTGTGAGTGTACTTTGGCTTCTGTAGTCTTTTCCATGGAGCTTTTTTTATTTTTCTCTCTGAAATATTAGGGGAGGTCCAGACCTCCCTGTCCTCATAGCTAGATACGGGCCTCCCGGGTGTCTATTTGGTGTGTGCATGGTGGAGGTGTCCCGGGTGTCTATTTGGTGTGTGCATGGTGGAGGTGTCTCGGGTCTCTATTTGGTGTGTGCATGGTGGAGGTGTCCCGGGTGTCTATTTGGTGTGTGCATGGTGGAGGTGTCCCGGGTGTCTATTTGGTGTGTGCATGGGGATATTATTGGTGCTGTTGCTTCCCACCTTACGTATCACCTCCTATTGGCCAGGGCTCCTCAGGTCATTGAGAGAATGCGTGGGTGTGTCTTCACGGCCGGCAGGGAAATGTGTGTTCTGCACTGCGCTTGGTGGCGATGCAGGGTCGTCTGGGACTGAGAAACACGGGCGTGCCCTTGTCGGGGTCTGTTCTCCCCATGGAGGATTTGCTGCTTGACCATCCCCGACCAGGACGACACCCTTCAAAGTACACCTTCAACCAAGTGATGGAAATGATGGTCAGCTGGTGCAGTGCAACGCAGCGCAAACATATTTTTGTGTGTTTAGGGACAAGCTTCATACAGTAGAGTGAGCCATGAACGGCATATGGATCAAAGATTTGTGGCTGTTTTTTTAGTTGTTAAAAATGCATTCATCCTCATTTATTTATTTGACAGGGACGGATACAGAATACATTTGCTCCATACACATTCATCCTCATAATTAAGCTATGTTTCACATACAATGGCTGTTAGCAGGAGGAGAACACTTGAAAGAATATTTTGAAAATTGCCCGGATGCTCTATGCCAGTGATACTCAACTGGCGACCTGCGGGCCACATGCGGCGCTGTGTGGCCCGCGATGGAATTGCATTTTTTTTTTACAGTGCACCTGAACGCAACACGCAAGATACCCACTGAATAAGTGTCCAAATGTTCATGTAATTCTGGCCAATACTCACACTTAACCCCGTTATAGCATTTCAGTCTGGAATATGGAATATCTTTCAATAATCTATGATTTAGCTGCTAAATTGTCAAATTCCGCCGTCTGCTCGCTACCCAGTCACTTATGTATGTACTTAACCTAAGTAACTATCCGGTGTGCACAACATTGTCAGACTAAACTCCGTCTGACACCTACAATCCGCTACAGAAAAATGTATATTGATTGTTTATTAACTGGCCGCTGGCCTTCTATCATTTCACAAAAGTGGCCCCCGGGCAAAGCAAGTTGAGTATCCCTGCTCTATGCTGTTCCTGTGTCTGAGGACACCGGAACGCAGCTCCATCAAGCTGCACAGAGCCAGTCCTCCCATTCCTTTTAAAGGAGAAACACAAGCCAACGTCACGCTGCGGTGGCTCCCAGCCACACAACCCTCCGGTAATCGCCACAAAATTTGCTCGAGGGCCAAATCTATTGACTTTGTGCTGATGTGCGGAGGTTAACCCCCCAGCCATGATGTGCGGAGGTTAAACCCCCAGCCATGATGTGATTAACCCCCCAGCCATGATGTGCGGAGGTTAAACCCCCAGCCATGATGTGCGGAGGTTAACCCCCCAGCCATGATGTGCGGAGGTTAACCCCCCAGCCATGATGTGTGGAGGTTAACCCCCCAGCCATGATGTGTGGAGGTTAACCCCCCAGCCATGATGTGCGGAGATTCACCCCCCAGCCATGATGTGCGGAGGTTAAACCCCCAGCCATGATGTGGTTAACCCCCCAGCCATGATGTGCGGAGGTTAAACCCCCAGCCATGATGTGGTTAACCCCCCAGCCATGATGTGCGGAGGTTAAACCCCCAGCCATGATGTGCGGAGGTTAAACCCCCAGCCATGATGTGGTTAACCCCCCAGCCATGATGTGCGGAGGTTAAACCCCCAGCCATGATGTGCGGAGGTTAAACCCCCAGCCATGATGTGCGGAGGTTAACCCCCCAGCCATGATGTGCGGAGGTTAACCCCCCAGCCATGATGTGCGGAGGTTAAACCCCCAGCCATGATGTGCGGAGGTTAACCCCCCAGCCATGATGTGCGGAGGTTAACCCCCCAGCCATAATGTGCGGAGGTTAACCCCCCAGCCATGATGTGCGGAGGTTAACCCCCCAGCCATGATGTGGTTAACCCCCCAGCCATGATGTGCGGAGGTTAACCCCCCAGCCATGATGTGCAGAGGTTAAACCCCCAGCCATGATGTGGTTAACCCCCCAGCCATGATGTGCGGAGGTTAACCCCCCAGCCATGATGTGCAGAGGTTAACCCCCCAGCCATGATGTGCAGAGGTTAAACCCCCAGCCATGGTGTGCGGAGGTTAAACCCCCAGCCACCCCAAAAGCACCAGTGCACCCCCTTCTTTTGATTGATGTCCCCTTCAAAAGGTTTGCCATGGACCTCACTGGGCCATTAGATCAAAGTGCACAGGGTCGCTTTGCATTGGTGGTTGATTATGCAACGTGATATCCCCTGGGAATGCTGTTGTGTAATATCTCTGCAGAGAGTGTCGTGACGTGCAGGCATTGTTTCATTTAACCTCCTAAGTCAGAAAGACATTCTGACTGATCAGGACGTGAACACTGTGCAAACTCTCTTGTGTGACATATGGGGGCAGCGCTCTGATTTTTGATTTGTGGAATATTTGATGGAAAGTATCTGAAGAATATGGTTTCACTCCAGATTGCTGTCTCCACTACATGGCCCCTTGCAAGTTCTGCCATTGCCATTTTCCAGATCTGAAATGTTTTTATGCCTCCGCCGGCGATAGCCAGGCCGGAGGCATTATGGATCCGGGTTGTCCGTCCGTACGTCCGTCCGTACGAGGTTTGTTAACGCGATATCTGAGGAACGCCTTGACGGAATTTCATCAAATTTGCCTTAAACATCCACTTAGACTCAAGGATGAACTGATTAGATGCTGGTGGTCAAAGGTCAAAGGTCAAGGTCACTGTGACCTCTCAAACGCCATTTTCAAGCTTGTTAACGCGATATCTCAGGAATGCCTTGACGGAATTTCATCAAATTTGCCTCAAACATCGACTTAGACTCAAGGATGAACTGATTAGATGTTGGTGGTCAAAGGTCAAAGGTCAAGGTCACTGTGACCTCTCAAATGTCATTTTCAAGCTTGTTAACGCGATATCTCAGGAATGCCTTGACGGAATTTCATCAAATTTGCCTCAAACATCGACTTGGACTCAAGGATGATCTGATTAGATTTTGGTGGTCAAAGGTCAAGGTCACTGTGACTCTCGAACACCATTTTCAAGCTTGTTAACGCGATATCTCAGGAATGCCTTGGCGGAATTTCATCAAATTTTCCTCAAACATCGACTTGGACTCAAGGATGAACTGATTAGATGTTGGTGGTCAAAGGTCAAAGGCCAAGGTCACTGTGACCTCTGAAACGCCATTTTCAAGCTTGTTAATGCGATATCTCAGGAATGCCTTGACGGAATTTCATCAAATTTGCCTCAAACATTGACTTGGACTCAAGGATGAACTGATTAGATTTTGGTGGTCAAAGGTCAAGGTCACTGTGACCTATCGAACGCCATTTTCAAGCTTGTTAACGCGATACCTCAGGAATGCCTTGACGGAATTTCATCAAATTTGTCTCAAACATCGACTTGGACTCAAGCATGAACTGATTAGATTTTGGTGGTCAAAGGTCAAGGTCACTGTGACCTCTCGAACGCCATTTTCAAGCTTGTTAACGCGATATCTCAGGAATGCCTTGACGGAATTTCATATAATTTGTCTCAAACATCGACTTGGACTCAAGGATGAACTGATTACATTTTGGTGGTCAAACTTCAAGGTCACTATGACCTCATGAACGCCATTCCCAAGTTCGTTAACGCAATATCTCAAGAATGTCTTGATAGAATTTCTTCTGATTTGGCTCAAACATCGACTTGGACTCAAGGACATTTTGGTGGTCAAAGTTCAAGGTCACTTTGACCTCACACACCCAATTTTCAAGCTCTGTAATGCAACATCTCAGGAGCGCCTTGACGAAATTTCTTCCAATTTGCCTCAAATGGCGATTTGGACTGTAGAATGAACTAATGGTGGAGGCATAAGTCCGCGTTGCAGTCGTTCTAGTTTGTTTTAGTTTTTTAATCTTATATGGTGCCATACCTGGGACCAGGTGGCAAGCTTGGGATTTTACAGAGGAAGCCACGGAAGCTGTAGTTCCTCGAATGGCCACTTCCTGCTGTTTCCCCGTTCACCCCATGTTAAAATGCCCATCTTCAAAACAGGATTAAGCATGTTTACAGCCTGGTTCAAAACATGGTTTTGCTCTATATAGCTAAATTCACCTTTCATAACAACTGTATGGGGGGTGAATTTTTATACAACTCACCCATTTTAAAATAGACGATAGAAAATACTGTTTTGGGCATGATTGACAGGTCGCCTGTCCTGTGATCGTGCAGCTTGGCGATCACAGACTAAAGCAGGCGGCGCACGGCTCTGGGAAACCCCCTGGGCTCATGCCGTCTCACGAGCTGTGCAAGAATTCCAAGATGGCCACGGCCACACTAGGCTTAAAAACCGGAGTCCTAAAACCAACGGGTGCCGTCACGCTGACTCTATCTGTCCATATTGTAGACCAGGGGTTCCCAAACTTTTCCGACCAAGTACCACTACGTACCAAACAAAATTTCCCAGGAACCACTTCCACTGCGTATACCAACCGACCCCCCCCCCCAATAAAAATAGCTGATTTAACCATGCAATAGCAGCAGAAAGGCTAAATAACAATATAAGGCTACTAGCTGATTCAAAACGAAAGAACGAAAGAACGCGCACGCACGCACGCGCACACACACACACACACACACACACACACACACACACACACACACAGTAGTGTGAGCTGTGATTGGTCTACTTTTGTGGGGACAGACATACAGACAAACTGTTCTAGACAGCACTGCGCTGTGAAAAAAATTGCAAACATGGTTTGAAAGCACAAAAATTGCATTGACAATTATTATTATATTTGCCTATCTTTATTATTTAGCTACCTTCCCGACAAGCTAGCATGACATGGTAGGTACAGTACAAATCGATGCCTTGGGTCTTCTAGTTCTATGATACCAGAAACTTCACTCTGGCTTTAAAACTGAGCCTGCTGCAGCCTCTGAAAGTAAATGTTCAAATATCGCGATATTTCCAAAAAACTGCCCAATCCGGCTACTCCTCAGGGTTAATGTGTATAATGTAGATACTTGTCTGTGATTTTTTTATTGTTGCAATTCTCTGGCGGACCACCAGGCGGACCACAGTTTGGGAACCAATGTTGTAGGTCGATGCTTGGGACAGTTACGCTTCATTCACACAGACAACCTACGCCTTGCCTTGCCTCAACCCACGCCTACGCCGAGCTGGGCGTGAACCTGTTACACGCTTTTGCGATCACACCGCACGCCTTTTGCACGCCGAACCTGGAGCCGAGTCACAAGAGCCTCTCCTCTCTCCCGACTGTATTTTTTCACGTGTTGTCCAGAATTGTCATGGGTAGCCTCTAGGTAAAATAAATCGGATATATTTAATGTTCTATTGATGCTGGATATGTATAACCAGGTCTGACTATAGTCGGACATTTTAGAGAGGTGATCTTGCAAGAATATGTGCTGGCAGCCTGGCACAACAACATTGTCCATCTTGCTTCTTCGGTCGCTATTCTCTCTCATGAAGATTTGTTTGCCGACGGGGAGAAAGCCCCACGTGATAGCCACCCGTCAATCTCTCTGTCTCTCTGCTCAACATGTTGTAGTAACTCCATTTTATTTTGAAATTCAGTTGACTTTGCAATTTCCGACGGATATTGTGCGTTTTTCTTTCATGGCTTGACAGAAGAAGCCTGCCTGCACGCGCCTTGTCGGCTTCAAAATAGAACTCACGCCTATTCGATAAAATCGGCAAGGCACAGGCAAGGCGTGGGTACACGCAGGGTTCGCGCTCAGGCGGCCGGTGTACACAGCCTCGTTGACTAAAAACGGACGCCTATTAAAAAGCGTGGGTAAAGGCAAGGCATAGGCAAGGCTTGGGTCGCCGGTGTGAATTCAGCCTTAAGTCATGTGCAAAGGGCTCTGTCTTGAAAACACCTAAGACTTTGCAATGTGCTCTCAAGAGATGCACTTTTGGCCCTCGGAGCTGAGTGGTGTTAATTTAACTTTATCCCCTTGTAGTAGACACATTGCTTGTTCTGTATACCTTCATACTATTGCAAATAGTTAATAGCTCCCTTTTGACCGGCACTTTTCCTGAGTCCCTGAAAACTGCAGTTATTAAACCCCTACTAAAAAAGCGTAGCCTTGATGCATCGGTGATCAGTAACTACAGACCAATGTCTAATCTCCCCTTTATAGCCAAAATAATTGAAAAGGTTGTTTACCTACAACTCAATAGATTCCTAACCTCAAATGATCTCCTAGATAAACTCCAATCAGGCTTTCGCCCCATCACAGCACAGAAACCGCGCTTACTAAAGTCATAAATGACATCAGAATGAACACAGACTCAGGCAAAAATTCGATTCTAGTGCTACTGGATCTTAGCGCTGCATTTGACACTGTTGACCACTCAATTTTATTGGACAGACTGGAAAACTGGGTTGGGCTATCGGGTACGGTCCTCCAGTGGTTCAAGTCCTATCTTCAAGACAGGAAGTACTTCGTCTCCATTGGCAATTACACATCTGACCTAACTAGGATGACTTGTGGGGTGCCTCAAGGATCCATTATGGGGCCCGTTCTCTTCAACCTTTATATGCTCCCTCTAGGCCTAATTATGCAAAAAAACAAAGTAGCCTATCATAACTATGCAGACGACACTCAGTTGTATATAACTCTTTCCTCAGCTGACTATGCCCCCATATAATCATTGTGCCAGTGCATTGATCAAATAAATAACTGGATGTGCCAGAATTTCCTACAGCTAAACAAAGACAAAACAGAGGTGATCGTCTTTGGCCCCAAAGAACAAAGGCTTAAAATCACTGCACGCCTTGAGTCTCTATCCCTGAAGCCTAAGGATCAAGTCAAAAATCTTGGCGTTATTATTGATTCCGATCTCAACTTTAACTCCCACATTAAGTCAATTAGAAAATCAGCTTTTTATCATCTTAAAAATATAGCAAGAATTAGGGGATACATGTCCAGACAGGATGTAGAAAAACGAATTCACGCCTTCATTTATAGTAGGTTAGACTATTGCAATAGCCTTAGGCAACTTCAACTCATTCAGAATGCTGCTGCTAGAGTTCTAACGAAGACTAAGAAAGCTGATCATATCACTCCAGTTCTTAAGTCCTTACACTCAGTGCTGTAGTGGTAAAAAAAAAGTGGGTAAACTATACTTTTGACTCGAGGCAGCTTTCTCACGCGGCACCAGCAGTGTTATAACGGCGGATAAATAAGCTTCCGTGACCGATATACAAGACAAAATATGAGAGTATATAGAACAACTTAATCTGAATCATATAGCCCTATAAGGTATATCAGGGGGTTCCCCCACATTTCTGAGTAGCCAGCCAGATAGAAAAAGTAGCTGGCTATGGGATGGGCCTTGCCCCTCAAGGGGGGTCCGGGGGGATTCTCCCCCGGAAGATTTTTTTTTTACATTTTAAAGTAAAATTCATCAACCTGGTGCATTTGAGAGCAAAATGAACTACACACATCTCTAATGTGTTGTGACTTTACAAATAATTAGGCCTAAACAATCAATATAAAATGTATTTATTGAACATTTGTTGAATTTCTCCAGGTATGAAAAGTTAAATTATACAGTAGGTAGTCTACTTTAAAGGACCTTGTATGAACCCAGTATATAGCCTACAGTTTGAAGAGTAATATAGTTCTCTCTCTCACACACACTGTACCTGTGATTGTCAGCTTCAGCTTTATAGCTAAAAGTTTGTAGACAGATTTAATCTGTGATTCTTGAATACCAATATATAATTCAAACTGTCCACAAACACATTGGGCAAGGATAGGTAGACAACATACTGTACATGGAAATAAAAGTGGTTCTGCCACTCTGGCCACTAAATTTTAGTCAGCCAATATTTATTTATACAGATCTCGGCACAACAAACACCAGTAGCCTATGTTTCTAGATAGTTTTCAACATGGTCGTATTATATTGGCTTTATACAGTAGCAGTGGCACCTGGACTATTCAAGTCGACTTGCACGCACCTAATGTTACAAACTTTACTTGATCAGAGGGAAATCAATCATGTTTCTTACACCAGTGATTCACTCTTCAGTTGTAAAACGGTGAGCCTATATGATTTCCCCCACTCCGGACACACATTTTTAACCAACCTTACCTATGTTCAGCTCTCCAAATGCGCATTGCGCATCGCTGGCACAATGGCACCGTTAAGTTGTTTGAAGGGAGCGCTGTCTGGGCAGGCAAGCACAGCTCGATAAAGGCACCAACGTGACCGGGGCCGTGTACCTTTCCCGCGGAGTGCTCCACAAAAATAGGCTACGGTTCACGGAGATCCTGGTCAGTGCCATGCCCATGTGTAATCTTTTTTCTTTTCTTTTGGTGTGTGACGTGCTTGGCGTGGTCTCCGCATCAACGGAGTTTACGCAAACGTGTTAAAACTCGTGCAATAATAAGTGTGCATAAACGATTTAAACATGTGAGTAAACGATCTTAAAAGGTGCCTAAATGCTGCAGAGCATTGAAAAAGGTACGTAAACGCCGTTTACGTGCGTTTAGCCACCACTACAGCCCTGCTTACACTGGTTGCCAGTGTGTCATAGAATAGATTTTAAAATACTGTTATTAGTCTATAAATCACTTAATGGCCTAGGCCCAAAATACATAGCTGAATTGCTCCCACGCTACGAACCGTCTAGAACTCTTAGGTCAACAGGGTCCAGCTTATTAACTGTCCCTAGGATCAAATCAAATCATGGGAAGGCTGCATTTACCCACTATGCTTCTGCTAGCTGGAACAAATTGCCTGAAGACCTCAGATCTGCCCCAACCTTACTTACTTTTAAAAATAGACTAAAGACTTTTATGTTTACCGTCGCTTTTAACTGCTGACAGCTACTATGCAAACCCAATGAGTCCTCTATAAGTTTTTAGCTCTTTCTGCAACTGCTGCGCCTGTTGCTTAATGCACTTTTTATACTCTTTTTAAAGTTTTGTTGTGATGCTTTTAAATGTCCATTTTATTCTCTTCTTTTCTTTTCTTTTCTTTTCCTGTCAACCATTTTATGTGAAGCACTTTGAATTGCCTCTGTGTATGAAATGTGCTATACAAATAAACTTGACTTGACTTCATGCTCCACAAAACACCACTGAACTCCTGACACACCCAGCTAGAGTGGAGAGAGAAGGACCCAATCCCACTATAGACATTTAAATGCTTTCAAGGTTAAAAAGGCCCCATTCAGCTTCTGGAATATACTTTGGGCTGGGACACTAGTGAGATGTCTCTCCAGCTATAGCCTGGAGGAGAGGTGTGTAATCAGGCACAAGGACATTTACACTATTTTTCCTCCGGATGAGCACAAGAACAAAATAGAAAAACAGGAAAGAGAAGTCAAGTCAAGTTTATTTGTATAGCCCTAATTCACAAGCATGTCCCAGAGGGCTTCACAGAAAATATGTCTAGCTAATTCTAGCTGACACAACAGTAGCAAATTACAATAGTATTGATAACACATTGAACAATTGATAGAGAAATATAGAAAATATAGAAATAGGATAGAGCGTAGGAGAGAGCAGGAGAAGGGAGGGAGAGCAGGGGGAATGTGAGAGAGGAGAGAGCAGGAAAGTGATGAGGTGGGGAGGGAATGGGAAATGTTGGGGAGTATAGGAAGTGGGGAAGGAGCAGGGGAAGGGGGAAAGAGGAGAGAGCAGGAGAGGGGAGGGGGGAGGGAGAGCGGGGGGATGTGGGGGAGGAGAGAGCAGGGAGAGGGAGGAGGTGGGGAGAGAATGGGAAATGTGGTGGTGGAGAGAACAGAGAAGGAGAGGTGGGGAAGGAGCAGGGGAAGGGGGAAAGAAAGAGAATGGGTGTCATGCTTTAAAATAGGATGGATGCCATGCTTTGGAATAGAGGGGGGGGGGGGTTCGGGGAAGGGGAGGTGGGGAGGGAGAGCAGGCGGAGTATGAGAGTATATGGAGAGAACAGGGAAAGGAGGGCTAGCTGACACAACAGTAGCAAATTACAATAGTAATGATAACACATTGAACAATTGATAGAGAAATATAGAAATTATGGAAATATAGGATAGAATGGGTGCCACGCTTTAGGGTAGAATGGGTGCCATGCTTTAGAATAGTGGCGGAATAGTGGGAGAGGATATAATGGGTGCCATGCTTTGGAGTAGAATGGGTGCCATGCTTTAGAATAGTGGGGGAGGAGAGATCAGGAAAGGGAGGAGGTGGGGAGGGTGCAGGGGAGGGAGAGCAGGGGGAATGTGAGAGAGGAGAAAGCAGGAAGTGGCAGGGAATGGGGAATGTTGGGGGGGAGAGGAGGAGGGGAAGGAGCAGGGGAAGGGAGAAAGAGGAGAGAGCAGGAGAAGGGAGGGGGCAAGAGTGGGGGGGGTGTGGGGGAGGAGAGAGCATGGAAAGGGAGGAGGTGGGGAGGGAATGGGAAATGTGGGGGAGGAGAGAACAGGGAGGGATAGGTGGGGAAGGAGCAGGGGAAGGGGGAAAGAGAAAGAGAATGGGTGCCATGCTTTAGAATAGAATGGATGCCATGCTTTGGAACAGTGTGGGGGGGGGGAGTTCAGGAAGGGGAGGAGGTGGGGAGGGAGAGCAGGGGGAGTATGAGAGAGAGTATGTGGAGAGAACAGGGAAAGGAGAGGATGCCATGCTTTAGAGTAGAATGAGTGGCATGCTTTAGAGTGTGAGAGAGGAGAGAGCAGGAAAAGGGGAGAAAATCAGACAATCTGTCTACTCTAGACATTAACCAGAACTAACTAGGACACAGGGAATCTAGCTAATCTACAGCCTAGTCTGGCCTGTCCTATTCTACTCTAGTCTGATTTTAGCCTGAACACTGAACAGGTCTACAGCCTATAGTTAGGCTGTAGCTAATCTATCGCCTAACCTAAGCTATTCTAACCTACCGGCAACCCTCGACCAGTGATGGAGAGCACCGATGCCCCCCACCCTGGCCCCCGCCCCCACACACATAAGGCGTGGGAGAGAAGGCCAGGCCGGGACACAGTGGCACCCCCCTCAGTATGAGGGTAAAACCCCACAAACATGACTGTGCTCTTTACCTTTTCAAAATGGCAGATAATAGACTTCTCCCATGCGTGTAAACATTGCATTTCCATAGAAATGGCCCTTGCATCTCAAGCAGGTAGTCATGGGTGAGAGAGTTATGTGGCGTTCACCTCGTAATCCTGTTAGCTGTTCCTAAAACTGCACCAATTCTCTGGCTGAAGGCACCACACAATCAAACAAGAAAAGAAAAAAGAGCAATAGTCACAGAGAGAGGATGCATCAAACATGGCAACATTATGACAGTTTTAATACATAAATTATTTACTTTGATGTAACTGTTCAGTCAGTATATAGAGATGTCATGTTCCACACCAGGGGGTGGGGGGCTAACTCACAGGGGGGTCCCCACGGGTCCACTAGTGGCAATGTGGACTGTTTGTCTGTTTGTTTAAAGAATTTTGTCCGGCCACAGCTATGCCGTTTTACCTGCGATCGGGCTGAAACTTTCAGGGGGTGTAAAGAGCCTGATGGAGCCTATAGAAATCGAGCGCGCCTAGTAATAAAAATTGCCTAAGTGTGCGTGTGGTTGGTAGTCATGATTTTCTGGGCTGTGTCTGTTTGTGACATCATCAGTGATGTCATAAATCAGGGATTGTGATGCTATCAGTGATGTCACTTGAGCAATTGTGATGTCATCAGTGATATCACTCGAGCAATTGTGATGTCATCAGTGATGTCACTCGAGCAATTGTGATGTCATCAGTGATGTCATAAATCCTTCCTGGCTGATGCTATATAAGTGGTGGAAGACGCATTTAGTTCAGTCAATTTAGAATCCAGTAGTGGGCTGTAACGCAACAATTTGGATGCCAACCGCCGTTAAACACCAAAAAGAAGAAAGAAGAAGAAGGGCCGGAAAGCCATAGAAGAAGAAGCCACTGCTCGCGTACGATAATTTCCCTTCAAAAACGGTAATTTTGACCCTCAGGTACGATAATTCAACATTTCCCACCTGGCAACACTGGTGTTGTACAACAAGTAGGCTTACTGGATACACACGGAGCACAAGCTTCAAACAACAAAAAATTTCACCAATTGAATAATTGAACAAAGGCTTTTTAAGTTTTGGATTTTGTTTTCCTTCATTTTATAAAATTAATTATACACAAGACTAAGATGATGTATTTCCCTATATGTTTTTTTATATTATATATTTTGTATTTCATTAACAGAGCATGTGAACTTGGGCATAAGGGAAATTAATAATCCATCCACATACAAAAACATTTCTGCAAAATACCCAAAAGCAGATTGCCAACATTTTCTCCCCCCTCATCAGAAGTATTTGCATGCATAACACTGTTATGACAAAATGTGATGAGCAACAAGAAATCAATCCACAAGCTATTAATGCTAGGCTGTGAAAAATGCTACCTTATCTGTAAAGGGGAGACTGGTGGGTGCCATTGAACCTATTTTCATTCAGATAAATTGAGCTGGGAGGGCAATTTTGTTTTTACTAGGGATCTTGCGCGCTACGTGCACTTGATTCCTAGGTTTGCCCGCTATGCTCGCCAAGCTGGCCCTGCAGCTCACATTCGCAGCTCGGCCCCTGCGCGGCCTTGCCCGCAAGTTGGCTGCTGTGTGGCCAATGAGATCAGCATCACTGATGTCAGATTTATGACATCACTTATGATGTCATCAGTGGGATTTATGACATCACTGATGATGTCACAGTGGGATTGATGACATCACTGATGATGTCACCGTGGGATTTATGACATCACAGTGGGACAATCACAGTGGGACAGATAAACAAACAGAGAAACAAACAAACAGACAGAGCCCCAGCTTCCATTTATATACTGATTACATCACTGATGACATCATCAGTGGGACTCTGATGACATCACTGATGATGTCACAACTGATTTTATGACATCACTGATGACATCACAACCTCTTATGACTCTTATCACTGATGACATCATCACTGGGACTTGTTTTTTTTTTAAACAATTTTTATTGGTGAGGTACATGCATATGCACAGAGGTTCGAAATCTGTACAGGTCACCTTTTTTGTTATTTTTTTTCTTTTAAACATTTTTTAACAACAAGCAGAATAAGCATAACAGAAACTGACAAATGAAAAAGTAAAAAGAAAGAAATACATCTATTAGATACATAACTAATAATACAAAACAGAAAACACACACACAGTCACACACACACTCAAAAACAATATTCTGGTTCGGGTTCAGCAACAACAACAATATAAATAGTTAGTCAGCAGGAAGAACAGAGAGACTGTTAAAGAAAGAAATGAAGGGCTGCCACTTTTTTTTGAATGTCTCATTGACCCCTCTGAGTGCAAACTTCATCTTTTCTAATCTGAGAAAGGAGATCATGTCTTTTAGCCAGGTGGAGAAAGGGGGTGCTCTAGGTAGTTTCCAAGCTAATAGTATTCTCCGTCTGGCTAAAAGTGTGGCGAAAGCAAGCATGTCAGTCTCATTCGAATTAAGAGGGAGGAGCTCAGCTGACACTCCAAAAATAGCCAACAAAGGGCAGGGCCGCACAGTAGTATTCAGGACTGTTGACAATGTGTCAAATATTAAAGACCAAAAGGGTTCGAGCCTTGGGCAGGACCAAAACATATGAGAAAGGTCGGCTTGTGGATTACCACAGCGGTCACAACTAGAGTCAGAGTCAGGGTAAATCTCAGCAAGTCTTGCTTTGCTGAAATGCACTCTATGAACCACCTTTAGTTGTATTAGACTAAGTCGAGCGCAGGAGGAAGAGGAATTGACTCTGCTTAGTGCTCTATCCCACCAAACCTCTGACAGCTCCAGCCCCAATTCTCTCTCCCATTTGGATCTTGTCTTAGCAACATTGTCTTTAGTCAGGCCCATTGTAATTTGATAGATATCAGAGATCGACCCCTTTTGGTTTGGGGACAGATCAAAGAGCTTCTCCCACGATAATTCTTTGGGGGGTCGAGGAAATGAGTCAAACTGAGAACGTACAAAATGGTGGATCTGATAGTAATGAAACTGATTTGAGCGTGGTAGATCAAATTTAAGGCACTGGGACTTGTGTGTGTGTGTGTGTGTGTGTGTGTGTGTCTGTGTGTGTCTGTGTGTGAGATGTCACAATGCCTCTGACATCACTGATGATGTCACAATTCATGACATCACTGATGACATCATCAGTGGGACAGACAGACAGTAGATTACAGAACAAATCAAATATTTATTAGACTAAGCATTAGTCGTCACCTGTGTACCAGAAGTTATGCCTCTGCACTCTTTGGTTCCCAACAGCCAATGCAGTCTCCAGCCCTGACCCCCACCATCCAGCCCAACCCCTCAATCCTGTCGTGCACCTCACCCTGCTCCCCTTCAGTCCAGTCCCACACTCCAGTGAGCAGCACGGAGTGGGCCGCGCTGCAGAACAACCAGCCTGTGGAGTTTAACCACGCAATAAACTACGTCAACAAGATCAAGAACCGCTTCCAGCGCCAGCCGGACATCTACAAAGCCTTCTTGGAGATCCTGCACACCTACCAGGTAAGCCAACACACACACCAATATAAAAATAGGTTCAGGGTTTGACAAGTACTCACCATGATGATATATTTTTCTAACTGGTGCAGACGAGGCAGTAGGATGTATGCACAAAGCAGGAGCTTCACCACCTCCTTCTTGCCGTCATTTTTCTAGAAGGAGCAGCGAAATGCTAAAGAGGCAGGGGGCAACTACACCTTGGCCCTGACAGAGCAGGAGGTCTATGCTCAGGTGGCACGGCTCTTCAAGAACCAGGAAGACCTGCTGTCAGAGTTTGGACAGTTCCTGCCAGATGCCAACAGCTCAGTGGTGACTGTCCAGTCAACATACTCTGAGACATGACCCATTTCAACACAGACTAAATTGACCCTTTATTAAATGACATTTGACATTTCTGTTTATTGAAGTTTTCAGGGCATAGATGATACAGCACATCAGTATTTCAATTTCACTGCTTGTTATAGGACTGGAAAGACAAGATACAAGGGAAAAAAAAAGTGTAGATATGTGTATACGGTCGTAGGAAAACAGGTTCACTGGAAAAGAAGAGGAAAAACAAATACCTATACCATACCCTCCCTAACAGCAACAGTACAAAAGTAACCTTCTCACCCTGAGATACTTCCTTTTCCTTATTAACAAAAACAAAAACAAAACAAAAGTAAAACAATAATTGACATAGTCCGATCCGATCACCCATCAGAAACACAGTGCACAGCATGATCAAATATCCATAATCTACACAGCCCACCCACACAAGAGAAAAGAAGAGAAGACAGCACAACAGACAGACATCATCAGGCCCAACACATCACAGAGAAACAGAAATCAGTCCTTTGGGATCTCAGGAAACTGCAAACCCTTCACCACCCTAAAAAATAATCCCCATGTTTTCAAAAATCTAGTTGACGAGCCTCTCATCGTACACCGAGACATTACATTTTCTATATTCTTGTATCTATTCAAAATTATTTTCTTTGATGTGCGGATTGGTCTATTTGCTGCTGTCTCAAATGCAGGAAGTAACACAGATGCATCAAAACATTAACAAGGGCCCCGACACTGGAACACCTAAATGGATTTGAATTTGGAAAACCTCATGAATGTTTTGCTTGCACCTGTTACTTCCTGCATTTTAGACACAAAATGGCTGCTGTGAAAAAGGTCAATTCCTAACAGTTGAAAGACAGATTCACAATCTTTTCAAAGATCTTTTCTTATCTATGTCCCACCACCATTGTACATGGTGTGTTTGACATTATTCTGTCCATGGATAAACATGATACTTACATGATAGAAATGTCATACTTACACCAGGTTCTCCTTATACACTAAATAGTGCTTATATTTTGGAGCACCTTGCTACATAAATTATCATGTGTTATGTGAAGACAATAAATACTGCCTGATGTCATCGGCCATCAGAGATGTTTGTTTCGTTGATGTGATGATGACGTGTAAATGTTGGACATTGAACGAAGGTGATTAGGTAAAGGTAAAGTCCCACTGATTGTCACACACCTGAGTGTGCGAAATTTGTTCTCCGCATTTGACCCATCCCCTGGGGGAGCGGTGAGCGGCAGCAGTGCCGTGCGGTGCTCGGGAATCATAATGGTGATCTAACCCCCCAATTCCAACCCTAAGTAGCTGATGAGTGCCTCTTGGATTAACGTTATTATTGTGGTTGTTATTTTTTGTTTCACTACTGTAACGTTCTGCTTGCCGGTCTCCCTGCCTCCACTATCCAACCACTTCAACTCATTCAAAATGCTGCAGCCCGTCTGGTTTTCAATCAAAACAAATTTTCCCATGTCACCCCCCTCCTACGCGATCTACATTGGCTTCCCATCCTGGCTCGCATCAAATTCAAGACCCTGGTTTTTATGGGGTCAGTATAGTCTCATATCTATTGAACTCTCGCAGGGTTTTTCACGAATGTACATGCTTTGTTTCGCAGTTATATTTCGGACTCACTAATGCACACAATCTGTTTCACAAATGCACACGCTCTGGTTCACAAATGTAATTTTTATGCAAACTTGTAATATAAATTCGGAAATGCACACGCTCTGCTTCACAAATATCATTTTTATGCAAACTTGTAATATAAATTCGGAAATGCCGACGCTCTGCTTCACAAATATTATTTTGAAGCACACTTGTAATATAAATTCACAGATCATGCGAATTGCTCAATGTGCATTTACAAACTGCTTCTCATTTGTGAACCTCTGTCTACATTTGTGAGAGAAATCCCTGTGGTGAATTTTGATGACTCCCCTCACGTGCAGGTCAACGAACATCACCATTGGCTGATAAAGCTGTATGATTCTGATTGACAGATTCATCAGCCAATCAGGTGTGTTTGCTTTCAGCCAATCATATGGCTCCTTACATTTTCTCCACACTCGACAACAGTTACAGAGCTAGATTACACTATGAAGAAGACATCAAACTCCAGTAGGTGACGGTAATGCACATACATATGTTTGCCAACCGCCATAAAACTCCAAAAAAGAAGAAGAAGAAGCTACAGAGCTAAGTTAGTTACTAACTCCGGCGATCCGGTTGGTGAACCGGCAATAAGCATCAGTTCACCAACTACAGACCCATCTCTCTGCTCTCACAATTCTCCAAAATCCTAGAAAAACTATTTGTGGCAAGGCTTGACAACTTCATAAACAAACATCACATTCTGAGTAATCACCAGTATGGTTTCAGATCTAACAGGTCCACCTCGATGGCAGTAATGGAACTAGTGGAAGCAATTGCCACTAACATAGACAACGGGGAATACACAGTGGGGGTCTTTATTGACCTTAAAAAGGCCTTTGATACAATTGACCACTCTATACTGCTGAAAAAAATGCTGAGGTATGGCATTAGAGGAGTAGCGCACGACTGGCTCAAAAGTTACTTGGGCGACAGACAACAATACGTGCATATAAACAATGTAGATTCAGACCGACAAAAAATAACACATGGAGTCCCCCAGGGTTCCGTGCTAGGCCCCAAACTTTTGATCATGTACATAAATGACATCTGCGAAGCATTGCCATTGCTTAAGTGTGTCCTATTTGCTGACGACACAAGCTTATACAGCTCCGGTAAAGACCTCGGGCAGCTCCTGTGTGCAGTGGAAGAGGAACTAGAAACCCTCAAGAAATGGTTCGACATCAACAAACTATCACTGAATCTAGACAAAACAAAATACATTATATTTGGCAATAGGAAAATCAATAGACCGGTCAAACTATCCATATTAGGTGTTGAAATAGAACAAGTCCACAAACACAAATTCTTAGGAACCATCATAGACAATAGACTCAGCTGGAAACCACACATAGAGAACATAAGAACAAAAATTTCAAAAACAATTGCAATACTACACAAAATGAAATATATAGTGAACAATAACTCGCTGTACCTTCTGTACTGCTCCCTCATACTTCCATAAATAATATATTGTGAGGAAGTATGGGGGAACACATATAAAACTACCATCAAACCAATCTACATCCTGCAAAAGAAAGCCATCAGAATTGTAAATCGAAGTGATTACCTTGCACCAACCAATCCACTCTACATCAGTACAAATACACTAAAACTAGAAGATCTGGTCAACCTACACACTGCTGTAATAATCTATAAGGCACATAAAAACCTACTTCCACCTTGCATACAGGAGCTGTTCTCAGTCAGAGACTCGCTATATGCACTCAGGGGAACTTGTATTTTTAAGACATCCATGGCAAGGACCAACACTAAAGGCAAATGCACATCTGTAAATGGAGTACACTTTGGCGCTTGACTCCATTGGCCAGTGGCGCTGCTCTTGAGGCAAGAGGAAGGCACCTGCATAGGCTAGGAGATCCCCCCCCCCCCCCGTGGGGGATCAGGAGTCAAGACTCGTTGGTGGCGGACTGGGGAGGTGGGTGGGGCAAAACAACGCTTCGGAGGCCGGCTTCAAGGGAGATGGACTGCCGTGAAGCTACTGCTGCTATGATCGGCCAGAGAGAGAGAGGTGACGTAGAACCCTTGCTATATATACTGTATGCGGATTAACTGACGTCATATTTGACGTCATAGCAGACGTCATACTAGGACTTTTGACTGACCACGTTATGCTAGAACTTGACTGTCGTCAGGGGATGATCGGATTATGCGTGAGTGGCCTTCTGCTTGAAATATGGTCTGGAGACCTCACTTCAATCAAGAGAGGCCAGTTGGTAGGATTAGACAAACTTTATTTAGCAATCGGCATGCATGGCAAATGCTTTGGCGCTTGACTCCATTGGCCAGTGGCGCTGCTCTTGAGGCAAGAGGAAGGCACCTGCATAGGCTAGAAGATCCCCCAAAAGGAAGATCTGATTACCGGAGGTTAATTGAGATCTGCAGGCGCCAGTAGTTGATTGCACTTTTCCGGCCTTCAACCTTTTTAGCGACTTACAGCTATTTGCGGCTGGCGCTCCCGACTCAGTCGGGCCTTCGATCTTGGTACGTGCTTTTCCTGCCTTCGACCTTTTTAGCGACTTACAGCTATTTGCGGCTGGCGCTCCCAACTCGGTCGGGCACCTCGCGATAGCGCTTCCCAGCTTGGCCTACCTGGCCGCCTTGGCGCTTCGCGATCGTACTTTCCGGCCTTCGACCTTTTTAGCGACTTACAGCTATTTGCGGCTGGCGCTCCCAACTTGGTCGGGCCTTCGATCTTGCTTTTCCTGCCTTCGACCTTTTTTAGCGACTTACAGCTATTTGCGGCTGGCGCTCCCAACTCGGTCGGGCACCTCGCGATAGCGCTTCCCAGCTTGGCCTACCTGGCCGCCTTGGCGCTTCGCGATTGTACTTTTCCGGCCTTCGACCTTTTTAGCGACTTACAGCTATTTGTGGCTGGCGCTCCCAACTCGGTCGGGCCTTCGATCTTTCCTGCCTTCGACCTTTTTAGCGACTTACAGCTATTTGCGGCTGGCGCTCCCAACTCGGTCGGGCCTTCGATCTTTCCGGCCTTCGACCTTTTTAGCGACTTACAGCTATTTGCGGCTGGCGCTCCCAACTCGGTCGGGCCTTCGATCTTGGTACATTAAAATTTAGCTTGGCGCTTCCCGGCTTGGCCTACTTGGCTGCCTTGGCGCAACTACCCTGACTTTCTGCTCTCTCTTTCTCTATCCCCCCCCAAAAATGAGCCGGGGAATTTACTGCGCCTTGCTGGGCGCCATGCTTTCGGGGAGCCACCACCAACGAGACATTTTTATCGGCACGGAAGTCCGGGACATTGTTTGTTGCCATGCTCACCGATTTAAGGGAGGAGGGTTCTTTGGGCCACCAGTATGGCCGCCTGCTCCGGGCGGATGTAGCTGGAGAATGCCGATGAGGACCAGCGGCCCATTTGCTGGAGGGAGGCGGAGGACACTCCTTGCTCGGCGGGCCGAGGTGGCCGCTCCGATCCTGAAGGAGTGGCTGGAGTAGTTCTTTGTCGGGAGGTTGCATTGCTGGAGCGTCTGCTTGAGGTGCAGGGTGAACCAGGATCTTGTCATGTGGTGACAAGGTGCGATGAGGAACAGGGGGGCCGAGGGGCCGGTCTGAGGCCTGAGCCTGACGTAGTGAGCCATGGACGAGAAGGGGCAGAAGGGGGAATTGTTCCGGGCGATGACAATGGAGCATGCCCCGCCTGCTTTGGCGTGTTTGAGGGCGATGCTGTAGTGGTCGGGGTAAAACTTTAGGTCGGCCAGGGTCACGTCCCGTGCGGGGTCGAACGTTGTGGGGGAAGTGAACTCGCTGACCCTGAGGAATCCGTAAAAGGGTAGGGAAAATACGCATTCTAGGAGGGCATTTATCAGTGGTGAGGGGCTGGCCTCTCTCGAGCGGGTCAGCAGCTGCCGCAGCACGGGGAGGGTGATGGGACGCCTGGCGTCTGGGGCGGACGGGAAGGCCTTGGCAATCCCTTTTAGCAGGGACTTGATGATGGCGAAAGAGAACAGGCTGGGGAACGCGGGGTCGTATCGCCTTGCGTGGAACTGGATCCCCGCCACTAGGCTGCGGATGTAGCGGGGGCGCAGGCGTCGGGTGGTTGCGCAGAAAGTAATGAACGCGCATACCGTGGGGAGCAGGACCGGGTAAGTGGGAAGGTCCACTGAGACGCAGAACGAAGCGAATGACCGCCAGGCCGAATCGTAGGCTTTGACCGTGGAGCTGGGCAGACCATTCCTGATGAAGAGTTGGGCAGTGTGGAGTAGATTGGTGAGGAGGGGATTGTGGTGATGAAGGGGGCAGGACGGGGGGGGGCTGGCTTACGAGAGGGTGAGGGCGGAGAATGGAGGGATCGGCGTTGGAGATGGGTCGGCCCTCTGGGCAGAGTCTGCGAACGCCTGAAAATTGAAACGGGAGAGATGATCAGCAAGGATATTAGAGTGACCGGGGAGGTGCTGGGCTACTATAATGAAGTTATGGGCGACTGAGAGCCAGGTCAGGCGCCGCACGAAAGGCATGATATCCGGGGATGCTGAACGCCCCTTATTGACTATGGCAACCACCGCTGCGTTGTCGCATTTTACGGCTATCCGTTTCCTTGCCCAGAGACGCCCCCACAGGTGACATGCGACCACTATTGGGTAGATTTCGTACAGTGCGGAGGACTGGTCCAGCCCGGCGAACTGCCGCAGCCATGGGCCGGTGAACCACCGGGCTCCGAAAAGCCCCCCGAAGCCCACGGACGGGGCCGCGTCTGTAAAAAATTTCAGGTCGTCAGCCGAGGAGACGACGTCCTCGTAGAAGAAGGAAACCCCGTTCCAGTCCGATAACAGGTGAGACCAGAACCGGAGGTCGGACCGGCAGCCCCCGTCGAGGGTGACCGGGTCGAGGAGCCCGGCGACTGAGGACGCCAAGTCGAGCAGCCTAGAGATGAATGAGCGGCCCTGGGGAATTATGCGCATGGCGAAATGTAGGTGGCCGAGGAGGGACAGGAGCTCCCGTTTGGTGACGTGGGTGGCGGACCTATGAGCCTGGGCGATTTCGCGGATCCGGGTGAGCTTCTCGAGGGGGAGAGAGGCTTGCATGAGCTCGGAGTCGAGGTTGATGCCCAGGAATTCGAGTGATGACGCGGGGCTGGCGGTTTTCTCCTCTGCTAGAGGCACGCCTAGCCTTCGGAACACCCCCTTCAGTTTAAATAGGGAGACCGAGGGGACCGACGGGGGGTCCACCAGCAGAAAATCGTCCAGCATGTGGAGCACGGCGGGGAGACGCTCGTTATTCAGCAGGATCCAGCATAGCGCTTCTGATAGGGAGTTGAAGATGGCGGGGCTGCTCCTGCAGCCGAACGTGAGCCTGACGGCGAAGTAGAACCTCGACTCCCATTTGATTCCGAACAGCGGCCATTGGGAGGGATGGATGGGCATGACTTTGAAGGCGTCCGAGATGTCGGCCTTAGAGAGCTGGGCGCCTCTCCCCGCAAACTTAATAAGGAGGATGGCGTGGTCTACTGTGGCGTAGTGGAGGGAGAAGGGTTCGGGGGGAATTAGGCTATTTATGCTGGGGGTGGGGCCTTGCCGGGGTGCCGAGAGGTCGATTATCATTCTTTTCTTGCCGGAATATTTGCGCGTGGCGATGCCTATTGGGCTTGTCCGGAACACCGGGAAGGGGGGGGACTTGAAGGGGCCGATTAGGAATCCCTTAGATAGTTCTTTGGCGAGAAGTTGGGAGACTACTTTGGGTTCCTTGAGGGCGGATTGCAAATTTTTTGATATGTGGGGGGCCAGGGGGGGGGAGACTACGCCTATCCTGAACCCCTGGGAGAGGCCGGACAGTAAGTAGTCGACGAAAGGGCGGTTGGGGTGAAGGGACAGCTCCTGTGTTAGAGCTGGGATGTCGATGGGGGTGGAGGGGTGGAGTTTTAGTATCGCCGAAAGCCCGATCTCTCCCTCTTGAGGGTCAGCTTTGGGGGGCGGTTCCTTCGCGGGCAGGCGGAGCGGGGGTGGGCGTCCCCGCAGAAGCTACATGAGTGCAGGAAGGAACAGTTAGGGACCGTGCACACGTTCTCGTTGAAATATTTGCAGAGCGTGTTGAGGCCATGGTTACGCACCTGGTTGCCTGCCTGGGAGGACCCGCTGGTGCCGGGCGCCTGGGAGGGGGCGGCGCCGGACTGAAAGGCCGCCTTTGGGCAGAATTGTGCGGAGTGCCCCGGTTCGCCGCACGGGTAACAGGTGTTCGCCGGCCGCCCGCTAACCAGCGACATGAATATCTGCATGTCCATGACGGACCAGTCAAGCCGCCTATTTGCCCGAGTGATCATCAGGGCGGCTTTAGCGGAGAATGCTTTATGATATTGGTAAAATAGTTTACCGTGGTTGGAGTAGAGGTCCCCTATTAGCGCTAGATATTTGTCTAGCTCATGGCGGCGCTCTGGGTACACTTCGCAGATCACGTCACGGTAGACGCCAAACGTGTTCAGGAAGTCACATAAGGAAAGGTCTTTGGGCAGGCGGGGGTCGGACGACTTTAAATAAACGGGGCCATCTGGGTCACCCGTAACCTTCCTTTTACACTCGGGAGATGGCAGGAGTATGCTAACTAAATTAATGTCTCTGCCCTTTAAAATCTTGGACCTTAGCCTGGGCGAAATATTGGCACAGGGAGAAACAAAAGACATACCGAATGGGATGGCGGGCATGGCGGACGCCAGAGTGTTCATCTGGGCGGGTTGGGTGGTGGTGGGGAGCACGTCGGCTTGCTGCATGGGCGGGGTTAGGATCGGCTGCTGCGCCAGCTGGGCTGTGGCGAACGTGGGGGGAATGGGGGGGGGGGGGGGGGGGGTTTCCAGGGCGCTCAGACGGGCTTCTACTGATCTGCTCGCATCTAGCAAGGACAGCAGGATGGCTCTTGACGACCCCTGTCGGCTCGGCGGAGCTACGAATGGGGCCGCTTCCGGGGCGGCGGCCTGGAGGTCAGTGCGACCAGGAAGGACGAGGCGTCTCGCGGCGGCCCCGCGGCCTGCATTTCCCCGGCGGCTCCCAGCTCTCGGGGCAGCTGCATCTACTGGTCTTCGCCCGCGGCCTCTCACGCGTCCGCGCCGAGCGGCCTCTCCTTCCGGCACGCTCGCACGCGTTCTTGGGCGTCCACGGCGCGGCACTTCGTCTTCTGCTCTCCTACCACGGGCCGTCGCAGTGGCGTGCCCCGTGCCACGGGAACGCGCGCTGGGCCTTCTCGTCGGGGCTATGCTAGCAGCCTGTGGTCCAGCCGCTTCGCCAGCGTCTTCATCAGACGCCTCGGAAAGCAGGTACGCTCCGTGGCCGGTCCGGAACAGGGAAGCGATGTCTAAGCTGTCGTCGCTGTCCATGGACAGCTCTGGCTCGGAACTCGACATACCGGAATGGAGTGGGGAGCGTTGAAATCTGCGGTGAATATCCACGGGTGGAGAAGGCTTGAGGATGCTGATTCGGTCTGCAGATGTGGAGCAAAACAACGCTTCGGAGGCCGGCTTCAAGGGAGATGGACTGCCGTGAAGCTACTGCTGCTATGATCGGCCAGAGAGAGAGAGGTGACGTAGAACCCTTGCTATATATATGAGGATTAACTGACGTCATATTTGACGTCATAGCAGACGTCATACTAGGACTTTTGACTGACCACGTTATGCTAGAACTTGACTGTCGTCAGGGGATGATCGGATTATGCGTGAGTGGCCTTCTGCTTGAAATATGGTCTGGAGACCTCACAACAACCTCGACAAAGAATTAAAAACGTGCACTTCTGTCACCAAATTTAAAAAGTTGTTTAAAACTCAGGTACTCAATAAATATAAAACATTATGATAAACAATCCAACCACCAATAAAATCGAAGATAAGATTGTACAATGATTAACCAAAACCAAATAAAATAAACAAGGACCAATGCATTTGTTACTAACCTGAAACAACTGCATTGACTTGTCTAATATGGTGTATATATGGTATATTGAAGTATATGTATATATATATATGTTAAAATAAATGTATATATGTATGTATTATATATGAGCACGATCACTTGTAAATTTCTTTCTAAAATTCTTTCTGCAGTTTAGTTAAATACCATGATTGAAACTGCGTTAACATGTTTTGTTTTTGTAATTTTCTTTTGTTTACATAGAGGCAAAATAAGCTGCGGCATCAGCCTATACACCTTTTCGGCCCTTCTTGCCACAACTCATTGTATGTGTGTATTGTTATGTTTTGTTGAATGGACCGAAATAAACGAACTAACTAAGTAACCACTTCGTCGCAGCCAAAACACGACCAAATATGCCACAATGACACCCGCTAATTCGTCAAAGTGGATTAATGTGGAAATAGCTGTAAATACATTAGCGTTGGCTTGTGTGGGCTGTGATCTATAATTAACTAGATAACGTTAGCTTACTTGCTAATGCGGCTAGCTAATATAGAGCATATACCACCCAGAAGCTCCGCTAACATAACATAACCGTCTTGTGTGGATAATGGAACAGTTGTAAATATGCCTAACGTTACTACCATCGTGCTTATGGAACATTGTTTGACTGCAGTAACAGATAAGTGTTCAGAAATGCCCAGGTTTGAGGCTTGGGACTGGGAGGGAGTGAATGGGAAGGGGTGTGCTGTGGTCTTAGCCTGGAACGGGAGCCCGGTGTAGCTGCTCCATTTAGCTGGTGTAGCAGGTATGGAAAAACCGTAAATCTAGCGATCGGGTGGGGAAAGTGTTCAAGCAGAGCTTGATAAAAACCAACAGTCCAGGGCAGGCAGGACAAATGTTCTACTAGCCCAATGCATACACTTGTAGCTATACAGTCTGGCTCAAGGTAACGTTAACGCTAGCTACTCCCCGCTCCCCGCAGCCATCGCAAGCCAAAACACGACCAAACATGCCACAGAAACATCCAGTAATTCGTCCATAATCCTTCCCGGCCATCTCGAGGCTGATAAGACCGATAAATTGTCCAGGATGCCGTTTGAAAGTGAGTTGTCCGTTAAACACTAACAACCCATCTCAGAATGGGCTGGGATCATGGGATGTAGCCATTAGCTCTGTAGCTGTTGTTGTAGTCTAGCGCAAATGTAAGGAGCCATATGATTGGCTGAAAGCAAACACACCTGATTGGCTGATGAATCTGTCAATCAGAATCACATTTGATTGACAGCTTTATCAGCCAATGGTGACATTCGTTGATCTGCACGTCAGGGGAGTCTCAAAATTCACCGTAGACAGAGGTTCACAAATGAGAAGCAGTTTGTAAATGCACATTGAGCAATTCGCATGATCTGTGAATTTATATTACAAGTGTGCTTCAAAATAATATTTGTGAAGCAGAGCGTGTGCATTTCCAAATTTATATTACAAGTTTGCATAAAAATTATATTTGTGAAGCAGAGCGTGTGCATTTCCGAATTTATATTACAAGTTTGCATAAAAATTACATTTGTGAACCAGAGCGTGTGCATTTGGAAACAGATTGTGTGCATTAGTGAGTCCGAAATACAACTGCGAACCAGAGAATGTGCAACAGATCGTGTGCATTATGAGTCCGAAATACAACTGCGAAACAAAGCATGTTAGGCCTGGGCGATATGGCAATTTTTTTTATCACGATATGTTTTCTTATATCGATCGATGTCGATATTTATCACAATATAAATTTATCAATAATACTAATTGCACATAAAAAGCACATGAAGAATTTTAGGGGCACAATTAAAATTCAATGCAGAGCGATATAGAATGTATTCGATACGACTCTATTAATCTCTGACCGGTTACAATTAAGTTGACTTCAATTCAAAGTATTCTCATGAGAGAGGCTCAATGCAGCTCATTGGCTATTGTTGTCATTAAATGATAACCCTTTATTTAGTCATGTTTGTCCATACTATTCACTTATGGCTTTTTAATGTAACTTGATCCATTTGCATTTTCATCTTATTATAATTGTTCTATGCTTGTTACTTGTTTTCCCTTATACCACTGGTCTTTGGTGGGCTTATTCTGTTGTGTGTATTGCATTATGTTGTTTTAATGCAATGAACGTCTTGGTCCAAGGCTAGGTGTTGATTATGCAGCTATAGTTAGCTGCTGTTGGTTTGATAAAGGAAGCAAAGACTGTTTAAACCATAGATGTGTAATGTTATTCGGATAGCTGCTATAGATGGTCTATCTAACAGATAGCATAACGTTAGCAAGATTGTCAAGTATGAAGATATTAATGTTAGCGCGTAAGCTAACGTTAGCGTTAGCTAACGCGATGTAGATGCTAATTTGATACCATTCATGACAGCCAGCTACCGCTACCCATAACCAGAACTACTGTCTGCTGCAGCTTTATCTCCCGTGTACAAATCCACGGCCTATACATATTTTAATTCCATCTGTTTATGTTACCCTTGCCGGGCCAGCCGACTGTGAGGCTCTGAGCAGAAGGGATTCTTCCGCAAACGCGTGCATCACATGGTTTATTTTCCATTGATGCCATTGGTTCCACTCAGTGTTGCCTTCAAATACCCCCCAAAAACGACACGTTATTCACAATAAGCATTGCTGTGCTAAGCTGCGGTCATGTTTCTGAGGGGTTATGAACGCAACACTGAAAATATTTTATCGAAATTACAGCTCGTAAATTTATCATCGTTATCGTGGCCGTTTTTTTCGTGAAAATTTTCGACATCGTTTTATCGCCCAGCCCTAAAGCATGTGCATTCGTGAAAAACCCTGCGAGAGTTCAATACATATGAGACTGTTCTAAGCCCATAGGTTTTAGCCTACAAAGCAGTCCATCAAACAGCCCCTCCATATTTACAGCCACTGGTCAGTTTCCAAACGTCCCACCGCTCCCTCTGCCCCTCCACTAGTGCAGGACGTCTCGCCCCTCCCTCCCTGCGCGGCCTTACAGGTCGCTCTCGATCGAGACTTTTTTCAGATCTCGCCCCGACATGGTGGAATGAGCTCCCCCCTGCAGCTAGAACGGCCACATCTCTGCCCATATTTAAAAGAAAACTAAAAACTAATCTTTTTACTATCCACTTTTCTATCTCTCCCTCTATGCATCTCTTTGACCCCTGCATTGTTTATACACTGTAATAATCTGCACTCTTGATCATCTTTATGCATATTTTTATCATGATCACATATTGTCTGTTTTAATCTATTTCCATTGTTCTGCTATGTTTTATTGTGTGATGTATTTTAATCTGTTGTACGTCGCTTTGGATAAAAGCGTCTGCTAAATGACAATAAAGTCAAAGTAAAGTCAGATAACTTAATTTACTGCAGTATATATTCATTGGGAGAAAGCAACTCATTTTAGCTTAATTTGGCAGTTCTACTAGGCATCCTGGGTTCATACCATTTAGGATAGCATTTTTGTGGCAACATATTACACCAAGGCAAGCACTGAAGCAACAGCACTCAATTTGTGCCAGACCCTGCCGGAACAGGATCCGGCACCTCACGGTTTTGGACTACCTGCTATGTAATAATCCCAATAGTTGACTCTTCCTTTCCCTCCCTTCCAAAAAGCAAACCGGCTCATTTCCATAAGACAGTGTTTAGAAAGTAACAACAAGTGCATAGTAATCAAATCAAATGAGTGAGCTGCTCTGCAGAATGTGTTATGATGATTATATGAACTTCAGACAGTGTCATGGCTAAAAGACAGTTGAATTTAAGGGATATGTCCGCAGTGTGGACTATTTTTGGAGAATTAGACAAGGTAAGCATTTTTCTTTTATTATTATTCTATTATTATTATTATTATTATTATTATTATTTTAACTATGTTACAGTTCTCTGTGGGGACAATAACATTGAAATTCATATTAAGTAGCACCTTACATTACAGCTCGGTAACAACAACATGGTAATAGTGAAACATTTGGATAATTGCCAAGGTAATAACCAGATAATAGCTTGGTATATAACTGGCGGACCGATATCGGGGGGGGGGGAAGGGGGGGGGGGGGAGGGGGGTCAGATAATAGCTGGGAAGTGTTTCCAGGTAATCCCTACATCTCTAGATGTTTGGTTTAATCTAATATTAGTTTGAAATTATATTTCCTCATTTCTATTACCATTTGTTTCTGGCCCTGTTACCCAGGCCCTGGGTACAGTAACTTCTTTATTATCACACTGTTACCCACCTATTACCATGTTGTTGCTGAGCTGTAATGTGAAGTCCTATCCATATTTGCATAAATAAAAACTGAAATTATTAAAATTATTATGGGGTATTGGAGTCATAATTGTCAAGAAATAATTGGTAATATACTTGGTTGACGTGAAGCCCCACATCAATGTGAGCATTTCAAAACCAGTGCGGTCCAGCTGAGTGTGCACATTTAGGCCGACATATACAGTAGCTGCATGGCATGACCATGACATGTTTTATTGTGTCATTTCAGGTGTTTAAAATGTAATGTGTAGCTACTGTACTCCAGCCAGAATTTGTCTGGTAAATAGTTGAAGCCATTGCAGTTTCCAATCCTGGGTGTTTATGCTATGATTAGAATATCTCACAGCCAGGTATGCAGGCATTTTTGTTTTACACAGCACAGTTAAGTCCACTACTTGAAGGGCAGATTCGTAAAGACCCATCAGTTTGGACAAAATGAACATTATGTAGCCTTAATAATAATCAAAATCAATATTGTTATAGGTCCCCAGTAGTGGGAGCTCTAAGGTCATATAGTGAGTCATGTAGTAATGTGTATGGTCTACAGTAAGCTACTGTATAGACACCACCGTGCCTCCAATTGGCTTGTTGTGTCTTTGATATGTTGTGGAAGCCCTTTCCCTCCACACCGACCCCTTGGTGTTCTGGGACTGGGACCTCATCATATACAAATTAAACACTGAGTAACACTATACTTAATCCTCATCCCCAATGAGGGTAAAAACATAGGAATTGAGATTGTAGCCTCAGGGATTGAAGAGTATAAAACTGGGGCTCAGAATGCAGCTGATACATGTACATTCTCAGTTAAAAATCAAATAGTCATGCCCTTTAACCTATAGGCAAGGACAAGCATATTGTCTGTCATGTTTTGCTGCATGCTCTGTGTGTTTTACTCACCTTGTGTTTTACTAACCTTTTATACTATTCATTTTTTGTATTATTAATTTTTTTTTTCTTTTCAAGATTGCATCAACCTGCCATGGGACTACAGGTGGAAACTAGCCCTTGGGCTAAAACCTGGCATATTTACTGTACGGCTGTACTGTCCATTAATGTGCAATGTCCCATCTTCTAAATAAATGAATCTGAACAGTACTGTACAGTGTTGTTGTCTGTGAGACAAATTGCAGTAGCCTATGTATCAGACCTATAGTGACATACTGTACTACACTACATCTACACCAGGGGTGGGCAACTATTTTTCATGGGGGGCCACATGAGAAACCCAGATTGTTGCCGGGGGCCGAACAAATATTGTCATGCCGTAACCCATGGATGGGCAACTTTGATGATAGAGAGGGCCACAAAAAAATGTCCTCGCTACCAGATTTTGCTGAGGGCTGAACGGCGCCAGCGCGAAGAATTTGGGGCATTTGAAGCCAGGTTTAGAGGAATAACTCATTTTAAATTAACAATTGTGATGCCATTATTCAGTCTTAACCACCAATATTTGATCCTTTTTTCACTCCTATGTCACCACCTGCTCTCCCTGCAGGGCTTGAAATTAACTTTTTTCACCACCTGCCAATATGGCTGCTAGATTTTAAAGTTACCAGCCAATTAGAATTTCCACTAGCCGAAATGTTTTTCTTGAAATAAACCAGAATATGAGTGGGTGAATTTAAGCATAAGTATCAGTAAGTGGCCCGGGATTCTCAAAGCCTGTGTTGAGGGTCACACAAGAACAAAAATGCACTCTTGAAGCTAAATAAATCCAAAACCAACAAGTTAATTATTTAAATTTCTACTTCAATGTAGAACAGTCATTTCTTACACATGAGATTACTTTTAGCCTTTTAGTCATAAATATTATTGAAAGATATTCCATATTCCAGACTGAAATGCTATAACAGAGTATTGGCCAGAATGACATGAACATTTGGACACTTATTCAGTGGGTATCTTGCATGTTGCGTTCAGGAGCACTGTAAAAAAAAAAAAAAAAAAAAAGGGGTTTTTTTTTTTTTTTTTTTTTTTGCAATTCCATCGCGGGCCACACAGGGGGCACCCGCGGGCCGCATACGGCCCGCGGGCCGTATGTTGCCCATGTATGATCTACACTAACATTGTACAGTAGCCTATACACTCTTCGTCACAACAGTGAACCCAATCATTTCTGACCTCACCACCATCAATCTCAACACAACAATAGGCTGAGGAGGAATTCCAACAGCATTGGGGATGGTGCCTGACTCATGACTTCTGGTAGCATAGCTGTGCCATCAAATAAACACTTGTCTTCTCATGAGAGCCAATACGTCCATTAGTTTGAAATCATTGAAGAAAGAATAAGGGGAGCATGTATATGTTCCAGCTCTATATCACAGTCCTATATTCCCACAGTCCTATATTCCCACAGTCCTATGTTCCCACAGCCCTATGTTCACACAGCCCTATATTTCCACAGCCCTATATTCTCACAGCCCTATATTCTCACAGCCCTATATTTCCACAGCCCTATATTCTCACAGCCCTATATTTCCACAGCCCTATATTCCCAAAGTCCTATATTCCCCCAGCCATATATTTCCACAGCCCTATATTCCCCCAGCCATATATTTCCACAGCCCTATATTCTCACAGCCCTATATTCTCACAGCCCTATATTCTCACAGCCCTATGTTCCCACAGCCCTATATTCTCACAGCCCTATATTCCCACAGCCCTATATTCTCACAGCCCTATGTTCACACAGCCCTATGTTCACACAGCCCTATATTCTCACAGCCCTATGTTCACACAGCCCTATATTCTCACAGCCCTATATTCTCACAGCCCTATATTCTCACAGCCCTATATTCCCACAGCCCTATGTTCACACAGCCCTATATTCTCACAGCCCTATATTCTCACAGCCCTATGTTCCCACAGCCCTATGTTCACACAGCCCTATATTCTCACAGCCCTATATTCTCACAGCCCTATGTTCCCACAGCCCTATGTTCACACAGCCCTATATTCTCACAGCCCTATATTCTCACAGCCCTATATTCTCACAGCCCTATGTTCACACAGTCCTATATTCCCACAGCCCTATATTCCCACAGCACAGCCCTGCCTATATTCCCACAGTCCTATATTCCCACAGCCCTATGTTCACACAGTCCTATATTCCCACAGTCCTATATCGCCACAGCCCTATGTTCACACAGTCCTATATTCCCACAGCCCTATGTTCACACAGTCCTATATTCCCAAAGTCCTATATTCCCCCAGCCATATATTTCCACAGCCCTATATTCTCACAGCCCTATATTCTCACAGCCCTATATTCTCACAGTCCTATATTTCCACAGCCCTATATTCCCACAGCCCTATGTTCCCCCAGGCCTTTATTCCCCCAGCTCTATATTCCCACAGTCCTATATCGCCACAGCCCTATATTCCCAAAGTCCTATATTCCCCCAGCCATATATTTCCACAGCCCTATATTCTCACAGCCCTATATTCTCACAGCCCTATATTCTCACAGTCCTATATTCCCACAGCCCTATGTTCAGACAGTCCTATATTCCCACAGCCCTATGTTCAGACAGTCCTATATTCCCACAGCCCTATGTTCAGACAGTCCTATATTCCCACAGTCCTATATTCCCACAGCCCTATATTCTCACAGTCCTATATTCCCACAGCCATATATTCTCACAGTCCTATATTCTCACAGCCCTATATTCCCACAGCCCTATGTTCAGACAGTCCTATATTCCCACAGTCCTATATTCCCACAGCCCTATATTCTCACAGTCCTATATTCCCACAGCTGATTGAAACGTTGTTCCTTTTACCAAATAAAGTAAAAAAAACTGAGTTCTGGTGTGCGGGCCTACTTCCTTCAAAATCACTGGAATTTATGACATCACTGATGATGTCACGGTGGGATTTATGACATCACAGTGGGACAGAGAAACAGACAGCGCCCCAACTCGCATTTATATACTGATGATGATGATATACTGATGGTGATTACTCATTATTACTGTCTATACTACCTATTACTTATTACATAAGTCTTTTTTGGTGGGGCAGGGGTTAAGGGGCGGGGGGCAACAACACGATATGTGCATTAGGGAATGGCCATACTGGTGCTGTGGGGATGTAATACAATAAAATTATACATTTTTAAATGTTATTTTTTAGAATACGTTAAAGTATGTTAGGCCCTCACTGACTGAGCTCCAGCTAAATTATCAAATACTGCCGTCTGCTCGCCACCCAGGCACTTACTGTATGTACATTATGTACTTAACCTAACTAACTATCCGGTGTGCACAACATTGTCAGACTAAACTCCAGCTGATACCCCAAAAACCTACAATCCACTACAGAAAAATGTATATTGTATATTTATTAACTGGCCCCTGGCCTCCTATCATTTCACGAAAGTGGCCCCCGGGCAAAGCAAGTTGAGTATCCCTGCAGTAGGGCCTAATTTTGAGGAAAATCCTTACATAGGATTCGAACATAGGGCTGGGGGAACATGGGGCCGAATTTTGATGGCAGGAAAAATTCTTAGAAATGGGGGAACATAGGGCTGTGAGGGAACATAGGGCCTAATTTGTGGGGAAATCCTTGGGGGAACATAAGGCTGTGGGAACATAGGGTCTAATTTTGATGGGAGGAACATTTCTTAGAAATGGGGGAACATAGGGCTGTGGGAACATAGAGATGACCCCAGAAGGGGAGGCTGGGGCAGGTGCTACAGCAGCACCAAAGCAGATGAGGCTATTTTTTTGTGCTAATGTTGAAGCTGTCACCAAGAGAGCTAAATCAGTCAGTTCAATAAATGTTCAGCTGTCGAGTCTCCCTCCCAAAAAAAGTACCAATGACAGATAGACAGGAGTGTGTCTAATAGAAGAGCTTTTGCCAGCTACCTTGCAAATTAAAAACTGTACTGTATAAAGCTGAGACAAACTTTTGAGGGTTTGCACTACATTTCAACCACAGCTGATTTATGGACTGCTCACAACAATAACCTTATGCGAATGACTACAGGATTAGTTTGTCAACTTTGCAATGCAAAAAAGCCTGAATTTAATCCATAAGAGTGCGGGGAAGACACCTATACCATTGCTAGTGAAATAGTGTGAATGCATTCATCTATGGTCTAAATCAGAAGGTGACTGCATGCCACTATCATTGACAATGTATCCATTTTTTTTGCCAAATTTGCCAAGGCTTTTAAAATGCACAAGGCTGATTGGACAGAGAGGATTAATATGACAGGAAGAAGTTCCCCTCACATCTATGAAGTCCATTCATCTGTAACATCGATTGTGATGTTGGCGATTTTGTTCTGCATACCACACACTCAATTTCATCTCCAGTATGAAGGATAGATTGCTCACAACAAATGGAGAAAGCAAAGCTGTGTACAGCAGCAGCATAGATAATGAATGAATGGCTTTGGAAGCAGACTTGATGGCCTTGAATATTCTTCAAGGAAAAGACAAATGCTCTCGAAACAACGCATATGTATGTGTATGTTGTGTGTCACTTTTATATTGGCTATCTCCCATTGCTGAATTACTAAATTCAGCCTGGAACATTTTCAATTTAAACATGGACAATATAAAAGAATAGGCCCCCATATGATAAGGGTACAGAGGTTTTATGTAGCGCATTAATTGATTTTTATAATACATCCCTATTCTAACCTTGGATGCCATCTAGACATGATTTCTCTCCACGCTGGACAGTGATGAGGCACTGCTGGCTGCTGTGACACTTGTGAAATTCAAGCTGCGCTGGGTGGTTGATGAGGAAAAGAAAGATTCCATTAAATGTCTGCTCACTGCCAAGTACCACAATGTCACCGAGGAGGAGCCACTTGAGGAAAAGCCACATCCATCATCATCACCAGCCACCAAGGAGGACGACAGTGACTCATACACTGCAGGCTCTGAGATCACAGACTAGTGTACTGTAAGTCACCTGCACGGACGGATACACTGAACACTTTCCCCAGGATGAAGCCGATCGCTCTGCAGTTCTACACACCAACACTGTCCAGTGGAACTGTGGAGACTGTTCAGCCTTGAGAATCTACATTTGACTCCCAAGAAAAAACAGATACCAGTATGCATTATTTTGAAAGTATGGTTGTAGAACAACTTTGAGGGGTCACTCCTAACTGATTGATGAAGAGTCAAATTATGTATTTTTCACTGTTTTGATTGATACTGCCTTTCATTTAAATTGTTTTTAAAAGGTAAAGGTACAGGACAGACAACCCCGTCTTTATTTGCCACAATGCACCAATGTATGCACATGTGAATTACACGCACGCACGCACGCAGCTGCAGTGAAGCGCCCGGGGACAACTTCTTCCAACCGCCACTGGTCAGACAACAATCTTCTCGCATGTTTTTAATCTTCTCCTCCACTTTCGATGAGGCACCGAAGGCATGGGGAGACAGTGCCAACAGCGTGCATTGATTGATTGATTGATTTTATTTGGTGATGTCAACAAAACAGGGCACAAATACAAAAACAGACAATCACCGAGGATAAAAACACAATAAAGCCTCAGGCTTATTTCCATTGCGGTGCGTCCTCATGAACATAGAACATAAAAGAGAC
This sequence comes from Poromitra crassiceps, assembly GCF_964638095.1. NCBI lineage: Eukaryota > Metazoa > Chordata > Actinopteri > Beryciformes > Melamphaidae > Poromitra > Poromitra crassiceps. The sequence goes on from NC_139623.1 coordinate 102,963,661, forward strand.
ATACATGAGACACGGATGGGTATCACCGTCAACACTCAAATTAAGATTAGTAACATTATTACTAGTTTGAAAAGTAATAAAGGCACACTTCAATATTATACAATACATATACATTTGTTATATGTAAGGAATTTACAGACATAAAAACACATACAAACAACAAGAAGAAAAAGGAGGGGGGGGGGTTGCAAAAGGGGGGGGTGGGGGGGGGGTTTATGCAGGCGAGAATCGAACGCAGGACCTTCTTGCTATGAGGTGAGAGTTCAAGGCAAGAATGTCAGTGTTGGGGGTAACGCATTACAAAAGTAACATATTACATGTAATATATTACTTTTAGCAGTAACCCAGTAATATAACTTATTACTTATAGGATTTCAGTAATATTATACCAGTTACTTTGTCAAGTAACTCAAGTTACAAATTGACAATTATCTTCCATGTCGTTTTCTAGTTATTATAACAATTTCCAACAACAGCATTTGTTTTGCATTTTGTGTATTTCAAATAAGACTATTTTTCCAGTCATATATTTTCGTTATTCAAGTTTTGTAAAAAAACTAATAAATATCGTATCGTATCGTATCGTTATCGTGAACCCAATATCGTGTATCGTATCGTATCGTGAACTGAGGGTATCGTGACACCCCTACTATCTACTGTAGCTAATAGCTAGCAAGTACTAATTACATTAGGTAGCAGTAATTTAAATTAAACAAACTTTACTTCCTGAGATGTTTACTCCTGTAGTAAAGAAGTTCTAAAGAAGTGATCAGTTTTGAATGGCTATAACCAAATTCTCATCATGTAGGTACACTTATTAAGTTGCACTATAATTGCTTTCATGACCTACTTCTTATAAAGTAGCATTATTTGCTATATTACTAAAATGAGGTGTTGTCCCAGTCATTATTTGCATCTCGTGAAACTTTGGCCTATTTAATTAACGAAAATATAAATGATATTGGCTTGCCTTGCATTTTAAAACAAAGATCAACAGCACACTTTGCAGCACAAGCCATATTGTTGTGGATTGTTCTTTTGATATGGGTAACATAAAACTACTGAGTTACTGTACATTAAAAAAAAACTTTGAAAGATAACTAGTATAGCCTAACATTTTAAGATTAAGTAACAAAGTACTACTTTAAAAAGTAACTTCTCCAACACTGCTGAACGCAGAGGACATGTGGCGTCCTCATCTAGCCCTTGCCTCCACATTCCAGGAATAGCACAAAGGCATATGAGATGGTGCTGCAGATCATATACCAACGTCTTCCCTTCCCAATCAATATTATGTACATAACTGTATATACTCTGTTTTGCTTTTAATCTATCATGTATTGTTGTTTTTTATTATGTGCAATAAACTAAACTAAACTAAAACTAAAACTAACCCATGATGTCCCAATGATTACCACAATCATCATGCTGAATACTAGAGGAGAGATTGCACACCCTGACATGATACCAATTTCCAGACACTGCCAATGTTTGGAAGCATATTTGTATGTCTTGGAAATAGACTTTAAGCAGATTTAGGATGACAGTTGGTACTCTAAAGAATAAAATGCTCCCCACAGAAGTTTACATGCAACTGAGCCAAATGCTTCTTATTCCAGTCTAGACACCATAGAGAGTTATCTTGTGTTGTTTGACTGGTTGAAGTGGGTGCCAGATAATGCTGGTGTGTTCTTAACACCCTGAGAAGCACAGCTTTCCTTCTTTCTGAACTGCAATGTCAAATGAAAAACTAATGCTTTTTTGGGGGGGTTATTAAGGAAGTTGGAAACCCTCATTAGTGTTTTGCCTGCACCTGTGTTTACCCTGCCTTTTTGACACAAAGTGGCCACTGTGAAAAGGGTCTATTGTATTTGGCCAATTCCCCCTGCTGCCCCACCCCCTCTGCTGATCTGGGGAGAGCCGTAGACACCCACATGCTTCCTCCGATACATGTGCAGTTGCCAGCCGCTTCTTTTCACCTGACAGCGGGGCGCTTCACCGGCAGGACGTAGCACGTGGGAGGATCATGCTATTCCTACCAGTTCCCTTCTGCCCCGAACAAGTGCCTCGACCGACCAGAGGAGGCGCGAGTGCAGCGACCAGGACACATACCCTCATTCCGGCTTGCCACCCAGGCACAGACACAGACAATTGTGCCTGTATGGACGCCCGACCAAGCCAGAGTTTACACAGGGGCACGAACCTGCGACCCTCGTGTTGGTAGGCAGGGAATCTACCGCTACACTACTCGGACGCCCATTGCCCAACACCATTGTTTACAGTAGCCCCTACAAAATTGTGACCGCCAGACAAGCTGGGGAGTGAGTGCAGTTTACATATTTAAACTAGAACGACCGCACCGCGGATTTATGCCTCCGCCATTAGTTCATTCTTGAGTCCAAATCGCCATTTGAGGCAAATTGGAAGAAATTCCGTCAAGGCGCTCCTGAGATGTTGTGTTACATAGCTTGGAAATTGGGTGTGTGAGGTCACAGTGACCTTGAACTTTGACCTTTATCCATCAAACTCTAATCAGTTCATCCTTGAGTCCAAGTCGATGTTTGAGGCAAATTTGATGAAACTCCGCCAAGGCATTCCTGAGATATTGCGTTAACAACCTTGAAAATGGCATTCGAGAGGTCACAGTGGCCTTGACCTTTGACCTTTGACCACCAAAATCTAATCAGTTTATGCTTGAGTCCAAGTCGATGATTGAGGCAAATTTGATGAAATTCCGCCAAGGCGTTCCTCATATTGCGTTAACGAACATCGGACGGACAGACATACCTACGGACGGACAACCCGGATCCATAATGCCTCCGGCCTGGCTATCGCCGGCGGAGGCATAAAAAGGTTTTGGGGGAGCAGTAGCCTCATCATAACAAGCCAAGTGTCAGTAGATTATTTCACCAACTATCAGCACCATCTTTTGAGCAAGGCAGCGCTTCAGGGGAGTTTACAGTGGCCGTTTGTTTGTATGTAAAAAAAACAGACCATTAATTAAAAGGTACTGCTACTGTAAATGTAGAAAAAGGAAATCTAAACAAAGGAATGATGTGGTCAACTTATGTTAATTGGTATCCATTGTGTTGGGATTTGTGGATACATTTGGACTGGCTTTGCACCAGCAGGTCAGCATGTTGACAGCACTGAAGGCATGTCTCCATGATGCACAGACAGCAGCAGGTCAGTATGTTGACAGCACTGAAGGCATGTCTCCATGATGCACAGACAGCAGCAGGTCAGTATGTTGACAGCACTGAAGGCATGTCTCCATGATGCAGACAGCAGCAGGTCAGTATGTTGACAGCACTGAAGGCATGTCTCCATGATGCACAGACAGCAGCAGGTCAGTATGTTGACAACACTGAAGGCATGTCTCCATGATGCACAGACAGCAGCAGGTCAGTATGTTGACAGCACTGAAGGCATGTCTCCATGATGCACAGACAGCAGCAGGTCAGTATGTTGACAACACTGAAGGCATGTCTCCATGATGCACAGACAGCAGCAGGTCAGTATGTTGACAGCACTGAAGGCATGTCTCCATGATGCACAGACAGCAGCAGGTCAGTATGTTGACAACACTGAAGGCATGTCTCCATGATGCACAGACAGCAGCAGGTCAGTATGTTGACAGCACTGAAGGCATGTCTCCATGATGCACAGACAGCAGCAGGTCAGTATGTTGACAGCACTGAAGGCATGTCTCCATGATGCACAGACAGCAGCAGGTCAGTATGTTGATAGCACTGAAGGCATGTCTCCATGATGCACAGACAGCAGCAGGTCAGTATGTTGACAGCACTGAAGGCATGTCTCCATGATGCACAGACAGCAGCAGGTTAGTATGTTGACAGCACTGAAGGCATGTCTCCATGATGCACAGACAGCAGCAGGTCAGTATGTTGACAGCACTGAAGGCATGTCTCCATGATGCACAGACAGCAGCAGGTTAGTATGTTGACAGCACTGAAGGCATGTCTCCATGATGCACAGACAGCAGCAGGTTAGTATGTTGACAGCACTGAAGGCATATCTGCATGATGCACAGACAGCAGCAGGTCAGTATGTTGACAGCACTGAAGGCATGTCTCCATGATGCACAGACAGCAGCAGGTTAGTATGTTGACAGCACTGAAGGCATATCTGCATGATGCACAGACAGCAGCAGGTCAGTATGTTGACAGCACTGAAGGCATATCTGCATGATGCACAGACAGCAGCAGGTCAGTATGTTGACAGCACTGAAGGCATGTCTCCATGATGCACAGACAGCAGCAGGTCAGTATGTTGACAGCACTGAAGGCATGTCTCCATGATGCACAGAGAACTCAGTGTTTTAGGATGTCATCAAAGGGAATATGCCACAGCCGTCGTTGCGAAGCAGCTGTATAAGTTATTTTGAATAGCTGTGCCATTGTCATACACCAGACGCTTGATATAACTTTTTTCCCTAACTGTTGTTCTTTTTGACGGGATGTTTTTCTCATTTAATATTTCCTGCTTTTGTGGGTCTAGATTCCCAATATACTGTATGCATAATCAAGGCTCAGCATTGACTTTGAGCCTTATATAGGCCTACTGATGAACAGGTTAGTACTGGTGAAGTTAATTGCACAGGACAGTAAGTGCTTACCCAACCTCTGTCACAAGCACCCTCCTCGCTGATCTGTTGTCTTTAGAATCTCCCTTCCATTGTGGCAATTTCTAAACAGTATTGCGGGGACAATGTTTGCACTGCACTACTGCCCCCTAGTTATAGGCTGTGGTACACACAGCAAACAGGAGAAGTGGTATAAAACACATTTTCCCATGTTCACTAAGCTGTTTGAATGCAGTAGAGTTTATAGAATTAGTTTACAGATGTTTCCATAAAAGACCTCCAGACATATCTTGCCAATTTCCATGAAATTCATCCATTCTCTTTCAAATAATCTACAGGGGCAAAAAAAAAGGCCTCTGTGACTTGAGCAGCATCTCTTCATCACTTTTTCATTCCATATTGTTGTTTTGGGTGTCAGAGAGACAGAGGAAAAGCTGAGACATAACGTACAGTAGACAGCACTCTCCAGAGTGCACAGATACAAAGGAATATTTCCAGCACATTTGCATTCATTCCCAAGACAAGGGAGGATACTCTGCACATCTCGCTGTGGAAAGCAGTCTCAAGTCTCAACAGTCTGGAAAAGCAGCAGATACATACAGTAGATTTGAGACTACTCACATGAAGAACGTGATATTTTCCTCGAGACTTTCTCAACTGCTGAACCTCGATCCCAATTGTGGACTCCGATGCATGAAGAACTAAAAGATTTCAGATTTCTCACTTGAGCTGAGTTGCAATAGCGCATGACACTATCCCCAGGCAGAATGTAACAGTTTTTTAGATGGTTTATTTATATGAGATCAAACACATTCAGCTTCAGCGGACTACAGTATTAGAGAGACAGATATGAAGGGTAGTTCGGGAAAGCTGTATTTGAAGAGGCTGGACAAATAATTGCTAACCTCTACTTGTTCATAACACCATGCTCTGGCATTAATGTGCCACTCGGTGGAGGAGGGGGGGGGGGGGGGTTACGTTTTTGCAGCCTGCTTGAAGTGATCAGTTCTCGCATGATCACAAAGGGTAACGGAGCTGTAGGCTACATGGCAGTTGGAGGGAGATGGGGGTACAGTAGTCTGCTGAATCTACCCAGCAGCTAATGCTAATCAGGCAAAGTTGTGCCGTTAGCGTTAACGAGGCTTAAAGCAGCTTACAGATGAAGAGAGGCTCCATTTGGCTGCAACATTTATTTTTTTATTTTTTTGAAAAGTAAAATCTAGAGGGGCTTAGCAATTCCTTCATATATGACAAAGAGAAGGAAAAGGAATCTAGCACTGTTGAAATGCATATACTTAGCAGCCCACAGCTTACTGTAAGTTCAGCACTTAAGCAGAGGGAGCTCATTCGAAGTGGAGAGGTAGAACATTTCATTCCTGGATGATGCAAATTTGCACAATGTTAAACATGAATGCATCTGTACCATATATCCATTCATGTCTTCATGAGATTAGATTTTCTGCAGGTGATGTTAATTTAAACTGATCAGATTTGTGAAAATGTGGGACCAGCTTACACATGTACCTCCAGACAAATCCCACTAGCGACAAGAAATTATGCTGAGGTGAAGATGGGAATAAACTTTGACTTATTGCATTGTTTGACCTCTTGTGGGTGGAGTTCTGGTCTTCTTACACACTGGCCATGTCTTCCAGCTTTTCTAGGGAAACTTCAAAAGCACAATACATTCTGTTGCCGAGGACATAAATGGCTCACTGCAATCAAATTGCATTTATCAGCACACATTGTATTCATTGTCATTTAATGGCACCGCAATGTATTCATTGTATAGTGTGTTTATAAGATCTTCAATTCATTCATCATTCTTACTCAAATTCAATAGAGAGCTGTGCATTTTAGACTTAAACCTGCCATAAAGCCAATCAAAACCATTCAAGAAACAAGAACACACTATATCCATCCACCCATTCCAACACCAAGCAAGCAAGCAAAAAGAGTCCAGTAGAAACCATGAAAGACAATCAGGATTCTAAAGGTTGCAAAGAGCAAACATTTCCATTGTGACGCTATTAACGTGATCTTATAACTGCTTAAGTTATAAGTTGGAATTGGTAAAGTTGTATGTCCATAGCTTCACCATATCTCCCACTGTAGGAAGGTAGCTCTCCAGATAAATGCATTTTTTTTTATTACCTTTTGTATTTTTCAAATTTTGAATTTGTTAGAGTTGTGTGTGGTAGTTTTCATATTTTCAAAAAAGCTAGTTTCAGATATCTCTAATTTATGCATCACAACTGGATGTCTCTTGACTGTCACTCTTTCCTTAACAGCCATTTAAATCCTTTCAGTCAGCCAGCTTTGCAGCATTTTAGTTCCCCTTGCCAGTGAATCTACAGCTCTCAAAAGCTGCACACATGATTTAAGAGCTGTCTGCTGAAGCAACCTGCCTGTCATTTTCCCTCAGTAACAGTGGGCACATTTGTCTCTCTGTCTCCCTTCCTCTTTGACACACACACACACACACACACACACACACACACACACACACACACACACACACACACACACGTACGCACGCACGTATCACACACATTCAATCACTACTGCACTCAAATTTCCTTTTGATTTCTGTATTATTTCTGTATTTATTCATGTATTTAAGGAAGGATTTTTTTTATGCTTAGTATCTTTCAGCCCACAAAACAAAGGATCTATTTGATCCACTGGGAAATGATTGTAAGCTCAATGTGCCTGACTGTGTTTTCATGGTTCAGCTAATGATGAATAATGAAAGATCTCTGTTCCTAAATCAATAATTTCGTACGAGATGCTAAGTATTGATCAGTTGATAAAATAACCTCCCAAATGACCAAGGGCAATGGGCCAATTCAAAGATGAGAAAAATAGTTGACTGAGGGTTTTTTGGTCAACAATTTGAGTGACAGGCGGACTCCTAAAAAGCTTGAACTGACACAGTTGGTGAGAGTATGATTTCCTAAAAAGCAATCATGCATTGTATTCATAAGAGTTGTTACAATTGTTTCTTTCTTGCCTGTATCGCTATTAAACAAAATGGCAAAGGAGTTAGATTGTACTACTGTATTTGCTTCTGCATGCACATACAATACTATATACATTTCAGATAATACTGTACAAAAACAAAACAAAAGCAGCTAGTACGTAGTTCAGTGGCATCAGGATTATATGTGAGGTTTATTCCAAGTCAGTATAAACTGAATGTAGACATTTCAGAATGAGTCTCTCATACAGTTTGGCATTCTCTGGAAACTTTGTTTTGTTTTTTAAGTTTGCCAGCATTAAGTTCCAACTCTCTAGCTTGTGGCAGCTCAGTTTGGCTCTCAGAAGCTTTGAAAAGTCTATAGGGACACAAAAGGACAGCACCATTTACCAACCTCCAGCAGAAAGCTTCCCTCGCTCCAGACACTGTCAATTTGAATCTCCTCTCAAGCATGACAAGCTAGCGGATATGGAAACGCTATCAAAGAATTGAGGTCACGTGACCTGCTCTCCCTAACATTAAAAGAAAGGCACGCCATGCACCCTTCACGGCAGGACACACCCCCACCCTGCTCCACACACCCTGCTTATTCTAATCAGTTCAAATTAACCTTACTACACACTGTGCCCCAGGGCTTTGACTCTGCTATATCTCACTGACACACCTTGTAAAACTTCCACACATTCCCCGCAGTGACAGCCACAGAGTCATGCCTAACCTGGCCTGACACACAGGGATTGAGAAAAGTTAACTTGTGGATTCTTTTGAGAAAATGGAAATCAGGGATGTTCACTTATAAAGATTTGCGAGGAATGTCACATAGAGCCTACATTTACATTTACAAACATTTACAAAAACATTTACAAAAAGGAGCAAATGGGAGAAAAATTATGGGAGAAATAGTGATGTCTACTTCTGCTAGAGTTTGGTCCAATCAACCTACGGTACTTCTGAATGCCTCCCTGTGCTGACGCTGGCTGAAGACGTACACACATTCCCACTCGACAACAGTTTAAGTCAATAAATAGGAACTAGGAAAAACAAACTGACAATAGGTCACTCAAACAACCAGCTCCATGTAAATGAAGCAAAGTGCAATTAAAAGGAGGAAAGTTGGCGACCAAAACAAAGAAAACAAATAAGTACCCATGGCTTGCTCACTTAGTAAATAGTCTCGCTTGCCAGACTTCCCTCCCTTCCGGGAGAGGAGTCTGGCAGCATAGATCTCCATTCTGGACTTGCGGGGAAAAAACTGCTCTGTTTGGTGTTAACCTAGTCTCCCTTACCAGACTCTCTCCCTACAACGGGGGATCCAATCGTTTTCAGCGTATAGCAACGACCTAGCATTGTTGACGTTGTTTCACAGCGGCAGAGGCATTTGAGATGGACAGATTCGTCACAGAGGGAATGGAAAGGAAATCCATATAGTCACGCCGCTCAGTCAGAGCGGGTCGGAGACAATGGCAGAGCTTGCAAGGAGTGGAAAGGGATTTTCTTCCGCTGGCGACTGAAATAGTCGCCACCAATGGCAGAGCTTATGGCTTATACCAGCAGCCTGTTTCCATGCAGGCAGGGAAGGAAGTCTGGGAGGGAAGAGATGTAAACAGCTAAGCACACTCAGTGGGGGTAACACAATATTACATTATATTACACTCATCTGATACCAGGCCGGACACAGTTTTGCCATCTTGGGGGCATGGAGTCATCTTATTATCCCTGCCACAGCATGCATTGCACAGATAGTAGCTGGCTACTTTCTACCGCGTTCGGGTCATCTCACAGCATGCTGTGACATTCATCATGAAATCTTAATACCGTACACAATGCTTTATTTAATGTTACAATGCCTGCAGTCTTCACAAGTCCACACTGCTGGTGACCGGCTCACAACATGCTTACCATTTCAAACAGTGCTGTGTACTGGACTTCCCCATAGCCTCTCCTACTGGGAGGGGGGAGCATAATACAATAAAAACAAATATTACCTTATGCCACTGTCAATGCATATATAGAGGGCCAGGGGTAACATGGAAATAAATAACAAATAATATTGTGGTGAAAGAAAGCTTGGCAGAGTTATCTATAAATATTTAGCATACAGAGGGAGTAAAAGCTCAGTGCATTAAACAGAATGGTCATTATGGGAGGAAACATTGTGTTGCAGAAGCACTATATCACAATGGCTGCATGCATATATAATTTAAATCCAAACCAAACACATTTTTAAAGCAAACTCCTTTTGTTTGACAGTCTTATTTGCCATTACATTGTACATTTACATAAGCCGCAAGTAATTGACGTACATATACAATGACACACACACAAAGGTGCACGCACGCACGGACGCACGCACGCGCACACACACACACACACACACACACACACACACACACACACACACACACACACACACACACACACACACACACACACACACACACACACACACACACACACACCTTCTCTTCTTCTTCTTCTCTCCTAGCTCCTCATATCTCCCGCAGTGGCAGAATGTCAGACGATGTAGGCTTTAGAAAAAGACAGTAAGCCTCATATTTGCATAATATTCAGAAGTAGCCTATTTCTTTTGTGTTTCTGCTCGGGAATTTTTTGGGGGCAAGATTGGAAGCTCATTTTTGGCAGAAAGAATTTCTTTGTAGTAGTAATGCATGATTTATTGATCTTATAAGAACCCACTGTTTGTTCCATGCTTCATCATTCTGAAAAAATGTTTAAGATACACATTTATAATACACTTTTAAATGAGCTATAATAAAGATTCTGTTCAAATATGATCAATAGTTATCGTTATGCAGGTAGGGATTCAGTGCCTTGCTCCAGTTGAAGGGTGGACTTTGTACTCATCACACCACACTGCTGAATTTAGATGGAGGAATACGAGGGATCAGCAGCAATTTGGTAAACAAACCGTGTTTCCTGGGGGAAATGATAATGGGACCCTATGGAGCCAGCCTTGAATGTCTCACTCTAGCCCCGGCTATGTTGTTTACATTTTAAAAACTGTGACAGTCCACACAACTTTAACACGGTATGCAGACTGTAGGCTATATTACACATCAGACTCTTAATTGAGCTCCTTCTCACTCAGAATGTCAAAATATAAGCGATGTCATGTATAGTTTTTCATTTGTTGGGCACAACTGCTGCGCTTCCGAGGGATTTGCGATGTCTTGAGTCGTGACGTCACGCTGATTCCTCGTATACATAAGGCAGCCTCAAGATGGGCTGAACCACAAAGGGGGCAGCTGATTGGTTTGATATTCCACACAAACAAGAGGGTAATAATAACTTCAGGTTACCTCCACTCAGTGAGAGAAAAGGTATTTTAATCCCAGAGAATGAGCCAGTGTTCCACATTCAGAGGGTAACAGGAACACTTTTTGTCCTTTGCTTTACAGATGTGTGCAAGCTTGCCTTGAACCAATTGCAGAAAGAATGGAAATCAGACACCTGTTTTCATATGGTAGTCCATGCTGGACCGCTAGGTTTGATTGGTTTTATGCCTTTATGAAACTCTGGAGTTGTCAGCACACAGCCATCAGAACACAAGCAATATCAGTGCAACGGACTTCAGCAAGTCTCAAATGAACCAATTTTATGATGTGTTCGACAAGCATGCGAGGGTGTCTGGACTGGTTGATGTCTGTAATAAGACTCGGAAAAGTACTGAGAATGTTCGACTAGAGACAGTGAGCTACCAAGGGAGTCCATCAGATAGGGAGAATCACTGGCGCATGTTAATTAAACAGGTGTTATATTCATGACATCTTTATGTTGAATAGCCTACTGCAGTTTGAAGGCAGCATGCATTTTACTTCAATATGTCAGGGTATGTTTTCTGCAGTTATTATGTGGCCCACCTTTGCAAGGCCTGGCCAATTTACCAATCCAGCTCCTGGTATATCGCATACCACAAGGGGCTCCTCGGGTGGCCAGCCCGGGTTCGAATCCAACCTGTGGTCCTTTGCAGCATGTCACCCCCCCCCCCCCCTATTTGGCCTACTTATTTTCTGTCTTTTGGACATCTACTGCAAGATTTTTCTTTTTAGGCCGGCGACGGCCTCGTTATTAGGGTTTGTCCGCTCTTTCTGTCATGGATTTACAAGCCGATTTGGCTTTGGCCAATCCTGGCGTGTTCCGCCCCCAAATCAAGTGGGATTCAACGTGTTGTGGCACTACGCGAGTGACAGCCGCAGGCAGCCCTTAACTACGTTAACTAACGTTATCCTGGAATGCGATTTTAACGATCCAGTTGCATTTCTTTGCATTCTTAGACATTACCGTTTGCTTTATTTTGTATGTTGCCCAAGTTATGGGCTAGAAATTCTGCCAAGTTACATGCAATTATAGGCAGCCATTTTCTCCATTTCACGATTTCAGACGGCAGCGCGTCTTTATTGTCACACAAACACTACAACACATGCATGCGGCCACAACACACACTCATGCTGACGGTGGCCGGTGAAATGTCCTCTGCATTTTACCCATCCAGGCTTGTCCTTTCCTCCGGGGGGCAGGCCAGGAGCAGTGGTCGCTTTTTCTTTCCAGCGCCCGGGGACCATCATTGGACCATCATTGGACCAACTTCGGATGTTGTCGTCACTGGTCGGATGACGATCTTCTGCATGTTTTTAGTGGGGGGTTATGTATGGAGGAACCCCCTGGGGGGTACGGGGAGAACATGCAAACTCCACACAGAAAGGCCCTTTCGACGAGATAGCCCACCTGGGCAGTAGGCACTGAAGATATGGGGGGGTCACAACTCCAGCGCCCACAGCGTCCCAGGCGAGAATCGAACTCAGGACCTTCTAGCTGTGAGGCGACAACGCTACCGACTGCGCCACCGTACCCCGGTTCAAGAAGATGCCAGCTGCCTTAGCGGAGATTGCAGCCTGCCGGCCTGGAATCTCCGAGGGGCCCGGGCGGTGGACTCATCTGCCATTCGCCTGCTCGTCAATGCTTGTTTTGCAGTGCCCGTTCGCCTTTCACTGAAAAGTGTCTGAATTTGACAATTTAAGGTGTTTTCTTTGCTGGATAATTGTCTTATAAGGGAGAGGGATTATGTGCTCAGCTGATGGCATGATGCTTATCCACTCTTGCTTTCAACCTATTTGGAGTTACTAGTGAAGTTTGTGTGGTTGATGTTCACTGATGAATTAACTGCTAATTCACCTAGGAAGCTTCTGTGATGACGTCGGTTTGATTTCCACAAAAATCTGAACAAAATGCACTGCTGGATAATTTTTTGTCATCACATTTTATTGGTGGAAGTAGGCCATTTTTAGAGCAATTGAGTTTCACAGTCTTTTCCATTTTCACATTTTTCATCATCGTAAACACCCCCCCCCCCTTCCCCCATTTGCCATTAATTAGTTGTTAGACAGACCCACAAAAGTGGGGTAACAAAATATGCCTGCCTGGTAAACAAATGTGCATGGCTGGTACAATTTCAAACCGACCAGCCACAACAGGCTCACCAGCGCTTTCCCACAGCGGCTATATGCTAGGTTTCAACCTAGCCTTGTTTGAATTCAATGTTGTATAAATTATTTGAAAACGGATTAAAAAAAATACATAGTACATAAAAGTTTAGGGGTTAAAATAAAGTTTCGTTTTCAGTGTTTGCTTACATTCAAACAGGAAACCTCTACACAGCAAAGTTCTTTGCTTCATCCTACAAAGTCCAAGCAAACTAAAGTTAGGTATCTTCAGCAGCACTGCCATCCAGTGGTCAAACTGTAAATTTGGGTGCACTCTGGATTCTAGGATAATGGGTATCACTTAGCATAAGAGCACCCTTCGTATTTACTGCAGCCTTACTCAGTGCACAATGTGTGTTACTGTGATGCCATCTGCTTCACAGCTACTTCTCAGTGTGCTGCTCTATCACTCTTAGCCCTTAGCTTTGAAGAAAGCTGGAGACATGTTCCACCAGGACAGGCAGAGAAAAGAAAAAGACCTAAAAGATAAGATCACATTTGGCTTGAATACCACACGCATCTTTACTTTGAGTATCTGGTATTATTAAAAGACAGAATAATCATTCTCCCAATGCACAAAAGGTTTGCTTTGAGTGAAGTGAGAATAGTGCAGAGCTGGTGCATGACCACATGTTAAGCAATGAAAAACAGAGGCACTGTGAGTTGGAATGTTTGTAAATGAGGTTACTGTTAGATGTAGGTACCCAAAAGGATTGTCAAAATGTTGTCAATTTCTTTTGTACAAACTTTTAAGGAAACTGCAATGAGAGCAAATGTGAAAATGAAGATCCAAGTATGATCATGGCAACCTGTCAAAATATAAAATGGGCCGAACTCTGTTTCTCATGCTTTCAAAATGAGAAAAGTCCTTTAACAAGTCAATGTCCACACTCCACAGTCTGTAACTCTCACATTTTTGTGACAAAACATTTGAGCAACATCAAAAGGATAACTAGATCTTAATGTGGAGGACCAACCTCACATACAGACACACCCACACAGCTCAAGCAAGGGAGGAAAGGGGCTGGGGGAATGTTTATGGTTCTGCAGTGAAAATCTGCTGCCATCTTCTGGCTTTAAAGTACCACTGCATGACATGTCACATTTTCACCAGCTTTACAAGACTGTCAAAAGGAAGCCGTGTGAAGCTCCACCACACTTCCACATTCAACTTCCTTGTTCACTCTACCTTTGAACAATCATGCAAATTTTTTCCCTTTTTCTTTGGTGTCCTCCCTTTGCAGCTAAGGAGCTCCATCTGTGCCAGATTGGACCTTGTCAGAAAGCAGTTTTCTTTTCTTTTCTTTTCTTTTTTACCTCAAATCTTGTCATATCATTTCAGTGCTGTGCCAGTGCTGGAGACAAGTTTGGTTGAGGCTGTTGACAAGCAGCAACAAAACTAGGAAGAAAATGCAGGGGTGAGTTTGCTCCAGGGCAGCGCTCATACTGTAAACTAGGGGGTTGATGTTGTTGTTTTGTGCACATTTCCTGGCGTTTAATTGCCTTTAAACCCATGTGGGATACAGAGGGTAATTGGTTGAAATGTAAGAAGCAAGTTGGGAGAGCAGCCAAGGGGATGGGGAGAAACCAATTGGAACTGACAATTGAAACCTCTGCCCCATTAATAATGTTAGAGTACACCCATAATATATTTACCTCCGCCAAGGAGGCCATGTTTTCACTGCCACTTGTTTGTTGGTCAGGATTACAGAAAAACGACTGGGCCGATTTTCATGAAACTTTGTGGAAGGATGTAGCATGGGCCTAGGAAGAACCCATGACATTTTTGAGCGGATCTGGATCCGACTCACGAACAAGCAATAATAGCACGAACCTATAAAAGCAAGTTGACATTTTACATAGTTTTAATTCACATTTTATTCCCATTTTCATTGCCTTGAGCCCTTGACCCTGATTGAATTAGAATTTTGAATTATTTTGACAACAACACTACCACCACTAATACTACAACAAAATCTCAACAATCTCTCAAAACTGAAGACTTGCACAGCTGGCTCCATTAAGTCCCACAGCTTGTTAAAGCCCACTCATCAAGATTAATTAACCATACTGGAATCCCAACAAACAAATTAACAATTCTGCCAGAACATAATGAGAGCAATGTAAAGTTATCAGTTAAATGCAAGTTTCTTTAAGAATTGTTGTTAATCATGATACATCATATTAATATTTGTGTGGATTTTCCTCTGTTGTGGGAATTGGACAGGAACCATTACTCCAATGTACCCAAATCATATGTGAGTCCAGTAGATAACTCTGTCCAGTGCACATGTTGATGCTTTACATGTAGCATAATCATAGGTATTATAGCATCATTCATAGTAAAAAGATACCAGAGTAATCCAACATTGGCGCAACACAACAGAGGACATCACCAGGCAAATTCAGGTCAGTCAGTCAGTCAGTCAGTCAGTCAGTCAGTCAGTCAGTCAGTCAGTCAGTCAGGTAATGCTTAGTGAGATGATGTGCTTCATCAGATGGTCTCTACAGGGCGTTTTTGACTGTGAGATGCAGTCTTTCCCACAGAGGCACAGAATCAAGTTTGTCA
The DNA here is from genome assembly GCF_964638095.1 of Poromitra crassiceps. Classification (NCBI taxonomy): domain Eukaryota; kingdom Metazoa; phylum Chordata; class Actinopteri; order Beryciformes; family Melamphaidae; genus Poromitra; species Poromitra crassiceps. Next base: position 102,979,317 of record NC_139623.1, read on the forward strand.
ATGTATTGAAATTTATCTAAAGAGCCATGACTGACATAAAGGTCTTGATTTTCCAACACGTTTTCACTCCGAACTCATCTCAGAAACGCTTTGTCAAGCACCTTTGGCGACCTCCGTAATGCTCCGCGGAGGCTGGAGCTTTTATGGAATGCAGCACTCCCCCTTTAGACCAAGACCAGGGGTCTTCAAACACCAAGCCCCTAACCAAAAACTAGGGTGGTACTACCGTTCCCTGGGCAGTACTATCGTATTCCCGAACTCGTCCTGGATGACGAGCCCGAGGGCGTGCTTGACCTTTCCCTGAACCCACAGTTGCAGAGTGCTTTTTTCCCCCCCAATATTTTATTTTCAATTTTCATAGAATAATAATAATAATACACAAACAAGACAAATAAACAGGCTCAGACACAGGAAAGAAAACAAAACAAAACAAAACATTGCAGAGTGCTTTTTAACAGTCAGCCCATCCTGGTTCCATAAAACGCTATAGGCTCCGCGGAGTGCTACAGAGGTCGCCAAAGGCACTTGCTAAAGCGGGGCTCTGAGATGAGTTCCGAGTGAGAACGGACTGGATTTTCCCTTCATCATTTGTAAAACAGAAAATGAAGTAAAACATAAATGAAAAAAGCCCATAATCGTATTGTAGCCGCCCTGTGTCTTTCAGCACTAGTGACAGAGAGAGAGGGGGGGAGGGAAGGGGGAGGCTCAGCAGAGGGATGGGGGCAGTGTCTGTGTGCCCGGCCTGTGTGAGACACAGCTTCAGGAGAAAGCGAGGAGCATAAAACATTGTGCTTTTTTTTACATGCATAAAAACAAAAATAAACAAAAACGAACCTGACCTGTGGCCTGTACTACAACGCAAGATTAGTGGCTTAGCAACTTCAGGTTGTCCGTCGACGTTAGTTCACTTCCTACCGAGATAGATCACCATAGCAACTCATGCTGAATGGCTAACCTGGTGGGGGGCAGGTTAAATTCAGCGGAACGGATCAAAAGGCATGAAAGGCCAGCTTCTGACCAATCACCTCTCAGGAAACAGCAAGTTACCTTTATAGGAAGTTCTAGGAACCCCATATGAAACATAGCTCACATTTAAATGAAAATCACAAAAGAAAAGAAACCCATTAACGGCTCCTGTTGAATCAATCGACATTAAGAAGTGCTGTTCACAGGGCGATATAGCAGTAGAACCCCCCACCCCAATAAGCAGGTAGGTACTTAGGCCTATCAACCATATTGTTAATGGATTAAAGTTACTGCATGCCCCCCCCCCCCCCCCCCCCGGGAACTTGAGACAGTCCTTCAGTAACAATCCACTTTGATGCGCGTTTTGAATGAATGAGGAAATAGGCGTGTCTGGCGCTGTAAAATCTGGATCTGTCCATATTGCATTGTGATTGGCTAGCCTCTTTTGTGCTGGCACAAGCTCATGTGCATGACCATTTTCATGTGCATGAGCTCAGACCTGGATAGGATAAATAATTTTGGCTCAGGTCAGGGGCCAGCTAAACAGATCCAGGACCAACAGATCCTGATGATCTATCGAGTTGATCTCGATTCGTAGTACAGGCCCCTGACCTGAGCCCGAATGATTTACTTAAAAACCAAGCCCAGCCTGGCCAATACCCGTCTTGGGTCCCGTCAGGTTCGGCTCCGGTAGGCCGTGCAAACAGTAGGGCCGGGGCCCTACTTACTTCTGAATAGGGATGCACCGATATGAAAATTTTGGCCGATGCCGATATCCGATATTAACATTGCTGTTATGGCCGATAACCGATATTTACCGATGTCGATATGATCTGTATAAAAACACATTTCTATGATAATAAAATTTTGTAGATACTGAAAAACACATGTAAACACTGAATTTGAAAAAGTAATGCATTTCTTTATTTCAAAAACATTTGTAAAAGCCCATAAATCATAGATTTACTGCATTATTTCATCTCAATGTGAAGAATTTGGCTGATACCGATAACCGATATTAACATTGCAACATCGGACCGATACCGATATGTTAAAAAATGACTAACATCGGCCGATACCGATACGATTGCCGATATATCGTGCATCCCTACTTCTGAACATCAAACATGTAAAAAAAACATATCATCACACCCAGGTGTTGAAGTAAGCAGTGCAGACATATCAACACACACACACACACACACACACTGATAGGAAAGGATTTTTCGGTACCGGTTCAACCTAACTGCCCGACTGACATCACTTCCGTCACAAATTGTGACTAAGATAAGATGCTCGGGTGACATCACAGTTGTGCAATTGCAAATGCATTCACACATTTGAGGGACATCACTGATGACATCACGACTGACTGATGGCACGAGATGGATTTGACCATGTGACTTTTCAAAACTGCCTAACCCTAATTAACCCCTTCCCGGTGACTACATCTCAGATGAACTCCAGGTGAACTCCCGTGCTCATACACACAAAGTCACGCATAGAAGCAGTTGCACCGCTTAAAAATAATTATTTGTGCATACTTGCGCACATACAGAAGGGATGCTCTCTCTTCCCCTCCTCTCTCTGTCTCACAGCCTTCTGTCATGGAGCAGCATTCACCTGCTGTCTCTCAGAGCGACGCACATCCCGGGAATACTGAACAGCAGAGCAGACCTGTCTCCAGGGGGTTTCCACTGGAGAGTGAATGGAAAAAACTGCACCGCAAGGTTCGCATATGGGTTTGGTTCGGCAGAGCCACCGTCGATCTGTTCGCCTCGAGCGAAAATGCACACTCTCGTTCTTCTGGCTACAGGATGGGAGCGTGCCCCTCAGGTTCAGATGCACTGGCTCATCAGTGGCCTCAGACACTCCTGTATGCGTCTCCACTGTTGGCACTGATCCTGACCGCACTGGAGCATGTGCGCATAGGGATATTAACTATGATTCTGATCGCACCACATTGGACCAAGAAAGCATGGTTCAGTTCACGGAGATCATTTCTCTTCTGAACGGGAGACCGTGTGCAAAGACCTGCTGTTGCAGACCCAGTGCCAGATTTAGCACCCGCACCCCGAAAACCACAGTCGGGGAACGCGGGGGTGGCTTCCACGCGGTGTTGGTGGATGCGGGGGAATATGTTGTTGGCTCATTGTTATACAATCTCTTCACTTCCATGGTGCCACATCAAGCGTTGTTTGACTAGAGAGGTCTGCAACATGGGCCGCGGAACGCATCTCAAATTGGTTGGGCCCATCAGCACCGCTGCAGGAACTGTACAACCAGCGGTGCCTCAGGAGGTCCCTGAAGATCATCAAAGACACAAACCACCCCCACAACAGCCTGTTCTCCCTGTTACCCTCAGGGAGGAGATACAGGGTCCCAAAAGCACGCACAAATCGCTTGAGGGACAGTTTCTTCCCGCAGGCCACGAGACTCCTTAACATACACAAATAGTGTAGTACTGTACTGTACTGTAGCGTAGCTGCTACCATTACGTATGTCTAATGTTTAATTGTATGTTTAATTAGGTATATGCTATTTGCACCTGTGCAAACAGAATGTTAATTATGTTGAAGTATGTTTAAAGTATGTCCATGCCATTTGCACCTATGTGCAGTGAATATGTCACTGTCTTTGGCTTGTCTTATCACTTTACTGCCTTATTGCTTGTTGTTTCTCGTTTTCCTGCACCTATATGCCCTGTTATTTTGCACTATGTTGTAAACGAGTCTACAGCACAAGAATTTCACACGTGATACTTGTACTACGGAGTGACAATAAAAATCTTGAATCTTGAATCTTGAATCACCGCAATACCCAACTCCACATACAGTACACACAAACACACACACACACACACACACACACACACACACACACACACACACACACACACACACACACACACACACACACACACACACACACACACACACACACACACACACACACACTCAGTAGTGTGAGCTGTGATTGGTCTACTTTTGTGGGGACAGACATACAGACAAACTGTTCTAGACAGCACTGCGCTGTGAAAAAAAATTGCAAACATGGTTTGAAGGCACAGAAATTGCATTGACAATTATTATTTTTTGTTGGTTGAACAGATACAGATAATGATGTCTTTATACACCTCTACTGTCTACTGTCTAGTTAACTTTGCTCATTTCCTGTGTAAACAAAAAGTTACACTCAAATCTCACAGGGGAAGAGAGATCTTCTGCCACTATGACTATACTATATTACCAATCCTCTAACAAGCCTGGCGGTCTTTAGGCCTGTGTCATTAAAATGAACTAACCATCCAGCCTTAGAGCTGTTTCAAGTTCTCATTTTCTCACTTTTAGGATAGCCTAATGCATAAGTGTTTGATAAGGTGTTGGCATGCACACCAGACAGCTATCTACAGAGACAGAGGCTATTTTGGTGCCAGTCCTTTCGTCACATTGGGCAAGGTGTCAAATGGGCCAAACTCCTAAAAAGTCAGAGTAGTTCTGTAGAACTCTGCACTCTGCAAGTTTGCTGCTTGTTGCTCAAGCCATACTGTAGTTTGTTAACATGCAGAGCATGGATGAATTATTCAAACCTCCAGAAAGTAATGTGAACATTGTGTTAAGCTATCAGTTGACATGCAAAGGAGATCATGTGGGTAGCATGTGGGTAGCTGTTTCCATGCATACAGCATGCAGTCAACTGATCGTATGCTTAACATATCTTCCACTTCTAATTGGTAGAGGTTAGATCAGCAGTATTCCAGAGGTTGGAGAAGCAGCTCTTGACCAGATGGTTTAAATTCCCTGACTGACTAATGTGCAGGAAAGTGAATAGGAAACACTTTCCTTCAACAACCGTCAATGTGTGCTGGAGCAAGTCACTTCAACCTCAACTACTCCATCAAACTTCTCAGTGGCCAACAGACACAAATGAGAGTGGGAAGTTACCTTGTACACCTGTGTTACTGTGTAGCCTACTGTATGAATGTGATGTGTTGTTGAAAAAGTACTCAAACAACTTTCGTTAAATGGGTTCAAGTTTTTGTGGGGGTCTCTAAAATAACTAATGTGGAGGTGCACATACGGGGGGGGGGGGGGGGCTACGAGTGTGGGTTAAGCCGTTGGTTACGAGAGAGAGACCTCACTGCTCATTACGTGTTCCAACACTTTCTCTCTCACACACACACGCACACACAGAGCCTACTGTCGTGTGTGGTTGGTGAATGAGAGTGTTGCGGTCGATTATGTGAGAGGGGGAACAGAGAGAGAGAGAGAGAGAATTCACTGCTCATCACTCCACACTTGACGAGAGAATAATAATATATTAATGTGGTGCTTAGTTCTTTTGGTAAACATGGTTCTTCTTGCCTATTTAATATCATTCAATACATTGGATAATGCATTATTAAAATAATGGTTGTTGGTATCAGTAGCGACTGGTGCATTTTTGTCCAGGGAGGGCTATACCAAATATAGGCCTGGACGATGGGATTGAAATCAATATGATAATCATAAGGATTCTTCTCAATATCAATATCATATGTTTCACGTATGCAAAATCAGTGTTCATCTCATTGAACTGAATGGTGATGTCAAACAAACCTTATATTTTCAAATAATATTCCTGCCATACCTCATTTGATCAGTTTTTAAGTAACATTTGCTTGTCATCATCAATTTAGGCAGCAGAAATGTCACTATTAAAATAACTTCATATCATCACGATGATTCCACTGAAAGACAACAAACAATAATAGGCTATTGAATTATCATCCACTCCAGCCCTAAATCAAGCAAGTAGTAACGGACGTTACTAGCTACTAGAAACGTCTGAAAAAGACAGTGTATTTTCTTCCTCTGTCTGTAGCCTGTTGTTTAATGGCGAGCTCAGGGTGATCTGGTCCAAGCTCTTCACTCGATGCTTCTCCTGTAAAGTCCGTCTCTCAAACGGCGTCGTTTTGAGTGACTTCACAGAATTTTCTTTCTCCATTCTTGCAAAACGTCTTTTGTGTTTTATGGCAGTTGAAAACAAACTTCTTTGCTTCGCGCGCGTGCTGCAGGAAGACAACAAAGCCGTCGGCGTGGGACTGCTACTAGTGTTTATATATACTGCGTCGCTACCCATCTACGTAGCCTAGCCTACGTCACGACACTCACTCTACCTGACCCCACCTCCACCTGGTCGCTAGATACGTGCGCCCAGAGCCCTCCCAAATCCCTTTGTTTTTGAGAGTGAACAGCGCATGTGCAACTTACACAGATCCTGATCTGCACCGATCTGCACTGGTGGAAACCGGAAGTCCCTGGACGGCGTCCGTGCAATTCGGTGCAAGAAAATATTTACTCAAAAACAGTAGCCTACACATGTAGATCATTATGAATCTACATATTTATTGCAGATTATATACTCACTATCTAATATTCACCTCGCTCATAAAAAAAATATATATATATATATATATATAACGTTTTATTTCCCCCTCCTTCATGTGGGTATAGGTGGGGCGGGACCCTGGCGCCCTCTAGTGGCCGGCCGCCACTGGTTGGTATGTATATTAGCGACCCCACAGATGTATGATTTCACTGCTTTCATGGGGGCTCAGCCTCCACTGGCCCCCATAATTCCAACCCAAAAAGTAACGGGATTAAGTCATACTTATAAGTAAAATTAATGTGATGAAGTAATAATTATAAGTAAAAGTAACGTGATGAAGTAATAATTATAGTGAGAGTACGGCAGTGCAAACGATAGTGCCGTACGACGATAGGGACCTCACTCTTCTGCAAACTGATTATACACATACATAACATATTATAAACATATAAACATATAAAACACGTATGTTCATTTAGAAATGCATACTGTTTTAAAGGTTTCGCATCAACACCAATTTGCTGGCCGGCCCCAGGAGCAGATTCTGGGCTTCTGGGTCCAGCTAGGTCCCTGGAAGCTGTCCCTGGATGACACATCATGTGATGACATCACCGCGAAGATGACGTCACAATGCGACAAGTGACATCAGACATTATGTGACGTCCGACCAACGATTTCATAATCAACTAGACAATGCTACACGTCAATGACATCACAATGCAATCTGTGACATCATCGAGGCTGTGACGGGAGTTATGACATCACCAGTGATGTCATACTTCCAAAGTCATCAATAATATTCACCTTATTCTTTGCCCATACAAGGACGCTTCTGCATGACCGTCATTTTGTAATCGACTTTCCGGCTTTAAACACGAAAGTAGATTACGCGGACTAGCTATCTGTCAAACCCTACTGTAGATCAAGGATCAAGGATACTTTATTTGTCACTTGCACAGAAATACAGTGTAAAACATGCAGTGAAATGCAATGGGACTTGGTCTCTGCAATGTGCCAGAAAAGGTAGATATCAATAAAAAACAGTAAAACAATAAAAGACACAGAACATATAGAGACATAAAGTGCTGATCGTAAAGTTCTATACAGTATCGTCATGTCCTGTCTTTAATTAAAAATGGAAATAAAGTGCCATATTTAAAAAATAAAAAATAAATATTGTGTGGTCCTAATGCTGCTAGTGGCTAGCATTTAGCATGCGAACAGCCTGGGGGAAGAAGCTTCTCTTGAGCCTTTCCGTTTTTGCCTTCAGGCTACAAAGGCGTCTCCCTGACCTCAGCATGGTGAACAGGCCAAAGTTGGGATGTGTGGCGTCCTTCATAATTTTATGAGCTCTTGCTCTCACCCTCTTAGAATAGGTGTCATGCAGGGTGGGCAGAGACACTCTGGTGATACGCTCAGCTGAGCGCACCACCCTTTGTAGGGCTACCTGGTCCCTTTTATTGCAGCTCCCATACCAGGCGGAGATGCACCCAGTGAGGACACTCTCGACGGCTGAGGAGTAGAAGGTCTTCAGGATGGATGGTGCGACCTTAAACTTCCTCAGCCGGCGGAGGAAGTATAGACGTTTTCTGATAGACGTTGTCTAGGCTACTGGCAGTGAGAAAACACTGTCGACGTGCTTTTGTAACTAACGTTAAATGCCGACCGGGTACAGCCATCGGCTCCTCGCAGCAGTAACGCTATGAACATGTAACTGAAGTTGGCCGCAGTGTAGCTTAATTCTGAATGTTGCCAAACTTCATTCGTTATATAGTGACGTTTTGTTTTGAAATTGGCCGCCAACTAGCACTGAACCGGAAGAACAAATACAATTGCGTGTAACATGGAAGAGAGAAAAAGTGGGCGTGGTGAATAAGGTGAATAAATATGAGCACAGAACAGAGTAGTTCTAGGTTGTTGGTATATGGCAGGGGTGGGCAATTATTTTTCATGGGGGGCCACATGAAAAACCCAGATTGTTGCCGGGGGCCGAACAAATATTGTCATGCCGTAACCCATGGATGGGTAACTTTGATGATAGAGAGGACCACAAAAAATGTCCTCGCTACCAGGCTTTGCTGAGGGCCGAACAGCGCCAGCGCGAAAAATTTGGTGCATTTGAAGCCAGGTTTAGAGGAATAACTCATTTTAAATGAACAGTTTTGATGTCATTATTCAGTCTTAACCACCAATATTTGATCCTTTTCTCACTCACTCCTATGTCACCACCTGCTCTCAGGGCTTGAAATTAACTTTTTTGACCACCTGCCAATATGGCTGCTAGATTTTAAAGTTACCAGCCAATTAGAATTTCCACTAGCTGAAATGTGTTTCTTGAAATAAATCAGAATATGAGTGGGTTAATTTAAGCATAAGTATCAGTAAGTGTCCCAGGATGATCAAAGCCTGTGTTGAGGGTCACACAAACAAAAATGCAGTCTTGAAGCTAAATAAATCCAAAACCAATGAGTTATTTGAGTTATTTAAATTTCTACTTCAATGTAGCCTTTTAGTCATAAAGATTATTGAAAGATATTCCATATTCCAGACTGAAATGCTATAACAGAAGTGGAGTATTGGCCAGAATGACATGAACATTTGGACACTTATTCAGCGGGTATCTTGCATGTTGCGTTCAGGTGCACTGTGTGTTTTCTTTGTATTTTGCCCATGTGTGGTCTATGGCTTCAATATCCAGCATTAAGGAAGGGGACAACCAGGATGAATGGAACAGGAATCCAAGGCGGGCTTGGGCCATCAAGCTTAGAAGGTGGGCTTCGACCCACTGCATATTTATTCCAGGAGGTGTTGACCTCTGACATACTCTTCCAAGTATGCCAATGCGAGCCTCGAGATCTGAGCCAGGTTCATACCTGAACCCTGAATGCGTCTGGGTCTTTCAAACCCGTAACAAACTCTAAAACAAGTGGAGAATGCGAACAAGAGTCTGGGTCTTTCAAACCCGTAATGAACTCTAGAACTGTACTGTAACGCTGTGACGTCCACTCCAAATTGGTTTATTTACTTCTTCTTTGTCCATCTCTTTTTTTTAAGTAGCCTAAGTTTTTCCCACTCCGTATTTTTCAACAACATGAGGAAAAATCACACCTGAGAAAACTGACAAGCGGACAAACACCATTTGGCAATTTCATAGATGTGAGCTTTTAAGGTTCTGCTGTTTAAATATTTGTCCGCAGACTGTGGAAAACATTTAATTTACTATACAGTTTTCAATTCAGTATTTATTTACACCAGCATTTTATGCTACCCTCACATAGGACAGAAATCCCTGCAAACAAAAACAGGCAGGGCAATCTTTGGTAGTGTCATGCATGTTACTGTAGAGCCTTTTTCTGTCACGAGCACGTGTGTCAAACTATAACATTTCCACGCCGTTGTCTTCCTTGAAATCACAACTGCCTCTGTAACTCAACCATATGGATGGCTTTGCCGATTTTCAACCCGCTTTGTATATCATTATAATCTCAGTAATAAGCAGATGGGCAGTGTTTACCTTCTCTATATGTGTTCTTCATCAAGTAATCCCCATTGGTCTGTCTGCCTGCAGAACAGAAAAAAAAAATCAACAATCTGTAGTTGGAAAACCCGCCTTCGAGCAGAACATTTGTTCACCTCAGTTTCAGAATTAGGGATGGTCCGATCCGATATTCAGTATCGGTATCGGAGCCGATCCGGCCAAAATCAATGGATCGGATATCTGAGGGGGAAAAGAAGTAGAATCCGATCCGATCCATAGCCTAGGGTTGAGGGGGGGGGGGCAAAATAAATGAAACTGGAATCATCCCCTTTTTATTTCATAGGTAATAACATTGGATATTTGAATGATATATTGATTGCCGGACTGGAAATGTCATTTGAGAAATCTGGTCACCTTAGAATAAGGTTACTTTTTTGATCCCGTTTGAATTGTGCCACGGGGTGCCAACGCTAATTTTGTCAATTTAAAACATAACTTTGCATGTCAAGAAAGTCACAGTTTGTCATCAAATTGAAACGTAGGAGTTTGTTTCGTATAAAAACTACATAGCCTGTGGAAGCTCGTGGCATGTCGCCGGTCGGTAGAGAAAGTGACATCACTCAGGCGACAGTGCATGTAGTCTTTCTGATTTATAACTTCTAGTGCAACAGTTTGGCGACAAACTGCGACTTTCTTGACATGCAAAGTTAAGTTTTAAATTGACAAAATTAGCGTTGGCACCCCGTGGCACAATTCAAACGGGATCAAAAAAGTAACCTTATTCTCCGTCCCCCGCCATTCATATTTTTCGCAGCGCTGGTATAGGGAGAAAGCAGAAAGTGACGTTTCACTTTGGCTCTCTATTGTCGTATCGATGATGATGTCACAATCTCTATGACATCACTGATGATGTCACAATGTTTATGATGTGGTAAGACTCCCACATTGGCTTCCATTTTGACAGAGCTACCCCCTTGTATGTAACACATTTATGTGTGATGGTTTACACTTTAGATTAGGGGATGCAGAAAGCCTTGTAAATTAATTGTAAATGATTTACACATAATTTATAACAGGTGAGGAACACTTCATTTACTAAAAGTTTATAGATGACTTACAACGCATTTGTGATATGTTAACATAGCATGTATTAATAATCTACAAATGTATATTCATCATGTTTTGTAAGTGATTAGTTCATCATTAACTAAAGGCTTATAAATGACTTATGACTGAACGTTATTATAAAGTGTTACCAAAGCCCAATATTGGCCTGATATATCAGATAGATAGATAGATAAATACTTTATTAATCCCGAGGGAAATTCAGTTGTACAGCAGCTTCCAGTTGCACATACAAATAACAAAGTACATATGAAGGATAAAAATCATGTTAAAATACTAAAAACGAAGAGATAAAAAAGATAAACAAGATAAAAAAGTTAGGAGAGCCAGTCCTGGAACCAAGAGCTAAGACATGGAAATAAGAGAGAAGACAAGTGCCTATGCCTGTGCAGTGTGCAAACATATGCATAGAGAAAGTGCCTGCAGTACATACACAAATAAATACTAAAGCCTCAAGTCTAAAGTCTCAGTGGCCCAGGTTGCTGGGGCCACGCCCCTTGCAGGTTGCTGGGGCCACGCCTCCACGCGAGGCAAACCAATAGCGGTCTAGCTCTAATGTAACATAGCCACATACTGCCAGTTGTCAGTTCATTCTATGGCTCTATCAATGAGTTTGGCCTCAGTGTGAAACATGCAGAACAAACTATAAATTCCTGTCACAATTAAGCAAGTGCTCCACTCAATTTGTTGTAGAGTTTTGAGAGAGGTGTCAGTTGGAGAGGACTCAAGTAGGACTGTTCTGCAAGGTTGAACACACGCACGCACACAAACAAACACACACACACACACACACACACACACACACACACACACACACACACACACACACACACACACACACACACACACACACACACACAGGGAGAGTTCAGACGCAGTCATGCAGCAAATTTTAGGACCCTCTGTTAACATGTACACAAAACTCACTCAACTATGTTGGCCCTCACAGGCTCATGTCTCTCTCTCTCCCTGTGAGGATTCACCACCCAGGACAAAGAGCATGGAAGGAAAGAGACGAAACTCCGGCCATTTTTGGAAACAGAATGCGCCTCGCAGTGGTCAGCTGCGGTAGCGCGGGCCCCTATAATCAGCCTCTCTAAACAGTAACTCAACGGGAGAACACTCTAAATTTTGTGGATTCACATCTTTTCTGGGCGTACTGTAAATCTCGATTGAAGTGGTGTAGTGCAGGGATGTAAAACAACAACCATATTGTGGAAACTAAGCAAAATTTTTCGTTTTTTTCTTTTAGTTTTTTCAAGATAAATAGTAAATGCAAAGGACCCGAGGTTAAAACCACGGCAACGCACTTCTGAGGAGTGGACGACAGCCGCATTAGCTATTTATCCTGAAAAAACTAAACAAAGAAAACGAAAAATTTTGCTTAGTTTCCACAATATGGTTGTTGTTTTACATCCCTGCACTACACCACTTCAATCAAGATTTGCAGTATGCCCAGAAAAGATGTGAATCCACGAAATTTAGAGTGTTCTCCCGTTGAGTTACTGTTTAGAGAGGCTGATTATAGGGGCCCGCGCTACCGCAGCTGACCACTGCGAGCCTGTGCGAGGTTCTTTTGGCGCTGTCACGCTTCCAAAAATAAAAAATGGCGGAGGCTGCTGGGCGCTGATGTTGCAATGGGGCAATATGGAGCTTTCAGTTCTTTCCATAAAAGTTCTTTGCCCAGGAGGCCAGGGGGACAGAGCAGGCCGTCCCATCTCTCTGCCACCCGACCTAAAATGTTGTGGACGTCTGGGTAGTGTAGAGTGAAAAGCACTCGCCTACCACCATGGGGGAGACACGGGTTCAATTCCCGGTAGCTGTACTTCTGGCTTTTTCAGACGTTCCTACAGACACAATTGGCCATGTCTGAAAACAAAAACTATAATCTCTAAGAATGCAAAGAAATGTAACTGGCTCGTTAAAACGCGCATTCCAGGGATATCGTATCGTTATAGCAACGATAATGGCGCGCGCATCCGAGAGCTTGGTTCTCAGGGGTTGCACCTCGGAGATTCCAGGCCGACGTGCTGCACTCTCCGCTCGGCAACACGAAGGCAGCTGGCTGTGCCTGTGGCTCGCTGAGCTCCACTCCTCCCGTCAAAAGGCTCTTCTCGAGGGGAGCGCCACAACATACTGAATCCCACTCGATTTGGAGGTGGAACACGCCAGGATTGGCCAAAGCCCAATCCAGTCCCCAGAATTGTCAAATAAAATCATCGACATGATACTATGACCCGCCTCTCAACCTGTCATCTTAGACAAACTATGTTTTTCAGTCTGAAACGGACTCATATGCACGTGACGAACAGGTTCAGTTCGACTTTAATCAAATCTAAGAATATGTTTTATTGTTAGATACGAGTTTCTCCAGAATTCTATTACACTCTGTATTGCAGGTAGAGATATCAGTGAATCTACGGTCAAAATGGTCATGTATCTGCATTCTCTAATTGTGTTAACTTGTAAACAAAATAATGATGACATTTAATAATCCATCATACTGTATATTCTCTACATCTACAACATTGTAGTCAAAGACAGTCAGCATAGATTAGAGTATGGGCAAGTACAGTGTGAACATGTACAGAGACAATGTTATGAAGCTGTAGCAAAAAGACTCTTGAGGAAACCATGAACAAATCGCTACTGCTGGAAGACCCTGGAGTGCTTGTGCTGTCAAAGGGATTCAGTTCGGCATTATGCAAAAGCTGATCCCTCACAATAATATGGAGTATTTTGTGGCTCTTTCATCATCAATGCATACTGCATGTCTGTATTAAACACTTTGCTTAGTTATTTGTTCACACTGTCATGCCGCTTCTTTCCCGTGGTTAAGGCATCTCTCATTCTTGAAGAACACAGAGCAAACAGAACATCAAAAAAAATTACAGCAAGCGGCATTAACACTGACTAACACAGCATGGCAAGAAAATGGGAGAAATTGCCTCTCAGCACTTTCACAGCCCAAGGAGATTTAAATAATAAAAAGCACTGGGCCTCTGAACAAACAGGATAATTATGGCCTACAGTCTTCCTGTCGCTCGTCTGGCACGGCCAAGCGGAAAGAAACATGTTATTACCACTCAAAGGTTCTGCAAGGAGAATTATGAGAAATAAATGTTTCATGTAGTAACATGGCTTCACGGTGGGTCCCTCTGACCAAATCAACAGTCAGCCACCTCTTTATTGCTTTTCTTTTAACAGTGTAGACAGACACAAACACAAACATACTTTAATCATACACATACACAGACACACATTTATATTTTAGAAGTATACGGTAACTACTAAATTGAAAGCGACGGATTGATTGACTGGATCAGACTGACAGTGTTTTTGTTTACTAAGAATAAAATGATCAATTCACTGTAGTTTGGTTCGTTGTTGACTTGTGGGGGAAGAAAATTACCGTAAATTCCGGACTATAAGCCGCGGCTTTTTTCCCGTTTTTTGGCCTTTTTTGGCCCCTGCGGCTTATATAACGGTGCGGCTTATCTATGGATTTTTTCCAAAAAAAAAAAAAAAATCTCTCTTTTTTAGCACTCTTTCTAACTATAAATCCACTTCTGTTTTAATTTCCTCTCTTGCCCTCTTTTAACAACATAACATAACATAACATAACACAACACAGGTAAGCAGAAAGAAAAAGACGAAGCAATCACCGCCATGAATGAGGAAATGACTCACCTGCTGGAGGCTGGAGATACACGGCTTGGGCTAAACTTTTACTCCGTGAAACACTATCGATTAAATCCGACATCGCTCAGAGGTTTGAGCAGCTTGAAAACAAGTTTGAAAACGTGCAGAAGTCCATCCACTCACTCACTAAAGAAAATAATGCAACCGTGAACAGAGTTTCTAATGCGGAAAAGCGCATCAGCGCACTGGAGGACAAAAACAACACAGTGAGTCCGAAAGTGGATAAAATGCAAAAACATCGAAACGCTGCACACGCAGGTTGATGACTTAATCAGCAGGAGTAAAAGAAATAACATTCGCCTGATCAATGTAAAAGAGGGAGCTGAGATTGGTGACATGGACGCTTTCGTGGCAAAATCCTGTTACATCCTGGACCTGAAGGAAGGCGAGAAACCACCAGAGGTGGACAGGGCACACCGGGCGCCTCGGCCACGTCCAGACCCCGGCCTGCCACCGAGGGCCATCTTCATCTGCCTACTCCGCTGGCCCGACCGTCAACTCATCCTCCAGGCTGCGGGGAAGAAGCCCCTCACCTGGAAGGGTACGCGCTTTTTCGTCCGGCAGGACCTCTCCGCGTTGGTGCAACAGAAACACGCAACATACAACAGCATCATCGAAAAGGTTAAAGTCAATGGATATCGCTTTGGCGTACTGTACCCAGCGAGACTCGTCATAACCATTGATGGACAGCGGCGGAACAAGAGCTCAAAGTGAAACTGCCGAATATCTTTTGAGTTGGACTGGTCAATAGTACTGTGAGTAACTAAAATAAAAATATAAAAAATGGAATTCTCTCTTCTTTAGCACTCTTTCTAACTATAAATCCACTTCTGTTTTAATTTCCTCTCTTGCCCTCTTTTCACCACACCGCGGACACTGTGTGCACTGTAAAAAAAACAAAAAATACCATTAAAACACCCGCGGCTTATAGTCCGGTGCGGCTTATATAAGAAAAAAATAGTCAACTTTGAAGGTGCGGCTTATACACCGGTGCGCCTTATAGTCCGGAATTTACGGTAACTGTTTCAATATTGTTTTTCAAACCTCACCAAAGTCAATTAAATGCAACACTCTAATAAAAAAAACAACTAAAGGCAATGTATGCTTGCTTGTACATGTGGGAAAACCCATTATGCAGAGGGTTGATAAGCATAGCGGCCAGTTGTGCCAACAACACCAGGCCAATCAGATGGTTGCCATGTATACGCTGGCTCTCTCAGCTCTTTGCTGAGCATGGGGACTGAGACCTTTGCCTGGTTCCTAGGTGCCTCTCCAACACATGCAACATGTGCAGCTGCCGGCAGTAGCGTTCAGTGGAACAGATGGCACCATAATGGAAAGAGCTTGTCTCTATTAGCTGGCCTGCCTCTCTGTAACACAGCCAGTCACTGCAGCCATCACTTCCATATTGCCACACTTTTCACAATGTGACAGGAGGCAGCACAGTCGCTGACACTTGACCTTTATGTCTGACACTACACCACTTGCCATATATATCACACACTTTCTTTCCCTCTCGTGCGTCTTTCTGCCTCACTCCCTTTATATCAAGGACATTGACCTCGAATACACAGCTCTCTATATAGCGTGTTAGTTATCTACTGCACTTGTAATATGCTGATTTAAATTCCAATGATCTCCAAACCTTACCTTCTTCCACCCTGCTTTTATACTGTGCTATTACAATGCAAATGATTTACACCAGCCCAATGCTGACTAACATATGGGAAATATTTTTTTCATATTTAAGAAGAGGTTAGTGTTCAGGTTTTGAATACATTTTCGTGTGAGATGACGTGCTCATAGATTCTCAAACCTCATTTTGCTGTTGAGGTGCCAATGAACGTACAAAGGACACTTAGTCCTTTGCATTCAGTCAGAAATTATGTTTGGTCCTACTTTGAATTTAATGAGAGCTGCATGCTCTAATTCAAATGTCATATTCTCGCATGCCAAGTTTACATTTTCTATTTCATATTGAGCAAGGGGAATGCAGAAAGGCCTTTCAATCAAAAGAAGGGAAAAAAGCCACCTTCTACCAGACTTTGTATTAATTATGAATACGCTTTCAGGGCAAGGCCATCCAGATGTCTTGTGGCAGTTGGAATTTAAAAGCTTTTTGCTTGTTATTTTTGAATTCAGATTGTGGAAATCCCCAATGAAATTCAGGGGATTGCTTCCACAGTCCAATTAGCATTGTGAGCAATTAGAGTAGAGAGGAAACTCATGGTAATTTCCAAAGCAGGCAATTTGAACTTAGAGGTTGCAATAGAGTGCTTGCAAAGATGCAACAGAAAACACAGCAATCTAATTTGTGGTGGAGAAAATGGCCAAAAAGTGAAAAATTATATTTGTGCAAATGGTAGTCTCATAGTCTCCTAAAAAAGTCAAATATAGTAGGTGTTATATTAGTATTCAGATATTTAGCCAATATTTTGAGAGAGGAAAAAAGGTCTGTAATTGGCTATAAAGCACATTGTAATTTTGCTTTGAAAGTGTTGTAGAAATGAACTTTGTTCTTTTATCAGTGTATACTATACTATTTACACCTTTATGTTGATTTATGTGTGTATTTTCTCACATAAAGGGTGGGGGCATGAATTGGAAAGAATATTATTTTACTAAATGTTTTTTGAAACATGCCTATATACACCTTCACACATAACACAATATCAATATATGCAATATCTTTGTCAAAATAGAAGCCGAGTCAATAGATGCATCTGTCTACATTTCCAGTGCGATTCAGATTAGACACAAATAACACAATGATCACAAAAGCCACCCACACATAAGTGCACCATAGTTACTGATGACCTTGGCAGTCTCACTGTGCTGGAAAGAACACAAATTGGAGACTGGGTAACAACATACACTAGACACATTTAGACTGGGTAACAACATACACTAGACACATTTAGACTGGGTAACAACATACACTAGACACATTAGACTGGGTAACACACCATACACTAGACACATTTAGACTGGGTAACAACATACACTAGACACATTAGACTTGGTAACAACATACACTAGACACATTAGACTGGGTAACAACATACACTAGACACATTTAGACTGGGTAACAACATACACTAGACACATTTAGACTGGGTAACAACATACACTAGACACATTAGACTTTGTAACAACAAACACTAGACACATTTCGACTGGGTAACAACATACACTAGACACATTTCGACTGGGTAACAACATACACTAGACACATTTCGACTGGGTAACAACAAACACTAGACACATTTAAGTAACAACAATGTACTTTTAAACTCATTATCTGATCATTATGTAATCATAGGTATTCATAAGGCAGGTTTGAATTATAGAGTAATACTGTAGTCGCATAAAGTGTTTAATGAGATACCCTGACAAGCACCCACAAAAGTTAAGTTATCTTTAGAGATACTCTGCTATTAACATCTCAAAAAGGATGTATTTATTCATATGTTTTCAAGTAATTTAGAACTTCCTTCATGGGCAAAAGCAAGTAAATTCCATGTTGTTTCTTGATAATTGCTTTTTTGATAGCCTTCCAGCAGTGAGCAAATATTCCATAGCAAAGCAGAACTGTATTGTTGTGGCTTAAATAATTAATTTTTTATTTGGATTCAATAAAAGAACTCAGGAAAGGAACACAGACATATTAATATCCACTGTATCCCTTTTACACAGCAGATAACAGCTGATAAATGGCCTGGTTGTTACTATAATGAGTCTCTGTTGTTAAACCTATCCTGTTCTTTCAGCACTCTTTGTGCTAAAAGTGCTGCTGCAGCATCTTCGGCCCTATAGAGCCATCATTGGCTTTAAAACCAAAAGCCTTCTAAATAAGAAACTTCGCCTTCTCCACGAGGCTGCCTCAAAACATTGTGCAGATGAGAAGCTTAGGGACTAGAAAGAAGGAATATCAAGGTATTTGAGCCTTTTTACATCCACTGCCTACAAAGGATGGCCTGCCATGGGAGAGTTGTATTCTGATATCCACTGTCTCTGATCGCTACAACTGAGACATCACTGGCACAAAGACACCTGTGCTATAGTTGGGCATATCAACTTGATGTCCTCCACTTTATGGCCAATTGACAGATTCCCCTTGGATCTGCTGGTGGCTTTGCTTCAAGGATCAAGACTCTCCTGAAGAGATTAGACATCTTGCCTGCAGCTTTTGGCTACCAACTGCCATTTCTTGCAGTGTTCCACCGGCCACAAAGGTATTGCACATCTCCATACACCGTTACAAAGAGAAGACGTAAAATGCAAAGCTCTCTGTAACTAAATAAGCCTCTTGGGGCAGATCATGCAGGTGTCGTATATGCCTGCAGAACCACATGAAAGACAGCCACACTAAACACTATTAACCATTATTATGGTGGCTATAGGGTAGTAGATATGAGCTCTTTTGCTTGGCTCAGGATATCACTATCAGGTTAATCACTGAGGTAAAAATGTCTGCTATATTATACCAAAGAGCTCTGAGGCAAAAACAGATACTGCAGAAATCCCCTAACTAGGTTGAAATTTCCTTCCGGTCATTCTGAGAGACAGATCAATCCTTAGCAGAAAGGTTTCGCTATAAAAGGTAGATTCTTTTTTCTCATAAGGGATACTAATCGAAGAAAAGCTGAAGAAAAAGGTGCTACTGTATATCAAACATCATACTGTCTATATAAGAGCTTATATTGTGATCGAGTATTATCTTGATTCAGAATAAAGGAAAATCATTTGATTGACAGAGCATTCACATGTGTTCCCTTGCAAAGGTGCACCTAGCTCTCCAAGAGCAGGGGCAGGGCTTGTTGATGGAGAATAATCTCTTTGCAATTTACAGATTAAAACTCTCTCTCGTAACGGACAAGCCCGTCTTTTATTGTCACACGAACACCACAATACATTCAAGATTCAAGATTTTTATTGTCACTCCATGGTACAAGTATCACAGCACAAGAATGTGTGAAATTCTTGTGCTGTGGACTCCGTTTACAACATAGTACAAATATAACAAATATAACAGGGCATATGAGTGCAAAAACAACAAGAGACACAACAAGCAATAAGGCAGTATAGTGATAAGACAAGTCAGAGACAGTGGCATATTCACTGCACATAGGTGCGCATGTCGTGTGCATACTTTAGACGTGATTCAACATTTTAAATTCGGCGTATTCGACATACAGGTGCAAATAGCATATTCCTTATTAAACATACAATTAAACTCTGCGTTTTAAATTTGGCGTATTTGACATACAGGTGCAAATAGCATATACCTTATTAAACATACAATTAAACATTACATACATGCATGCGGCCACAACACACTCATGCTGACGGTGGCCGGTGAAAAGTGTCCTCTGCATTTAACCCATCCAGGCATGTCCTTTCCTCCGGGGGGCAGGCCAGGAGCAGTGGTCGCTTTCTCGTACAGTGCCCGGGGACCAACTTCGGATGTTGTCGTCACTGGTCGGATGACGATGACGATCTGATCTTCTGCATGTTTTTAGTGGGGGGGTTATATACGGAGGAACCCCCTGCGGGAGCACGGGGATAACATGCAAACTCCACACAGAGAGAAAGGCCCTTACGACGAGATACCCCACCTGGGCAGTAGGCACTGAAGATATGGGGGGGAACACAACCACAGCGCCCACAGTGTCCCAGGCGAGAATCGAACTCAGGACCTTCTGACTGTGAGGCGACAGCGCTACCGACTGCGCCACCGTACCCCCATTAAAGCTGTTGTGATTAAAGCTGTGTTCACACCGAGATATTTATTTTTCGCTCTGTCGCTTGATTCAACCCTTTGGAATCGCTCTGTCGCTCTGTTTAAATCACTCATCAACAGGCACACGAATTGACGGACATGTGGGGGCTATAACGTTACGCAATGTCATGATGTTTTTCCACTACGAGCTCCATACCGGTAGTACAGACTTCACTTCATGTCAGCTGTCAGCCTGTCAATGCGGTTTGTTGCCACACAATAAACCAGCGGTTTGTTCCAAGCCAGTGTGATCCTTGACTCGCTCTCACACGGCAGCCAATCAGCGTTGAACAGCGAGCGACTGATGCCAGCATATTTTCGCTCGAGTTGGGATAGTTCATCTGGGGCGACGAGCGTATTTTCTCCCTATCGCTCTGTCTCTGTCGCTCGGACGCCCAGCGATTTTTCTCCCGGGCGAATATACGCTCAATCGCTCGTTTGCATTGACTTTGTATGTACACTCGATGCCAGCGAAAAACTTTAATAGGTCGGTGTGAACGCAGCTTTACTCAAAATGCAGGTTAATTTCCCTCCCAGGATTACAAACAGTGAGGTGTAATATCCTATAAGATCCTAACCTACATTTAGCTGTTAAGCACATTGCTGTCAGTCATTGTAAATTGAAAATGTCTCCAACCCAATCTAGGAAAAGGGGGAGTGGGGGGGGAGGGTATTACAGTATTATTATAGCATTATATGGTATTGTAAAATTAAGGATACGAGCTGCCTATGAGCAGAGTGTGTGTGGTGTGAGTATGCTTGTTCAGATAAAACATGGTCAGCTTAAGAGGGAGTGTTTCAAATAATGGATGTAAGATGAGTGGTTTAGATAAAGATGGCGAATGGCGTACTCCTCCCCACCTCCGCCCCTCATCCTCAGACCACCCTGCACCATGTTGTTCTCACACTCCATTTCCCGCCACTGTCCCCCAAAACAGGCTGTGCTATTCAGAGAAAGAGGCTTTTAATTGCATTTTCATGTAGGTGTTTTCTGAGGGTGTCGCTCCCCAGGCAGAAGGAAGAGTGCTCTGAGACGAGCGCTACACGCTCACCAGTGCGGGCAAGCCCCACCAAGGGAAATGCGTCAGAATAGAGAGGCGCTGGAAGTGCAGAGCGCCCTGTAGGGACACTTGAAAAACCCATAACAGCCAGGGTATGAATAAATGTATGGAGACAGCATTTTTCCTCTTGGATGAAAAGGCTTTAAGCATTTGAGCCACATGCTTCTGTGACATTTGACTTGCATATCCCTTCCTTCATTCTGGACAGATAATTTCTAGCCATTATAGCTAAATCAACGTCATCATCTCATATGATTGGAGCAGCATCCGACCTTGGTCTAGCTGCATGCCACCCGATTTCGCTACATTTGGGAGTTCCAGGGTAACACATTCAGATGTTGCTCTGGTGCCCTATAGGGCAGTTTATTCTGCATTAGTGAACATTCAGCAGTGTCTCCTTCCATATAGCCAAAAGGTTTGTTTCAGCCTCATTATGTGAAGCCACACATGTTGAAAAGGAAACCGTGACATTAACCACAGTGGGTTTTGAGGCTTGAGGGTATGTTTACTGGTTCACAACTGATTTCTCTATATGACAACATAAAGGTTATTAGGTGTGCAAATTCAGATACAACCAAATTGGTTGGCTAACAGCAGCCTAGTAGTCTCACGTGGTCAGACCCACCGTCTTACGTCAGCACGCTTCCAGCGACTGAGGGTCAAGTCAAATTTCCGGGTTCCGTCATCAGGAAGCCTGCGGCAAAATGTGGAATGAGATAATGGAGGCAAGAGTTATAGGGAAGTGCATATTGTGCTACAGAGTCACCCCTGTCATTTTGTCAAAAATGCCACTAAAAATCTAAGACATTGGTGTATGCATTCATATCCACACATATATGGAGTTTGTTTACTTGCATTACTCATGCAGGCCTAACTAGCTGCCAGTAGCTTCTCCACCACCAATGTTCTTTCATTCATCAGCTTCCTGCTAATAAGCTGACACCCAGGAAACCTCCACTTACTGTAAGCCCACAACCACCTGGCCCCCATCTCACCCTCACTTCACATCCATCACTCTAATCCAACATTTAGCCACACCCCAAAAAGAAACAAACAAACACCATCACTTTCATTTCAAACGTGCTCAGGGTTGAGGCAGCCTTCCTTTACTGTAAGGGTCAAACAAAGTGCAGGCTTTCTGCATTCTCTCCTCAGGGACTCTCTTCACAACAACCGTAATACTTCACAATAAGATACACAAAATATAGAGTAGTTACTAATGAGAAACTAACTATTAGCTAATCATTAACTAATGATTACTGTAGCTACTCTATGACAATATTGATTAGGAGTTACTCAAGAACTGACAATTAACCAATAGTTAGTTCCTCATTCATTCCCCATTAGATCCCTATAGGTACTCTAAATGTTGTGTAGGCTACGGTGGCTACCATAATATAGAGTGTTACCACAGCAGAATGTAATGTAATGTCGGCGTGAGTTTCGAGAGCCACTGCTATCCCCCGGTCTGTGGTGAAAGACCGGCGTAACCACCGACCCGGCCCGCTAGCAAGTTGTGGAGCGGCTCCCAGCCCCGTTCAGCCACGGCTACACTCACCGGTTAAGTTTAGGCAAGTAAAACAACTTGGTTAGTTTTAGGCAACAAAAGCAATTTGGTTGGGGTTAGGTTTATGGTTTGGGTCGGAGTTCTGGATTTTTCTCCCATTTTCTCCCCAATTGTATTTGGCCAATTCCGTGTTAGGGTGTCCCGGTCGTTGCTCCACCCCCTCTGCCAATCTGGGGAGAGCCGTAGACTAGCACATGCTTCCTTCTTTGCACCCGAGGAGTTTCACCAGCAGGACGTAGCGTGTGGGAGGAATCGGATCACGCTATTCCTGAGTATGCATACTCTTTTATCATGTTTTGTAAAGCACTTTGTAACTTTGTTTCGAAAAGCGCTATACAAATACAGATTATTTACTTACTTACTATTCCCCCCAGTTCCCCTCCCCCCGAACAGGCACCCCGGCCAACGAGGAGGCACTAGTAGCGACCAGGACACACCCCACTGGCTTCCCACCGGCAGACATGGCCAATTGTGTCTGTAGGAAACCTCTGACAAAGCCAGAAGTACCGCTGCCGGGAATTGAAACCGAGTCTCTGCGGTGGTAGGCGATTACTTCACTACACCACCCAGATGCCTCCCACTACGTTGATGTCTGATGGGACATGATACTGTCATCACGTGATTGGTGGTCACGTGACCATGACTAGCGCCGTCGCCTCACCCGCACTGTTGATTTCTGACAGGACTCGTGAGGGGGCTACCTTCCTCTTCGGGAAGTGACGGCAAGGGTTCCTGACTGAACGTCACTATTTGATGGGCTGGGAGTGAGAACGCGGTTGGCCAAACACTTAAACCCTGACTGGTCCAGTGCAGCAGCTCATTGGTCAGCAAAGACTGTGGTAGCACTGGACAGCTCCCAAGTGAGCATACATGTTTACCTCTATGATTATCAAGTAGAGTGCTGCTGAAAAGTAAGAATGTGTGCCTATCCAACACTCACAGGAGAAATAATGGTTAAAAGAATCCACAAAGTCAGTTTCCCATTCATTAAAATAGTAGAATTGCTGCAGGCTGTACATCAATATGACATCATAGATCGGAGGCTTGGATCTCTGGGGGCTCATTTTTAAGCTTGAATGCACTGAAAATGCACCCAAAAAAATCACAATCAACAATTTCTAAGCACACGCTGAGATTTTGAGAATTAGACCATATAGGTGTGTGCCCATATCTATGACAACTAGTATAATACGCACAGTTTAAAGTCGGTTTTGTATGATATATGATTCGGAATAATACTGAACAGATTTTTCATTTATTATTTATTTTTTGCTAAGCAATGTGGAATACAAGAGGCAATCTGTGCTTATCTGCAGTATTTACACTTGTAGTTGTATAAAAAATCCTGCTTACTTCCACCCACCATGATGTATGTTGGTGGAAGAACACACTATAGAACAAACTATAAAAGTTTAGATTTGATTGAAATTAATTGTTGCTTGGTGTGTGGAGACTTTTCCAGTGGCTGCTTGTGATACATAAAAGGTCTTAAATGTTCTAAGATGTATGTATAATTTGCTGATAAATAAGGCCCATTCAATTTCCAAGATTTTTTTTATGCAGTCTGGCAAAATGTTCTCTCCAAGAGAATGGAAATGAGTAGATCGCAAACTTTTAACTGCCCCCTATAGTTCAATGATGATGGGCGATGATGGGTTCAGTGAGTGGGCGCCAGGAGAGAGAGGCGACTAGCTGAGCGAGCTCCGTGAACTTCGTAGAGAAATAGGTATTTTTTTAGAGTAATTTCGTTTTGTTTATAATTTCGTTGCTTCTATTCGCTTTGTAAATATCTAGTGTATATATCAGTGTCTTTTATACAGTGTACATAGTAGCGTATGTGCACTTTTTGGCAAAAGAGAGCGCAGCAGCCCGAGAGAATTTACGTCAGTCACCCTTGCTGCAGTGTATATCCCCCCCCAAGCCAACGGCAACGCCACAAACGCAGTCAAAGAACTGCACCGCACCATCAGCGCACAGGAGCTTAAACAACCTGAAACAGCACTGATACTAGCAGGCGACTTCAATAGAGTCAACCTGAGGAAGAGATTGCCTACACTCCACCAGCACATCAATTTCCACACACGGGGAAAACGCACACTGGACCAGTGTTACTTGAACATCCGACACTGTTACAAGGCTACACCCCGCCCCCCCTTCGGCAGATCGGACCACGTCTCCATCCTGCTCCTTCCCAGGTACCATCAAAAGCTCAAGCAACACCCCCCGGCCTTCTGAACCGCCCACTGCTCGTCAGACCAATCAGAGGACATCCTGAGGGACTGCTTCGACAAAACAGCATGGGAAGAGTTCAAGGCTGCAGGAGACCTGGACGAATATGCAGAAACGGTAACAGGCTTCATAAAAAAATGCACAGAGGACATAATCCCCCCAAAAATAATCAAACTAATGCCAAACCAGAAACCCTGGATCAACAGTGATGTCCGGGCCGCCCTCCACGCCAGGACCACCGCCTTCAACTCTGGAACACCAGAGGAATACAAGCAGACAAGATATGCCCTCCGAACCACTATAAAAAGAGCACGGAGAGAATATGGCAATATGCTAGAGTCCAAACTGGACTCTAATAACCCCAGGCATCTATGGAGAGGACTCCATGCTGCCACTGACTTCAAGGGGGAGAAACAGCAATCCCCCCACACATCACCCTCCCTGCCGGACGAACTCAACGCGTTCTATGCTAGGTTTGACCCCTCTGCCAGAGCGCCTCCCCTCCTCCCCCCCTCCTCTCCTACCCCTCTCCCCCCCACCACCACCCCACCTCCACCACCTGTCCTCCCGACCACCGCCCCTCCACCTCCCCCCCTCCTCTCCTCCCCCCCTCAGCCACCTCTCCCCCCCATCACCCCTCCTCCTCTCCACCCCCCCATCACCCCCCCTCTCTCCTCCCCCCCACCACCCCCCCTCCTCTCCTCCCCCCCCGCCACCTCTCCCCCCCATCACCCCTCTCCTCTCCTCCCCCCCTGCCACATCTCCCCCCCATCACCCCTCCTCCTCTCCGTCCCCCCACCACCCCTCCGCCTCTCCTCCCCCCCACCACCCCCACTGCCGTCCTCCCCCCGACCACCTCCCCGCCACCTCTCCCCCCCACCACCCCTCCTCCTCTCCTCCCCCCCACCCCTCAGCACCCCCACCCCCTCCCATTCCCACCAGTTTGGACCAGTTTTATTTCCTTTTTTCCTCTGCCTGTCGCGCTCACTGCATTCACCACAGCCAGCAACATGTTGCCAGTCATTTTCTTTTGAATTGATAATCAGGCTCGTTTATATGCATTCATGTTGTGATTTGCATTGACCATTGGTTGGATTTGAGCATGCAGGGGACGGGATATGGGGCAGATCCCCGTGCGTAATCACTATAGGCTCTTTCACACACAGATCGCGCAAAAATTGGAGTCCCGTAAAGCCAGCCGCCTCGCCACAGAAATTGCTTTCACACGAGCCAAGCAGCACGGCCACATTACCGTGCTGCTGTGTACTTTCAGGTGAAATCCCCTGCTCCCGGATTGAAAGGCGAGCGGAGGGATTTCCTGCTCCTCCTAGTCCAAATGTATATTTTCATAGGTTAGTGTAGCCTAGGCTACTGTATGATGAACGAATTCATTCAACAAGACTTCCCTCATAGTCCGCTGAGCAGGGAGGATAGTGCACTCGCATGGTGGGCGGGCAGATCGATATGGTGTCCTACTAAAATTGGAACGATACACGACCGCCCGCATATCAAACAGCTGCAGTCTGCATAACGTTCGTCGGGGGTATAGTATAGGCTATAAATGCACATGACTACTTAACGTTAGTGGTTTTTGTAAGGGAATGCACAGAGCTGATTTCGAGAGGGAATAACCTCAGACCAACTCGCCACAGACAGCTATAGCCCTCTGAAGCTTATTATTATATCTGTTAATTGTAGCCTATGTCAACATCGTTTGAGCATAAAGCCTAACCGCACGGAGCATTCCTCCTGGCGCCCCTGCAGTCATGATTGTATAGGCTACTTTTTTTACTTTCACTCCTGCACTTTCTTGATACATGAGGTGATTTCCCCTGTAATTTTTTTTATGAATGAGCTTGACCATTCGCACCTTTTCCGGCTCGCTGCGACGACCTTTCAAGTGGAGGCGGGTTGCCAGGTAACCCGGCGCTGTTACTACCTCCCGTCGCGGGACAAAAGGCGTAAAACAATTGTCCACCAAAGCGCGTTCACGACTTTCACATCGGAGGCGCGAATCCTTTTTTCCGTGCATTTTTCGGCTTTCAAGGCCGGTGTGAAAGAGCCTACTGTGGCAGCTGCTGGTAACGAGGAATTGCGTTCAGGTGTGCGCGCCGTCAGACCAAACTCAACTTCAATGGAAACGCCTGCAAGTCGCAATTGTACTTTGTCGAAGTTGTAGAAATATCGCAATTATTTTGCGAAAAACTGTAATGTAAACACAGCTAGTGTAATCCAACTGTTTTGGAGCCAAAAGATCAAATATCAAATTTTGATAATACATTTGCCAAGATTGCTCCAGCAAGGTGTTAGCTGTGTCCGAGCTGAATGAATGTCCTCTAAATATACGTAGTGGAGGTAACATTATCTCAAAGACTATCAGCACAAATTACATGAGTCATTTTATATGTATATGTGAGTTGTCTGGCATATCCATTAGCAACCACAATGATAAGTGATGGACTGCAGTAGAGCCCATAGTAAACGCTAGGCTACTTGCCCCTGGTCCCAACACTGTGAGACTCCATTACTCTTATACTGTAGGCTATGTACTGTTTCAGTCAAAGGACAGAATCAAGTCATTGTGAGGCAGAGTTGTATTTTTTCCAAGATTTTCAAGAAATCTCTCCTCACATAAGAAATAATTCCAAACTTAGTTGTCCAGCTAGCTAAGCAAGCTAGCTAGCTAGCTGAATAATTATAATTATACTGGATAGGACAGGATATTTTCTTTAGTGAACTGTTTAGCGAGAGTTAGCTGTGGCAAGTATGAATTGAACGCTGAGACATTCTATTGATAAATGGTGTATTAGCTATTAGCTGCAGCACTGATTACCTTTCCGTCTTGCTAAACAATCTGTCATCATTCAGGGGGCTGTCATCTTTTCAATGCATTAGGACCTCAAGCTGTCACACAGATAGGTCACGTTAATGCCCTGGCTATCCTAAGATGTCTCACAGACACAGTCATTATTTTCTGCTGAATGTAGGTGGAACAATGTACCATTCATCTTCTGTGCTTGTAGTCGATGTGGTTTTCCGCCCACAAAATATAACCTCAACCTTGTAGGAATATCAAGTGGACATTAAGGACAGCAGACATTTGCCATGGCTTGACAAATGCAGCTCCAGATCTAAGTTTACACAGTAACCAAAAGCAAAAGTAGGTGGCTATTGTCTCACCTCCCCAACCCTTTACTCTGTCTCACCTCCCCAACCCTTTACTCTGTCTCACCTCCCCAACCCTTTACTCTATTGTCTCACCTCCCCAACCTTTTACTCTATTGTCTCACCTCCCCAACCCTTTACTCTATTGTCTCATCTCCCCAACCCTTTACTCTATTGTCTCACCTCCCCAACCCTTTACTCTATTGTCTCACCTCCCCAACCCTTTACTCTAATGTCTCACCTCCCCAACCTTTTACTCTATTGTCTCACCTCCCCAACCCTTTACTCTATTGTCTCATCTCCCCAACCTTTTACTCTATTGTCTCACCTCCCCATCCCTTTACTCTATTGTCTCACCTCCCCAACCCTTTACTCTATTGTTTCACCTCCCCAACCCTTTACTCTATTGTCTCACCTCCCCAACCCTTTACTCTATTGTCTCACCTCCCCATCCCTTTACTCTATTGTCTCACCTCCCCAACCCTTTACTCTATTGTCTCACCTCCCCAACCCTTTACTCTGTCTCACCTCCCCAACCCTTTACTCTAATGTCTCACCTCCCCAACCCTTTACTCTATTGTCTCACCTCCCCAACCCTTTACTCTATTGTTTCACCTCCCCAACCCTTTACTCTATTGTCTCACCTCCCCAACCCTTTACTCTGTCTCACCTCCCCAACCCTTTACTCTATTGTCTCACCTCCCCAACCCTTTACTCTATTGTCTCACCTCCCCAACCTTTTACTCTATTGTCTCACCTCCCCAACCCTTTACTCTATTGTCTCACCTCCCCAACCCTTTACTCTATTGTCTCACCTCCCCAACCCTTTACTCTATTGTCTCACCTCCCCAACCCTTTACTCTATTGTCTCACCTCCCCAACCCTTTACTCTATTGTCTCACCTCCCCAACCCTTTACTCTATTGTCTCACCTCCCCAACCCTTTACTCTATTGTCTCACCTCCCCAACCCTTTACTCTATTGTCTCACCTCCCCAACCCTTTACTCTATTGTTTCACCTCCCCAACCCTTTACTCTATTGTCTCACCTCCCCAACCCTTTACTCTATTGTCTCACCTCCCCAACCTTTTACTCTATTGTGTCACCTCCCCAACCCTTTACTCTATTGTCTCACCTCCCCAACCCTTTACTCTATTGTCTCACCTCCCCAACCCTTTACTCTATTGTCTCACCTCCCCAACCCTTTACTCTAATGTCTCACCTCCCCAACCCTTTACTCTATTGTCTCACCTCCCCAACCCTTTACTCTAATGTCTCACCTCCCCAACCCTTTACTCTAATGTCTGTAAGTTGTATTTGATGAAGTCGAGTAATGCAGAGGCACTGCAGCCTACTGAAACGACTCGCAGTAGCAGTCTTCATTTCCTCCCAGGCAAAGCAACTCCCTAGCAAAGTCTATCAGCAGAAAACGCAGACCCACTGGGAAAAGGAATGGAGAAAAACTGCCCTCACTATTGCTAAATTAGTCATCTAAATAATTACAAGTATTATTATTCCTGGAGCAAACAAAAGGTTTATGAACAAGCAATTATCTCTCTCTTCCTCGCAGACCTCGTCTGTGGCCCACACAGACAACTCCTTCTCTTCTGAGTTCAATGAGAAAAGCCAGTGATTTTCAGTTTTATGTGTTTTCTCCACAACTATATGCATAGTATTAAAATATCTCAATATTACTGAAAGGATTCGAAAGGAACATATATTTATTTAAAACGCAATAATCACGCTTTGCCGGAAATGGTATTTGGATTCTGGAACATCCCTAGTGGGTACAGTACTGTATGTCTTGCCGTCTCTGCATATGAAATGTCACATATAGGCTATATTCACCTTTTAAAGATTTCTTTAGTCAAATTCACATTCTAAACTCGAAATCTCTTCATTGCAAACATGAATATTCATGTTGAGCAGCCTTCGATTTGCATGCAGACATTCCACAGGAGAAGCACAGGAGAGGAGACACTGCACACTTTGTTCTGTTTGTGTTTCACTCAGCTCCACCACAATCTTCAACTACAATTCTTATTCGCTTGGGGACAGAAAGTGAGAGAGTAATCCAGGGTTGCCAACTTTGGTCAGCTGGCTGGAGTGAGATGTCTCAGGCTTTAACAAAAAAGAAAGGGAAAAAAAAGAAGAGATGTCTCAGGCTTTAACTTTTATTCTTGCGTGTTTGTTTTCACCATAAATCATTATTTATGTAGGCTACAGTCAGGGCCGATTTTACACTTCATGGGCCCTGGGGCTATTCATCTCTGCAGGCCCCCCCCCCCCTCAAGCGGAAGGGAGTGTCAGCGGCGCCCAATGGGCGGCGCCGGAAAAAATTTGAGTGTTTTTTTTAACCTTTTTTAGCCGTATTTAAAGGAATATCTCATTTTAAATCAACATTAGGATTATACTGTTGTGATGTCATTATTCAGTATCTTCTCCTTTTCTCACTAACTTTCATGTCACCACCTGCTCTCCTGTCAGCATTCTAACTTACAAACACAAACTGTAGGTTTAGCCATCATGTTCTTTCATAAACAGCCTGATTGGAAAGAAAACATTGCCACTGAGATGTCACAACAAGCACTTTTATTATTATTATTTAGTATTTATTATTGCTGTTATCATTACAGTGCACACACACATGGTTATTCAATTATTGCACAAATCAATCAAGCAGTATTCAAGTCTGTTCGTACCTGAAATGTCTTCTTCCTGACTTTTGCCGTGGCAAAGCGTTTGACAAAAAAAAAAAAAAAAAAAAAAAAAATTTGGGCCCCTTGATGTCCCGGGCCCCGGGGCTTCAGCCCCGGTAAGCCCGTTGGTAAAATCGGCCCTGGCTACAGTAGCATAAACATTGATAAACAACTGATCATTGACTCTCACCTGTCACTGATGCATGGGAATTGTCTGAAATGTGTGGACAATGCCTCCCTTCACATTCACAGCCATATTTCAGAATATGAAGATGCCATATTTACCATTTTGCACGAGTTGCATTTATACTGATTTAAACCGTTGATGCAACTGCCAACACACTAAGTTTGTTTGTTTGTTTTTTTACCAAACAGTTAATTTCATGCACAAAATGCAATCAAGCTCTCAAAACAATGACGACATGTCCAAAATTGAGGAAGCCAACCAAAGCAGCACACTGTCAGCTGTTGAGTACAGTACTTGATCAGGTAGTCTGTTATACTGACCCAGAAAACACTAGGCCCTATCGTCATACAAGCGATATCTGCTTTTGCGCTTGCGGGCTGGTTTGCGCGCCGTAACGGCGTGTCTATGCTATCGTCGGACAAGCAAAGACTGCCATTTTCCGCTCCGGCCACGATAGCAGCCACTTTTGCGCTGGTTTTTCCGCTTCGGCGCAGCTGTGGGTGTGTATGTAATAATTGCGTTATGCTATTGGCAGGTCTTAGCGCAAAAATACCCCGCTGCGCTTGAGCACAGCATTATTCAGTGCAGGGGAAATCCTTGGATACGTCATTATGCACGGATCGGATGTCCCATTAAAATACAAACTCCAGTACATCAAATTCTGCTGCTAAAATTGCGGAACAACAGATTATTCAGTGAGGCAATCAATTATTCACTGAAAAACTTGTATCACATGTAAAGTGCCACAAACATGCTGATATCGTCTTTCTACCCCCTCTCTCCCTCTCTATCTCTCCAAAACCTCACGTGCGTGCACACACGCATGCGTGCGTGCACACACGCACACACACACACACACACACACACACACACACACACACACACACACACACACACACACACACACACACACACACACACACACACACACACACACACACAAGTAGCCTATTCAGCTGTCAATCATCATCAAACATTTTGCGGGGCACGGAGAATAGCAGATGACAGGCACGCCTACAAATTGCGCTGCGCCCGGTGTTAAACATGTGCAAGCGCTAAATTAACACTTTTGCGATGATATGGCCCTAGAACCTAGCCTGGTAAACCAGCCCGTCACGTGAACTCACATTTCATTTGGTTCTGCGTGACGGTCTGGCCCCAACTCTTCACCCAGTCCTTAGCAGGGGCAGGAGCATGGGCGGGCGTAGTTGCCTTGACAGACAACTCCTTCAGCCAATCAGAGTCGGATCCAGTCAAACCCAAATCCACTCGTGAGAATGGTAAAAACAAAAGCCGAGAAACTCCACGGTTGCGGCGATACTCCTGTACTTGTTTAATTGTTGTTATTGAGTCTATTTCTGCAATAACTGCACTTTATGGCTGTTTAAACTAGACAAACGCTGACATTACTCCTCGAGACGATCAGGCAAGGAGGCGGCCATTATTGTTTTGTTAGTGCAGTGCTGGTGTTCCTGATTGGCCAACTTGCGCTGTCAATCACAGCGCAGTCGCTGATTGGCTCTTCCGCTCTTCCGCTTCTGCTAAACACCCCCACTGGCTTTGGGGCCAGACCGTCACGCAGAACCAAATGAAATGTGAGTTCACGTGACGGGCTGGTTTACCAGGCTACCTAGAACCGCTATCAGCACTGCATCGAAACTTTTTATTACGTGGATCTGTATGGTGCTCTTTGCAGTGCTCGCTCATTTCATATCAGGTAAGCTGTAGTAGGCTGCTAGTAACAGCCACATCGCTCGGTTAGTTAACAACCAAGTAACGTTAAATAATGTCATTATTGAGTTGAACTGATTGGAACGAGGACATCATTAAAAATGCCCGACTTTGTAGTGCTCTTCATAATCAGGTAAGCTGCCTGAAACTGTAGGCTGCTCAGCCACAACGCTCGGTTAGTTAACGACCAAGTAACGTTACATAATGTCATTATTGAGTTGTGTGCATTATCAACATAACAATATATCTTTGCAAGTTACAGAATAATTATCTACGCTATCCCCAGTTATAAAGGAATGCACGATATGTATTGCTGGCCACTAGGCTTGGCCAATTGACAGCGCCAATGTGTATGGGTCTGTAAGACATATCCCATTAAACAACGTTAATTTCGATGCATAACATTGCTTATCACTAGGCGATAAGCTGTGGTAGTAAGCCGAGAACTGCATTTTAAAACTAAAATCTAACTGTGTGTCGCAGATGGGCACAGAGCAGTCCTGACAGCGGGGCTTTTACACAGTTCTCAGTGTCTGTCAATGGTGGGCTCACGGCTTTTTGCCTACACGATGCGCGCGCAGCTCCAATGTTGACAGCTGTATAAGGGGTCTATACATCCGGTGCTCAGTGGTTGGGAGGGTGTACTGCAGTTTACAATTTTGAACGTCAGCTCTGGCATGTTCCCCCATTTATTGTCTGTGCTGCTTTATATAGTCTAGGACTTTGTTACATTTTCAAAACTACTGCCTGTTTTTGCTACTCTTCATGAATTCTATTTAATAGTGGGGACAGTTGAGACCAATATTTGTTTTAATGTCATGGGAAAATATCATTCTTGAGTTCACTGTAGTTCACTTAACTCGCTCGCTAAAAGGAAAAACGGATTAAATATTTGTCCTTTTTCTTTCTTTTAAAGATTCAAATGTGGTTTTCCACCCAGATGAATATTTCAAGCAGGAAGGCTTTGACAGAGTGCATTTGAGCGTTGGTGCATGTTGCATCTCTGTCCATGCTTGGAGCACTTTGGCTGCAGAGTGGCGGAGGGAGAATGGCCCCCGTCCAGCTGAGATAATGGAATTGGTGTGTTCTCCCTGAGCTGTGCTCCTGGCTGGAGTTAATTCTGTTAATAGCAGGAGCTTCTACATCTAGTCAGGCCCGCTCCCTGGCTTGAGCGACACACAGAGAGGAGGAGAGAGGGTGGCTTCTGTCTGATGGGTGATGGATGTATAATGGATTAGCTGGGGAGTGGAACGTACAGCTTACAATTGTTCGTGGAGCTGCTAATGTGTAATCATAAAATAACTGGGCTGTCCACATTTCAATCCAAGTGCTGTTCATGCAAGGCCAACAGAAAAATAAGAGCAGTGTCATTCCTGCATGGAGTGCTCCTTGGTTCAATCTCTCATTCCAATCCAGCTTTGATTTAGTCATATCATATCAACTTTGATTCTTGAAGATTGATTTGAAGACTCAATCAAGTTTCAATAACCTTTTTCAGGTCTGGAATTAAGTCATTTTTAGGGCAAGGCCGCTTTGGCCTTTGAGAAATACAAATGTATTGGAGCATTGCGGCCAAAAAGGGCAGTGACGCACCAAGGCCAAAACCAATTAAAATCCTTTTTTCAGCCATTTTTCCTCAACAAAATACATATCTTAATAGACAGATTGAGTGCTGCAGTGTGATACCGCACACATACTACAAAGAAAATCCGCAACTTTCTCTTATGGGCACAACGGCCAGCAGGGCATGCCAATCTGGCCATGTAGGTAGAGGACTGGCCTTGGGGTATAATTCCTGTCCTGCTTTTTGAAAACTTTGTAAAACTTTTTCATAACTCTGTCATAACCTTGCTCTCAGGAGCTGCAGTGGTATATAGCCTACAGTATGATTATTATATATTTTGGTTTTTAGCTGCTCCACAACGAAGCGGCACCAACTCTGTGAATGGCTGGGTTTCCCAAAAGCTTCTTAGCGCTAAGAAGCTAATTTAACCCTTCTTAAGGGCCCCTTAAGAAGCAAACGCGTTTCCCAATTGCTTCTTTACGAAGGCATGCGTTTCCCAAAAGCTTCTTACCGCTAAGAAGCTTCTTTGACCCTTCTTAAGGCTCCTGTAAAAAAGCCAACGAAGCCAACGCGTTTCCCGATTGCTTTTTAGCCTAAAATTATCTTCCGTTAGCTGCGTTTCCCAAAAGCTTCTTAGCGCTAAGATGATCTTTCGTTAAGAAGGTTTTGT
Organism: Poromitra crassiceps; assembly: GCF_964638095.1. NCBI lineage: Eukaryota > Metazoa > Chordata > Actinopteri > Beryciformes > Melamphaidae > Poromitra > Poromitra crassiceps. Next base: position 103,014,612 of record NC_139623.1, read on the forward strand.
AAGAAGGGTCTGGGGCATTCTTAACACCTTCTTAATGACAAAACACTGGCAGATCCAGCCGCGTCAGGCAAAAGGAGATACTTGTGTCCACTGTTCCTCTTGTGTTTTTCCCTTTTTCCTTTCTTTCATGCACCCTTTAGTGTTTAAAATTGGGGAACACTTGAAAATCTCCCCTCTATGTATGGTTACTTGTGTTTTAAATGTTTTACCGTAGGCTATATTCCTCTAATCAGAATGGATTCCTTTTATAATGTTGTGGATTTATATAGCACCTTTCACAGAACCCAAGGTCGCTTAAATTCTGTAGTGTTTCTCTGTTTTGTTGTATGCTGTGTATATAAAGCAATTTGAACTGCAGTCCATGTCTGAAATAAATAATGTTTAAAGGTCCCATTCCGTGCAAAAGCTGTTTTTACTTGTAAATGCATATATACTGCTGTCATCCCTCCCTGTAATGAGTGGTCACAAGCTCAGAACTGCCACAGTTGGATTTGTCCCTATCCAGCTTCCCCCTGCAGTCTCCTCCAAGCCACACCCCCAAACGCTTCGTTTGCCCAGAGGGGGATTGGGACGTCACGAGCTTCCTCACGCATACTGCGCGGGTCTCTCTCACACAAGCTACCTGCACCATTTTGTCTATAGCCACAAAATTAACACTTCTAGCTGGAGCGACGCCAACTGTACGTGATCCAGCAACTGCGGAGGTGCATTCGGTAAGTGTAGGCATTTTGAGATGTCCTCTTTAGCGTAGCAACGTTAAGTTAGCGATAGCGTTAGTTGTGGACACAACCTAGCGTGCTGGTCCACAGACGCTAATCTGATTGGCCGCTGGGAGCCTAGGGCGGGCTCTCCCTCAGCGGCCAATGGGAACTGTTAGTTCTGAATATATTATAGAAACAGACCTTTCTTGGGAGGCAACGAGATGAGGAAGTGACAACTCCGTCACAACAAACGGGGTTGCTATATTTTCGACAAATTAATCCAGAATCATGTTTTATGGACCAGAGACACACGTTTTTAAGAGGTTACAGCTGCACAAATTGGGACCTTTAATAAAGTTTAAGGGGACCATGATTAGGTTATTCTACAACAGTGTTTCTCAACCACTGAGTCGTGGCCCACTGGTGGGCTCAGAGTGCCATCTAATGGGCCGCAGAGGACCTCTCACATCGAGATGGTCGACAGCTCCAGTTAAGATGCTTCTTAAGAGCCTTCTATTTTTTTTATTTTTCTCTTCTGTTAAGAAGGCGTTTGGGAAACACTTCTTTGGAGCCTTCTTAACTCCTTAAGAAGCTTCTTAACTCTTAAGAAGCTTCTTTGTTGGGAAACTCAGCCAATGTCTGTTGCTGAGTGACTGAATGAGTGAGTGATGAAGTTCCACCAGTGGTCAGCCGGAACACATGGTCGGGTGGCACACGTGAGAGAGATACACAGAGAGAGAGAGAGAGAACACATGGTCGGGCGGCACACGTGAGAGAGATACAGTATACACAGAGAGAGAGAGAGAGAGAGAGAAGTTGGCTTTCCATCCAAAGGTATTGCAAATTTTAATCGAATTTTCAGAAAGTCGGCAAAAGAAAATGCGAAATAATGCGTGTTTCCATCCACTGTTATTATGCTAATTATAGAGCGGGACTCTCTGTCTCGGCTAGTGTGGGCGCTAGCCATAGCATCGGTGAAATCCGCCTTGATAACTTTCCAGTGGCGGTGACTGGCTTGTTGATGTCGCTGGGTGACTCGGGCTAAAGTTGAGTGATGACAAATTGCTTTTTTTTCTCCACCGAGGGATAGTTTCACTAATGTTGAGATAGGTGTAGGCTCTGTCACTAACTAACGCTTGCTGTGGTGTTAAACCACTGTGAACAGGTAAGCTAGCTACTGTAGCGCAGGGCTGATGTGTTCCTTCATGCGTGAGAAGAATGCTGACAATGGTGTTATCCCGCTCCGCCGCTCCTATATAGGGCGGGGCTAGTGCCCCTAGCAGCAGAGAGAGAAAAATGTTATTCCTCCGTCCCCAAATATGGGATATTTGGTGTAGAAATAATGTGCTTCTGTCTAGGGCCCATAAAACTACTAAATAAATATATACAGTAGTAGTTCCCTGCCTACTGTACAACGCAAGGGTCTCAGGTTCGCACCCCTGTGTTACCTCCAGCTTGGTCTGACGTTCATACAGGCACGATTGGCTGTCTCTGCGGGTGGGAAGCTGGATTAAGGGTATGTGTCCTGGTCGCTCCAGTAGCGTCTCCTCTGGGCGCCTGTTCGGGCGGAAGGGACCTGGCGGGAAAATAGCGTGATCCTCCCACGTGCTACGTCCGGCCGGTGAAGGTGAAAATAAATGCCGGGCAACTGCGCATGTGTCGGAGGAAGCATGGTGCTACAGTATAGTCTACGGCTCTCCCCAGATCAGCAGAGGGGGTGGAGCAGCGACCGGGGCAGCAGAATCTTTTTTTGACAAATACAATTGGGTAAATGGGGGGAAATCAGGGAAAAAATAAATAAAACTACTTGGCAACACTGTGGGCCAGCTATATACTAGGTTTTACTTAGTCTTGTTCAATTAATTCTACTGAAATTTTAAATTAATCAAATCCCAATTAACCAACAGTTGAGCTTAGCAGCTCTAAACTTCATTTTTGGTTTGAATTGGTTAATCGTCTGCTCAGTAAAGGTCATGACATGGACACCAGACTAGGATCGGCAGCAGTGTAAACATGTTAATAATTGATTTGCGTACAGGGTGTTGACAGTGCACCAGTGTGACATAATGCATAATGATGCTGACTGTTTATGGAAATTGAATGTTAGCAGCAGCCATTAATAATAAGCAATGAGCAAATGAATTCACAAGGAGAAAAAAGAACGTTTGGAAGGTCAGAAAATTAGAGATCTTTTTGTTTGGTGACAATGACATGGAACAACCTTGCTGTGTTAACTGTACAAATTGTAAACTCTCCATAAATCTCCCCAAACATGGCTTGACCCTGTGCCAGTATTAAATGTCTGTCCTGTACTGTAAATAGAGTAGAATTTAGCAATTTGAATAGAGGAATTCAAATGGCACAAAATGGTATAGTAAAAAATGTAAAAGGTAAAATCCAATGCAATGATTCCTCTCTTATAAATAATTTATAGGCACTTAGTGACTTGTTACATTGAGAACTCTGCATGGGTGCTTTTCACCTAATATTGCATTACTATAAGTCGGTGACAAGGCACAAAGGCAAGAGAGCTCTACTCCTGCGCCAACATGCAGAAGAATCTTTGTGAGAGGAAGTGACAGCCATGACACTTTGACATATAGCATGATTACCAAAATATTGGCAGTCAATATTCAGTGCCCCTTCTGTCAACCTGGTTCTTGTATTAAGATTGAAAATTTCCGCCTTCCTTTCATTCCTGTCTCTTGCTCCTAATGTAAATGCCAAACGGATGGTACAAATGGCTATAAATATATATATTGATGACAAATGCCAGCTGGATAGATTAGTATGCAGTCTTGATCGCTGTCACACCCGTTCTCCATCAGCTAGAGCAGAAGCTATAAATGAGGCTCATTGTCTTGAGCTTAGCTCAGAATATGAATTCTGCATGATGCATACACACTAGAGAAGGAATCTGCCATAATCATCACCTCAAGTTAATTACTGCAGACAAACATTATGGATCGCCAGGGACTCTTATCACTGACTGCCTGAATACAGAGAAGATGTGCCCCACATCTGATATGATTTTAAACTCTAAGTAATCATTGCAACAAAACAATCTGCTTGCCCTATTGTGAATTTATCCGCTTTTTCATGAGCTGATCTGAAGGAGATGGGTGTGCATTATCTCTAATTACAGCAATTATTACCCATTGATGATATAATAAGCTCTAGAACAAAACCTCTGTCTCTTCCTCCTACGCACGCAGTAGAAGTATTTCACTGCGCAAATATATGCTTGCCTTGTATGCCAACTCGCGAGCAAAAACTACAAGCCTATCATTCATTATATTGAATGCCAACATAGAAACTAAACAAGACCAGCTTCACCGGGGAGCCGAGTTACTCCCGCTGAGCACAAGATGTTGGGATGGTGACACTCTCTATTATGCCAATTTTACAAGAATGCTGACTAAACTCACGAACTCTGCCTTACACTTACAAACATAGAAAAGATATTGCCTGGAGTGCAGAGAGGCATCCACATTTACAGTAGGATAGGACTGTTTCTACTGTCATATTGCAAAAGCAGTGTTGAATAAACTGGAATTCGTATTCCTCATTTAACCAGGCAAAGAAATGCATTCCTATGTACAGCAATACCCATGGGGGAAAAGTTATCATCTATGCACACACACCTGGGAGCTACCGAGCATAGGCTACAAATACAGTACAGCCTTAAAATGTTGGCCACAGAGCACCTCCACTGCAGGTTCAATGCCTTGCTCAGGGGCATTCAACCATAGTTGTTGAGAGAGGGGAGGGCATATCGCTATCAATTCCCCTGGCCAGATTGTCTCTGCTGAAGCAGCAACTTTCTGAGCATAAGCTTGTTCTTTAACATTATTAGGTCACTTCGTGCATAGTTTATGGCTGAAAGAAATCCTCTTTCTATGACTCTTAAATACTTTGGCGAAGCATAATACACCATTTATTTTAAATATAGCAGTAGTGCCATATATTGGGATATATTTGAGTCTTCAAGAAATCTTTCCTCTCTAGGAATCTTTGGATTCTGATCTGAACATCTTCTCCTTCGGATAGTCTCTGATGTCTCCAGCCAACATGTTTTGTGCCACTGCCACATATGGCGCAGACTGTCAAGAGGCTGTGGAGGAGTGAATACAATGGACAAAGCTGCATTTCACATCCAGTCGTTCCCTTCTCTGCACCAATTATTTTATGAAAGTGCTGTCGACAGCTTTTGCACTGCATCATGTGTTCTCAAACAATAGCAAATGCCTTTTGCCCATGGAAACAGCCACACGTGCATAAAAAAAGAAAAGAATGTACTGTACATCAGCAGTCTCACTTGTTTTATTACCTTTTCATTACCACAGACAGTGTTTTATGACCTTTTCATTACCACATACAGAGACTCAGATGTCATTTCGGCCACGTTATGGACTGTTATGCACATTATCATGTACTCCACTCTTGAACAATATTTTTCTGTAAGGACGAAGTAAATTTTGATCACAAAATCGGACAGTGCCATGCTGCTGAAACATGGGTGGGCTAAAGTGAAACCAAATGTGGTTGCAAAGTTGGTGACCATAATAATTTATCTTTCATTTTACATGCTGAATTACCAAATATTACTATGCACCTTATTTCTGGCTGCCATGATGCCTATGGGTTTTTCTTCCGGTGTGATCCTCACAGCCTTGTTGCTGACAGCTTGACACCCGTCTGGGCGAACGGAGCAAATCACTAATCAGGTCCAGCTGGGCAAAAATCTCGCCGATAAATATCCCTTTAAGAGCGCCTGTGTAATCGCCTACTGTGGTTAATGGTAGCGGCTAGCTAGCTATGTTACATAGCAGTAAAACGCCACTGAATCACCAAATTGATATAACTTTTAACCATAACACTGTTTCCATACGGATCACCAGCGTTAGTTTGTTGTTTATAACCATAACGCGGCTATATTTGTCACGTTCTCTATCTAACTCTGATACACTGAAAATACTGGGAAGCGGGCCATTGCGTCTCTGTCGATGATTTGATTTGACAGTTCTGGGCATTGGCGTTGGCCAATCCTGGCGTGTTCCACCCCCAAATCGATTGTGTTGTGGCGCAAAGCGAGTGGCTTCCAGGACGAACAGGCTCTCTGAGGCGCGCGCCACTAACGTTATTTTAGAGCAGCGCAGTAAATACAATATTCCTGGAACGAGTTTAACGAAACAGTTACATGTCCTCTGCATTCTACATCAAATAAAGACATTACTGTTTGTTGTATTTGGTATGTTAATGTACATACTTATTGGCCAAGTTAGGTTCAATTCAACCAGGGTACAAGGGAGTATAGACGGCCATCTTTTCAAATCAAGTAGAATACCGTTTTAGGAAATGGCAAGTTGCAACAATAAGTCACGTTAAACCGGACCTTGAACCCATAATTATTTGTACAGCGGGGCATTCAAAAATAAGGTGGATAGGGCCGTAGTGGTTCAATAAGGCTAGCCTAGAAGGTCTGTTTTAATGTATAGTCCTTACATTTGCACTTTAGGAGGTATAGTCAAAAGCAAATCTTAAACATTTCATTTAGCTCATGTTTATTCCATTTAACCAATTCCACTCCAATTCCACTTTTAAACAATGATTTGTTTTGTCCACACAAAAAAGCTAATTGGTCAAGACTTTGGCCCTATTGTAGATGTAAGATTCAAGATTCACTTTAATAGCCACAGTAAATAATCAGATTACAAATGAGGAATTTGACTTAGTGCAAGTATGCAACGCAGCGGTCACATCAATAGTAGAAGACAGAAACACAAGTAGTGACTTTTCCAACCCACACGGCTAGCTTTTCCTGATCCTGACCATGGTGAACAATGTTGCTGTGTCCCAAAGCATTAGCAATTTGGTTCTGCAGCACTACTTGCTGTGCTTTGGAATAGAGACCAGGACCAAAAGGGCATAGGTGTAGACAAGACACTTTCCTGTGTCTTGTCTACAATAACCTAAATTTGGAAACAAATCTATCTTATCATACTATTCAGTTTTTTAACTTTGGTTTAACATTACTGGACTAGCCTGCCCCTATGTAACAACTTTCTTTTTGGAGAATCTTTCTTTTTGTAGCTCAGTTGTTAGCCATTATTTCAGCGCAGCCAGTTCTCCAATAGACCTCCATGATGGCACAGCTGTGATTGCTAGGAGATTGAAAAACATCTCTATACACTAGGCTCCTGTGGCCTGTTACTTACTTTATTTGTTTATTTGGTCAGGACAGTACACATTAATGAACAATTACCTATACAGAATCATCTATAATATATGATAACAGTAAATATGTCGGATTTAGCTAAGATCTCATTTGCATCCGTAGTCCTCATGACATAAAAAACACACAAGATAAAAAAAAAACATAAAAACAGGATACAATAGAAAAAATGCCAATAGAACCAACAACAATGTGGCCAATGTTGCCTCAGCTGGGAGTGTTAGGGGGTAAAGTTTGCACAAAAATGTTACGTTGAAAGTTCGACACGAAGGCCCTGTTCACACCTGGTATTAACAGCCGTCTGAATCCCAAGTAAGTACACAGGCCTATACCACGAAGCAAGATTAGTGGCTTAGCGAGGTAACTTCAGGTTTAACCCTGGGTTTGCCGTGCTACGACGCTAGTTAACTTCTTACCGAGATATATTTCCATAGCAATTTATGCTTCAGACTTAACCTGGTCCAGAGCAGGTTAAGTTGCAAGGATAAGATTAAACCTTAAAAGGCACCGCTCAAGAACCAATAAGCTTCCTGGAAAAGGAGAGAGAAGAGTCTTTTGCGACGGAGATGCCGAACTTCGGCGGCAAAATCTAGCAAGCTGAATAACATTGTGACAATCTGCATTTTTTTTTGCCAGCCCTCCTTTCTGTGATTATTATGTGCAGCAGTGTTGCCTTTGGTTTTTATTACATCTTTGAATTCTTCATATTTCCTTAAAGCCCCAATAAGCATTGTTTTCACCTTAATATAACAGCTTTTTAGTCATTGGAGATGGTACAGTGACTTATAACAGAGAGAATGTCACCTCTATTGGTCACACACCGCCCTTCAAAGGCCTCTCCTGGGACTAAGCAATTTCATGCCTGCGTCCCGGAGGTAGCCTGGAGGCACATAGGTACTGCGCATGCGCTGTACAGCTGAAGCGCTGTGTTCAGTAAAACAAGGAAGTAACTCGGTGCGGATTTGCTACGAAAATGACGTTTCACGTAACTATGGACTATTATATACACTTCTACTAACAAAAAACACATGCAGTTTTATTGAGTAGACCTATATTAATCTGCTGTAGGCAGAAACCGAACGGCAGCAGAGATCAAATGACTGATGTGAATAAAGTAGTAACTTTAGACAGTCCTTCAGTAACAGACTCATATCCAACGCAGACTTTGATTCTGACATGCAGCAAAGCTCTGTTAATTAACAGCCTACACTTTGATGTGGTTTTCAATGAATGAGGAAATAGGCGTGTCTGACGCTGTAAAATCTGGAGCTCTCCATATTGCATTGTGATTGGCTAGTTGTTACAAACCACGCCTGTTTCGTGGACACAAGCTCCTGTTCACGAGCATTTTCAGGTGAACGAGCTCAGAGCTGGATAAGGAAATCCCAAACTGACAGACCCAGCTGATAACTGGCATCATGGTACCGAATAGCTCGATTGCTTTGATCTGGTTAAGCCAAACCAGAGATCAAGGGACAGATCCTGGATCTGTTCATCCTCCATTCGTGGTATGGGCCTCTGAACTAGTAGAGTGTAAAGAGAACATCAACAACAAAAAATTGTCTCAGAAAATGACGTTTTCACATTTGGTGGCCAATAGCATCCACAGAAGAATTATTTATAATGCCCCAATTAAAGGTAGAGTAGCCTGAGTTAATATTAGCTATATCTTATGCAAGAGAGAAAAAATGGTGCACCTAGCTAATTTAATACCACCAAATGTCAACAAATAGTAGGCCTAACACACAGTTACAGTATAAAGGGCTGTAATTGTAAAGTCCTGCAATTCCAATGGAAATGAAATATGTAAAAGCCAATCATGTAGAGGTCTGTACAAGTGTTTTTAAGGATTGTTTTCAAAGACAACACTTATTTTGGAAGCGTAACTCCTTCAGGCAGAGTGCTGCAAATCCAAGGGTTCCAGACAGCAAAGTACCAATTACCTTTTTGGTCTTCAAACTTTGAGATGGAAGGTCTCTGCCTGAGGCTATCCGGATGCACTGCAGCTTGTCAGGCATTAAAAGACCTGAGGCATTGTTCTTAATGTTAGGATCAATTGAATATATCTGTATCATTTCAGACATTTACATTTAATTGAATAATCAAAATTTATAGGCCTAATCATTTTTTTCCTGGTCATTTGATGCTAAGATGTAAAGTGCTGGTTGAAGCCTTGGGATTTACCTCCAGCCTAATCACAACATTAGTGCCCCCCCCCCCCCCCCCCCCCCTTGTTCAGATGTGCCTGTTGATGGTCTGTCTAATGTGAGAGCTGTGGCCAGGTCTGGAAGAAGTCACCCACTCGCCTCATTTGGTCGCTTCATTGCACTCTGGGAAATATTTCATGAGCTCTAAGTGACTAAAACACGCAGTGAGCATTTTTTATCAGATCTTTACATTTTAATATGCTGAAGTTGAAGAAATAAACTTGCTCTTTGCCCCATAATTCATTATGCACACAGCACACAACTTTACATTTTTGAGGGGTTTAGACAATGATTTCTGAAGGAAACTTATCATGCTGATGATGATGACGTTTATAATGATAATATAATTAATCAGTGGTATGGCATTGTTACTTTGACTGCATACAATGAAGAGTGACAGGAAGAGCCTGAGCCACCAGGATTCATAATTTGTTTTTCTTTGCATGTGGCTCAATCCAAAATCTGTTAGACTGCTCACACCAAATATTTCTAGGGGTTGTTGGATTCCTTCATGTAATCTATTTTCAATCAACCCAGCTGTTAATGTTTTCATATGAAATCTCTGTTGAACAGGACTTGCTTGCTGATTCTTTGACACAACAATATACAGAGGATTTTGGGCTTGAGGTGTGTAGGCTATATGCAGCGGAATGAAATCGTTAAAATGGTAAGAATTTATAAACATGGTGCACGTCTAGCCTTCTGCTTGTGAGGAGAACAACAGTTCTCCCTGGGTTCAGCCGTGGGCCTTTTACTGCATCTCCCAGAGAATAGAGGCAAATACAGATATTTGAAACTTTTCAGATTTTCAGAAATCTGAAAAGTTTCAAATAAGATGTTTCAAGGGAAATACATTTTGACAGTTTTAGGCACAAACATCTGTGTTGATGACCACATTGCATTTATGCAGTACATTTTCATTTTATAATTAAAAGAAGCTGAAAGTAGTTATACTGAGCTGTGGCTACTTTTGTGGTTTATGTCGCTGTCTGTACACAGACCCTGCATTCTTAACACCGGTGTCCCTCAAGGCTCAGTCCTGGGCCCTTATGCTATTCTCTCTACAGTATATTACAAAATTGTAATATTGAGTGTCGGTGTTATATGTATGCTTTTCTTTATTTTCCTTTCCTATGTCTGAGCCTGTTTGTTTGTCTTGCTCTTGTTTTTTTCCAAGAAAATGTTAAAATAAAATATTGAAAAAAATCCCTCTCATGGCTTCTCCTATCACTGGTATGCCGATGACACTTGTCATCTCCCGCCTGGACTACTGCAACATTCTTCTGGCTCTCTCATCAGACCTTTACAGCACATTCAGAATGATGCAGTCTGTCTGGTGCTCGACCAACCTAAATTCTCTCATGTCACTCCCCTCTTCCGGTCACTTCACAGGCTTCCTATCTCGGCACGCATCAAATTCAAGACACCTGATACTCGCCGAGAGGGCAGTAGCCTACATCAGACTGCATACATCAGACTGCCCCTCCTTATGTGCACTCTATGGTCAGGTCCCAAACCTCGCCTTGTTCTTTCCGCAATTCCGCCCCTCCACCCTTGCAGGTCGCCTTGCCCCTCCATCGTTGCGTGAGGTCAGAAGTCGCTCATCCTGGTCGCGACTCTTCTCATCCCTAGCGCCACAATGGTGGAACAAGCTCCCCCTCCTGTCAGAACGGCCTAATCATTGTCGATCTTTTTGCAGAAACTAAAGACGCATCTCTTCATGTTACGCAGACCTTCTTGAACTAACCTATCTTCTACCCTTCTCAGTGTTTCCCATACATAAAGGAATTTGTGGCGGGCCGCCACAAAAGGATTTTGACAAAAAAAAAAAAAAAAAAAAAAAGTTTACAGTGCACCTGAACGCAACATGCAAGATACCCGCTGAATAAGTGTCCAATAAATGTTCATGTCATTCTGGCCAATACTTCTGTTATAGCATTTCATGCTATAACATGGAATATGGAATATCTTTCAATAATCTATGATTTAGCTGCTAAATTGTCAAATACCGCCATCTGCTCGCTACCCAGGCACTTATGTATGTACTTAACCTAACTAACTTAACCTAACTAACTATCCGGTGTGCACAACATTCATTGTCAGCCTAAACTCCGGCTGACACCCCAAAAACCTACAATCCACTACAGAAAAATGTATATTGTTTGTTTATTAACTGGCCCCTCGCCTTCTATCATTTCACAAAAGTGGCAAAGCAAGTTGAGTATCCCTGACCTATAGGGAGAAATTTAGTTTGTCAAAATCCTGTGGGAAACACTGCTTCTTATACTTAAAAACAAAAACACATGATTGAGTCTTGATTAAAAAAGAAGAACTTCACATTAACAAATTGACAGTATTATGTAATGGCAATACAACGTCAACACTAGAACTACAATTGAATAACCCCATATCGTCAGAAATCTGGTGAGATTAGAACATGAACAAAAAGTTGCAGAATAAGGGGAGACTGGAAGAGAACATCACCCTCAATTGGACCTCATCAACTTTAAGCAGCAGAGATATAGTGCATTCATTACTGCAGTTCACTGCTGCCATGTAACTTTGATGTGCATGTGATGTTCAAGTAGAAAGGGAAAGAGAAAGTGACTCCAGGACTGTACCCACTGATCACACAGCTACTGATCCTGTGGAGAGAGCCGTCGCTTTCCATACACTCCAATTAGACTACTCTCCTGCAACTTGGCCGTCATGAATCATACAACAGATCATCATCCCTTAATGGAGACATTGAATTACTGACAGGTTGGGCTTGGCTGTTTCCTGATCTTGTTTCTCCTGGCTCAGTGATGTAAGGGATGGAGTTGTTGTTGTTGTTGTTGTTGTTGTTTTTCGTGAATGTGATATGCAAAGTGAAGCATAGTAAATCATGCTTTGATTGAGGATATAATTGCAGAACGATGACGGATGATGGGGAAAATTCTGCAAATAACATGGAAAGAAACTGGTGTACACATCAGGGTGCATGGTGAACTGTGACATTCTCTATGTACAGTATGGCATACAATTACCACACCATTCACTGCATGGTTAAAAAGAAAAACTACAGTAGGTCAACTACTTTAGTTGTAAAATGCATTGTTTTGACATTATAAGCACTTATGTTGGGGGGGGGGACTTGTAGCATTCATTAAACTACAGTAATTACAGATCTTGTTAAAATTATGCTATTAATGGTGTTAAGTGATGTGACTAGAATCCATTGAAATTCTTCAAACTATTTCCATTGAAAACTATTTCAGTCAGAAGGATCTTTATCAGACATGGTTGACACGTACCTACTGAGACATCACATTTTTATATTCCAGTAAAAGGAAGAGTTTTCAACTGAGACAGTGTTGTGTCTGTTTATCTCCCATTCAAGGTTTCTGCTTCCTATGTTTGAATACAAAGTATAATACTTCATTAGAAATACCATACACATACTGTATAGTACATTTCCCTTTTGTGATTAAAGGTGGTCTCAGAGTACAATAGAGCTTTAGAGCTAATTCAGATCATATAAAACACGAAAATACTGATATTTAAAGTTGAAATTTACCCAACGGAATGCAAGTAGCACGAGGATCAGATAGTTTCAGAGGCTGAAAACAAATCTTGTCTTGATGACAAGTGTGACATGATCAAGTGTACACAGTGTGACATGATCAAGTGGAGACAGTGTGACATGATCAAGTGGAGACAGTGTGACATGATCAAGTGGACACAGTGTGACATGATCAAGTGGAGACAGTGTGACATGATCAAGTGGACACAGTGTGACATGATCAAGTGGAGACAGTGTGACATGATCAAGTGGACACAGTGTGACATGATCAAGTGGACACAGTGTGACATGATCAAGTGGAGACAGTGTGACATGATCAAGTGGACACAGTGTGACATGATCAAGTGTACACAGTGTGACATGATCAAGTGGACACAGTGTGACATGATCAAGTGGACACAGTGTGACATGATCAAGTGGACACAGTGTGACATGATCAAGTGGACACAGTGTGACATGATCAAGTGGAGACAGTGTGACATGATCAAGTGGACACAGTGTGACATGAGCAAGTGGAGACAGTGTGACATGATCAAGTGGAGACAGTGTGACATGATCAAGTGGAGACAGTGTGACATGATCAAGTGGAGACAGTGTGACATGATCAAGTGGACACAGTGTGACATGATCAAGTGGACACAGTGTGACATGATCAAGTGGAGACAGTGTGACATGATCAAGTAGAGACAGTGTGACATGATCAAGTGCACACAGTGTGACATGATCAAGTGTACACAGTGTGACATGATCAAGTGGAGACAGTGTGACATGATCAAGTATGTACACTGTAGGAATTTAATGTGAATTGTCGTCTGATTGCACTGTCTATATGTCAATATGTATATGTCTAACGCTGTGTCTCTTGATGCCCAAAAATAATTTCTCCCAAGGGAGACAATAAAGGCTAATTCAATTCAAAGTGTACACAGTGTGACATGATCAAGTGGAGACAGTGTGACATGATCAAGTGGACACAGTGTGACATGATCAAGTGGAGACAGTGTGACATGATCAAGTGGAGACAGTGTGACATGATCAAGTGGAGACAGTGTGACATGATGGAGACAGTGTGACATGATCAAGTGGACACAGTGTGACATGATCAAGTGGACACAGTGTGACATGATCAAGTGGAGACAGTGTGACATGATCAAGTGGAGACAGTGTGACATGATCAAGTGGACACAGTGTGACATGATGGAGACAGTGTGACATGATCAAGTGGAGACAGTGTGACATGATCAAGTGGACACAGTGTGACATGATGGAGACAGTGTGACATGATCAAGTGGACACAGTGTGACATGATCAATTGCCAACAACTGATGCACTTTGATGGTCAAATGAGACCAAAATCATTGACAGAATGCAGTGTGAGACATATCACAGTCATTTGAGTACCAAGAAGTCATAAAAATGGAGCTGATGAAGAAATGAAAGTGAACTGATAAATGAACTGTTAAACTTAGGCTTGATTGAAGAAAGATAATAATGATATGATTCATATTTCATAAAAGCAGGGACAAGTTATTTTTATTTTTTTATCAATCACAACACTGCCCAAGGCTTAAAATTAATTTTGCAAACTGGGGGGGTGGGGGGTGGGATTCCCCCTTATGTTCTTCAGATAGGGGGGATTTATAGATTTTGGGGGGGGGGATCTATAGACTTTGGGGGGGATTTTTTCAGTCGATACTATAACCGACAAATAGCTGCTTCTCCTGTCCGATAAGGGATAATTTCACATTTTTGTATTTAAAAAAGGAAGTTCTTAACCTGTAGTTTATGCACCTGAGTCTAAATTACTATGGTTCATTGTGTTTTATCTGCAGACTAGGAGCCATAGGCTTTTGGTTCTATCAAAGCTTTTTTTTGTTTTTGTTTTGATTGATACACTTGAACAAAACACTCATTATATTATATCAGAAGTGTTCTTTGTTTTGTGTTCACAGTTAGATTTGGTTAGGTCAGAGCTATGGAATATTAAATCATCCATCTCACTACATCTGCCTTTCTTACTGTCATGTTACTGGCAAAGCTCGCATTATCTGTCTGTTTCCACCTGATTAAAGAAAATACATGATGTGATGTGATGTTGACTCATGGTTTTATGTATTACATAAAACATTACAGGTGGAAGCATTTTTCAATCAAAGGTGAAACACAGATATTAGCGTTATGGTTAGAGGAACCATATACTATCAATGGATTTATTCTACCCTCAATTTAATGTTAGCTCCGGTTAGCCACTGTAACGTTAGCCGTTTAATTGTAGTTACTGCGGTTTGGATTTGGAGGGCAGAACTGCTCTTGCCATTTATCATGTGTGCACTGTTCTTATTGAATTTCTGAATATGGGCCAAATGCCTGCTGAGTTTGAACATGAACTTGAACATGTGTGTATAAAACATATTTTATCTAAGTTGCATAAAACCCATTGGTAACACTTTATAATAGCGTTCAGTCGTAAGTCATTTATAAGCCTTTAGTTAATGATGAACTAACCATTTAAAAAACATGAATATACATTTGTAGATGTTTAATAAATGTTATGTTAACATATACTGTACAAATGAGTCATATAAACCTTTAGTAAATGAAGTGTTGCTCCTGTTGTAAATTATGTGTAAATTAATTCATTTACAAGGCTTTCTGCATCCCCTAATCTAAGGTGTAAACCATTCATGACACATAAATGTGTTACATACAAGGGGGTAGCTCTGTTTGTCAAAATTTAAGCCAATGCGGAAGTGTCCTCTTTGCCTGCAGGGGGCGACCCATTGGTTTCTGGACTTCTGTTTTGAAGCCTCAAGTATGGCCTCAGTAAACATTTTCCTAATGCGTTTATGGTCTCAATCACTAGTTTCAGACTACATGTATGTTGTAGTTGCAGACTGTTTTGGGGCGTGATTGACAGGTCACTTGTCCACTGATCACACAGCTCGCCGATCACGGACCAATAGCAGGCTGTGCTCTGTGGTAAACGGAAACTGCTGGACTTGTGTCGAGATCCAAGATGGCAATGGCCAAAATGCCATACATGAGGTGTCAAAAAACAGAAGTCCACAGATCAATGGGTCACCCCCTGCAGGCCATTTGAAAGAATGCAGTTTTAAGTGCACTTCCACCTTGGCTTAAATTTTGACAGAGCTACCCCCTTGAATGTAACACATTATGTGTGATGAATGGTTTACACTTAGGATTAGGGGATGCAGAAAGCCTTGTAAATTAATTGTAAATGATTTACACATCATTTATAACAGGTGAGGAACACTTAATTTACTAAAAGTTTATAGATGACTTACAACGCATTTGTGATGTTAACATAGCATTTATTAATCATCTATAAATGTATATTCATCATGTTTTGTAAGTGATTAGTTCATCATTAACTAAAGGCTTATAGAGACAGTCGGCGTGTGTGGGAATGCCCACAAAATGTTATACGGCTGGCGCGCGAGTGGGGTAAAACCGTCCATATATCTCAATGGGCTGACTCACCAAAGGAAGGTGCTGTGGCTCTAACTACAGTTTTGGGGATTCTAGAGCAGAACACAAGACGTCTATTCAGATGTGCGTTTACTGCAGTTCAATCATGAGAGACCAGAGGGTAAGGTTAATCAGCAAGCTTTATTAAAGTATGGCATGGTGATAGGATTCATGGCCTGAAGCGGTATGGCATTAATTCTGATGGCGTGGCAGCATGGCAACTGATTCTTTGGCGTAGTGACTCCGTGGCAAGATGCCTCTCTTCTTGAGGCGGGAGGGCATCTGCTCGGAGAACCCCCCCCCGTAGGGGATTCTTCGGGAGTCAATACATTGGTGGTGGACTGGGGAGGTGGGTGGGGTGAAACGCGGCTTCCGGAGAAGGGATTGGATCACTTAGTGCAGCGGCTGGAGGGCAGGGAACAAGGACTGTGGTGCGCTCGGCGTGGCTATAAATACTGCCACGTCATAGCCTCGGCACTGACGACATTAACGCCGTCACCTAGGCAAGTGCGTCACTACTGCACTGACGACATTAACGACGTCGCTCTGGGATTACTGCACTTGTCGTCACGCTAGGATTACATGTGATGCTGAGGTTCGCTATGTCTCTAGATTACGTGTGGCGTGAGGCAGCGTGTCTGGTCTTCATCTTGAAACTAGGTTGAGACCATCATTTCAATCATGAGAGACCAGAGGGTAAGGTTAATCAGCAAGCTTTATTAAAGTATGGCATGGCGATAGGATTCATGGCCTGAAGCGGTATGGCATTAATTCTGATGGCGTGGCAGCATGGCAACTGATTCTTTGGCGTAGTGACTCCGTGGCAAGATGCCTCTCTTCTTGAGGCGGGAGGGCATCTGCTCGGAGAACCCCCCAAAAGAGAGAAACCTGAAAGGCCAACCGGTCTGCTCGCCTCGCGATACAGCGGGCGCTGGGCGGAAGGCGACGCTTGTCGCCGACCGGTTGGCTCGGCAGCGCGGCGACTTACGGAACCTATCGACCGGGCGAGGCCGCCGCGATGCGCGGGCGCGGGATGATCTACCAGTCTGGCCTGATTCGGCGTTGGCATAGTTCGGCGTGACCAGTCCGGCCTGATTCGGCGTTGGCATAGTTCGGCGTTGAACCCCCCCCCAAACTGACTGCGGGCTGCTCGGCACCCAGAACACTTGCAGGCTGCTCGGCACCTAGAACACTTCGAGTAGATTACTGGGGTCTGAATTAGTGGGGAGACTACAGGCTGCTCGACACCTAGAACATTGACAGGCTGCTCGGCACCTAGAACACTTTGGGTAGTCTACTGAGGTCTGAATTAGTGATGCTGAATTAGTTATGTGACTACAGGCTGCTCGGCACCTGGAACACTTGCAGGCTGCTCGGCACCTAGAACACTTCGAGTCGTCTACTGAGGTCTTGCTGAATTAGTTATGTGACTACAGGCTGCTCGGCACCTAGAACACTTGCAGGCTGCTCGGCACCTAGAACACTTCGAGTCGTCTACTGAGGTCTTGCTGAATTAGTTATGTGACTACGGGCTGCTCGGCACCTAGAACACTTGCAGGCTGCTCGACACCTAGAACACTTCGAGTCGTCTATTGAGGTCTGAATTAGTGATGCTGCCTCAGTGTTGAGATTTGGATTGAGCCCCCTCGGTTTTGAGATTTGGATTGAGCCCCCCCCCTGACTACAGGCTGCTCGGCACCTGGAACACTTGCAGGCTGCTCAGCACCTAGAACACTTTGAGTAGTCCACTGGGGTCTGAATTAGTGGGGAGACTACGGGCTGCTCGACACCCGGAACACTTGCAGGCTGCTCGGCACCTAGAACACTTTGAGTAGTCTGCTGGGGTCTGAATTAGTGGTGTGACTACAGGCTGCTCGGCACCTAGAACACTTGCAGGCTGCTCGGCACCTAGAACACTTCGAGTAGTCTACCGTGGTCGGAATTAGTGATTTGTTGCGGGCTGTTCAACGCCGAGCACTTGCAGGCTGCTCGACACCTGGAACGCTTAATCAATTAGATCAAAGAATTAGTGACGCTGCCTCAGTGTTGAGATTTGGATTGAGCCCCCTCGGTTTTGAGATTTGGATTGAGCCCCCCCCCCTGACTACAGGCTGCTCGGCACCTGGAACACTTGCAGGCTGCTCAGCACCTAGAACACTTCGAGTAGTCCACTGGGGTCTGAATTAGTGGGGAGACTACGGGCTGCTCGACGCCCGGAACACTTGCGGGCTGCTCGGCACCTAGAATGCTTAATCAATTCGATCGGCACCGATTCGGGGAGTCCACCACCAATGAAATGCGAAGTAACGGCTATTGCGAGGAATGCAGGAATGGATGCCATGTGCTTACCATGTGACGCCTAGGGGAGGAGAGATCTTTGGGCAGACAATATGGCGGCCTGCTCTGGTCGGATGTAGGCCGCGTAGGCTGACGAGGACCAGCGGCCCATCTGTTGCAGGGAGGCGGAGGACACCCCTTGCGCGGCGGCTGACGTGGCCGCGCCGATCCTGAAGGAGTGGCCGGAATAGTGCTCCGCTGGGAGGTCGCACATCTGGAGGATCCGCTTGAGGTGAAGAGTGAACCAGGTTCTTGTCATGAGATGGTGGGGTGAGATGAAGGCGCCGTCGTAGGCTCTGGCTGTGGAACTGGCCAGCCCCCCCCTGATGTAGGACTGAGCGGCGTGGAGTAGCTGGGTGAGTCGGGGATCGTGAGGGAGTGCCGGGGGCCTAGGACGTGGGTCCGGACTCATGAGAGGGTGAGGGCCGAGAACGGGGGAAGCGGCATTGGAGACGGGTCGGCTGCCGGATGGAGGTTGCAGAATGCGTCAGTACGATGAACACAGCCAACCACTGTCCAATGCAGCAATTAACATAATGGCTGTCTCCTTAGGTTTAGTGCTCATGGCCTGTTGAGCCGAGATGTCATTGACCGAATATGACGTTTGAATGGTGCAGAAGGCCAATGTCCCATTGCTTTGAGAATAGATGCTGAGACGTCTCAGCTGCAGAGGTAGACGTGCCAGTGCAGGAGTGAAGAGAGCAGCTGACGAGGGAGTCCTCATCATTTGCAGCGGAGACGGCGGCGGGAGGTCGCCTTCCCTTCTAACTCAAGTCAGGAACAGAGTTAGTCCTGCCCCACGTCAGGATCTCATGCGGTATGGATCTTAGAGGATAGACAGATCAAGTATTAGTTTGAGAGATAACAGTTGAGCCTTTAGCATCCCTGTCTGTTTAAAAAATAAAGTGAATAAGAAATTAGTATTTTGTCACTGGTTGGGACAGCAATGGAATATTTAATTATGTCAAATAAAATCAATCCCCCAAAACACGCTTGACTTCCTCCTGATTGACAGCTGTCTTCAATGATTAAACATACATGAAAGAACTAAGGATAGAGGTCAGCGGCAGAGTCATGATTAACTTAAACCAAGATGGTTATCTGAGAAATTCCACTGTTTTATCCTATCCAGCAGACTCCCTTCTAACGTTAACGTATGCTGGCCAAACGATGGCCTATAGATGTCCGTTACTTTACCGGCTTTGACCTTCATGACAGCATGCCATGATGTAACTAGTAAACAATAGCAAGGAGAGGAGCCATCCTCAACATGAATGTGTTCCGGCAGAATGGACTAGCCGCTAGCTTTGTTGTTGAATATCTTGTTCATACTCCTCAGGGAGGGGGACTCACCAGACAAGAAACTCTATAACGGACTGGCCGTCCCAAGATGTCGCGTGAAATTCAGCCGCACATATGCTTAGGCAATCATCCTTACAAGAACTTGGCTGAAGCTGAGAGATTAGTGAACTCGATAATCCTCAAATATTTGTCACCAAAGGTTCATGCAGCTTTTTTTTTTTTTTTTTTTTAATAATAATAATAATATAAAAAGTACCAACCAAATTTTACGGACTCAAGACTATATCGACACCTTAATTGTTACTGTAAATTCAATGTGAAATTAAGCTTATCCCTTATACCCGCAGCAATGATGCAAGTCCTTACTTTATATTTTACCAGCTGCTTCATATTACTTTGATTAAATGGTTTGATCAGAATTATTTAATGCTTACTAATTTCCCGAATACATAACGAGGCACTTTATCCATCTATCTATCCTTTTATAGGCAGAAGTTATTTTCAAAGTTTCATTTGAAAAAGCAATTTATGAAAATCAAGCACTTCCAATAAGTATATTGATAAGCATATTCCTGAACGTGATGGTTAAGATCAAGCATTTCCAACTTAATCGCTGAAATTGAGCTGTGCACCACCCGCTGAGTGATTTGCATTGATGTAGTTACAATAGAACGCCACCAGAGTGCACCGGGGCTCAGCTAGAGGCACGAGATAATATAGCAGAATGAGAGTTAGGCTACATCATGCCAGCATTGTGGTGATGAATACCTGCCAGTAAACATCGGTGATATTGCCGAAATCAATCTGTTAGCAAACAGATCAACATGCCAACATAGTAGCTTATCCACCAGGCTACATGAAATGATGATATATGCTTGATTGAATACTCAACTTTAGGACAACGCAGGCAACTCCATTTCCCAGCGTCCTTGTCGGTGAGGTGACGTCACTCAGGAGGGCCCCCGCACACCTGACGTTGATGCTAGCTAACGTTAGCTGCTAGCAGCAGTAGCCGACAGCCCTGGCTTGGCTTTGTTTTAATGAAGAAACTCAGCGATGGGACTACATTTCCCAGCGTCCTTATCGGTGAAGTGACATCACTCAGGGGCACACTCCGGCTGCCGTTGTGATTAGTGATAGCTTGCTAGCAGTAGCATAGCCAGCAGCCATGGCCTGAAGTTGTTCTTTGTGGGAGACGGAGTTTCCAAAACCTGGAGGCGGACGTGCCTCTTACTGGACGATCGGCGCGGCAAGAACAGACTGGTCTTCGTCCGGCGTGGCTATAAATACTGCCACGTCATAGCCTCGGCACTGACGACATTAACGCCGTCACCTAGGCAAGTGCGTCACTACTGCACTGACGACATTAACGACGTCGCTCTGGGATTACTGCACTTGTCGTCACGCTAGGATTACATGTGATGCTGAGGTCGCTATGTCTCTAGATTACGTGTGGCGTGAGGCAGCGTGTCTGGTCTTCAACTAGGTCGAGACCATCATTGGTTGAATTCCTGTTTGTGTCTGCCTGGGCTGGGCTATCAGCTAAATTCTAACTTTGCTGAATGGATAGAACGGGGAATTTTCCCCACCCTGACCACGCCCCCAGCCAGGCTGAGCCAGCTGACCCAGCATCTATTGACGAGACATCGCCTCAACCTATAAATGACTTACGACTGAACGTCATTATAAAGTGTTACCAACCCATGTTATACTATCCTTACCTTGCAGCTACAGGAATATATTTTACATGTTGGCATTGCTATTTTATGATGAATTCAACATCTGATTCGGGGGGGTCAGATTCCTGAAGTGACGCGATGCATTTTGTAATGCATGTGATCTCCTACCAAGCACACCGATTGTATGGTTGCGCTTGAAAGAAAGAAAAAAAGTCATCCAGTAGAGCATATTGTGAGTATTTACTGGAATCCATAGATAATGGTTGAGCTCTAGAGCATGGGAGGGAATGCTGTGCTGTGTAATCAGTGAAGACAAGATAGTGCTCCAACACTGTTGCATGGTGTGAGACGCCTGATTTCCCTCATTTGCAGGCTCGCTCAAGCTCAGTCAAGTTGGATGGGGCACATCTGTGTACAGCTGCTGTCTTCAAGTCATTCCACCAATTTTCACGGGATCCATTCAGGGCTGGACTGGGCTGGGCCACTCTCACATTCTGGTTCTGAAGCCATTCCAGTGGTTTAGCTATATGCTTAGGGCCATTGTTCTGTTGGAACATAAATCGTGGCCCCAATCTTAAGTCTCTGGCGCAGTCTGAAGCAGGTTCTCCTCAAGAGTTTTCCTGCACTGGGCCCATTCATTGCTCCCACTAGCCTTGTAAGTCCTCCCAGTCCCTGCTGCTGCAAAGCCTCCCCACAGCTCGATGCTGCCACCACATGCTTTACGGTAGGGATGATGTTCGCTGGGTGATGAGCTGTGCCCGCTTTCTGCCACACACAGCACTTTGCATTATGGCTGCAATGTTTAATTTATTTATTTCACATTCTTTTACCTCAAGCTTTCAGGGTGGTCACCTGCCTTTTTGCAAACTTCATGCCCTTTGGAAAATAAAAATTAAATAAGGTTTGAGCATCATCTTGATAAAAAAAAACAGTGTGAACATAATATATTAGAAAAAAACAGGAAATGTCATGTACTTGATTGTGTGTGTGGGGGGGGGGGGGGGTTGGGCATGGTCTCTGTGGCACTCAAAATTAGGCAAAATCCAAACAAAGTAACACTGAAATTAATATACAGTACATAAAGCTATACACACACATCAGCATGGGTGTAACTGTCCACTGGTTGCCCCAGGGATATGTTTGACCCCCCCCCCCCCCCCACCCTCTGAAATGCAACATGCAATTCATGATTCAATTTACACATCTTATTCACTGAGGAATAGATGGGTGTTGTAATGTTTCACTAAGAGGTGTAGTGGTAAATACAGAGGTGGATAACATGTGCTTACTTGTGTTTACCCTTCACTGCTGCCCCATGCAAATAAATGTGCCAAAATAGTGCTTAAAGGTGCTAAACAAGAAGTTTTAAAACATGACGTTTCAACAACTTGTTTTAGAAAGCCCACAAATTGAGTACTTTGAAACACCTGTCATTGATTCAGAACAACAGCCCCGGGGAACTGGACTCAAACTCTCAATCTCAATTTGAATTCCTGACATTATAGAGGCACTGTGTTGTTCAACAAAAAGACATGCACAGGTAGCAACACAGAGGCAGACTACAGAAGGCAGGGAAGAGGAGTGCCTGTAAGAAAAACA
The DNA here is from genome assembly GCF_964638095.1 of Poromitra crassiceps. Taxonomy (NCBI): domain Eukaryota; kingdom Metazoa; phylum Chordata; class Actinopteri; order Beryciformes; family Melamphaidae; genus Poromitra; species Poromitra crassiceps. Next base: position 103,037,726 of record NC_139623.1, read on the forward strand.
GTAACTCAAAAACAGCGTGTTGACATTTATATATTTATAGGGCCAACCCTAAGTACGTTTATCAGCAGAAAAACAGTGAGCGGAAGAACTAGTATTCAGATTTTGTTTCTTCTTCTTTTTTTTCTTTTTTTGCTATACAGATTCCATTTTAAAAATAAATGTCATGCCTTTAGTCGGAACATGCATGAAAGCTGACATACTGAAACACCAATATTCACAGATGCACCATGTAACTGCTACAAAGCAAGAATTCAGGTGTTATGAATGTGTTATTAACCAGGTTTCAAATAAAGGCCTTCCATGTGATTGAGTTCCTCTAGCCCCGTGCGTTCTGTGGGGAGTAGAGCATCATGGGGCTGCCCTGACAAGCTCATCCATCAGCACAGCATGTTCAAGTCCCCATCAAGTGCCGGCGCTGCTCCATAAAGTGGAGGAGGAGAGGTGTCACTCCCTAAACAGGATATATGGTCTCTCACTGAGACACAAATTAGACAGTAAATACATTACAGTGGAAGTAGCATCTTCCACAGCAACATCTTTGTACTGCCTCTGTGCCAAAATCAACACTACCAAGTTCTATTATAGGAGAGGCTGTCTGCCTGCCAACAAGACATACACATTTGCATTTGATTACCCCAGCATCATTTTTTTTTTTTTTCATCAACCAGAATAGCCTATTATCAATGACAGCATTATATTTAAAATGGAATCCATTTAGTGATTGGTAAAAAACAAAATACTAATCCATAAAATATACCCTTATCATACTCAAAGTCAGTAAGATACTCTGATTTATCTGTTAATTTACTCTGCCTTGAAAATATATTGAATATGGAGTTGTTTTTTCTGAGACTTTGCTATGCTATTTGATAGCATTATTATTGCTATTTACAACCATGACCATTATTTAGAGCATGTGTCAAACTCAAGGCCCACAGGTGGAATCCATCCCATCGCAAATTTTGATTTGGCATGCACAGAGTATGAATCTGGGTTGTCATTTCATTCTGGCCTACCTAGCTGCATGTCCCAGTTGCCACACAGAGTACCCTATTGGCCCGTGTGCACCAAACAGACACAGCTGTCACACTTTCAAAGCGTATGCTCATTGCTAGGAAGCAAGCAATCTAGCCAGCAACCTAGCTTTAAGAAGTATAAAAAGAAGGTTGATGCTGAAGATAGATAATTTGAAAAGAGATGTGACAATTTTTTCTATCAAGTAAAGGCAAACATGAAAAAGAAAAGAAACACTGCCCAGATTCTCCAAGATGCGTGATGAAATGACCAGTTTCATGGCCAGCAATGGGCATGTTGCATCCGAGCGTGACGATGACGCACGGCAACTTGTATTTTCTGTGTGACATAACAGAGCATCTCAATGCCCTGAATGTGAAGTTGTAAGGACACAAACAGGCCTTCATGAATATGCATGTTGCAGTAAAAGCCAATTCAAAGAAAACTACATTTATGGGAGAGCTAAATGTAACAGGAAAACCACAAATGTAGCAAGGGGTTTGCTAACCTAGATTCACATAAATTGAGTTTTGAAAGTTTTACAAATCCATTTGCAGTTGATGTGGAGAGTTTTACAGAATACTGACAGACGGAAGTGAATTAATGACAGTGGAACAGCCTACTGAGGGTCAACTTTGAATCTCCTGAGGCAAGAGTTTTCCCCTTTCATCTCAGACACAATGCCACAACTCTGCCTTGAGGGTTCCTGTGTGCTGAGGACGCTTGGAAGCATTTATTTGTGAAAACAAAATGTTTGCCGTGATGAGGTTCAACAATGATCTCACAGGTCTGCCATACTCACAAGAACAGATGCTCTCCTATTCAAAGGTGTCTGCAGTCTGATTACTGTCTGTTATTTCAGTAACAGTAACAGCCTTCAGTTACAATGTTTTTTTTTGTCAAATGACACTAATTTCTCGTAATCAATCACTCACCTTCCAATTAACTTGCTCACACACAATCAAGTCAATAGTGTAGTAGCTGTACTGTACTGTACTGTAGCTGCTACCATTACGTATGTCTAATGTTTAATTGTATGTTTAATTAGGTATATGCTATTTGCACCTGTGCAAACAGAATGTTAATTATGTTTAAGTATGTTTAAAGTATGTCCATGCCATTTGCACCTATGTGCAGTGAATATGTCACTGTCTTTGACTTGTCTTATCACTTTACTGCCTTATTGCTTGTTGTTTCTCTCGTTTTCCTGCACCTATATGCCCTGTTATTTTGCACTATGTTGTAAACGGAGTCTACAGCACAAGAATTTCACACGTGATACTTGTACTACGGAGTGACAATAAAAATCTTGAATCTTGAAGTCTATAACCTGTTTGGATCAACAGCTCATACACGAGTTCTATCAAGAGCCACAAAGAGCTGGGCATTAGGTCTGTGTGGCCATTAGATTTGTGTGGCTTTATGACCCCCCTCCCCTCCCAAAGAAACACAAAAAGAAAAAAAAGAAAAAAGAAAAGAAAAAGACATGCATGAGGTTCTGATTTTCCGAATGTGAGAAATGAGGCAAAGGTCAAAAACATGATTTGATTCTGCATGTTCTACAAAAGGTTAGCGACTGTGTCAGAATAGTTACTGGCTTTCAGTCTAAAATAGAATGACTGACCCATTCGCAAATGTCACACATACTTACTGTGTAGGCTATTATATCCAGTGAGATTGATAATCTGCACTCAGCAAAACCTGAAATAATGTCTTTGCATTTACAATACATTTTACACTTTAGGCATATAGCTGATCTTATCCAGAGTGACTTGGTGCAACAGTAGAATACAAAGGGTCAGATCCTAGTGATTAACAGTAAATAAAATATTGCTGTGACCCTGTGATCATAATACTGAAGCAGCAGTGCTAGCAGGAGAGAACAAATTAATGAGTTGAGGGAAAAGGTAGAAAGGATGTTTTTACTTCATGGCTTCAGGTCAAGTATCAGTTAAAGGACGGCTTTACCGTGGGAATATGAATATATATTAAATCTCACGCCCCTAAGGTTTTAGAATCCGTTGAAATTTTTGAAATTGGAGCTTCACTGCCTGACCTATCAGGCATCTCTCACATATTTTAGGGAAGCCGGATGACGCGTTACGCGTCATCCGGCCTCCCTCCCCGTTGCGGAACTCGAGCGCCTATGAACTACAAGTCTTGTGAGCCATGGTCCCGCCTCTAGAGGTCCTCCACGCCCCTTCAGAGCTCTCGACGAAAAGCAAAAGGCAGCCATCTTGTTCACCCGCATAGCATACTGTAGCTAGGTTAGCTTTCCATAGCTCCTTGCCAAGAGACCATATCTCTGGAACGGAAGCACCAAAAGACACAGGACTGGCGGCATTGGAAAGCTCGTCAAATTTTACATCTAGTAGTAGGTGAGTTGAAGTAACGAAATCAACGCTGAGCAATGTACCCATTTTTACACATTTTTACAGAAAATAGTTACAACATCAGATGCGCGTAACTCCTACGAAAATGCCTTAAAATGCATGAATTTTTTTTTATGAAGACATCTCCCGACATATATACATCGGTTTAAATTTGGTGCAATTTGGTGCAATTTTATTTTCGATTTATTTTCGATTTTTTCTTGTTCTCTTGTTTTATTGTCGAAGCCTTCTTCTTCTTCTTTGAGTTTTATGGCGGTTGGCAAACATATATGTGCATTACCGCCACCTACTGGAGTTTGATATCAGCCAATTGCCTGAGGGGTGGGCATGGAAACGAAGGCCACGCGAGCCCAGTGCATTGTGGGAAATGTAGTATTTCGGGTCCCCGCACCCGCCCCTCCCCTCCACCACCCCCCCCCCCCCCCCCCCCTCCACACAGAGTGGATTTCTGGTGATATCTCTGGCGGGAAACAACCAATTTCAAAAATTTCAACGGATTCGAAAACCTTAGGGGCGTGAGATTTAATATATATTCATATTCCCCACGGTAAAGCCGGCCTTTAAGTAAATGCTGTATATTTCAGCGTGGGCCTTTATACGTGGTGTCATAGTGTGAAAGAGGACTTACCGGTATTTCAGTTCAGGAGCAGTAATCACAGTTAGAGAAAATGGAAGTTACCCAACATGAACATCTTCTTCTATTAGGGATGCACGATATATTGGCAATCATATCGGCAATGTATTGCCCAATGTTGACCCCTCGTCAAGTGTGACGTTTGAGTATATGGGACTAGCTGCCGCCGGCAAGGCTCCAAGTTGAGGCTGACGCACAAGTATGTTTTACTTTGTTTCGAATGAGAGCTCTCACTCTAGTGCCATATCGCTGCCATGCAGCGCCACTGCATGAACTATTTTTTTCTCTAAAAATGTCTTTTTATAAAACCACCCATCCCACCTACTGGTGGCATGGTATACATGAGAAATGGTGCGGCCACCCACTTACCATCCCTGTGACTATGTCACGTCCGCCCACTTCTCATGTGACCTCACTCCAACTCATCCAGCGAACTGCGTGGATGTATCTCTGATTTCTGAGATACATATTGCTAACACAGTTGCATTCTTAGCCGAGGCTAACTCCGTCTCAACAGCCCCCCAAACTAACGGCGTTCAGCGGACGAGACCCAGACAGGCCACGGGATTCCGAACCTGTTCTCTTCGCCTCGGGCGGCGGTTCCAGCTTCGTCAAAGCTAAGAGTGTTTTCGCCTTTTTTGTTAGCTCTAACTGTCTTGGCTCTAACTTTATACTCTTTTTTTTAAGTTTTGTTGTGATGCTTTTAATTGTCCATTTTATTCTCTTCTTTTCTTTTCTTTTCCTGTCAACCATTTTATGTGAAGCACTTTGAATTGCCTCTGTGTATGAAATGTGCTATACAAATAAACTTGACTTGACTTGTGTGTCGCTATTTGCTGCCGTGCAATTAGCTTCTTACGCTAGCTTGCTTGTTGTGCTTACGCTAGCTTGCTTGCTGTTCTCCTCGGCTGAGGAGACATTAATGTCTGAGATAAATAGCTTTAAACTAGCCGCTAGCTAGTTAACTCGCACGGTTACGCGTCGCTTCCCCGTGATTAGACTCAGGGTAGAGGCTCGCTATTCACAGGCTTGTGTTTAGCTCGCCACCGTCTCTCAGATTCTCTTGCGCTAGCATTAGCTAGTTGTTTCTTAGCTGGGCACAGGCTGTGCTTAGCTGCTTTTGCCTTCCCACTCGGGTAAGGCATTATAGGCGCGTAACGCTACCGTTGCTCGTGCACGTTAGCTAGCCTTGCGGGGTTCGCTTTTAGCTTTCTTCCAGATTAGCTAGAAGGCTTTCTCTTGCGCTAGCCATTAGCTAGCCGGCTAGGCTTGGTTGCACTGCTTCCCTATTAATTTAGGGTACTTTTGGAGGTTTCTTTTAGCTTCCTTCTAGGTTTGCTAAAGCTCCCTATCGATAGCCGTCTTCCCCTCCTGCTAATCTATGGATAGGGTCGAACAGGCTAGAGGGTGTACCGTGTGCAAGGCGTCAGGCGACCAACATGCTAGGTGTGTGTTTTGCTTAGGGCACGAACACGCGGCACGGGCACTTCTAGACCCTCGTTCCTTCAGCCGCTGCGCTGTATTCTGCACGCCGGTGCTCCGTCACAGGGCCTCCCTCTTCCTCAAGGATGAATTACCTCCTAGCAGGACGCCTCTGAGGCATGTCTCCTTGGAGTCTGACCGAGGCCCTGTAGGTTGCCTCCCGCCCCCCAAGGGAGTAGAGGACCAAGCCCCTCAGAGCGAGCTGGGCGAGGTACCCCCACAGTGGGGAGACGAGCCCATGCCACCCGAATTAGAGCAGGATAGTTTCCAGTACGAGCCCCTAGAGATTTCGATCCGAGGGGACGTGGGCGAGAGGGAGGAGGCTTGGGAAGGTAGCACCATCGCAGAGAAGATGGACGCGGATGTCCGCCCTGCCGCGAATGAGCCTTATCAGAAGCTGTTTAGGGGAGTGATGGCCAGAGCCGCAGAGAAGCTGGGCATCTTATCGAGTGAGCCACCCCCACCCCCGGCCTCAGTGCTGCAGGGGCGCTTCTTTCAGAACTACCAAGCCCCCCGCCCAACGCACGACATGCCCCTCTGCTAGGACGTGCATGTCACGGTGCAGACGGTGTGGGATAGGCCCCAGGAAGCCAAGGCGTTGTACGCACCCGTGGCATCCTGGTCAGCCCTAGACAGCGAGGCCCGGCTGGGCTACATGGAAATGCCCCTCTAGAGGAGGTGGTGGCAGCCCACCTGTCCCCCACCTCCAGCAAGCCCACCCTCCCCTCCAGGGCATGCCAGATGACGACTAAACTGGCCGAGAAATCTTACCTGGTGGCGGGCCAAATGGCCCACTTTGGCCAACAACATGGCCATTCTCTAGGGATACCAGGCAGCCCTCCTGCAGGAGCTGCAGGATAATTCCTCACCGGAGATGTACACTGAGCTCCGGATGGCCACGGACTATGCTCTCCGCATGGTAGATTGCGTGGACCAGAACTCCGGGAAGGTAATGGCATTTTCCGTCATTACACACCGCCATCTCTGGCTCAATTTGACCCAGCTGGCGGAGCTCAACAAGAAAAAGCTGCTAGGAGCCAGGATCTCGCCCTCGGGCTTGTTCAGGCCCTCGGTGGAGAACATGATCCAGCAGCTGGAGAGGCAGCGGCAGGATTCCGCGGCGGTCAGGTCCCTCTTGCCACGGTGGCAGAGAGGTGACAAACGTCGGGCGGCTGGACCAGGGCGATCCTGGAGTTGTCCTCCGGGACCTAGCACTTCTCGGTGCCCCGGCCAAGGCATGCCCCCCAACAGGCTACAAGCCATCCTGCCACAGCAGAGCCATCCTGGAAACGCCCGGCAGGGACACCAGCCCTCCATCGTCGGGACCCAGTGCCCGGCTTCGGACAGGAGCTTTCATGGGACCCATACTTGGCCTTCAGAATGCCTCCAGCTGGCGGGAACCCCCTGGCGAGGTGACCAGCCCACCAGTGTCCGCGCCCGTGGGCCGGCACCGGTTAAGAGCTGTCGGGGGATTCGTCCCAAGGCCTTCAAGGTGCCCCACATCGGTGCAGGACACAGAGCGCGAGCTGGCCATCGTCGGTGCCCAATGCCTGACCTCGGCCCCGAGCTCCAAAGAGGTCTTTGTCCCCACGTCCCCCCAGCCAGTGAAACCCACACGGTGGGAGGACCAGCCCGTCTTAGTCCACCCCCAGGGTGCGACTTTGGCCCGGAGCTGCATAGGGGATTTTGCCCCGGCATGCCCCGTTTCTGCGGAGCGGGCCATGCGACGGGTGGGCATCGCCTCTCGCACTCTGCCTCCCCATGTACTCCGCCCTCCAGGGCATCGGACCAGGTCCCGGTGCTCACCATACATATTTCCAAAGGTGCGGATACCGCGCCGTCTTGCTGTGCGAGGCCGTCTTTGTCGAACAAGCTCCATGGTTGGAAGCGACTCTGTTCTCCAACCCCATGGCTGCTGCGCACCCTACATAAGTCCTCTTCAGTTTGCCATGCCCCCGCCCGCCTTCGATGGTGTTCCCGATTCAGCGGTGGATGAGAGGTCCTCGACCATACTCCAAGAGGATGTCTCTGCTCTAATCGCCAAGGGGGCGATACGCTCTGTCCCCAAGGTGGAGGAGCGCTCGGGGTTCTACCACAAATACTTTGCCGTACACAAGAAGGACAGCTCCATGCGGCCAATACTGGATCTTCAGCGTCTCAACAAGACGCAGTTCGCTGGATGAGTTGGAGTGAGGTTACACGAGAAGTGGGCGGACGTGACGTAGTCACGGGGATGGTAAGTGGGTGGCCGCCCCATTTCTCATGTATACCATGCCACCAGTAGGTGGGATGGGTGGTTTTATAAAGACATTTTTAGAGAAAAAATTGTTCATCCAGTGGCGCATGGCAGCGATATGGCACTAGAGTGAGAGCTCTTGTTCTCACTCTAAAACCTGGGCCCCAGGGGAACCCGGAAGAGGGTAGGCATGCTATGGCCAGCACTTAAGCAGGGACTGGTTTTACATGAATGTCGGGTCATTTATTTCCCACAAAGGGCATGGCTCATGGGCAGATTGGTCTACACTCGCTGTAAGTCGTACTGGATCATATTTGAGAGTGAGACTGCATTGAACACTAATTTTTAGGTTAATTAAAAAAAACTTCCTGATTAAGTTTGGAATAGTTTTTTATGCTTCTTAGCACACAACAGACATGGAACATGGGTTAGTTTGGTTCAAGTCTCTCAAGTAAGTCCCAAGTAATTTTGTTTTGGGCAAGTCAAGTCACAGGTTAATATGTTACTGCCATTCCTAGTGTCTCGCATACCGGATAACATTACACAGACACGTCTTGACAACGTTGAACATTTTAAATGGACGAACACAAACTAGTCATCATGTCTCAAGTCACAAGTCTTTAACTTCCAAGTCGAGTCTCAAGTCATTTATTTTTTATCAAGTCAAGTCCCAAGTCATCAAAACTTGAGTGGATTCGACTCCAAGTCACTAAGGCTCATTTCCAGATCAGCTTCATTCAGACTGACCACCATACATTTTTGAGTTTATCCAATGGGTTTTGAAAGGGCTTCATAAGACCAAGGGGTGGTGGAATGTCATCAACCCCATAGAGAACCATGTAATCTTTGAATTAAAATCACGTTAAAATCACAAAAGGAAAAAAAAGGGAAAAAAAGTTACAGTTTCCTACAGCAACAGCAATTACAGTATGCCATTTTGTGAACTTTTGTGTAGCAGCTTACCATACAGTATGGGTACACATATGTTTTTTAGCATGGATGACTCCAGTGGTATGAATGGAACCCCTAACCCTAACATTGTAATGCACAAAAATTCCAACCAACACCACCAACCAAATCCTTCACCAAATAATAAGTTAACCAACAGCACCACCCAAATCGCAGCCCCTTAACCAAATAATGGGCTCTAATTCTCCCCCTGGCCTTAGGCGCTAAACTGGCGTTCAATGCAAAAAAACACACTTTGCACCTGCCTACCCGTGACTCGGGAAGATAGCGTCATGTTTTTACACCCCGAAATGCGCTTTACGCTGAAGAGGCGTGGTGCAGTGCCATAATAGGCCAGAATGGGCGTTTCGGCCTTAAATACCAGCCTAAAGCGATCTTCCCAAAGGGCGTTAATTTTGCGGTTAACGCTTTTCAAAACCAGGCCTTATTCAGTGCGCCGGGAATATAGCCAGTAATCTAGGCCTAGTTACTGCAAAAGTTAACTGTTGAAAATTCGAAGTCTAGGGGGTACGGTGGTGCAGTGGTAAGCGCTGCCGCCTCACAGCTCGAAGGTCCTGGGTTCGATTCCCACCTGGGACGCTGTGAACGCTGAAGGAATGCGTGCCCGTCCGCATGTCCTCGTTTTGCATTTGCTCGAGTTTGCATGTTCTCCCCGTACCTCCCGGGGGTTTCCTTCATATAGGAACCCCTTCACCAAAACATGCAAATATCCTGGTTGCTGATGTGGTGCCTCCTCTGGTCGTTAAGGGCGCCTGTTCGGAGGGCGGGGAACTCGTTGGAATAGCGTGATCCTCCCACGTGCTATGTCCTACCGGTGAAGCTTCCCCTGTCAGGTGAAAAGAAGCGGCTGGCTAACTGCCCATGTCTCGGAGGAAGCATGGAGCCAGTTTTCAGCTCTCCCCAGATCGGCAGAGGGTGGAGCAGCAACCAGGATAAATTAATTAATTAGCACTAATGGGGGATAAAAATGGGATATATATATATATATATATATATATATATATATATATATATATATATATATATAAATCGATTTCTGGTTTTGTCACGAGTAGCCTACAGCTGAAGTCCCTCTCGCCATCAAGCAGACAGTGACGGAAGCATGTTTCTTTATGTGCGCCAAGGGGAAAATGACAGACTAAATTGGTGGGAAATGCGGGGCTACTGCGTGCGTTATTACGCAGCGGAGATGCAGGAGAGAGAGAGAGCCCGAAAAGGGATAAGCATACGTCCATTTCACTAACACAGACCACACCATGGTTTGAACGAAAGATAATTTATTGCAAGTGGGTGTTTGGGTGCGAGAACGTGAATGGGGTCGAGGTGCGGCAGGGTCTCTTCAGGAGGGTGCTACGGCAGTGACAGGAACCCAGGGGTTAAGACTCAGAGTGGGGGTAGCGTCTTTGGGTGAAGCTCAGTTCTAGAGCGCAGCTCAGCTTCACGAGATGGAGTCCCGGCTCCATCAGCCCCCTGTGGTTCCTGTGAGCAGGGGATAGAGATGCAGGATTATGCAGCCCTGACTAGCATGTCTTTAGCTGTTTGTGGGAGGAAACCGGAGTACCAGGGGAAAACCCACGCAGGCACGGGGAGAACGTGCAGACTCCGCCCGTGCTGCCCGTAACGGAGGAAGAAACTTGGGGTTGGGGGGGATGGTCGTGACGACTGAGGCAAACAGGGGGAAGAGAGAATGTGGTCATGTTTATATGCTACGAGTGATTGAGTTGATAGAACACAGGTGTATGCATCAGTGAAGTGATTGGAGCGCAGGTGAAATGGATTAGCGAGGCGCCGGTGATTACATGGTGCGGTCTTGTGTTCCTGAACCTCAGTTAGCACACTAACTCCATATAACAGCATGAAAGCTGAAAAACATTTATGGCAGTAACACATACATACTGTTCCCATTACCGTACTTGAGCCGCGGCAACATTAATTGCACACTTTTTCTAATGTCCTAGGTCTAATAACTGTTTGTTTGTTTTGGTCTCGGGCTGAGTGTATGTGACAACGGCGGGCGAGTTGATCTCGGTCCGCGTCTCAAGCGGGTTGGGTTGGGTCGTCGGATATGATTTTTTAGGGCCGTTGAGAAAGGAGGACAGCACTCCAAGTTGAATACTTTTATTGCCACACAGACATTTGTACAGCAGCCCTTCTTCAGCGTGTGTGCAGGAGAGGTGTTTAGGCTATGATCTGTCTTCTTCAGCGTGTGGTGCAGGAGAGGTGTTTAGGCTATGATCTGTGATGCGCTGAGATCTCCAAATTGGAGTGGATAGATGACAGCAAGCAGCCGCAACCGGACTGGATCTCCGAGGATCGGAGCTTGGAAGGGAAGAATGTGATTGGTTTACTGCAGATCGCCAATGGCCACAGTTGTGAATAATTCTACGCTTAAAAAGGTGTGGTTAAATGGTTAGCGCCGCGTTATCTGGCAGGAAAAATTAGGGAATGCGCGTGACCACGCCCACTAATAGCGCCGCGCCGCGCAAATTTAAGGCCAGGGGGAGAATAGAGCCCAATAAGTCCAACTTGTTTCCAGCTGGCTGAGTTTTTCTGTTCCACTCGCAAGTTTGAGTGAATCGCCTGCTTATCTCCACCACAAGGCCAAACAGAAGTAACAATTTTTCCATTTCTAATCAAGAACATGTTTCTGAATAATTACTTTTTTGTTCAAATATGATTCCCACTGTGTTGCTTTTCATAAAAAAGCATACCCATGCCAATTTTCCTCTAACAACATTTAACAAAAGCCACTTGAATTAATTTGTATTGTTTGTTTCTTTGACAAATCTGAAGATTGTTTTGTAAAGGAATTGGCTGTGTGCCCAACATTGCATTAGATTTCAATGTGCACTTCACAATCAAATTCCCTTGAGCATCGCCCTCCTCATAAGCAACATGTATGCACACCCCACCCCCTCCCTATTACAAGACAATTTCCCATCTATAAAATATAATGCTTCATCTTGGGAGCACTTTGACATGATTAATGGTCCGTTTGTTTGAAGCACAGCTATAATTTTCTTAACAACCCTCACAGATAATAAAGAACCAAGAGAGGCTGTTTGTTACAGTGCTGGAAGACACAGACGGATGATATGCAACCTGCTCTGTCTCCGCTGTTCTTCTCCTGCGTCCCCCAGGCTACTTCAAGAACACACCAACACGCAAGAGTGGTAAAGGGGCCATTTTTACTTTTAGCCTTCCCAGAGAGTCGAAGGCCTTGAGGAAGTGTATGTCATTATCGTGCCATGAACACCATATTTCTTCCAGAAGGAAAAATAAATAAATAAAACTAGACTGGCATTCAGTCCCTATACTGTATAGTGTATACAGTACCAAAAAACACATAGTGCAGTGCAGAAAAAAATATTACTTGAGCCAAATAAAGCCCTTGTCTGAAAAAATACTAGTTACTGTATGAGTGACATTTGAAGGTTTCATTTCTATAGCAATATGCCCATTGCATAAAGTTCAGCAGTCAATATAGCTAAACAATAGGATAAATTGTGTGTAACCATTTACCATTTTCATTTGGCCATATGCATGTTCTTGTACATTTTTCATTCTTTTTGGGTGGATATTTTGGCACTGTGCTGCTTTTTTAGAGAGAGACTATTCACGCATGATACACATGTCGTTTTGACAGAAAGGCATGGTGCTTTGCATGATTGGCTGTATGGCTGTCCTCTCACTCTCACCTCTCACTCACAGATATGCATTTGATTTGGCACCAACAACCAAAGACTTATCTAAACATTGCTAAGAGAGTAAATGTTCCCCATTGGCACACTTCACCAGCACAGGAACAAGCTCTTATAAGCACCTCTCTATGAAGGGAGATTAGAATGAACAGCAAAATAAAGTGAATAAATAATGTGAAGATGACTTTGCACATAAAGACATGCTGTCCATGGCAAATCAGTACCATAAGAAGTCAAATGTTTAAAAAAAAAAAATCTTGAGAGGAGAATAAAAGAAAACAGACAAAACTTAAGTAAATTGGCTTCAGAAGTTGCAGCTTTATCCCCTTCCATTTCCAGGGTAAGTTGGAGAAACCTGCCATGCTTGTCAAATCTTCGACTGTTACTGTGATGACCAAGTAGAGAGCAAAAATGGCCTCCATCTAGTACTGTATAGGAGCAATATACAGGTGTGGTCAAGTGTGAAGGAACATCTCGTTATAACAGTGAAAATGTCAGATTGGCAAAACCAAAAAGGAAGGATATTTTCAAAGTACATTTTTAAAAAGTAGCAAACTTTCAAAATGAATTACGTTTACAAAGAAGATTTGGACATCATCTCTACTCCTCAAATCAATAATTTGTGACATCAATCAACAATCTCTATCGCAAATTGTTACAACAATAATAATTAAACCTATATCCAGATCATGGAAGCTTTTCCATTTGCTACATTTTCAGTTCTAAAAACACAGTATTAGGAGGACTTTCTGGAGAAAAATATTCTGTTGCAAATGGCAGAAATGATACTTTTTCCATATAGAATCTATGACTGCGTTTACATGGACTTGAGTATCCCGGTTATGAGGCTTATCCCGGTTTTGATCATATTCGGGATATGGCGTTTACATGGAAGAGAGAGAAAGCAGGTTTCTCATATCCCTGTATACATGATAAGTAGTAGTATCCCGGTTACTGATCACTGCATGCTATTTGCGCAGGAGCCTGTGATCGTTACAATAGAAACTGGGGTCATTATTATTATTATTATTATGTTTGCTTATATTGGGTGCATGTGACGTGGCGTCATTCACCTTTTTTGGGCCAAGACGTGCGTTTCCCTTGGATTCCGTCTTCATGGTGGTCTGTCCCCGTTTGCATGCAGTGCGCGGCTTCTTGCTTTCATTTTAGTCACAACACATTCGTCCTGTATAGTCTGTATACTACAGACTTGAATAGGGCAGCATATCGATGCTTTCTCCTATCTAAGCTGCCAAGCATTTAATTATTTCATCACCGAAAGACAAAACTCGGCAAAACTCCATTTCCTCATCGCTCCAGAAGTGAGACTTGGCTGAAGCCACGCCTGCGCAGGTAGTCTGCTGCGGTCAGAAAGCAGGATAAGGTGTATACATGCAGCAGTATCCTGGGTTCTTTCGGAGTACTCCACCTCGCATAACCGGCGTTCTCAAAACCGGGATAAGGGCTAATCCAGGTTTCTGAAACCGGGATATGATGTTTACATGCGCAAACACAAAAACGGGATACTCCAAAACCCCGACAGTAACCGGGATACTCAAGTCCATGTAAACGCAGTCAATTGAGATCAAACTAACGCGATCTCGGTTCATTACAAGGCAACTTGGTAGATTATTTCATTCTTTGTAATTCCAGGAAATGTTTTTAGAATGCTGTTTTACCCTTTGAAAAGCCAGCAATACAAAACCAATCCACAAAAATAAACATTTTGTTACATTCTTCCTTGGCATCAAATCGAGGGGAAGACACACTGCCAGAGGAAACATATTTGTAGGGGATAAAAAAAATTGGCACAAGTAGCAGCAGTGCTTAGTTTGGTTGGATAGAAGAAAGTCAAGAAACACACTGTAGTTAGCATAATCTGGGATAGCCACCATGGCTCAACAACAGATAAAAAAAGATGGATAAAGAAATGAAAATTGAAAAGAAAAAGGCATCATAGCCCTCGGCACACTGTTTGATTGACAGGTTCTGTAAAGTGCAGTGTAGAAACACCACAGCAATGAGTGCTTAGCATGAAACATCTCACCAAGATAAACAAGTACAGAGGCATGGCGCGTGTGTTGAATTCCACTAGCTGTGGCAACACTGATCCATCAGAAACAGGACAGAATTATTGACAGATAGATTTCTGTCCATTGGGCTGTTTTGGAATGTCAACATGGTGGTGGGGAGGCAGAAATACAGCAGCCTTGCTTCACCCATAATGGTGCTATAGAAAAAAGAACCAGACTACACAGTATAAATTAAAAAAAGAAACTGACAAAACCTAAAGTCGTCCCAACCGACACGTTCTCATTCCGGCCGCATACTATATCACCAGTAGGCTATGTCATGCACCTTGTGCGCTGGATGGAACGTGCCCGGTACCTTTTTGCGCAATATGATACGCCCACGTACCGTTAAACAAGCACTGGGCACCTGGTTGTAAAGTAAGTAAGTTATCCTTTATTTATCCCCTTGGGGAAATTCGTCCTCTGCATTTGACCCATCCTCTACTAGGAACCTTCCTAGAACTAGGAGCAGTGGGCAGCCGCTGTGCAGCGCCCGGGGACCAACTCCAGTTCTTTTGCCAGTGCCTTGGCCAGGGACACTGACAGGAGTATTAACCCTAACATACATATCTTTTGGTGGTGGGAGGAAACCGGAGCACCAGGAGAAAACCCACATGAACACGGGGAGAACATGCAAACTCCACACAGAAAGGACCTGGGATGGACCGGGGTTCGAACCCGGGACCTTCTTGCTGTGAAGCAACAGCAACAGTGCTAACCACTGAGCCACCGTGCCTTTGCATGAGGCAAAGGTCAAGTTACGCCTTGGGAGGCATGCACAGCGGGGTGAGGGGGTTAGGTTCAAGAATTAGGGAAGGGTCTCTTCGGGTTAGGCACGGGGGGAGGGGGATTAGGTTTAGGCACTGGTAGCCATTTGGTTAGGGTTAGGGTTTGGATATGGATATGGTGGGGGGCTTAGGGTTAGGGTCTCCATGCAAAGTCTTAGGGTTAGGGTCTCCAAGGTAGGGGTGGAAGTGACAAACCCATAGCGTTCCCGACTTGTAACTTTCACGTCATGAAAGACCTGGTTCGAATCCCGACCCAAGCCATAACTCTAACCCTAGGGAGGCGGTTACATGGCCAGTAACCAGGAAGAGCCAGTCTCAGTGCTGAAATGATCATATAGGACTGAAATGTTGATATTTTACATTTTCGTGGATAGAAATGTCCATATTATGTTATTTTCTCTGGATTGAAGAAACGCACAATGCGATTGGGTTGCAGCTAGTAACGTTACCCTACCATTAAGAGTTGCAGGACAGCAGAATATTTTGTTGTCTCAGACACAGACAACTTGTCTGTAAATTGACAGTGGAGAGTGTAACTCAATGTGTGAGATCCAATATGGTAACAGTGTATAGGAATCAATATAGGCAAGAGGCTTGAGACCATTTGACGAAGTGCCTTCTTCTAGAGTTACCTGACTAACTGCCTGACCTGAATTTGCCCCCTGATGCCCTCGGCTGCACCGTGGGAAACAAAGCTGTGCGGATTATGACTAGGAGCAGACAGCTCATGTTCTTCAGAGTGGTATTCCTCCAGGAAGAGGGATTCAAAAAGCTATCAGTGTCTTCTAACCCACGTGCACTTCTTAAAAAAGAGGTGAAAAAAAAACATCCTTAAAAAACATCCTTTTCACGTGTTTGTAACGTCTGACCAATCGCTTCATAACAGCTTCATTACCTTCATGTGTATACATGTCAGCTTTCATAGTGTTAATGCACTACACATATGTCAGCTTTCATAATGTTAATGCACTACACAGATACCAGCTTTCATAGTGTTAATGCACTACACAGATGCCAGCTTTCATACTGTTAATTCACTACAGACATGCCAGCTTTCATAGTGTTAATGCACTACAGACATGCCAGCTTTCATAGTGTTAATGCACTACAGACATGCCAGCTTTCATAGTGTTAATGCACTACAGACATGCCAGCTTTCATAGTGTTAATGCACTACACAGATGCCAGCTTTCATAGTGTTAATGCAGTACACACATGCCAGCTTTCATAGTGTTAATGCACTACAGACATGCCAGCTTTCATAGTGTTAATGCAGTACACACATGCCAGCTTTCATAGTGTTAATTCACTACACAGATGCCAGCTTTCATAGTGTTAATGCACTACACACATGCCAGCTTTCATAGTGTTAATGCACTACACAGATGCCAGCTTTCATAGTGTTAATGCACTACACACATGCCAGCTTTCATAGTGTTAATGCACTACACATATGCCAGCTTTCATAGTGTTAATGCACTACAGACATGCCAGCTTTCATAGTGTTAATGCACTACACACATGCCAGCTTTCATAGTGTTAATGCACTACACAGATGCCAGCTTTCATACTGTTAATTCATAGTGTTCATAGTGTTAATGCACTACACATATGCCAGCTTTCATAGTGTTAATGCACTACACATATGCCAGCTTTCATAGTGTTAATGCACTACACACATGCCAGCTTTCATAGTGTTAATGCAATACACAGATGCCAGCTTTCATAGTGTTAATGCACTACACAGATGCCAGCTTTCATAGTGTTAATGCACTACACAGATGTCAGCCTTCATAGTGTTAATGCACTACACAGATGCCAGCTTTCATAGTGTTAATGCACTACACACATGCCATCTTTCATAGTGTTAATGCACTACACACATCCCAGCTTTCATAGTGTTAATGCACTACACAGATGCCAGCCTTCATAGTGTTAATGCACTACACAGATGTCAGCTTTCATAGTGTTAATGCACTACACAGATGCCAGCTTTCATAGTGTTAATGCACTACACAGATGTCAGCTTTCATAGTGTTAATGCACTACACACATGCCAGCTTTCATAGTGTTAATGCACTACACAGATGCCAGCTTTCATAGTGTTAATGCACTACACATATGCCAGCTTTCATAGTGTTAATGCACTACACACATGCCAGCTTTCATAGTGTTAATGCACTACACAGATGCCAGCTTTCATAGTGTTAATGCACTACACAGATGTCAGCTTTCATAGTGTTAATGCACTACACATATGCCAGCTTTCATAGTGTTAATGCACTACAGACATGCCAGCTTTCATAGTGTTAATGCACTACACAGATGTCAGCTTTCATAGTGTTAATGCACTACACACATGCCAGCTTTCATAGTGTTAATGCACTACAGACATGCCAGCTTTCATAGTGTTAATGCACTACACAGATGCCAGCCTTCATAGTGTTAATGCACTACACAGATGTCAGCTTTCATAGTGTTAATGCACTACACAGATGCCAGCTTTCATATTGTTAATGCACTACACAGATGCCAGCTTTCATAGTGTTAATGCACTACACAGATGCCAGCCTTCATAGTGTTAATGCACTACACAGATGTCAGCTTTCATAGTGTTAATGCACTACACAGATGCCAGCTTTCATAGTGTTAATGCACTACACACATGCCAGCTTTCATAGTGTTAATGCACTACACAGATGCCAGCTTTCATAGTGTTAATGCACTACACACATGCCAGCTTTCATAGTGTTAATGCACTACACAGATGTCAGCTTTCATAGTGTTAATGCACTACACAGATGCCAGCTTTCATAGTGTTAATGCACTACACAGATGCCAGCTTTCATAGTGTTAATGCACTACACAGATGTCAGCTTTCATAGTGTTAATGCACTACACACATGCCAGCTTTCATAGTGTTAATGCACTACAGACATGCCAGCTTTCATAGTGTTAATGCACTACACAGATGTCAGCTTTCATAGTGTTAATGCACTACACAGATGCCAGCTTTCATAGTGTTAATGCACTACACAGATGCCAGCTTTCATAGTGTTAATGCACTACACATATGCCAGCTTTCATAGTGTTAATGCACTACACACATGCCAGCTTTCATAGTGTTAATGCACTACACAGATGCCAGCTTTCATAGTGTTAATGCACTACACATATGCCAGCTTTCATAGTGTTAATGCACTACACACATGCCAGCTTTCATAGTGTTAATGCACTACACAGATGCCAGCTTTCATAGTGTTAATGCACTACACAGATGTCAGCTTTCATAGTGTTAATGCACTACACATATGCCAGCTTTCATAGTGTTAATGCACTACACACATGCCAGCTTTCATAGTGTTAATGCACTACACAGATGCCAGCTTTCATAGTGTTAATGCACTACACAGATGCCAGCTTTCATAGTGTTAATGCACTACACAGATGTCAGCTTTCATAGTGTTAATGCACTACACATATGCCAGCTTTCATAGTGTTAATGCACTACACACATGCCAGCTTTCATAGTGTTAATGCACTACACAGATGCCAGCTTTCATAGTGTTAATGCACTACACATATGCCAGCTTTCATAGTGTTAATGCACTACACACATGCCAGCTTTCATAGTGTTAATGCACTACACAGATGCCAGCTTTCATAGTGTTAATGCACTACACAGATGTCAGCTTTCATATTGTTAATGCACTACACAGATGCCAGCTTTCATAGTGTTAATGCACTACACAGATGCCAGCTTTCATAGTGTTAATGCACTACACAGATGCCAGCTTTCATAGTGTTAATGCACTACACAGATGCCAGCTTTCATAGTGTTAATGCACTACACAGATGTCAGCTTTCATATTGTTAATGCACTACACACATGCCAGCTTTCATATTGTTAATGCACTACACAGATGTCAGCTTTCACATTGTTAATGCACTACACAGATGCCAGCTTTCATAGTGTTAATGCACTACACAGATGCCAGCTTTCATAGTGTTAATCCACTACACAGATGCCAGCTTTCATAGTGTTAATGCACTACAGACATGCCAGCTTTCATAGTGTTAATGCACTACACAGATGCCAGCTTTCATAGTGTTAATGCACTACAGACATGCCAGCTTTCATAGTGTTAATGCACTACACACATGCCAGCTTTCATAGTGTTAATGCACTACAGACATGCCAGCTTTCATAGTGTTAATGCACTACACATATGCCAGCTTTCATAGTGTTAATGCACTACACAGATGCCAGCTTTCATAGTGTTAATTCACTACACAGATGCCAGCTTTCATAGTGTTAATGCACTACACATATGTCAGCCTTCATAGTGTTAATGCACTACACAGATGCCAGCTTTCATAGTGTTAATTGATTGATTGATTGATTGATTGATTGATTGATTGATTGATTGATTGATTAGTTTATTTGGTCATATTGTTCCAGAAATCAATAATCAATACAAGAACTTTCATGTGGATCAAACAGGACCAAAAGGTGTAGACTGAAGCCGGGGCTTATTATGTCTACCCTTTTAACACAGTCTCAAAAAGCCTTTGTAGTGCAAAAGAAAATATTTAGAGAATGAAAGAAACGAAATAAAGAAAAATAAAAAATAAAATAAAGAATGTTACTCAAACTGGCGTTGTCTCGGCTAAGAAGCATCGAAATTCCATAATATATAATGTAATATATATATAAACATATATCTATATACATAGATATATATATATAATATGGCTATACCACTGTTTTATATTTATCTATAATCTTGCATTTATACATATTTTTGAAAGTCTTAAGTGAGTTGCACAGTTTCATTTCATCATCAAAATTGTTCCACAGGTTCACCCCTTTTACTGAGATGCATCTCTGTTTCACATTCATTCTTGTTTTTGTTTTCATAAACATAGATGTTCCTCTTAGTTCATAAGGACTGGTTCTGCGTTGGAAGAGCCTCTGAACACAGTCAGGGTGCATATTATTATTTGTTTTGAACATAAACTGAGCAGTTTTAAAATCCACCAAGTCATTGAATTTTAGAGTATGTGAGTTTATGAATAAAATGTTGGTTGCGTAGTAATCTGCATTGTTTATGAGCCTGATTGCCCTTTTCTTTAAAATAAAAACCGGATTAGTTATTGATTTATATGTTTGTCCCCAGACCTCCACACAGTAATTAATGTATGGGACTAGGAAACAATTGTACAGCAAGAGTAGGGAACTGTGATTGAAGATGTCCTTTGTTTTATGTAATATTCCTATTGCTTTCGATAGTTTTGACTTGACATGGTTTACATGTGGCTTCCAGCTCAGTTTATGGTCAATAATAACATCCAAAAATTTGTTCTCATATACTCTTTCTAATTTGATATTATTGATCATGATTTGTGCCAGGTTATTGGTTTGACGGTATCCAAATAATATGAATTTTGTTTTATTTATGTTTAAAGATATTTTATTAATGTCAAACCAAAGTTTCAAATATTTAAGTTCCTTTTGAACTATGTTGAGAAGCTCAGCCAAGTCCTTTCCAGAGCATAGCAGGGTGGTATCATCGGCAAAAAGTACACATTTAAGGAGCTTTGATACATTGCAAATATCATTTATATATAAAGTGAACAGTATTGGTCCCAGGATTGATCCCTGGGGAACTCCGCATGTTACTTGCAACTGGTCTGATTTGACTTCATTTAACTGCACATATTGTTTTCTGTTTGCAAGATAGTTGGTAAGCCATGTGTGTGCATTTCCTCTGATTCCATATCTTTCCGTTTTCTCATCAGTAAAGTGTGATCAATAGTGTCAAATGCCTTTTTTAGGTCTATGAAGATCCCAACTGTATGTTCATTGTTATCAATGGCTGTAGATATTTGTTCAGTCAGATCAATCACTGCCATTGCAGTTGATCTTTTCGACCTGAATCCATATTGATGTTCACTCAAAAGGGTGTGGCTTTCAATGAAGTGATCTAATCTAGTGGCAAAGAGTTTTTCTATTATTTTTGAGAACTGAGGAAGAAGAGAAATTGGTCTATAGTTTGAAAAGGTGTGCTTATCTCCGGTTTTATATATTGGAATGACATTGGCTATTTTACTGGTCACTACACAGATGCCAGCTTTCATAGTGTTAATGCACTACACAGATGCTAGCTTTCATAGTGTTAATGCACTACACAGATGCCAGCTTTCATAGTGTTAATGCACTACACAGATGCTAGCTTTCATAGTGTTAATGCACTACACAGATGCTAGCTTTCATAGTGTTAATGCACTACACAGATGCCAGCTTTCATAGTGTTAATGCACTACACAGATGCTAGCTTTCATAGTGTTAATGCACTACACAGATGCTAGCTTTCATAGTGTTAATGCACTACACAGATGCTAGCTTTCATAGTGTTAATGCACTACACAGATGCCAGCTTTCATAGTGTTAATGCACTACACAGATGCCAGCTTTCATAGTGTTAATGCACTACACAGATGCCAGCTTTCATAGTGTTAATGCACTACACATATGTCAGCTTTCATAGTGTTAATGCACTACACACATGCCAGCTTTCATAATGTTAATGCACTACACAGATGTCAGCTTTCATAGTGTTAATGCACTACACACATGCCAGCTTTCATAATGTTAATGCACTACACACATGCCAGCTTTCATAATGTTAATGCACTACACAGATGCTAGCTTTCATAGTGTTAATGCACTACACAGATGTCAGCTTTCATAGTGTTAATGCACTACACAGATGTCAGCTTTCATAGTGTTAATGCACTACACAGATGTCAGCTTTCATAGTGTTAATGCACTACACACATGCCAGCTTTCATAATGTTAATGCACTACACAGATGCTAGCTTTCATAGTGTTAATGCACTACACATATGCCAGCTTTCATAGTGTTAATGCACTACACAGATGCTAGCTTTCATAATGTTAATGCACTACACAGATGCTAGCTTTCATAGTGTTAATGCACTACACAGATGCCAGCTTTCATAGTGTTAATGCCCTACACAGATGCTAGCTTTCATAGTGTTAATGCACTACACAGATGCTAGCTTTCAAAGTGTTAATGCCCTACACAGATGCTAGCTTTCATAGTGTTAATGCACTACACAGATGCTAGCTTTCATAGTGTTAATGCACTACACAGATGCCAGCTTTCATAGTGTTAATGCACTACACAGATGCCAGCTTTCATAGTGTTAATGCACTACACAGATGCCAGCTTTCATATTGTTAATTCACTACAGACATGCCAGCTTTCATAGTGTTAATGCACTACAGACATGCCAGCTTTCATAATGTTAATGCACTACACACATGCCAGCTTTCATAATGTTAATGCACTACACAGATGCTAGCTTTCATAGTGTTAATGCACTACACACATGCCAGCTTTCATAGTGTTAATGCACTACACACATGCCAGCTTTCATAGTGTTAATGCACTACACAGATGTCAGCTTTCATAGTGTTAATGCACTACACACATGCCAGCTTTCATAGTGTTAATGCACTACACAGATGTCAGCTTTCATAGTGTTAATGCACTACACACATGCCAGCTTTCATAATGTTAATGCACTACACACATGCCAGCTTTCATAATGTTAATGCACTACACAGATGCTAGCTTTCATAGTGTTAATGCACTACACAGATGTCAGCTTTCATAGTGTTAATGCACTACACAGATGCCAGCTTTCATAGTGTTAATGCACTACACAGATGCTAGCTTTCATAGTGTTAATGCACTACACAGATGCTAGCTTTCATAGTGTTAATGCACTACACAGATGTCAGCTTTCATAGTGTTAATGCACTACACAGATGTCAGCTTTCATAGTGTTAATGCACTACACACATGCCAGCTTTCATAATGTTAATGCACTACACAGATGCCAGCTTTCATAGTGTTAATGCACTACACATATGCCAGCTTTCATAGTGTTAATGCACTACACAGATGCTAGCTTTCATAATGTTAATGCACTACACAGATGCTAGCTTTCATAGTGTTAATGCACTACACAGATGCCAGCTTTCATAGTGTTAATGCCCTACACAGATGCTAGCTTTCATAGTGTTAATGCACTACACAGATGCTAGCTTTCATAGTGTTAATGCCCTACACAGATGCTAGCTTTCATAGTGTTAATGCACTACACAGATGCTAGCTTTCATAGTGTTAATGCACTACACAGATGCCAGCTTTCATAGTGTTAATGCACTACACAGATGCCAGCTTTCATAGTGTTAATGCACTACACAGATGCCAGCTTTCATATTGTTAATTCACTACAGACATGCCAGCTTTCATAGTGTTAATGCACTACACAGATGCCAGCTTTCATAGTGTTAATGCTAGGGGTGTCACGATACACTCAGTTCACGATACGATACGTATCACGATACTGGGTTCACGATAACGATACGATACGATACGATTTTAACAATATATTTTTTAAATTGAATAATGACAATATATGACTGGAAAAGTAGTATTTTATTTGAAATGCACAAATACAAAACATGCTGTTGTGGGAAATTGTTATTACAATAACAACTAGAAAAAACATGAGATTGGAGATAAGGCTTATCTTGAAATAGAATGAGTTACACCGTCACTTAGATTTACTTTGAACTAAAAGGTTTCTCAGCAGTATAAATTCTCATTATGCATCTTCAGTTTTTCTTCAAACTCAAACAACAAGACTTTTCTTAGTCTATTTTTTATGCATCTTCAGTTTTTCCTGTCAAGTAAACAGTTTTGCCAGAAACTCAATTGAATGGTTTCTCTCCTGTATAACTTCTCATGTGTCTCTTCAGAGACTTGTTCAACTGAACTACTTTCCACACATTGAACTTCAACAAACAAAGACGTTTCTTTGTCTACTTTTGGGGGGGGGGGGGGGGGGGGAAAAATGTTTTTTTTTTTTTTTTTTTTTTTTTCACGATATGAGATTTCATCTCAACGATACATATCGTGACGTTTTACTATCGCGAAATTTCGTGGGACGATATATTGTGACACCCCTAGTTAATGCCCTACACAGATGCCAGCTTTCATAGTGTTAATGCACTACACATATGCCAGCTTTCATAGTGTTAATGCACTACAGACATGCCAGCTTTCATAGTGTTAATGCACTACACAGATGCCAGCTTTCATAGTGTTAATGCACTACACATATGCCAGCTTTCATAGTGTCAATGCACTACAGACATGCCAGCTTTCATAGTGTTAATGCACTACACAGATGCCAGCTTTCATAGTGTTAATGCACTACACAGATGCCAGCTTTCATATTGTTAATTCACTACAGACATGCCAGCTTTCATATTGTTAATGCACTACACATATGCCAGCTTTCATATTGTTAATTCACTACAGACATGCCAGCTTTCATAGTGTTAATGCACTACACATATGCCAGCTTTCATAGTGTCAATGCACTACAGACATGCCAGCTTTCATAGTGTTAATGCACTACACAGATGCCAGCTTTCATAGTGTTAATGCACTACACAGATGCCAGCTTTCATATTGTTAATTCACTACAGACATGCCAGCTTTCATAGTGTTAATGCACTACACAGATGCCAGCTTTCATATTGTTAATTCACTACAGACATGCCAGCTTTCATAGTGTTAATGCACTACACACATGCCAGCTTTCATAGTGTTAATGCACTACAGACATGCCAGCTTTCATAATGTTAATGCACTACACAGATGCCAGCTTTCATAGTGTTAATGCACTACCGTAAATTCCGGACTATAAGGCGCACCGGTATATAAGCCGCAGCACCAAAATTGACTGTTTTTTACATATATAAGCCGCACCGGACTATAAGCCGCGGGTGTTTTGATGTTTAATTACCATATGTAAGGGTTCGTGCACAGAGAGGAATGTCGGGAAAGAGATGGCTGTTTGGGGAAGCTCCCATTTATTAACATTTCAACAAAACAAGCATTACGGTAGGCTATAAGAAGCTCCCATTTATTAACATTTCAACAAAATAAATATAAAAAATAAAACAATAATAATAATAATAAAACAATCCTCAAAAGGATAATGTGCTGTAAACAATAAAACAATCCTCAAAAGGATAATGTGCTGTAAACAATAAAACAATTCTCAAAAGGTTAAGGTAAGGTGCAGTAAACAAATTAACTGGAAAACAATAATATAACAATCCTCAAAAGGATAAGGTGCTGTCAACAATGAAACCAGGTACCGTAATCCTTGTCTTCATCTTTTAGGTGAAGGTGCAGCAAACGGCTGTAAACAGAGTCAAAGTCAAGTCACTAATCCTCGTCTTCCTCTTCTTCCTCCGTACTGAAACCAGCAAAGTCCTCAACTTCAGTGTCGGAAACGAACAGGTTCAGGGTGGCTTCGTCAACCACTCTCCTCTCTCCTTCGTTGTCACTCTCAAAACCAAGGAACTCCTCTTCGTCACTGTCGGTGTCGGAATCGAACAGCCTCTGAAGGCCCTCAGCTGTGCCGGCGTCATCATCACGCAGCAGTCCAGCCTATCGGAACCCGTTGGTGATCGTGGATGTTTTCACACTCCTCCACGCTGTCAGGATCCACTGGCAAACTTGAGCGAAAGTTGCTTTTCGCATGCGACCTGTTTTGGTGAATGATTTATCGCCGCTCGTCATCCACGCCTCCCACTCAACGCGTAGTGCCACTTTGAACGCACGATTGACACTGATGTCAAGTGGCTGCAGATGCTTCGTTGTGCCCCCAGGAATCACAGCTGGAATGGAGTTTGTGGTCTTGATGGCTGCTTTCACGGAATCTGTTATATGAGCCCTCATGCTGTCGAGAACGAGCAAAGCTTTTTTTTGGTGAAAGAATCACATTACATTACATTACATTACATTACGTCATTTGGCAGACGCTTTTATCCAAAGCGACTTACAATAACACATTTTTTGTCTGCAATAGAACAATCAACTATGGAGCACAGTCTATGACAACTACAGCTTCTGAAGGAACAGTGGTACAAGTTTAGGTTAGTGGTACAAGGTTGGTTAGGTTTTTTTTTTTTTTTTTAATATATATAAGGAAAGAGAGAGACGGTTAGATCAAGAAGGGCCCAGATGGAGCCTGAAAAGGTGTGTCTTTAGTCTTTTCCGAAAGATCGGCAGTGATTCAGCAGTCCTGACCGAAGGTGGAAGCTCGTTCCACCATTGAGGTGCCAGGGACGAGAAGAGTCGAGATCGGGATGAGCGACTTTTGAGCCCCCGTAGCGAAGGAGGGGCGAGGCGACCTGCACTGGTGGAGGAGCGAAGGGAGCGGTGAGAGGTTTGGAACCTGACCATGGTTTGCAGGTACCGGGGAGCTGTCTGGTGTACTGCCCTGTAGGCCAGTACCAGTGTCTTGAATTTGATGCGGGCCGAGATGGGAAGCCAGTGGAGCTCCTGGAAGAGGGGAGTGACTTGAGAGAATTTGGGTTGGTTGAATATCAGACGGGCTGCAGCGTTCTGAATGAGCTGAAGCGGTCGGATGTCGGTGGCAGGTAGGCCGGCCAGAAGCACGTTGCAGTAGTCCAGGCGGGAGGAGACAAGAGACTGGACCAGGAGTTGAGTCGCTTCTCTTGTGAGAAAGGGACGGATTTTGCGGATGTTGTAGAGAGAGAAACTACAGGAGCGCGCTGTAGCAGCTATGTTGGCAGAGCAAGACAGCTGGTTGTCAAGGATCACCCCGAGGTTCTTGGCTGTTTGGGAGGGGAGTACAGTGGTGTTGTCAATGGAGATGGAGAGATCTGCAAGAGGGCAGTCTTTTCCTGGGAGGAAGAGTAGCTCGGTCTTACCAAGGTTGAGCTTGAGGTGGTGGGCAGACATCCAGTCGCCAATGTCTTTGAGGCATGCAGAGATGCGAGCCTCGATTTGAGTGTCAGAGGGGGGGAAAGAAAGGAAAAGCTGGGTGTCATCAGCATAGCAGTGATAAGAAAAGCCATGAGAAGAGATCACATAGGCAAGAGATCTGACATAGAGAAGGAAAAGTAAGGGGCCCAGGACTGAGCCCTGGGGGACACCGGTGGTAAGAGGACAGGATCTGGAGAGCGACCCTCTCCATGAGACCTGGTATGAGCGGTTAGAGAGGTAAGAAGCAAACCAGGAGAGTGCAGAGCCTGAAATGCCGAGGTCAGACAGAGTGGAAAGAAGGATTTGGTGGTTGACTGTATCGAAGGCAGCAGACAGGTCAAGGAGGACAAGAACAGAAGAGAGGGATGAGGCCTTAGCAGTGTGAAGGGCCTCTGTGACAGCAAGAAGAGCTGTCTCAGTGGAGTGAGAGGCCTTGAAACCGGACTGCAGAGGGTCCAGGAGGTCATTTTGGGAGAGATAGAGAGAAAGTTGTTCGGACGCTGCTCGTTCGAGGGTTTTGGAAAGGAATG
Organism: Poromitra crassiceps; assembly: GCF_964638095.1. Lineage (NCBI taxonomy): Eukaryota > Metazoa > Chordata > Actinopteri > Beryciformes > Melamphaidae > Poromitra > Poromitra crassiceps. Next base: position 103,065,457 of record NC_139623.1, read on the forward strand.
AGAGAAGAGAGACAGGTCTGTAGTTGTGAATAGCAGTAGGGTCAAGGGAGGGTTTCTTAAGCAGAGGCTTGACTCTTGCAGTCTTTAGAGCAGGGGGGACAAGACCAGAGGACAGAGAGGAGTTAATGAAGGTAGTGAGGAAGGGAGATATGTTAGGTGAGATGGTTTGGAGGAGAGAGGAAGGGATAGGATCGAGGGGGCAGTAAGTGGCTCGGTTTGAGCTGATGAGTTTAAGCACTTCATCAGGAGAGAGAGGAGAGAAGGAAGCAAATCCAGGGGCAGGGGGCTGAGGAGCAGGATTGGAGTCGGGAGTGTTAGTGAGGGTGGCTGGAGGATGGAAGGAGGAGCTGATGTCGTCGACCTTTTTTGTAAAGAAGGTTACAAAATCATCAGCAGAGAGGGAGGAGGGAGGGGGAGGGGAGGGAGGGTTGAGGAGCGTGGAGAAGGTGGCGAACAGTTTACTGGGATTGGATGCAGAGGACTGGATTTCAGAGATGAAGAAGGAGGTTTTTGCTTTAGAGACAGCATCAGTGAAGTTTGAGTGGATAAGGTGGTAGGAAGACAGATCTTCAGGGAGATGTGATTTTCTCCATTTTCTCTCAGCTGACCCAAGCTCAGTTCGATAAGTTCGCAGAGATTCAGTCAGCCAAGGAGAAGGGGGAGAAGATCGGGCAGGCTTAGTGGTGAGTGGGCAAAGAGAATCAAGAGCAGAGGAGAGAGAGGAGAGAAGAGTAGTGGAAGCCTCGTCAGTGGACAGGAGAGCAAATTGCTCGGCAGGGGGAAGTAGGGAGAGGACGGTAGAAGAGAGGGAGTTGGGAGAGAGAGTTTTTAGGTTGCGTCGGGTGGTGGTAGAGTGGGGGGGAGATGGGTGGGAGGAGGGGAGGGGGATGGGAAGGGAGAAGGTGATAAAGTGGTGGTCGGATACAGGAAGGGGGGTCACAGTGAGATTAGAGGTGGAGCAGGATCTCGTGAAGACCAGGTCAAGCACATTCCCTGCTTTGTGAGTAGGAGGAGATTGAGAGAGGTAAAGGTCAAAGGATGAGAAGAAGTTAAGGAAAGACGGAGATTGTAAGGTTACTGGCTGGATGTTGAAGTCTCCCAGAAGGATGAGTGGAGTACCATCCTCAGGAAAGACGGAGAGGAGGGTGTCCAGCTCGTCCAGAAAGTGACCATCCTCCAGGGCGCTTGACGTAGCACTCAGCCAGCCACTCCTTCATGACACTTTCCATCATCCACCCTTTCTTGTTGACTCTGAGGCATATCCCACTGGGAATTTTCTCTTTCGGCATCGTAATCCGCTTAAAAATCACCATTGGCGGCAGCTTTACTCCAGATGCTGTGCAGCCGAGAACACAAGTGAAATTCGTTCTCTCGTGCCCAGTGGTTCTCAATGTGATCGACGATTCACCTTTCTTGTTAACAGTCCGAGTGAGTGGCAGGTCGAACGTCAAAGGCACTTCATCCATATTTATGATCTGCTCCGGTTCGATGGAATATTCCTTGATCTTCCTTTGTGTGAATTCGCCGAAGTTTGTGATTTTCTCCTGGTAGTCGGGAGGGAGTTGCTGGCACACAGTCGTCCTCGCCCTGACGGACAGTCCCTTTCGTCTCATGAATCGGAAGCACCAAGATGGCCCACCTCTGAAATGTTCAATTTTCATTTCGGTGGCGACTGTTTTGGCCTTCAGTCGGATCTGCACCGTGGAAACGCCTCGGCCGTCTGCTCTCTGGGTCAACACCCAGTCTTCAAGGGAATCTTCAAGTTCGGGCCATCTGCTTTTATGACCTCTGAAGGACTTTTTGGTCTTCTTGCACTGAGACAGTTCCTCCTGCTGCGCCTTCCAACGCCTCACCATTGACTCATTGATGCTCAGGGTACGCGCTGCTGCTCTGTTTCCCTCTTTTAATGCGAGATTGACTGCTTTCAACTTGAAAGCTGCGTCGTGTGAATTTCTGCGTACCTTCCCCATGGTAAGTGAGAGACTGCTCGTCTTGTTGTGATTCCGGGCGGCTGATGAACTTTGAACCGGTAGGAGTAACCGGTTGATTTCCGCCAATGATGTCAAGTCTTTCATACACAAAGGCAATTCAAGGTGCTTTACAAAAAAATAATCGAAAAAACAAGCAGCAAAGCAATGCACATAAAATGTGCTGATGAAGCTGTGTAACCTGTAAAATCCATCGATTTTGGAGGTCACCGAGTGGCCGTTTGCTTACCGTAATTACCATATGTAAGGGTTCACGCACAGAGGGGATTGTTGGCTGTTTGAGGAAGCTCCCATTTACCGTATTACCGTAACATTTCAACAAAACAACATAACACAACACCACCTTTGTTTATTTTTACAGTGCACACAGTGTCCGCGGTGTGGTGAAAAGAGGGCAAGAGAGGAAATTAAAACAGAAGTGGATTTATAGTTAGAAAGAGTGCTAAAAAAGAGAGATTTTATTTGTATTTTTTTTTTTTTTTCTGAAAAAATCCATAGATAAGCCGCACCGTTATATAAGCCGCAGGGCCAAAAAACGGGGAAAAAGCCGCGGCTTATAGTCCGGAATTTACGGTACACAGATGTCAGCTTTCATATTGTTAATTCACTACAGACATGCCAGCTTTCATAGTGTTAATGCACTACACAGATGCCAGCTTTCATAGTGTTAATGCACTACACAGATGCCAGCTTTCATATTGTTAATGCACTACAGACATGCCAGCTTTCATAATGTTAATGCACTACACATATGCCAGCTTTCATAGTGTTAATGCACTACACAGATGCCAGCTTTCATATTGTTAATTCACTACAGACATGCCAGCTTTCATATTGTTAATGCACTACACACATGCCAGCTTTCATAGTGTTAATTGCCTAGATGTCAGCTTTCATAGTGTTAATGCACTACACAGATGCCAGCTTTCATATTGTTAATTCACTACAGACATGCCAGCTTTCATAGTGTTAATGCACTACACACATGCCAGCTTTCATAGTGTTAATGCACTACACAGATGCCAGCTTTCATATTGTTAATGCACTACAGACATGCCAGCTTTCATAATGTTAATGCACTACACATATGCCAGCTTTCATAGTGTTAATGCACTACACAGATGCCAGCTTTCATATTGTTAATTCACTACAGACATGCCAGCTTTCATATTGTTAATGCACTACACACATGCCAGCTTTCATAGTGTTAATTGCCTAGATGTCAGCTTTCATAGTGTTAATGCACTACACAGATGCCAGCTTTCATATTGTTAATTCACTACAGACATGCCAGCTTTCATAGTGTTAATGCACTACACACATGCCAGCTTTCATAATGTTAATGCACTACACACATGCCAGCTTTCATAATGTTAATGCACTACAGACATGCCAGCTTTCATAATGTTAATGCACTACACATATGCCAGCTTTCATAATGTTAATGCACTACACATATGCCAGCTTTCATAATGTTAATGCACTACACATATGCCAGCTTTCATAATGTTAATGCACTACACATATGCCAGCTTTCATAATGTTAATGCACTACAGACATGCCAGCTTTCATAATGTTAATGCACTACACATATGCCAGCTTTCATAATGTTAATGCACTACACATATGCCAGCTTTCATAATGTTAATGCACTACACATATGCCAGCTTTCATAATGTTAATGCACACATATGCCAGCTTTCATAATGTTAATGCACTACAGACATGCCAGCTTTCATAGTGTTAATGCACTACACATATGCCAGCTTTCATAATGTTAATGCACTACACATATGCCAGCTTTCATAATGTTAATGCACTACAGACATGCCAGCTTTCATAATGTTAATGCACTACACATATGCCAGCTTTCATAATGTTAATGCACTACACATATGCCAGCTTTCATATTGTTAATGCACTACACATATGCCAGCTTTCATATTGTTAATGCACTACACACATGCCAGCTTTCATAGTGTTAATTGCCTAGATGTCAGCTTTCATAGTGTTAATGCACTACACAGATGTCAGCTTTTCATAATATCCAATGTGCATCAATTAATTTAGCGGAAAAAAAATAACAACCGAAAAAAGCTGTCCTTAGGCCTCTGGACTATATGAGATCAGTCATTTGATTTTGTGCATGCACAAAAATAATTTTAGTCAGTTATCTGTGCAGTAAAATAATTTACTTGGGGACACAATGCCACTTTCCTATTAAAATGTTGCCATCACACACACACACACACACACACACACACACACACACACACACACACACACACACACACACACACACACACACACACACACACACCTACACACACACACACACACACACACACACACACACACACACACACACACACACACACACACACACACACACACACCAGTATTTTATGAACAACACAAGGAAACAATACATGCAATGCATACAATAGGCTACTACATTGCTTGTAGTGTTTGAAATCAGCGGTATCAGGGGTTTCATGCCAGCAAACATGCAAAACTTCATATTGTCGTCAAGAGTGATGTTCCTCAATTCCACTATTTGTTATAGCCTAGTCCTTGTAATTGAGATGCCAGGTGCACAAGTTGGTAATTATGTGAAACACCAGGGGTCTTTCCTAATAGTGTTTTGGTGCGTTGTTTTGTCCTTCATAATACGTTTGATTTAATATCCAACCTGAATTACAATTCCAACATAAAAGAATGCTGAGGATGGCAGACGGATAGAGATCTCAGAAGTTTATTTGCCACCCGAGGTTGCATCAGATGGGGACATGACCAACGATAATTAATGAGAAGCCCCACGATTCGTGGCAAGAATGAAAAATCACATCCAATAGTCTATATACAGTGGCAGCCACCATGAATAGCCGCTCCCAGCCGCATCCCATACCAAGGAAGTGAAGTTTGTTACAACAGGATCATTGCTTTATAGAAACTAATGATATCTATGGTATATTGTTGGCCAGTGCAAGCCAGTGCAAGCCCGTCTATAATCTATAGATTATAGTTGTCCAGTCGATCGTCGCCAAGGGATCTAAAATATGATGCACAAACTTGCCACAACATGGTCTCCAAAGTTCCCAGTCATGCTTACAACTCGTTCTAGTTGTGATATATATATATATATATATATATATATATATATATATATATATATATATATAAAAGAAAGTAGTGCCCTGTGCACAGCTGTGCTGCTAGTCCCGGGTGCAGCTGGAGCAGGAACAGCAGAAATAGCAGTAGTAAGGAAATCCAGCGCACACCAGGTTGTCAGAATAGACTTATTTTATTTAAGTTGCATAGATATGGCGAACAACGCGTTTCGCTGTTGCTTCATCAGGTTCGCTATATATATATATATATATATATATATATATATATATATATAGGCCCCTTCTAAAAAAAAATGCTTTAGACTTAGGGTGTTAATTCCTATAGTCAAATTTTATTTTTTATTTTGACCAACATTGAAATATTCCACAATTGAACGGTGTGGTAAAAATAAATAGCATTATCTACCACTTATTTAGCTTCATTTGGTTGTTTCCTTGTCAACTTATGAATGCCACAATGCATCTTGGGACATTATGCGAATGTAGGGTGTCAGGCCTGGGTTGGAGGGCGGGAGAGGAACATGTCGTCAGCTGGGCTGAGTTGGGCTGTGTGTGTGTGTGTGTGTGTGTGTGTGTGTGTGTGTGTGTGTGTGTGTGTGTGTGTGTGTGTGTGTGTGCGTGTGTGTGTGTGTGTGTGTGTGTGTGTGTGTGTGTGTGTGTGTGTGTCTGCATGTGTGTGTTCTGCTCAAGCCCCACCCGCGGGAGACATTAGGGGAAGAGCTCATCATACTTTTGCCACTGACAGCCCTTTCTATTAACAATGCCAACAGGTTCAACAATGCTTTTCCGCACTGGCCATATGCTAGGTTTCCACCTAGCCTTGTTTATTAAAGCAGCTACGAGCAACTTTTTCGATTGTTATTAAACAGTATAAATTTAATATCAATGCATCACATCTTACCTCTAATAGTCGACGAGACCAACGCAGAGTAGTCTCGCTTGAGCCCCGAGTGAATCGGCCAGTGTAGGCTGTCTGTGGCCAGGGAAGATCAGGAAGTGAAATGAAACGGTTTGCAGCAGCCACTTCGGCCATAACCACAAAATAACTTCCAGAAAACCTGTTAGAATATAACTAGAGATGTTCGCGAGAATATGCGTGGCGTTCACATTGTTTATGTTATGTTGCTAGGCAGCGCAAACGGCGAGGCAGGCAGCTGTGTTTCACTTCCGCGTTTCACTTCCGGGTAGCCGGGCCGGCGGTAAGGAGAGAGAGAGAGAGAGCCCCCTGTTGACGCGAGTTTAGACAGACACAGACTTAATAATCATCCAAGGGAGCAATCTCCAATTCACACGGCTTTGATCTCAGCTACTATTATAGGTAAGATGTGATGCATCAATATTGTAATTATACTGTTTAATAACAATCGAAAAAGTTGCTCGTAGCTGCTTTAAGAGGTTATTGGTTTAAGTTATGATTAGAGTAGGCTAAGTATTAAGATAAGTTGCTGTGTGTTACCGGTATCTTTGTTTCATCTGCCAAGGACCTGTCAGGAATTAGCCGGCAATTCAAGGTGGCAGCATCTAGTAGTAGCCTACAGAGAATTTCAGCTGAAAAAAGATCAGCACACTTTTGATGCATTCTCTGTTCCTGCATTCTTGAGATTTTTTGTTTGGAAGAACATTCTCACAAGTATCGACTTCGTCATCCTGATGTTGATTAACGTTGCATTTTCCAAGTAACGAAGTCTCTGCCATCAAAGTACAAAATGATCATAGAGCAACCTAGTCGCAAGTACTCATATAACTGTGGTGACTATATCTCACCATATAGTTCTCACCAGTAGCCTAGTTCCAGCAGCATTGCTAATGACACCATTGAGTGCTAAAATGTCATAAAAAAAATAAAAAAAGATGGTGGGGAGAGATAGCCTATATAGGCTATAGATAGATCGATATCTAGGTCTACTTTCTGGAATGAGACTTCACAACTGTATTTCATGCAATCTCTCTCTAGTCTTGTCATAACTAATTAGCTGAAAAAAACCTTTTTTCAATACATACTGTAGGCCTAGATTTATTCACTACCTTTACAAACCCCACATGATAATTTCCTGCATTATGTGCCAGTAGCTCAATTGTGATGTTTTAACAAATATCAATAATTTAGACTACTTAGCAGCCAACGCCCAGTTCAGGTCATATCACAGTGCATGCCCCATTTCTTTGAGGTTGTATAACCAGTGTTGGGCAAGTTACTTTCAAAATGTAATATACTACATATTACTAGTTACTTTCATTTAAAAGTAATAAGTTACTTTACAATATTACTGTCTGTGTAGAGTAACTTGTTACTTATTACACTACTTTTGCATTACTTTCACCAAAACAACAGCAGCAGCAGAATGACATTGCCACCCCGGAATCATCCAGAAAAATGTCAACCACCTTGAAGTCAGTGTAAACAATCCAAAATTCGAAATGTTATTCTTTTCCTTTGTTATTGTCATCTGTAGTGGTTATTTGCATAAAAACAGACAGTTTGATTAGGAAATGATTGCATCTTTTTTAAATATGTGCTTTGATTTAATAAAATGTAACTCAATTTGTAACTTGAGTTACTTGACAAAGTAACTGGTATAATATTACTGAAATCCTATAAGTAATAAGTTATATTACTGAGTTACTGCTAAAAGTAATATATTACATGTAATATGTTACTTTTGTAATGAGTTACCCCCAACACTGTATAACCCATTAATGGCATGCCCCCTTTCATTCATGCTGTCTCCTCATCCATTCACAGTTTCCCACGCTGCTTCCCCTCTGTGGCAATAACGAATCAGCCCAAGCTATTCCTTTCCTGCTGAGCCAATCACCTAACCAGCATAGTATTTCAGAGTCCATGTTTTACTATGCTATGTGCTGCGTATGTGCTATGTGTCATCCTCAGTTGCTGATCATCATCGCTGAAGGAGTTGTTTTCGCCCCACCCCCCCCCCCTGACCACCACCAACGTCATGACTCCTGAAGAATTTCCTATGGGGGATTTTCTATCCTATTCATCACTGACGCCCTCCTCTCATCATCTAAGGAGAGCGTCATCATATCATGGAGTCATACGCCAAAATTAATTTGTTGTATCATTAACTCATTCTCTGCCAGGGTCATTTCAGTCTGTGTGCTCCCAGTGCCAGGATTTTGAGCATATTTCCTGATCTTCCAGGACCCACAGAATATTCTGTGCTAGGAATAAAATTACACAACATATCTCACAATAAAGCAGAGACTCTCTTCTTACCCCTTGTAAAAAACTGAAACTCGACCATGTTTCCTTGTTTAGTTACAAGCAGTGGAAGTTAGCTTGTTTTCACTAAAAATGCCCTCCTTGGAACAGGAAATAGGAGAAAAAGAGGTTTTTAGTGAAGGACACCGTTTCAAGCAGAACTCTCTTTTGAGCCTTTTATTTTTTGCCTCAGTGACACATCAGACACATTATACAGTATTTGTTTTCCCAAATAAATAAATAAAAAATAAAAAATAAGAGAATGTATTTGAGGGAGCTGTGTCGGTCCATCCCGCCCAGTGAGTGGCTACAGAGAGAGAGAGAGAGAGAGTCTGGCCCCTGGGGTTTCTTGACAGATGAGGCTTGGCCGCAGTATTTATCAAAGTATGATAAATATGTGCACAAAATCAAATAAATAATTTACTTTTACAGTTGCCATGTGGATTTTTAGCTTAGCTTGATAAAAGCATAAACAAATGGAACGAACCCTTATGTGGTCACACTCACACACTCCCTCTCTCTCTCTCACACACACACACACACACACACACACACACACACACACACACACACACACAGGAATAACGAGTGCTGTAACGTTACCTGCTGTCACGTTACCTCTCATAACTAACGTTAGCACAGAAGATCACACAATAGCTACGTTAGTGCTGTAAACTTTGAAATGTTTATGTGACACATGTTTCGCCTTGGTTGCTGGGGACGGGTGTGTGACGCGGTTTGACGCGTTTGACGTATCCATGTGATTCCCCCTCCCTTGAGTGTGACAGAGCTCTCCCTTGAGAGGGAGAGCTGGCAAGAGGAAACGTGAAGCGAGTCATGCCGGTGGCATAAGTTATAAACAATGCGTGACAATTATACTCGAATGTTGTGTGTGTGATCATTTCATCTCAAACGCGATACAAAAAATAGGCTACTTTTTACCATCGTCATCGCTCTCTCCAAGTGGCACCCATTTCTCCTCCTCCGATTCATCTGTGTCAGACGGATCAGAACGCTGTGAAGGGGAGCCTTCGTCGCCCTGGCGCTCAGTCGTGGAGCAACAACAAAAACGCCGGCGTCTTCCTCGCCATCGTCGCCATATCCGAGAACTCTGGGTCGGACTCTGTTTCGACCACAGGCTCCACCCATAAATACTAAACTAGCGGGTTCCTTTTATCAGTTTGACCTGAAACAATGTCACAGGCTGGGAAAGTGTCTGATGTAATGTAAACAGCCAAAACATGAAAGTACGTCCGAGTACGTCTTTGGCACAGAACGCCATTGTTAAAAGTACGTCCGGGTACGTCTTTGGCAGAGAATGAGTTAAAGGTTGTTAAACTTTCTACTAGTCTCTCATTATTGAAATGTGGTCAAGAGGTTTCAGCAACTAAGGAGCGCTGTTCGTTTTTTTTGTTTTGTTTGTTTGTTTGTTTGGGGGGGTTAAGCTAACGGTTAACGGGTTGTAAAACAATGATTAGGGTTAAGTTTAGAGGTTTAGGCAGATAAAACAACTTTGGTTAAGGGAAAAAAATCCACTTCACAAATAAAACACCGCTTTCAACAGTGGACGTCTTCTTTGCATGAGTTGGACTTGAACAGGTAGCTGGAGTTGCAGGCAATGTCCATCTACAGTACCCCAACTTCCACACTTTTACTTTCGACCACGGGAACAGTGTCACAGCTGTCAAACTTCTGCCTGTTTGTAGTCATGTCTGCTCCATGTCATCTTTTCTTGGTGGGGAAACACATTTCTCTCACTTTTTGTGAATTGAGCACATATTTGCTTTTGAACACACATGCTCATTTTCACTAAACTTCAGGAGACCTAGCTGGATTAGCAAGCTAGTGATTTCAAACCAGGGGCTGTCATTCCAGTAAATAGCAGCAGTTATTGTGATCAAATCTTTCTCACAACAGTCATCTTTCATCATGATTATTTCTTTCTTTCCAACTCCTTAAATACTATGTAATGAGTTGTCATCATTAGATTGCACTGTTGCCAAGCACACATGGCTTCAAAATGCCAGCCCATATTTCAAGAGACACATGAGTCCTGGTTTCCCAAAACTGAGTAATTGCTGCCACTATTGTTGTCAAAACAACAGAAGCCTGGACAACCTTAGCTACTGTATGAGACATCTAATGTTTTCTGTAGGTACAGCCAGCTATGTACAGTATGGGGGGATGTCGAGATTGACTCAAGGTAAATATCGTTAATGTTACTAGTGTGATTATTGCCTGATAAGTAATTGAGCTAACAGTCTAATATTACTGTGGGCACGCTAAGCGAAGTAATGCTAGCTCACTTAGCCTACCACAGTCTCCGAAGCCAGATGACGGTCAGACCCAAACCCAAGCAATAACAGGGTTCATTGGACGCATCTCTGTGTGCTGTTACTGCTGCTTGTGTTTATCGGTACCATGTGTGGGATCGCCGATCGGAAGCAAGCAAATGACGCTTGATACATGAAGCAAGCGGTCATTTTGCTTTCTACTGCACATCTCTCAGAGGGGAGGGGAGGGGAGAGCCAGACGCGCACGCGGGAGCCACTACCTACTCTGACGTGTCAGGCTGTCCATTAACAAAATAAAAGCCTGTTCATTTTTTATTAAAAGGAAGGTGTTTTTCCCCATATTATTTTTCACAAGTGTTTTGGATTTTTTTAAATCCTGCATTAACTTTTCAAATGGACCTATGGACAAGGGTAAGTATAAATTTCATAAAGGATTTACCCTGCTCCATGCTCTTTAAAGGCACCTACCATTAAAGTCTGTATACATGGCAATGAAGACACTAAATACAATATGGGTGAGAAACTATAGAGTTTGTAAACAATTCCTAAATGCCATGCCATTTGAAGACACTGTAGCCTATTTACAATCAATAAATTGTATACCATGCAATAGAGACAGTCGGCATGTGTGGGAATGCCCACAAAATGTTATATGGCTGGCGCGCGAGTGGGGTAAAACCGCCCATATATCTGACTCACCGAAGGAAGGTACTGCGGCTCTAAACTACAGGTTTGGGGATTCTAGAGCAGAACACAAGATGTCTGTTCAGATGTGCGTTTACTGCAGTGGTTAAATCCCCAATCGTGTCTGCCTGGGCTGGGCTAGCAGCTAAATTCTAATGGCTCATTTCCACCACATAACAGCACAGTACAGCTCTACTCGATCTGGTATTACTCGGCTCTACTTGATATAGACTCTGTTTCCATAGCAAGTTTACTTGCCTCCGCCCACACCTGGTCGTCATAGCGACCGCATATCTGTCCTCCGCCCATAGCCGAAGTAGGCTATAAGTATAACGTTAAAATTAAATCCATACACGGAACTTTTAAACTGATTATGAAATACTGGTGCCTCTAAATGACCTACAGTGTACAGTACATGGGCAAATGTGACAATCGGCTAGGAGAATGGATATCACTTTGTTGTTACTCAAACTCACATGCATGCACTGCGTGGGGACGGGAGAGGCGCTACGGGGAGAACCCCAGCGGCAACTCAACAGGCAAGACCGCGGCTTCTCCTGCGGCCTAGCGGAGCCAACTACAAAGGGCTTCCCGAGGAGCAGACTTTTTTCTCTCTCAAAACTCTCTCAACTCTCTCAACAGAGCAGGGACCAAAAGCAGCACGACTCAACCCCAACTCAACCCGGTCTGTCCACGTTTTTGATCGGTGGAATGAGACAAAAAAGCGAGACGAGCTGTGCGGGGCCGCGTTGATACCAGCAGTGGAAATGGGCTATAACTTTGCCGAATGGATAGAATGGGGGATTTACCCCACCCTGACCATGCCCCCAGCCAGCTAACCCAGCGTCTATGACGAGACATCGCCTATGCTGAAGGGAATGTATAGTTGTTATGTTTGTGTTATGTTGTAACATAAGTTATGTTTAGAATCTGCTATTTCGTAGACTAAAATAGGAAAAAATATGAAGAAGAGAAGATGTGATGCTTTAGCTTCCTCATTGAACAGACTGCATGTTGGGTCCCAGTATATTCCAACAAAAGAGAAGCCTCCCGAGAGGCGAGCGAAACCACCGGCGCTTTTGCAGGAAACTGAGGAGACATTGAGAGAAGCACATCTTCAGCATCTAAAGGAACAGGCTCAATTCCAAAGGGATCTTCAGAGTTTCACAGGGAATGTAAACAAGCAACAAAGCCAATTTTCCTGTCTGGGAGTCGAGTTGAGAGGTGTGCTGTATGGTCAGTCAGATTCCTTAAAGGGATAGTTCGGATTTTTCGTGATGTATTTTTGCCACCTTAAACCTTTGGCTCACTTAAAGAAAATCAATATAATTTTAAGGTAAGTGTACTCTATATTTAGAGTATGTCCTGCGCTTTACCTTGCCATCAGACAGCCCTTACTATGTTTTCACAACCCATAGAGCAACTGATCTGCGACGTAATACAGTGTGCGGCACAGTTGCCCTTATGCATATAGAAAATGTAGTGTCAAAGGAAAGGGCTGTCTGATGGCAAGGTAAAGTGAACATGAAAATATTCTAAATATAGCGTACACTTAGGGCTCTATCGTCGCAAAGGCGACATCATTTTGCGTTAGCGCCCATTTTGTGCTGGAATAGCGCCGCGCAAAGCCCTAATTGTGGGCGTGTCGGCCCGCTGCGCTTGGCGTCATCTCGTTGCAAACCTCCACATAGGCGTGTTTATGCCCAAAACAGTATTCACAAGTGTGAGCTCATGTCCAGTCCACTCCCCTTAAAAGCCACAGTCACGTCTGTGACAGCAGCTTCTTTCTTGCTGAGTGTCGTGGGCAAGCAGAGGGACAGAGAGAGAGAGAGAGAGAGAGAGAGAGACAAAAGAGAGGGGAGCGGAGGGGGAGGGGGAGAGAGAGAGAGAGAGAGAGAGGGGAGAGAACGAGAGAGGGAGAGAATTGGAGGATGAACCAGTTTGGATAGTCGTTTCGTTCATATAGGCTATAACATACACATTTAAAAACATTTGTTTCTTTAATAGGGTAGGGATGTGTGAGATTTTAATTCTAACCTATTTCAATAGCCTATATCAGAATTGTCCACATGGGTTAAACTATTGTTGCATGGTGCAATTGCAGGGAAGGTTAAAAACAAAAGCAATCTACTGTTACCTCAGACCACAGACCTGTATGGTCAGGAATTATGTAGCCTAATAAAACCATGACAAACGAATTCCCATTTTTAAATCAAGGTGTGTTTTTTTCTGCAATGTAGGCTATAGTTGAAAATCAACATGGTATTCTGAGGAGAGAAGAGTGTGTGCAGGCGCGAGGTGTTGGAGAGAGAGTGACATCCATGCCGTGCGTAATCTATCCAAGTGAGGATTTCCTGCACTGTGCGGAGAATACTGTGTGCGCTCAGGCGTACGCCTGGCGTAGTGTTTTTTTTTTGCGCCAAGACCTGCTTTTAGGTGGCGTTAAAATTGAGCACATTGCGCTGGAACGTCTATTTTGGCACGGGCAACACCCAAACCTGTGTTTACGCTCAGAACATGGCGATGGTATCTTCGCCAGAGTGCAAAATGACACTTGTGGGAGGCAGATGATAGGCTAAGAGGTGCACGCCTCTTAGCCTGGGCCACGCCTACACCCGTGTCTGCGCTTAGATTCCAGCGCAGAACTGGATGGTGGAGGCAGACAATAGTTTAAGACGCAGGGAAGATAGCATAAGAGGTGCGCAAACGGCAGTGCAAACGATAGCGCCGTACGATGCTGGGGCCCTTAAAGTGATATTGATATATGTTTGGCTGCAGCTGGCCCCGTCCACAACAGTGCATTGCTTTGCTTCCATGCTATTCTGTGATTCTCCAAAATGGGGGCTTGCCAACGATCTACTGTAGGTAATACACTGACTATCGATAAGTACCTCATAAACCACCCTTCAAAAAAATACCAACCATCCCTTTAAAGCCTAAGGAGGGAGACAATGATATTCAATGACAGACTGTCTAATTTGCTAAAGACATGACATAGAGGAAACAAAGAGGAAGTCACTTTATTTAGTTGGGAGCAGAAGGAATAGGGAGAGAGTGAGACCTTTATTTGACGAGTTCCAGACACACAAGGAAAGGGGAAGAACGAGCGACCTTTAATTAGATGAGATCGACAGTGAGAGGGTGTGAAGTCTAATTAGGCCTCCTTGGTTCTGAAAGTGAGATCACTCAACTGAGTGAGACACATTAGAGCTGAAAAGAAACAGAAAGTGAGAGATGGACAGAGTATTTTTAAATCACTATAAGAGACATTTTTTAGGTAACAAGTGATGGGTTCTTTTGTCTGTTTCATTAATGTAGGCTATGAATCTCCTTGCAAATTAATTTTCATGATACCAAGGCCCTAATTTCATGCCAGTGCAGATCAAGTGCAGTGACCTTGCACTGGTGAAGTGGTCATTCCGTTTGGTCATTTTGTGGCTCGCCATGATGTTGCTTGCATGGGCGGAGGTGCACAGGGGAGTGTCAATACAAATTGGGTGATACAGAACAATTCAATCAAGAATTACGCTTGCACCTCCGCCTACTCGGGTTGCATCTTGGCGTTTGTCCCATTTCTGTGTCTTTAGTTGGCAAAGGTGCACACAGACCTTTCCAAAATCACATACATCTGTTTGCCAGTCAGTTATACACATCTTCATTATGAACCAACCAACTCCCCCTCATGAAGTCTAAAAGCAGTCAGTTTTTTATGCCTCCGCCCCGAGGCCGGAGGCATTATGTTTTCGGGTTGTCCGTCCGTACGTGTACGTCCGTCCATATGTCTTTCCGATGTTCGTTAACGCGATATCTCTGGAACACCTTGACAGAATTTCTTAAAATTTGGCTCAAACATCCACTTGGACTCAAGATGAACTGGTTAGATTTTGGTGGACAAAGGACAAAGTTCAAGGTCCCTGTTGACGAATGTCCGTCCGTTCCATCAAGGAAGGGGGCAGGGCTAGGTAAAGGGGGTCATAGCTAGGGATAGGAAGGTCGTAGAGAGTCGAGATTCGAGGGGTAGGTAGGGGTTGTGGGAGGTGGGAGGGGGCGTGGTGAGGGAAAGAGGTGAAGCTAGGGATAATGGGCCGTAGCTAGGGATAGGAAGGTTGTAGAGAGTCAGGGTTCGAGGGTTGGGTAGAGGGCGTAGATAGGGGAATCTGGGTGGTGGGAAGGACTGTGTTGAGGGAGGCGGTGGGGCTAGGGGAAAGGGGCCATAGCTAGGGATAGTAAGCGCATAGAGAGTTGAGGTTCGAGGGGTGGGTAGGGGGAATGGTTGGTAGGATGTGGGTGGTTTAGCGGTAGGGGTAGGACCATTTTCCACATTGAATACGATTATCCGTGTTGTTGCTTAAAGTGTCGTAAGGCTGAATGGCCACACCATTTTGCTGTGGGCTGCAAGGTATTTGCTGCTGACTTGTTGGCGGAGGCATACATCCGCAATGCGGTATTTATTTTTATTTTTTATTTTTTCGATTATATGCATAATAATGGAATACAATTAGGATTTGACTTTTTTTTTTGGTATTCAGATTTGGGAACATATCTAATACAATACAAACGCCAGGCACCGCTACGCCTAACCATGGCTACACTGAAACCCAGCAAACAGCAGTGGGTATGTCAACAATGAAGCAATGCAAATTCAAGATTATCATTTGCCAAAAGGAAAACAGTCCTGCAACTTCACATGAGTATCGCACAGTAACGTTACAGCAAACACATTCATTTGATAGGAATACGCATGGAGCCACTTTGGAACGGATAAAAGCTGAAGATGGCAACCAGCTTTGAATGCAGACCGGCCTTTCTTTGTCCAAACGTAGCTCTGCCCTTACAGAAAAAACACATGAGGTTCACGTGTCCACATCTTTTACCACATGTGGTGAACATGTGGACACATGTTAAATTTCACATGTGATAACATGTGGAACACATGTGAAACCCATGGGAAGCGTGGTTTTGGAACATTTTCACATGTGGAAAACATGTTATCACATGTTATAACGTGATAACATGTGGAAAACAACATTTACATGGGTTTCACATGTAATCACATGGGAATTTACATGGGTTTCACACATGTCACATGTGAAAATGTTCCAAAACCCAACACGTTCTCACTCCGAGGGCATAGCATATTGACGCTTTGTCCCGTCCCTTGTGCGTCGCTTGTTACTAACATGGTACCCTTGAGCGACCCATGAAACGACTTGGGCTTTCCGACTAAACTCAATGTAAACCCATGGAAGTCATCTTTGACGCTTATGGCAACTGCTCCCCCATTAGCCTAACTGCTCCCCCATTAGGGTCTGGGGGGAGGTTAGGTTTAGGCGTGGGGGGTGGGAGAGGTTAGGTTTAGGGTTAGGGTCTGGGGGAGGTTAGGTTTAGGCATGGGGGGTGGGAGAGGTTAGGTTTAGGGTTAGGGTCTGGGGGAGGTTAGGTTTAGGCGTGGGGGGTGGGAGAGGTTAGGTTTAGGGTTAGGGTCTGGGAGAGGTCAGCTCCTCCCCCCAGACCCTAATGGGGGAGCAGTTGACTAATGGGGGAGCAGTTAGGCTAATGGGGGAGCAGTTGCCATAAGCGTTGCCATAAGGCAAAGCACATGTGTTCCACATGTTTTCACATGTGAAATTTAACATGTTTTCACATGTGATCACATGTGATTTTGCACATGTGATGTTCATGTGGTTTTTCTGTAAGGGTGGTCAGTAAAAGAAAGGGACTCGCATTTGTGTCATCTTCACGTGCAAAGCTGGGTGAAAAAATGCCAACAAAAGAATCCGCCAACACGTGTCCACTTACTCACTTACTAGGGATGCCACGGTGTGGACATTTTCCCACCGGGTAATAAACCCGTGACAGCACCGGTGTTACCGGTTACACCGTATTAAAAAAAAAAAAAACACTCCAGAGCTCCTCAGCAGTCCTCACGGTCCGGATTTTTTATTTAACTGCTCTCAGTCCGACACACCCGTCAAGATAGTCACCAATACAAGCGTGGTAGGGATGTCAGGTTAACCACAGAGAATAGTTTGGAGCGGTTACATTTGTCAGTCTATAAATTAGGCTACTTTGCACACAATCCTTTCTACCCCATGTTTCTCCCCCAGTCAGTCAGCCTCTCCCATCACTGCTGCTGCACGCTGTTGTGAGCGCTGTCTGTCAGCCTCACATAACGTTAAACACTGGGGACAGATCTCCTCCTGGAGAAAAGAAACTAACGTCATTAGCCACAAATCTGGTGATTTTTTTCTGGCCATGGGATTAACGTGACCAGCAAGCAGCAGTAAGCCAGGCAATGACGATAGCCGAGTAGCATCAGCATGTGCTTTTATCACAGCTAAGTCATCAATGCTAACTATTACCATCAATGTTAGCGGAGGTTTAGCTAACATATTAGCATCAATGCTAGCGGAGAGTTAGCTCTGTTAAAACCACATTTCCAGAGATGGCAGTGGCAAGAGAATACACACAGGCTTAGATAAGGGTCTTACCTATATGTGTATGAGGGGGGATTGTGTTCACAACATGTACAACTAACGTTACTTGCTGGTCTGTCTAACCAGAGATATGATGCACTCAGACAGCCAGGATAGAGGGAGCGCTTGTAATATACACCAGCGCAGCTGAGCGCATGCTGAAACTGTCACGAGCGGGTGGAGTTGAAGGTGTTACCGGTGGGCATGTTATGTAATCGGTGCATGCCTCACCACCGTGTAACACCGGTAACACATAATACTGCGGCAAGCCTATCACTTACTGTAACATATTTTTCAAAATGTTTTTAAGTACTTTATGGTATAGACCAGATGCACTGTAGATCAAGCAGACTAGGTTCAGATTTTGCACACTTGGTTGGTTGTCAAGCCATAGCTTCTGGGAAGTGCATGTGTCTCAATTGACATGCACATCCATTTACAGTATAACTATGACCCTTACATCCATTCCTCATGTGGATCTGCACTGTTCAATGAGCATCCTGAACAAAGTGTTTCAAATACTGCATATAATGAGGGGGGAGGGGGGAGAAACAAACCACAACAACAAGTGAGCAATATTCCTTGAGGATGGAAAAACAGTGAGCAAAATGATATTCCTGGTTGCCACTTTACCCCGCTAGCCAGGCGCTTCTCGCTCATACTGAGCATTAGCGCCCGGCGAACGTCAATGCATTTCCCATCAAACAATTGTGCCGCTCTCACATCTAGGTATAAAAGCCAACCCTTACCTGAGCCAAAAACGTGAAGTGAAGACGCTATCCGATGCGCAACATCCTCTTGACTCTTCCAAATTGTTGCATAAAATCCACTTTTCTGTCTTTGAAAAACCGAAAATCATTCATCTGGAGCAACCCGGACAACGACTCACTGTTTACTCACTGTATACTCACTAATGCCCCCCACACTTCCGAAATGGTATTGCACCTAATTTTTCGGTTTTTCAAAGACAGAAAAGTGGATTTTATGCAACAATTTGGAAGAGTCAAGTCACCTGCGGGACTAAGTTTACGGGGTGGGAGAAAACGGTTTCTTTTCAGATCAAGCACTCACATTGTCGGTGTCGCCATTGCATCATATTCATGCATGCAACTTATTTGAAGACAATTTGTTGTGGATTCTGTCCCATCTGTTTGCTGTTGTTTTGTTTTGTTCTTTACTTGGGTACTGTGTACCAGGGTAGGAAATTAGCAGGGGCTCAGGGCAAAATGCCCCTAAAAAAAAATCTAGAATTGCCCTTGGAATTGAGGTGATGGGGGCTTTTAAATGCCCCCATAAAATAAAGATTTTAATACTTTCTGTATTTTAACATTATTCTAGCAAAGCCTGAATCGAAAATGGCCAGCTAGGCATCCATACAACCCCCGCCCCTCCTCCTACTAGCGTTATTGACCTCAGTAACAGGCAGCACAAGCTAGCTGGCCAGCTAGTTCACTCATGTTTTTGTCAAGTACATTAATAACATGCCAGACAATCAACAGTGTTGTTGAGATAGGAAATGGGGATCTTTAACTGTGATTGTTTATGAACTTTTAGAAATAAAATATGCTTGGATAAGAGTCATTGATTGGTCTGTCATGCTACATAGGTGCAATTAAGGTATTTCCCAACATTTGATAAAATTGCCCTGGAATTATCCAAAATGCCCCCGAAATATATTTCACAGGGGAAAAAATAGCCCTCGTTTAAAAAGGTTAATTTCCTACCCTGGTGTGTACACCCAATTGTTGATGATACTAAACCGATGTCTGAAATGAAACGATAAAAAAAAAGATATACAACATACACATAGTTTAAACCAGGGGTGTCAGACTCATATTAGGTAGAGGGCCGGATTTGTTCAACTGAGACCCCATGGGGGCCGGATTTTTTTTTTTACTAAAATCAATTCAACTCATTTACCCATTTACTTCACAAAAGAAATACTGCTCTTTCCATTTCTCTTGAAACTGCCTGCATTCCGTGTCAACCTTTCTCTTTTTTGACAGCATCTTGTTGATTCCTTTGTTTTTTGGTAGGTAGCCGAATGCGCGATTCAATTCCAGCGTGGCATCATGGCGGCTTTGTTTACACCTGATGACCTACTGACATACTTCCTTGTAGTGCAGGTTAATTAACTTATGAATGAACTCTTAGCTTGCTTATTAGCTACATGTAGTTCATGATAATGGGGTGTGAATTTAATAATAATAATAATAAAAATAATAATAATAATAATAATAATAATAATAATAATAATAATAATAATAATAATAATAATAATATTCCAAAACATCTCGCGGACCGGATGAAACCTGATCCGGCCCGCGGGCCGTATCTCTGACACCCCTGGTTTAAACATAAATCACCACTCATGCCCCTACTGATGGGTAAACTGGTTGTGTGTTGCTCACAAAATGTTATTGCCCTTAAGTTTACATGCGCACGCATGTGTGTGTGCCCCTTAAGTTTACATCAGTGCCTATGACATCATCAGTGATGTCATAAGAGATGACATCATCACGGATGACATCACCACTGAACTTATTATAGCCTCAGCCAGGAAGGATGACATCATCACTGATGACATCATCACTGATGACATAACATCATTAGGTAATTAGGGCAATCAATCTAATTAAAAAATCCGGCTCTGTCAGGTCACCCGCACCCCCTGAAAGTTTCAGCCCGATCGCACGTAAAACGGCATAGCTGTGGCCAGCACAAGAATTGAAACAGAGAAACATTGCCCACATGCTCCCTTTTATAATAAGGATATAGATATTATGTGGTTGACTACTGTTCAAGAGATATGGGTGCATTTCTAAATCCAATCTGATGCTCTACACTGAAATAAGAGCGCGGCTCTACGGTACATTACAACGGCGCTCCCAATTTACGAATGGTCCATTATGCGCTCTGGCACTCGGAGTAGCTACATTTAATTATTATTTTTAAATGTGATTGATTAAGAATAAAATATTTAGTCAAATGTTGCATTAATTAGCCCTTTGACCCAGTGTTTTACACCACTTGGCATTGGGTCTAACATCAAATCTTAGCTGTTCAGCCACTTGTAGCTAATTGCTCAATTATACATTTTTATTTTATTTCGATTTTTTTTAAAGAATACACTTTATTTGTATAGCTCTTTTTAAATCAAATGTTAGGAAGTGCTTTGCAGCATGAAAAATGCAAAATGTCATCAAGTGTAGCAGGTCTACAAGTGAATAAACAAAATCATTTATTTATAGGTGATAAATAGATAATGAAATCATAAATAAATTAATGTATTTTTTTTACCATTTTAATTCAAATTACATTGTAAATAGATTTTTTTTAACACAGCAGGCATTTACTGTATTGTGATGCGCAAGTTGTATTTTGTCCATTTTGGTTTCTAAAAACAATAGTGTCATCTCATTTACAAGGTTACAACAAGGCTGAGTGCTGTTCTTGCTGCCTGGTTTCCTGACACTTATAGTACAGCTTTAAGCTTAAGGTACACTTAATCTATTGCATCCTAATCATAGTTCCTACAAACAAACACTTACTGTAAGTATGAAGCACTATAATTTGTTACAGATTTTTCTACGAGTAAAAAGTTGGGCAACATGCCTTATATCTTTTTCCCCAGAGATGCTCCCTCCTCATTCAATATGTAAGCCACTACTTACCTCTCTCTCCCTCATTACACTACTCTCACTCATCCCCCCCCTGCACTCACCCCCCCCCCCCCCTCCCATAGCTCCATTCAGTATTGTGCACAAGGAGTGTCCCTCTCAACCTCATTCCGCAACCAGAGCTGCTGGCTGCAGCAAACCATATCATACACATTTTCTGTTCACTCTACCTATAGCCATTTACATTAGTAAATAAGTCCCACCTGCTTAGGTACATGTACTGTAGGAGCTCACACTATAGGAAAGACAGTCAGAGGCACTTTTGGCCACATGCAAGCAGAAAAGCCCTCTGTTTGAGATGTATGACTCATGTTTATAATTGTTTCTGAGGAGTTACACACAGGAAAAAACACAAGGAGTTACACACAGAAAAAAACACATGAGGAGTTACACACAGGAAAACACATGAGGAGTTACACACAGAAAAACACACATGAGGAGTTACACACAGGAAAACACATGAGGAGTTACACACAGAAAAAAACACATGAGGAGTTACACACAGGAAAACACATGAGGAGTTACACACAGGAAAACACATGAGTTACACACAGGAAAACACATGGAGTTACACAGAAAAAAACACATGAGGAGTTACACACAGAAAAAAACACATGAGGAGTTACACACAGGAAAACACATGAGGAGTTACACACAGAAAAAAACACATGAGGAGTTACACACAGAAAAACACGAGGAGTTACACAGAAAAACACATGAGGAGTTACACAGAGGAAAACACATGAGGAGTTACACACAGAAAAAAACACATGAGGAGTTACACACAGAAAAAAACACATGAGGAGTTACACACAGGAAAACACATGAGGAGTTACACACAGAAAAAAACACATGGAGTTACACACAGAAAAAAACACACGAGGAGTTACACACAGGAAAACACATGAGCAGTTACACAAAGAAAAAAACACATGAGGAGTTACACACAGGAAAACACACGAGGAGTTACACACAGAACAAAACACATGAGGAGTTACACACAGAAAAAAACACATGAGGAGTTACACACAGGAAAACACATGAGGAGTTACACACAGAAAAAAACACATGAGGAGTTACACACAGAAAAAAACACATGAGGAGTTACACACAGGAAAACACATGAGGAGTTACACACAGGAAAACACATGAGGAGTTACACACAGAAAAAAACACATGAGGAGTTACACACAGAAAAAAACACATGAGGAGTTACACACAGGAAAACACATGAGCAGTTACACACAGAAAAAACACATGAGGAGTTACACACAGGAAAACACACGAGGAGTTACACACAGAAAAAAACACATGAGGAGTTACACACAGAAAAAAACACATGAGGAGTTACACACAGGAAAACACATGAGGAGTTACACACAGAAAAAAACACATGAGGAGTTACACACAGGAAAACCCATGAGGAGTTACACACAGAAAAAAACACATGAGGAGTTACACACAGGAAAACACATGAGGAGTTACACACAGAAAAAAACACATGAGGAGTTACACACAGAAAAAAACACATGAGGAGTTACACACAGGAAAACACACGAGGAGTTACACACAGAAAAAAACACATGAGGAGTTACACACAGGAAAACACATGAGGAGTTACACACAGAAAAAAACACATGAGGAGTTACACACAGGAAAACACATGAGGAGTTACACACAGAAAAAAACACATGAGGAGTTACACACAGAAAAAAACACATGAGGAGTTACACACAGAAAAAAACGAGGAGTTACACACAGGAAAACAACACGAGGAGTTAAGGTCTTTGCACACACAGTCCGATTGTTTTCGTATGCGTGTTTTTTAATCCGTCATCTGAAAACACAGACGGGTCCCAGCTCGCAAAAATCTATTGACTGATGCGAAAAACGCAGAAAATCTAACCTCGTCCGAAAACTTAAATGACGGACGTAATTGTCGGACTCGGTGTGTCAACGATGATTGACACAAATGAGGTCGTATTCTTTTTATTTTTCGTGCGTCAATTTCAGACGAAAATATGGACTTGGTGTGCAAAAGCTTTTACACACAGGAAAACACATGAGGAGTTACACACAGAAAAAAATGAGGAGTTACACACAGGAAAACAACAGGAGGAGTTACACACAGGAAAACACATGAGAAGTTACACACAGGAAAAAACATGAGAAGTTACACACAGGAAAAAACATGAGTTACACACAGGAAAAAACATGAGAAGTTACACACAGGAAAAAACATGAGGAGTTACACACAGGAAAAAACATGAGAAGTTACACACAGGAAAATACATGAGAAGTTACACACAGGAAAAAACATGAGTTACACACAGGAAAAAACATGAGAAGTTACACACAGGAAAAAAACACGAGACGTTACACACAGGAAAAAACATGGAGTTACACACAGAAAAAAACACGAGAAGTTACACACAGGAAAAAACATGAGGAGTTACACACAGAAAAAAACATGAGGAGTTACACACAGAAAAAAACACGAGAAGTTACACACAGGAAAAAACATGAGTTACACACAGGAAAAAACATGAGGAGTTACACACAGGAAAAAACATGAGGAGTTACACACAGGAAAAAACATGAGGAGTTACACACAGGAAAAAACATGAGGAGTTACACACAGGAAAAAAACACGAGACGTTACACACAGGAAAAAACATGAGTTACACACAGGAAAAAACATGAGGAGTTACACACAGGAAAAAACATGAGGAGTTACACACAGAAAAAAAACACGAGAAGTTACACACAGGAAAACACATGAGGAGTTACACACAGGAAAAAACATGAGAAGTTACACACAGGAAAAAACATGAGGAGTTACACACAGGAAAAAACATGAGAAGTTACACACAGAAAAACACATGAGGAGTTACACACAGGAAAAAACATGAGAAGTTACACACAGGAAAAAACATGAGAAGTTACACACAGGAAAAAACATGAGGAGTTACACACAGGAAAAAACACGAGAAGTTACACACAGGAAAACACATGAGGAGTTACACACAGGAAAACACATGAGGAGTTACACACAGAAAAAAACACATGAGTTACACACAGAAAAAAACACATGAGGAGTTACACACAGGAAAACACATGAGGAGTTACACACAGAAAAAAACACATGAGGAGTTACACACTGGAAAAAACATGAGAAGTTACATACAGGAAAAAACATGAGGAGTTACACACAGGAAAAAACATGAGGAGTTACACACAGGAAAAAACATGAGAAGTTACACACAACTTAGGAGCATAATGTAAGGTGATAATCACATCACAGACACCCAGTTCATAAATGCTGCAATACTTAAAATGCAAAGGCTTCCATCAGTGGGCCATAGGCTCAATCCCCACTGTGTTAACTCAGTTGGTGATAGTGACTTTAACAGACATTTATTGACATGAAAATCTTTGAGTGTATCATTTAATAATTTGCCAATATGTATACAAAATGACAAAGAAGGTAACGCTTAAAATGTATTATTGCGGTGCCAAAAGGTGTGGTGCACCTAAATTATGTGCTGGTGCACCTAAAATAAAAAGTAAGGTGCACCGGTGCGCCTAGTGTAAAAAGGAACCCTGCTCTATTGTCACAAAGGCTTTAATTTTGCGTTAGCGCCCGTTTTGTGCTGGAATAGTGCTGCGCGCAGCGTAAATTGTGGGCGTGTTGCCCCGCTGCGCTCTGCGTCAACTCGGTGCAAAACCATATAGGCGTACTTAAGCCCAAAATTATTCACAGTTGTGATCAGGCCACAGCGTCATATCTGTGACAGCAGATTCCTCCTCGCTGAGTGGGCAAGCAGGGGGACAGAGTGAGAGAGACAAAGAGAGGGGGAGAGAGAACAGAGAGATAGGGAGAGCGAGAGGGGGGGAGAGAGAGCGGGAGAGAATTGGAGGATGAACAAGTTCGGATTCAATATAGATAAACCATTAGAAACTAATAAAAATATGGTGATAATGAAAATTGGTGCTGATGGAACGATATTTCATTTGAAACACATCAAAGGGCTGCCGCGCAGTTGCACAGTAGTGTTGCACGGTTTACCGGTTCCTACCGTCTACCGCGGTGCCTAAACATCACGGTACCTACTATACCAGCTTCTTTAAACGACGCTACTACCGTGAGACACTATACTACCGTGGAACGACGGTGCCAGCAGCACAATTCTTTACCTCCATTCCCGAATTCACTGGTTTCTGCATTCATAATCCTATTCACCTTATGTAGCCACGCCCATTTGACCCAGTTGTGTGGTCGTGTGACGACTTCCGGCAAAAAAAAAAAAAAAAAAAAATGGCTGGCTGCTCCAATATAATCTAACGCTGAATTAACTAATAATTTAGCCAATTGTATGTAACATACCAAATAAAAGCAAACGGCAATGTTTAAGAATGCAACGCCATGTAACTGGCTCGTTAATTCTCGCATTCCAGGGAATTACGTTAATGTATGCGGGTCTTATAGACGTAAATGGCTCGAGCTGCGCTCGGAGGAGAGAAAAGCATCCGAAGCTTTCTTTGTTGGAGTCCAGGTATGTTTTACAAGAAAGTGCTCGTCATTGTCGACGATAACGTTATCTGACCTGGCTAACAGTGGATACTCCGCTTGCTTGCCGTGTACCGAGCTCAAAGTAGTAGGCTACGTTCTTTGTTTTACCCCCTGCGATGTCCGCTACAAAAACAACTCTGTTCCTCGACGATCTTTTGTATTTCCCGCCGTGACCGCCGGAAGTGTTAACACGACCCGGAAGAATTTGGCCCACCCCCACGTATGAACATAAGGTGAATATTGACGTTAGCGCACCCTCTTCTGGAAGCAACAACTGTTCTATGCGGCTCTGAGGAAGGCAAATTATAACATTAAATGTGGAGCGCCAGCTGCTATCCATTAGCGTACAGGTTGCTATTTGTAGCTCAGCCAGAAACAAAGATCTCTGGCTCAGCTGACAGGAGTCTCGAGACAGACACACGCATTTCACGAACACAGAAACGTCATCACCGCATGGTGAAATGTTGTGTTTAGGGCACGTTGTCACAACAAAATAACACGTGGGACCGCTGAGTAGCGGTTGTAACGTTAGCAGCATGGACTGTATATTTAGCAGCCTCGCTCTGTCTGTCTGAATAATGTCCTCCTCCGCAGCATCAAGTGACTGCGAGTTAGCTAGCAATGGACAGGAAGTTAGGTGTAGCTGTGCCAAGCTGCCCAGCGTTAGGTAGGAAATGGATAGGAAGTTGGGCTGTTCTGCCTTCAGAGTAAAAGCATAGTGCCGGTGCAGCTTTGTCTCAAAATAGTAGTACAGTAAAAAATATTAAACATACAACTCTGCAATTAGCTTACAGTATGCTCAACAGTTTTAAGTTGATATTTATTCAACAGCTATTTAGTCAATGTCAATATCTTGCTTTCCATGTTGCATTAGTCCAGACTAGACTTTTAACTAAATCTTGGCTGAGTTTGATAGACTATACTATAGATTGTCTTGCTTATTATTGTCAATGTAGTTTTTGGCCTTGTTATTGTTTGTGTTCCTGTTATGTTGCATTGTGTCTTTCTTTTTTGTGTGCACAGTGCGCACCACCCCCAACTAGGAAGATCATTTTCTCCCTGAGAATATTATCTACCGTATCTATCTATCTATCTATCTATCTATCTATCTGTCTGTCTGTCTGTCTGTCTGTCTCTATCTATCTATCTATCTATGAGGAGTGATCCAGTCTATTTTGCTGAATAAATGCTAGTGCTGCTGTGTCATTTTGTTGTGCACGCGCAACGCGTTTATAGTAGCCTAGTCTATGAACACCGTTGCAAGTTGACGTTTATACTAGTCAGAGAACACTGCACACCCTTAGAACTGTGGCTAGCATTACAACAACAAGCATGCACTAGGTTAGCAAACATACACAGAGAGACTACAGCGAGCTAGAGAGAGAGATTGCAAGCTGCGTTAGCATCTCAACTAACTCCTTAGCTTATTAGTCACTGACAACAACAGTGTGCAACACATGTCTTGTCTTGTCTTGCCTACCTGACTGCTGTTGGCGCAGTTCAGTTTGACGCTGCTTCTTCTTCTTTTTTTCATGGCCAGAGGGATAAACACGCTTCATATTTCAGAGAGCAAACTTGTACTGTCTCCAAACAAACAAACAAACACTTGCTGTAATGGCGAGGGTGCGTGCATACAAACTGCCAAAGAGTGTTGAAGGCAAGAAGTGTTTAAACACTTACTTTTTTGGCCAATGGGACAACAGCACAGGACCGTGACAGCCAATCAGAGGTGTCTCTTCCAGGCCAAAATGGCAGCAGGCTTGCTGCCTGTGTGTGTTGCAATGGAAGGATAGATTAGTTGGCACTACTGATCAACGCAATTTCTTTTGCACAATCTGCGGGGGCGGGCCCTTTTTCTGCTTTGGTAGTGTGTCTGTCTGTCACTTCTGAGAGAGAGAGAGAGAGAGAGAGAGAGAGAGAGAGAGAGAGAGAGAGAGAGAGAGAGAGAAACGTTTATTTGAGCTGTGCAGTGCAACAAATGGTTAGAGAAGCATAATAGTATAGACGGTTTTAACTTGACAACAATAACAAACGTCGCAACCCACCTGAATATCCGGTTTACTTCCTGTAATCTCTCTCTCTCTCTCTCTCTCTCTCTCTCTCTCTCTCTCTCTCTCTCTCTATCTGTGTTATTGTAAATTATAAAACGGCTCTCTCAAATCAAGCAATCTGATTGGTTCACAGCCATTGTATAATTCCAGTAACCGAGTTCAATAACCCATGGCCATGGGTTATTGGTTGCCATGGCAACTCTCTTACTAAAAGGCAGCTCTGCGCTCGAGCTCCGTGTTGGGCTTTCCAGAAAGCGCTCAGCTTCTCAGCAAGCGCCAGGATTGGCCAATGTCAACTTCAGTCTCCAGAACGATCCAATCAAATCACCCGCACGTCTATCTTCTTGCTAGAGGTCCTGCCTTACAGTAGTGTCAAAACAAAAAGCTACTCGCTTGCAGCCAGACGCATGATGGCGCAACTCTCTTAGGCTTTGGTTACCTCAAAAACAAAATGGTGGAGACAGCTTTCAGATCCTTGTGAATCGATCTTCGCTTATAACTTTACTAATACTTCGCAGAAAATGATGTTTTGTACAAGAATAGACGCGGGCTAATGTCTTCTTTGCAAAAAAAAGGCTGTTAACCCCGCATTTAACCCCGCATTTAACCCCGTAACGTTAGTTGGTGTCGGGCTTTGCAGAAAGCACTCAGCTTCTCAGCAAACGCTGAGAATGCAGCGCTGCGCTCGAGCTGCCTGTCGGGGTTTCCAGAAAGCTCTCAGCTTCTCAGCAAGCGCCAGGATTGGCCAATGTCAACTTCAGTCTCCAGAACGATCCAATCAAATCACCCGCACGTTCTTGCGGTCCCGCCTTACAGTAGTGTTTCATCTATCAGAATACCATGCCAGTCGGACTTATAGTATTATTATTATTATATTATTATACTTGGAAACCGTTTTATAAAAGCAATATAGCACTCGAGCTGCGTGGTGTTGTGGCTGGTGTTGTGGCTGATAAGTTGTTATCCCACTCGGCCTGCGGCCTCGTGGGATAACAGCTTATCAGCGGGATATATTCGCCACAACACACTTGCTCTCATGCTATATTGCTTAAATATCTGCATATATATATATATATATATATATATATATAGATAGATTCCCCTGTGGTAGTTTAATATACTGTAGACATTTGTGTTCAACAAGATAATCTTCACAAATGAACAGGACACCACTTTTAGGATTTTTGAAGAGTAAGTGCAATCGCCACAAAATACTTCAAAAATCCTACAGTAAAAGTAGTATCTTGCTGAACGAGAAAGTATCATAAAATGTTGTTGCCTGCCAGATGATTTGTTTTCACATAACCTTCTGGAAAGCCGTTTAAAAGGGACAGGCACTTTAAAAAAAATACTTGGCAGGTGATTGGATGACCTATATTATCTGTCTATCACAGGCTCGCTTCTCCTCATCACACCTAAATCCCGGCCGTATAGCTGCCTCTGGGTCTGGACGCTGATTGGTGTGAAGCACTGGTGTTTCGGATTCAAACCAATAGATCAGAGCGTGGCAAGATGATTTGTCATGTGATTGTGATCTCATGATCTCGCACGAATCCAGTTGCCTTGCAAGGTTACTTATTTCAGTCATTTAATCAGAAACTCATTAAAAAAAAACATTGGCTTCGAGACGAAGCACACCCACCGCCCCACACCGTGCTCTTTTTGGCTGCCGTTGAAGACTCGATCGCTGGGAACTTGCCGTCTAAACTGACTGTCCCTGGGGAAATGGGTCAGTCCCTAAAAGGTTAGAGTCTGTCACTCTGTGGGAGGGAGGTCAGCTGTTCACAGAGATTAAGATCAGCCAGTGCTTAGAGTCTTTGGAGAATCACCCACAGTGAATGAGAGGCTTGGAGAGTGAGCTGTGCTGGGTGCAATTATTGTGAGATCTATAATAGTTATAGTTCATTTGTGTCACAACACTGAAATAGCAGCATTGTGTTCCTGTCAGTGGCACAAGGTGTGACTGCTCATTAGTGTTACAGTATATTGTGCTGTAATAAATAAGCAAATAGCATCTAAAAGGCTACTTCAGAGATTTCAAGCACAGTTAATAGTGTCAGCGGTGGAAAGAGTACTAGAACATCCTACTTGAGTATTGTTACTTTGCTGACTTTTTACTCAAGTAAAAGTACTGGTGTAAAAATGTACTTAGGCAAAAGTAAAAAGCAACTCATTAAAATGTACTCAGACATCATCATCATATCATCATCATCATCATCATTAAATACAATTGCGGGTTGGCGGGTTGCAGGCGGGCGGTGTTAGTCACGATTTTGTGGGCGGGCAGTGTTAGCCACGTTTTGACAAAACGTAACGCAAATCGTTACATCATCAGTGACATCAAAAGTGATGTTATAAATTCCACAACATGTTGTTCCCATAGAGACACTGCATGAAATAGGCCACGCCCATCACGGGGGAACTCGCTCCGTTCACTCCCATTCACCAGCGTCATTTTCCTTGAATTAAACATAGCTAAAAGCTGTTGTGTGGTGGGCTGCGCAGACAACAAATGTAAAAAATCGCCAATTAAAGTTTTTTTGCAAAACCGAGCAAAACAAGGAAGCCATTGAACATTCGCGAGAAGAAAATGTGGATTTAGCTGTCAAGGAAGTAAGTTGGAGTGTTCATCTTCCATATGATCTTTGTGTGCAACTACGTGACATAGGAGAACGCCAGCGCATCTGATGCCATCTGTCTGATGTTACACCAGCGTTATTTTTATTAATTTAAACATGCCTAAAAGCTCATGTCATAATATTTCACTTCAGGCCACTGTGTGGGATCATTTATCCGGCGTTGTTTGGGCAATGAAAAGGGACACTGCTCCAGGCCAACTGAGTTCATTTTCTCTATGTACCTTTCCCTCTCTGTTGGAGGAAGTGTACTGAAATAATCTTTTGACATTATCTAAAAAGAAAACCCCACAAAACTATTTCTATCTGACGAGAGTTCCTCCATTCACCCTGGTTAGCCGCGGTTTGTTTTTCTAGCTGCAGTCGTCAGGCAGTGCTTCCTTGTATTTTCCCCCGTCTTGGGCGTGGCTTCTGAATGATGACGCATTTTGCAGTGTCTCTATGGTGCATCATCTCGGACGACATGCGGCAAAGAACCCGTGTCGGTCGCACACAAAGGACGCACCAGCATCAGTGATTTGTAACACAAATCGTGACATCATCAGTGACATCATAAATCCCACATGCTGCGCCCATGGTGCATCGTCTCCAGAGTTTCCACCCTAGAAATCAAGCATGCGAGCTACACAGTGACATCATCAGTAATTTGTAATGCAAATCGTGACATCATCACTGAGTCCCCAGGGTGGGACTTACACAGAGGCCATGGCCACCGTTGCCCCTCCCTCTGGCCGTGATGCCCTGAGATCCCTAAGGCCACCTTGGCAGTGCCCTGCTACTAGCCGCATCAGTGATCTCAGTTGAATTTAGCCTGCCCTATGCAAACTAAGGATGTTTCAGAAAAAAATTCAGAAATTCAGAAAAATCACTCTTCACGGGGTCAATAGAGCAATGGCCTTTGTGCCCTGGCATCTGGCCTTGTGCCCTAAAAAACAATATGCAACGCCGAAGGCCAAATGGCCTTGCCCCAAAACTACAACTAATTATATAAAAGGGAGTAAGTGGGCTCTCTTTGTCTGTTTGTTTGTTTACAATTTTGTCCCACATTGTGATGTCACTGATGATGTCACAATGTCTATGACATCATCACTGATGTCACTCAAGCAATTGTGATGTCATCATGTCTATTGCATCATCAGTGATGTCACTCGAGCACTCCGTGATGTCATCAGTGATGGTCACTCGAGCAATTGTGATGTCATCAGTGAGTGATGTCATCAGTGATGCGAATATTGCAGGCGAGGCCATGCAGCATTCATTCAGGTGAGTTACAAAGTTGAGTACCGGTAATTGTGCGCTGAGTGACGTCACTTGAGCACTCCATGATGTGATCAGTGATGGTCACTCGAGCAATTGTGATGTCATCAGTGATGCGAAGCATAGCAATTGTGCGCTGCCCAGACAAGGCCACGCAGCAGCCAAGCTGCGGGTGATGTCGAGCAGCATCCGAGCAGCGTATGCGAGCCCGCACAGCGGGGGAGCTGCAGGGCGGGCAAGGCCGCACAGCGGGCGAGCCTAGGAATCGAGCGCGCATAGCGTGCAAGATATGTAGTTTTCCAAAAGAGAATTACATGTCTTATTACATGTGAACCTCCTGGACATTTTGCTGGACCAAAACTATTCATTGTTTAGCCTACAGTTGACTAACCTCACAATTAATTATAAAAGGCACAAGTTTTGATTGCTCAGTCAGTACTCAAACAAGTCTGTCTGATACTGTAGGAGAGCATTAATGCACAACGTGTGCATGTAACCCCTGGTGAAATACTGGGCTGCTAGAGCCAAATAACATAACAATATCTCACACAGAGAAGACATGGAGTTCTGATAATGAGCCAATCAATTATTTGTATCTGCCCGGGTGACAGATGGCTCTAACCAATCAGCGAGGTTAACTCACTGCCTGCTAAATGCCACAGGAGGTTTTCCAGAAGATTCCTCCCCCAAAGCAGAGGTACAGCACCAGTTACAACATCACCCACAGTATCAGCACGAAACACAACCACCTGCTCCATCACCTCCTAGAGTGGCTGCCATAAAAGGATGAAGACTATAAAGCAGGTGATTAATTTCAAGTGTCAGGTGATTAGGCTGTGAACTCTGCACTAATACCAGGACTAATAGCAGGAATAATAGCAGGAAAGCTAATATTCCTATGGAAAACTCACTAGCAAACTAAATCTTAAGTCCTTACTGTAGTTAAATATAATGAAACACTTCAAACGTTGAAACAGCTTTCTATATCAAATAGCTAGAAGCCCTTTAGATTGCAGTCTGAACCAGACATAATGAGACAAGTGAATAGTGAATATAACTTATGACTGAACTCCACCATAATCAATCATGGCTGGCTCTTTATTTATTGATATTGCAGTTAATTACCTGAAATACTTATTAATTGACATGTACGTTGATCTGCATCTGCAATATAATGAATGATAATTACAGTACATGCAGGGTTATTATCTGTTTAATTTAAATTATCAGGTAAATTAACTAATTAATTAAAAAATATTTTGTATATAAAAAGTTCTACACTAAAACTAGCACTAACTATTATTTATAGAGAATTAAACTGCTGTTTGTTACTCTGATTCTATGATAGTTGAAAAGGAATCTAATCTAATTTAGACCAACACTTAATATTTTATTACAAATCACAGCCTGTAAAATATGTAGCCTAGGCTAAGCCCATACCATCTTCCTACTGTACAATGGCTGCAATGCCTTCAGGCGATATTGCAGAGAGTACAAGAAAAAGCGTTCCTCACGTAGCTCTTTAACATTTCATTTGTTGTGGGATTTCTTGTTCTTACATGTGATTTTGAATTAGTCATGCTTTGTTCCTTGCTTGTAAAGCTTGAATCCAAACGACTGAATACACTTTGATACCGTGAGCGATTTGTGTGTGTATCTTTTTTAGTTAGATATCAAGTGAGACCTTCATAGACCTTCAAAATTACCGTAAGCTTCTTAACATTCTTATAGGGAGCTTATTTGTTTCCTATTTATCTACTTATTTATGCAACACTCATTTGGTGCCCTGCTCTTGCCTTTTCTACTTCAGGATGAACATGCATATTTTATGCGGTGTAGTCTGCCTCTGTGTTTATTTACCGTCTGTTCCTGTGAAAAACCTATACTGACCCTTTCAACAGCTCACATTACATAGAGGAACATAAGTGTTGCACATACTTTTTACAAGCTGCCATCCAATCATTTAAGTTTACTTTCTTATCCATTCTCTACCTGGTTTATATTGGGCAACATCAGTCACCGCCCCTGTAATTGCACTTGACTAACAGCCCACTGACTCAACCTTCTATTGACCTGTCTCTCCTCCGAGTGGTGCAGGTCTGCGTGGCACAATTTAGTTGCCGGAGAAGCATCAGGTCCTGGCTTCACACCCAGATGTCACAGTCTGTAAATGTAATGATCAACTTAAAATTTCTTGTGAGCAGCAGGAGACCCTGGTGGACAGAAAGAAATACAGAAAGTCTCAGGTTCTATCCCAGCAACGTGTCCTTGAGCAAGATGCTGAACTCCTTAGCTTGTATCATAAATCCCTCTGGACAAGAGCAGAAGCTAAAAAGAGCTTAGAAATGGTGTGCAGGGCAAGCGTGTGTGTTTATGTGTTTGCTCAAAGTAGTCCAGCTGTGCAAGGCATGTGCCATTAATGGTTTTGAATAGTTTTCACTAATTCACATTTTACGAAACCTTAAGGAGTTAATTAACTTGATCTTGAATCTTATCACCATACGTGCATGTCTGTAATAGATTTGATTTGATTTAGAACAACGTCCAACTGAAACTCTGCTGGGCGCTTCAGCGAAAATAAAATCTAACCAGGAACTGTGATGTGAAGAGCCTTTATCAGTTCCTGACACAAGATATTGTAAATGCACAGCTTAAGCCCCTAATGGAAATGAGAGTAAGAGAGCAAAGGGAAAATGCTAATATGTAGTTTAGACATCTATGCTGAAGACGTCTTCTGTATGAAGACGTCTTAGGAAAAAGCAAACTGTGTTAATTCCATTTGGACCTAGTGGTGGCTAATTAGATTACTGCTTAAGTGTCATGTTTGTCAGGTTTAGAGATGTAAATGGAAAGCATTAAATGTATCCTCTAAGGCTACATGTAAAGAGGTAGTAAGTGAGCGCTCCCTGGCTAGCAGAGAGCTCATGAAAGTGTTGAACAGAATTTGTGGCTGATTTAATCCAATACAGATCGCTACCGGCCCACATGCCTGTGAGTACGTGGGTGGCTTGAATTAAAGTAACTGAATATTTTGTGCCACAATGAGCACTGCAAGTATTTGGACAGTGAAATACTGTTTGATGCTTTGCCTCCATTCTTTTTCTACTTTGAATGCATAATTGTATAATGCTAATGAGGTTAGTTAGTTTTAATTTGAGGGTATCTTCAGAATTAATATTATATTCAACAAAGCACTTTTTGTTGTTGTTGTTTTACTGTTAGATCCATTGTGTGCACATATGGTGCCAGGAGACACACGTCTATGTAGGTACCTCTCCATGAATAAGGGGGTTGTGTGGCTCCAGAAAGCATGGAGAGAGGCCAGCAACAGTGAAGCAGCGTTCACCTGTTCAGCACCACGGCCAGCTCCACTCTGCTCTGCTCTCCCCTGCCAAGCTACACCACAAGCAGCTGGTGGCAATCTTCAATTACAACACCTGATCCGCATTAACTCATCAGCCCCCCAACCCTGGAAGCCAGCAGGTGTATGAGGAAAAGAGACAGCTCGCTGGTGCCTGTGGGTGGGGCTTGACTTGTCCTTTGGGGCTGACACTTTGGATCTGGTAGTTGAGAGGTGGGGGGCGCAAGGAAGCTGTAAGGACAGGAGGACACCTGGTAATCAAGTTGCCTATAAGAGTGCTTAATAGTTTGTGATTTGAAGTTTCTCTTCCTGTGAATAAGGGACATTTCTGTTGAACTCTGGAGCCATGTGTGGCCCCACCGGTCCAGGATTGAATGTGGTCAGAGCCTTCACTCTTGTGCCTCCCTTAATCTATCTCCCGTTCTACTTTCCGACAGTCTAAGTAAATAAAACAAGGGCAAATTCAGCCCCAGACCACGTGCGGCGTGTGGCAACCGCAGGCGCAGGCATCCCTGGGTTGTGGCTAGATGGGGTGTGTGTGTGAGAGAGAGAGAGAGAGAGAGAGAGAGAGAGTGAAATAAGTAATACTGTAAGAATAAGTAAATAAGTAATAAGAAAAAATCAGTGTTCACTGTTTACACAAGTTCCAAGTTTATTTGTATTTGTATATATCATTTTTAACTACAGTGTCCACATTTTTCTACTTTGTATTTTCATTCATTTATACCCTTACTTGTATATATTTCGTTCAACAACCATCAAGCACAATTTTCTCTTTGCACCTTTGAAGTTAAAGTGTATACTCTTATGTACAGCTGTTTCTGTTTACACACCTCCTTAATATATATTTAATTGGAAGCATACTCTTAAGCTAACTTATGTATATTATATTTGAGTGCAATGTTACACTTCTTTATTGTCCTAT
The DNA here is from genome assembly GCF_964638095.1 of Poromitra crassiceps. NCBI lineage: Eukaryota > Metazoa > Chordata > Actinopteri > Beryciformes > Melamphaidae > Poromitra > Poromitra crassiceps. Next base: position 103,101,737 of record NC_139623.1, read on the forward strand.
ATCTTTATATGCACATTTTTGCTTTTGTTTTAGTTTTCATTTTACACTTGCTTTGGCAATGTATACGTATGTTTCTCATGCCAATAAAGCCCCTTTGAATTGAATTGAATTGAGAGAGTGAGTGAGAGTGTCCCCCTCCAATGATGATGACAGGTACCCAATATGTTGCATGCATTTCTGATCACCAATACTATTATTATTTTTAGGGCTTTATAGCATGAATGAGAGATGAATAGGGGGGGCAGCTATTATTGTTTTTGTAAAAATGGCAGCACTCAAAGCATGCAATAATACAGTCCACAGCAACTATAGATAGCCTACTAAGAAGTAACCTGACGCTGCCAGATGGACGGTTTAGCTCCACATACGTTTCACTAAACCAGTCGATCTGGGAATGCAGTAACCCGACCCGCTGACGGAGGCGGGCACTTTTTCCAAGCTACTTGGCAGGTGATTGGATGACCCATCTGTCTATCACCGCTGGTGCGTGTTAACTTCAACCAATCAGATCGCCATGCCTCTGACGTCACGTTTGCGACCAGAGGAAGGTGCCTGTCTATCATTGATTGAGTACTCACCGTCCTCATCCTCGTAAAGTCGCTTTCAAAGCATGATTATAAGATTATAGATTATAACGAACTAGTTGTGTGGCTTAGCCTTCCCAAATGTTGAGTGTCGTTTTTTTTATTTAATACATAGAATTGGGAACATTACATTCAATTTCATTCAGACTGCCTGTCACTTCCGCGGCGGCAGCCATGTTGACGAGTGAAAAGAACTACAAAGACCATGTACCCACTACTTGCCCAGACGAGCCTAAGCCCGCCTAAGGCTGCCGCTGATTCGTCGAGCCGGCATGGTTCGGCCAATCATCTTAACTGCCTGTGCATGACAAGATGGATTACGTCGAGAGAATCTCTTTTGATCTCGCGAGGTTATCCATCTTGCAAGCAAGGTTAACTAAGAAGGACTACCCCTAAAACCGCCGCGTTACACACATTAAACTGGAACAGAGAGATGACTAACATTACCCACAGGTAAGTTGGCCACCCACAGTAAAAACCTCAGACTTTTCTTCCTCTCCTTTTCCGCACGACATACAGGGGCAGGAGGGAAACATTTAACATGAATGAAATGAGGGTTAAAACGTAACTCGCCCAGCTGGCGAGAACCTTCCCCCCGGGGTGCTTATGGCACCGTCCGACTCCCCGGGTAAACAATGGCTTTTGGTCGGCGGTGCTGATAGCAAATGGCGGCGGGCTAAAAACTGGAGAGCGGTGAGTCCTGGGCCCTGTCTGCAACGCTGTCCCCCCAAACGTCTCCTCCCACAGCAGTGGTGTGTGTGTGTGAGTCTGTGTGTGCTCGTCGAAATGAAGGCAGCGGCCCAAGCGGGCGGGGTCAGGCGTATTGAAACACACCACCCCCTTCGGGAAACGAGAGTGGAAGTCATCCAGCGTCCCCGAGAGTGTAAAGCGTCCTTACCGTTCTATGACTGACTGATCCTCACTGAAATACTAATCAGATGACCCGTGCTTCGCACATGGTAAAAAGGTGCTGAGAGGGTGTCCACCCGCTATGCCGACCACCCGCAATGCCGACCTTAGGTTAGGCATGGCGGGTGGAAGAGGTTAGGTTTGGGGTTAGGGTCTGGGGGAGGTTAGGTTTAGGTGTGAGGGGTGGGAGAGGTTAGGTTTAGGGTTAGGGTCTGGGCGAGGTTAGGTTTAGGTGTGGAGAGAGGTTAGGTTTAGGCATGGGGGTTGGGAGAGCTTAGCTCCAGCCGGTCCACTGACACGCTGCACGCCGCCTCGCTCAGCTGGTTCTGCTTGTGGGCTATCAGCATTGCGGCCTGTCGGCACATAGACGTTGCACCGCTGAGAGTTGAATGGAATACCCACTCGAATGAAAACCCAAGAAAACAAAGAAAAACTCCTGAAAGTCTGGGTTATCAGCCCAGCTTTGAACTATAGACCCTTTGGAAGTTGGAAACCCTCATTAGTGTTTTGCTTGCACCTGTGTTTACCCTGCCTTTTCAACACAAAATGGCCCCCGTGAAAAGGGTGTATTGTGCATGCACAGAACTCCAATTTCAGAATGCACTGTTACAACTGTTGCGGTAACTTCCCATTAATGTAATAAACCATCCACATACCGTAACTACTTGCAGCTAATGGTGTAATAATCCTGTTAACATAATCAATTTCCCATTCATGTAATAGAAGCTACTATCAGCGTAACTTTTATTCCATCATTGTAACAATTATTACCGTAGATTTACTGAGTTTTATTGCTTTAGGAGGTTGAAAGTTTCACTCTCAACATACAACTGACCTGATGATGTAATAAGAACAACAAAAAATCCATTACACAACTGTCATCCATTCAAAAATGATAAAAGAGGTATTTGGTGAGCTTTGGAAATAGCTTATATTGCCAATCAGTGGGCTTTAGCATTACAGTCAAGCATTTAGTTCCTCCTCCTCTATACGGGACAAAGTTATTACATTAATGGTGGTAAACTTTTATAACATTAATGGGAAATGTATTACGCTAACAGGATTATTGCATCATTTGCTGCCAATTGTTATTATGTTAATGGTTTATTTTGCATTAATGGGAGGTCATTAGTTTATTCTTAAATTTTCTTTAGTATGAATGGCATTATCATTTAGAGACAAATTTATCAGGGCCTTTTTGTTGTCCCAAGCTGATATTGTATACCACCTTGATGTAATTTAGCAATGCATAGAAATCCATAGAAATTGATTGCCTAGGGGGAAAATAAGATGGTTTCACATGTCTAGAAGCAATTAAAGATTTTTTATGACTCTTAAACATAATCTTAATATATGACCAAATACTTCAGGCACAATGAAATGGTGGGACTATGTTCAGAAATGGCTTCAGTTAGGCTATTTGATACTGATATGTCTAAAAATACTCTCAAATAAATTAAACTGTCTCTCTGTCTGTCTGGACAAAAAGTCAATCTCACTCAGTGGAGAGGTATCATCATAACTTAGAGCCCCAATCTTCGGTTGCAGTGTACTCATCTGTTGAAGAAATGTTGAAACACTGTCAACCACCGGCTGTGTTTACACAATGATTTATTAGATTGAAGATATTCACACTGAAATGTGTTTTCTGATCTTTTCCAAGAGGAACTGACAGACGGATAAAGATGAGATATACGTGTGTGGACTGTAAAAAGGCTCGTTTACATGTGGGAAGTAAACACTGAAGTAAACATCCTTTTGAGTCTTATGAGGTACAGTATGGGTTACCGTACAAAGGTTCATTTAGATGTCAGGCAACTCTTCAGCAACATAGATGAATTCCTGGTAGCGGTACTTCCGGCTTGGGCAGACGTTCCAGTGCAGACGCAATTGAGATTACATTTTCATTAATGGTTTTTGATCAATATTTCCAATATCATTCCATTATAATTCCAATATCATGTGTAGTGTAGAGGTAAAAACACTCACCTACCACCACATAGACCCGGGTTCAAGGCACTAACTGAACCCAGACCCAGGTTCGGTAGTATTACTTCCGGCTTGGTCAGACGCTCCTACAGACACAATTGGCTGTGTTTGCGGGTGAGAAGCCGGTGGGGTATGAGTCCTGGTCCTGCACTAGTGCCTCCTCTGGTTGGTCAGGGCGCCTTTTCGGGGAAGGGGGGGGGGGGGGGGGGATATACAGTAGCATGATCCTACCATGTGCTACTGTACGTCTTGCCGTTCTCCCCAGATCAGCTGAGGGGGCTGGAGCAATTACTGGAACAGCAGGGAAAATTGGCCAAGTACAATTGGGGAGAAAATGGGAGAAAAGGGCAGAAAAAACGTGATCCAAAAGAACATACTGTAGATGAATTTAGCCTACCCAAACGATGGGTTGAATAATTGTTGATTGTGTCTTCAAGATAAGTGTCTAATCATGATATTGTGAAACTTCATGGTTGACTGCAATGTTTAGGATCACATGCACTTTAAATTGCTCCGATATCAGCAATTAGGTTTGACATGGGTCGGTTGGAGGGCTTGTCGCTCCATTATAAAAGGTCTGTCAATGCAGATGGATAGCTTGTAGGTAATTCAGTAATGATTGAGAGCGTGAGCTCAGGTGGGAGGTAATAGAGTGTTAAATGAGTAATGCAAAGCTTCACAGACACAACTGAGGAGGGAGAGGTTGCACTAACTGCTTCCCTCTATTTTGTGTGTGTTTGTGTGTTTAGCTGCGTGGGACTGAGAGAGAGCAACTGACAGATAGAAAAAGATTAAATTAAAGATTATGCTGTACACGAAACATACCGCACAGCCTTTTCGAGTGATATCGACTTAAAGCAAATGTCCTGTAATGATGACTCACTTAAAATAGCTTCATCAATTTTAATGCAGCAAAACTATCCTCAGTGTATCAAATTCAAATGCTGAGCAGTAATGCTTATTGTTGAGTATGGAACTTAAATCCACATTCTGTGTTTGTGTTATCAATAATACATGTTGAAATAGGCGTGAATGGACAAGAAAAACAAATGCTATGTTTTTTCTGAAATGTGTACAGTACTTGTGTGTACTTGTGTAACAGCATTGTGTTGATGGTATTTGCAGCAACCCATGTTAAGGGCTTGCCCAGGGGTGGATTCAAGCTGCCGACCTCCTGCTTCCAAAGCGCACACGCTAACCACTACACCAAGAGAGCTAGCTCCCTTGGCGGAGCTGATTAACAGGCCTCTATACTGGGGGAGTGAGTTTAACCAACTTAGTCGCTACCACTCGGGACTCGCATTCATTCGGTTACACTTGGCCTATTACCCCTGCTGTCCTGGTTGTTGCTCCACCCCCTCTGCCAATCTGGGGAGAGCCGGAGACTAGCACATGCTTCCTCAATGCATGTGCAGTCGCCATGTCGCTTCTTTTCACCTGATAATTTCACCAGCAGGACGCAGCGCATAGGAGGATCATGCTATCCCCACCAGACAGTTCCCCTCCCCCCGAGCAGGCACCCGGCCGACCAGAGGAGGCACTAGTGCAACAACCAGGACACATACCCTTAATATGGCTTCCCACCCGCAGACACGCCCGATTGAGCCTGTATGGACACCTGACCAAGCCGGAGGTAACATGGGGGCTCAAACCTGGGACCCTCTTGGTGGTGGGCAGGGAATCCATCACTGTGCTACTCAAACGTCCAATCAGCGATGCATTCTCTTCCTCTGGTGACCTGTATGTGGTGATGTTCTGAACATTGTTTTGCTTAATTGAGCACAAAGCATCACAGTAACGCAGCAACAGAAACACTCAAATGACACCTGATCCATGTTGCAAATTTGTATTCATGGTTCTAACAAACATGGTTTTGATGACGTTCATATATAGATCAGCCTTTAGATGCATAGCTCTCGGGTACATGGTTTATTATATACAGAGCAGATGTAGCTTGAAGTACGGTAACATTGCTATTTGACAGTATTTAATTGGAGACCGCATTTCAAGACAGCCAGCCCTGCCGCTGGTTTTATTCTAATTGCCAGCAGCAACGCACTTAATGAAGCGAGTGGTGAAGAGTGTGGGTAAAAGAGTGAGAGTGACCAGGTTTCCACGGCAACAGCAGCAGTAGCCGAGTAGTGGTTTCATCTTGAGGAAAAGGCTACAGGAGAGCAGTGTTTCCCCGCAGTGCCTCCTGCACATCTAGAAAGAACATCTATACGCTAATAGATATGTTCATATAAAGGTTGCAGAGTTGAAAAATGCATGCAAACCTGTGAAGCGAGGTTTCCAACCTTCCACCAGCTGAGCACTATTTTCTCCAAATCTCAGCATTAGACTTGCATAGGCCACTTCTGAAGTCGTGTCCCTGCTGAAAAGTGACTGTGCAGGCAGAGGACTTTGAGGATGTATTGCTTTCATAAGGTTTAAAGACGTAGAAATGCTTTAATGTTTTATTTTATTTTACTTTTTCATATTTGAGTTATATTGTAGGTTTAGGGTTAGCTATTCTTTGCCCATGCTTTAGTTGTCTCACAGGTATAGTATCAATGCAATTTCCTTGGCATCCAGAAGGTGTCAGTTTGTACTGTTTCAACCACAGTACAAACTGTAGGGCTACAGTCGATGATTAACACCACTGCAGGTACAGTAGGATCATCTTATTAGATTGACTGAAATGGCCTCAGTTTGACGAACGCTCTTATTTTACTTTACAACCAGCTCACATGTTCCAGCAGTAACAGAAGTCAGCTAGCCACACTGTAGAAAAAAAGAGTGTCACGATCTGACAAACTGAATTATAAGTCTGGCTGTTTATGAGATATGTATCGAGTTATTGACTCGTTTTAACGTCTTCTTCAATTTATCACCTTCCTGGTCTCATCTTTATTGTGTTGTCAATTACCACATGGTCTCAGGTCTCTCTCTCCCAACACTAAGTGACTCTCCTGAATAGCAATGTGAACACTTCTGTGAGTCCAAAAGCAGATAATAACCATAATACTGAGACAGCACATCCCTCAGTGAGAGGGTCTCCTGCAGAAAGTATACACATTAATAATTGATAGACAGCCAGCACTACAGTGCCATTCTGAAAAGCCCTGTGTCTGCCCTTACACAGGAGGAATTTCCAGCAGCAAATAGGTCTTGAAGGTGCCAGTTATGTCATCTTTCACCACAACAGTGCAGTGAAATGCCTTACCAGTCAAATAGACTAATACATTATAGGAAATACAGCCCCTTATGCCATTGTAAAATCCATTGGAGAGGACAAAAATGTTATAATGCAGGAGTAACAATGTCAATTAGGAATTAGGAATACAAAATAACTTTTAATGGGGGAAAGTAAAGTAAAGTAAAGTAAAGTAAAGTAAAGTAAAGTAAAGTAAAAGGCTACATTGTAATTGAGAAGTTTGCCTCTGCCAAAAGCTACAAAAAATGGTCATCAGATCGCCATTGCTGGAACTTTGTCATTTTCAAGATCAGGGAGATAAAGCACACTGTTGTAACATTACGGCCACACTGCTGTAACATTACGGCCACACTGGCGTAACATTACGGCCACACTGCCGTAACATTACGGCTACTGCTGTAACATTATGGCCACACTGCTGCAACATTACGGCTACACTGCCGTAACATTACGGCTACTGCTGTAACATTACGGCCACACTGCCGTAACATTACGGCTACTGCTGTAACATTACGGCCACACTGCCGTAACATTATGGCCACATTGCTGTAACATTTTACGGCTACACTGCCGTAACATTACGGCCACACTGCTGCAACATTACGGCTACACTGCTGTAACATTACGGCCACACTGCCGTAACATTACGGCCACACTGCCGTAACATTACGGCTACACTGCCGTAACATTATGGCCACACTGCTGTAACATTACGGCTACACTGCTGTAACATTACGGCCACACTGCCGTAACATTATGGCCACACTGCTGTAACATTTTACGGCTACACTGCCGTAAAATTATGGCCACACTGCTGTAACATTACGGCTACACTGCTGTAACATTACGGCCACACTGCTGTAACATTACGGCCACACTGCTGTAATATTACGGCTACACTGCTGTAACATTATGGCCACACTGCCGTAACATTATCACTGCCGTAACATTACGGCCACACTGCCGTAACATTACGGCTACACTGCCGTAACATTACGGCCACACTGCCGTAACATTACGGCCACACTGCCGTAACATTACGGCCACACTGCCGTAACATTACGGCTACACTGCCGCAACATTACGGCCACACTGCTGTAACATTACGGACACACTGCTGTAACATTATGGCCACACTGCTGTAAAATTACGGCCACACTGCTGTAACATTACGGCCACACTGCTGTAACATTACGGCCACACTGCCGTAACATTATGGCCACACTGCTGTAACATTACGGCTACACTGCTCTAACATTACGGCCACACTGCTCTAACATTACGGCCACACTGCTGTAACATTACGGCTACACTGCTGTAACATTACGGCCACACTGCTGTAACATTACGGCCACACTGCTGTAATATTACGGCTACACTGCTGTAACATTATGGCCACACTGCCGTAACATTATCACTGCCGTAACATTACGGCCACACTGCCGTAACATTACGGCCACACTGCCGTAACATTACGGCCACACTGCCGTAACATTACGGCCACACTGCCGTAACATTACGGCTACACTGCCGCAACATTACGGCCACACTGCTGTAACATTACGGACACACTGCTGTAACATTATGGCCACACTGCTGTAAAATTACGGCCACACTGCTGTAACATTACGGCCACACTGCTGTAACATTACGGCCACACTGCCGTAACATTATGGCCACACTGCTGTAAAATTACGGCTACACTGCTGTAACATTACGGCTACACTGCTGTAACATTACGGCCACACTGCCGTAACATTATGGCCACACTGCTGTAACATTTTACGGCTACACTGCCGTAGAATTATGGCCACACTGCTGTAACATTACGGCTACACTGCTGTAACATTACGGCTACACTGCTGTAACATTATGGCCACACTGCCGTAACATTATGGCCACACTGCCGTAACATTACGGCCACACTGCTGTAACATTACGGCTACTGTGCTGTAACATTACGGCCACACTGCTGTAACATTACGGCCACACTGCTGTAACATTACGGCCACACTGCTGTAACATTACGGCCACACTGCTGTAACATTACGGCCACACTGCTGTAACATTACAGCTACACTGCTGTAACATTACGGCCACACTGCTGTAACATTACAGCTACACTGCTGTAACATTACGGCCACACTGCTGTAACATTACGGCCACACTGCTGTAACATTACGGCTACACTGCTCTAACATTACGGCCACACTGCTGTAACATTACGGCTACACTGCTCTAACATTACGGACACACTGCTGTAACATTACGGCTACACTGCTCTAACATTACGGCTACACTGCTGTAACATTACGGACACACTGCTGTAACATTACGGCTACACTGCTCTAACATTACGGCCACACTGCTGTAACATTACGGCCACACTGCTGTAACATTACGGCTACACTGCTGTAACATTACGGCCACACTGCTGTAACATTACGGCTACACTGCTCTAACATTACGGCCACACTGCTGTAACATTACGGCTACACTGCTGTAACATTACGGCCACACTGCTGTAATATTACGGCCACACTGTCGTAACATTACGGCCACACTGCTGTAACATTATGGCCACACTGCTGTAACATTATGGCCACACTGCTGTAACATTATGGCCACACAGCTGTAACATTATGGCCACACTGCTGTAACATTATGGCCACACTGCTGTAACATTACGGCTACACTGCTGTAACATTACGGCCACACTGCTGTAACATTACGGCTACACTGCTCTAACATTACGGCCACACTGCTGTAACATTACGGCTACACTGCTGTAACATTACGGCCACACTGCTGTAATATTACGGCCACACTGTCGTAACATTACGGCCACACTGCTGTAACATTATGGCCACACTGCTGTAACATTATGGCCACACTGCTGTAACATTATGGCCACACAGCTGTAACATTATGGCCACACTGCCATAACATGTAACATTACGGCTACTGCTGTAACATTACGGCCACACTGCTGTAACATTATGGCCACACTGCCATAACATGTAACATTACGGCTAACACTGCCGTAACATTACGGCCACACTGCCGTAACGTTACGGCTACACTGCCGTAACATTACGGCCACACTGCTGTAACATTATGGCCACACTGCCATAACATGTAACATTACGGCCACACTGCTGTAACATTATGGCCACACTGCCATAACATGTAACATTACGGCTAACACTGCCGTAACATTACGGCCACACTGCCGTAACGTTACGGCTACACTGCTGTAACATTACGGCCACACTGCCGTAACATTACGGCCACACTGCTGTAACATTATGGCCACACTGCTGTAACATTATGGCCACACTGCTGTAACATTACGGACACACTGCTGTAACATTATGGCCACACTGCCATAACATGTAACATTACGGCTAACACTGCCGTAACATTACGGCCACACTGCCGTAACGTTACGGCTACACTGCCGTAACATTACGGCCACACTGCTGTAACATTATGGCCACACTGCTGTAACATTATGGCCACACTGCCATAACATGTAACATTACGGCCACACTGCCATAACATTACAGCCACACTGCTGTAACATTCTGGCCACACTGCTGTAACATTATGGCCACACTGCTGTAACATTCTGGCCACACTGCTGTAACATTACGGCCACACTGCTGTAACATTCTGGCCACACTGCTGTAACATTACTGCCTTTTCATGAGATTTATGACAGCAAATTACAATACTTTGCCTATTATTAAATAGCCTCATGAACTATTAAAGTTGATATAGCCTTAGACTTGTTTTACAGCGATTTCTATTTTTTCCTTTTAGATTTTCACATTTACATTAAGCCTATAACTTTGACACTGTGACAGCAAATATTGTGACAGCTTACGCAGTTAGCCAACATTGTTAGCCAACAACTTGACATTTACGCCCTGACAGCAAATATTGAATATGAAGGCCATCTTGCATTTTGTTGACAACTATTTTTAGACTAAGACCAAGCCACTCTACTGTATTACATTGTGACTTAACAAATATGTGAATTCATGGCAGCAAATACTTGACATGCAGACTGCATTGCCTCTTCTTGCATAGCCTTTTAGGACTCCTAAAAATATCAGCCCAATCGCCAGAAGAATCCACCGAAATGTAACATATTAACATTTCTGAACGTAAATATGTTGCATTTCATGTTTCTAGATACGTAAATAATTAACGATATACATGTCATAGAGTCACGGCGACCTCTAGCAGTCTTGAATGTAATGACAGTCTGAGATTTAAGTAGGTGTGGAAGTGGCGACCCAACTAAGTTGATTTTGTTGCCTGAACCCAACCGCGTTGTTTTACTTGCATAACCCCAACCATTGTTTTACTTGCCTAAACCCAACCGTTGTTTTACTTGCCTAAACTCAATTAAAAGTTTTTCGTTCCCTAAACTTAACCAGCAATTCAAGCCATGGCTCCTGCGAAACGTTACCAGACCAAACCGGGCTGGTTGAAATATATTCTGCATACTATTTGACGGATATGCTGTTTCAGTTCTACTGGACTATTACTTCAGCAGTGCTGCGAAACTAGATGAGTGACATTTGTAATGTTATACTTCAGCAGTGCTGTGAAACGAGATGAGTGACATCTGTAATGTTACTTCATCAGTGCTGTGAAACGAGATGAGTGACATCTGTAATGTTACTTCATCAGTGCTGTGAAACGAGATGAGTGACATTTGTAATGTTACTTCAGCAGTGCTGTGAAACTAGATGAGTGACATCTGTAATGTTACTTCAGCAGTGCTGTGAAACTAGATGAGTGACATCCGTAATGTTACTTCAGCAGTGCTGTGAAACGAGATGAGTGACATTTGTAATGTTACTTCAGCAGTGCTGTGAAACGAGATGAATGACATATGTAATGTTACGTCAGCAGTGCTGTGAAACTAGATGAGTGGCATATGTAATGTTACTTCAGCAGTGCTGTGAAACTAGATGAGTGACATATGTAATGTTACTTCAGCAGTGCTGTGAAACTAGATGAGTGACATCTGTAATGTTACTTCAGCAGTGCTGTGAAACTAGATGAGTGGCATATGTAATGTTACTTCAGCAGTGCTGTGAAACTAGATGAATGACATATGTAATGTTACTTCAGCAGTGCTGTGAAACTAGATGAGTGACATCTGTAATGTTACTTCAGCAGTGCTGTGAAACTAGATGAGTGGCATATGTAATGTTACTTCAGCAGTGCTGTGAAACTAGATGAGTGACATTTGTAATGTTACTTCAGTGCTGTGAAACTAGATGAGTGACATCTGTAATGTTACTTCAGCAGTGCTGTGAAACTAGATGAGTGACATTTGTAATGTTACTTCAGCAGTGCTGTGAAACTAGATGAGTGACATATGTAATGTTACTTCAGCAGTGCTGTGAAACTAGATGAGTGACATCCGTAATGTTACTTCAGCAGTGCTGTGAAACGAGATGAGTGACATTTGTAATGTTACTTCAGCAGTGCTGTGAAACGAGATGAATGACATATGTAATGTTACTTCAGCAGTGCTGTGAAACTAGATGAGTGGCATATGTAATGTTACTTCAGCAGTGCTGTGAAACTAGATGAGTGACATATGTAATGTTACTTCAGCAGTGCTGTGAAACTAGATGAGTGACATCCGTAATGTTACTTCAGCAGTGCTGTGAAACGAGATGAGTGACATTTGTAATGTTACTTCAGCAGTGCTGTGAAACTAGATGAGTGACATATGTAATGTTACTTCAGCAGTGCTGTGAAACTAGATGAGTGACATTTGTAATGTTACTTCAGCAGTGCTGTGAAACTAGATGAGTGACATCTGTAATGATATAGTTTGTAGAAAATGAACAAATGACCTTCAAAAACTTCAAATCAGCCCTGTGATGCAATGTGTCACATTGTCTTTAACTCCTTGCATAGGAATCTAAATCTAAATAAATAAATAAATAAATAATTAAATAAATAAATAAATAAATAAATAAATAAATAAATAAATAAATAAATAAATAAATAAAAATCTTACACATAATGCTCGCTGGTATCAGTGAGGACTATGAGCTGAATATGTGTAGGTTTCCAGGCTTTTACATAATGCTCGCTGGTATCAGTGAGGATTATGAGCCCCATACCTAAGAGTAGGTTTCCAGGCTTTTACAAGGGAATGGCTCCCTTTATATAGCTCCAGAAGAGTGTATTAGCCAGTGCAATTGCTCAGCAGTCTCAGGACACCTATAGCAGCTCTCTGCTCTCTGAGATTTGAAACAGTCAGCCCATTTATGAGTGATTATCATTTGAAGTACAGTAGAGCAGACCACTTCCGCAGGACCGTGACAAGCAATTTCCAGTGGCTGAGTGCTGCAAATCCTTAGCATTGACCTGACGTTTGGCCTCATGTTATCAAATCCCCCGTCTTTTCCCAGCTTCTGGCTGAGGTATACTTATCACTTAAGAGGTGTCTCCCCCTTGACTTTTTGCATATCCTGTGTTAAAAATTACCTTTTTGAAATTCATTCCTCGCCGTTAGACGTTCAGTGAGTTTATTTGGAAAAAGGCCATAGCTAGCGATAGGAAAGTGCTAGAGCAGCAGCGGTTACCAACCTTTTCCAACTTTTCCAACTTTTCACGGCCCACCTCCAACCCAATAAAAAATATGAAGGCCAAATAATGTGTTCTCAGAGCACTTGTTATTTTCCACAGTCATTAACACATCATCTGTGTTCTGCCCCCACAGTTTTGTGTTGCATTCAAGACCTCTAGTGGCATAAAATGCTATTGCATTTGAGTTCTTATATTTAACCCTCCTCTCTTGCCGTAGTTCCTTTGTGTTTCTGACTCTACTGAGAGGACATGCTGCAGCTACTTTTCACTCATATTTTTGTTAGCCTTTGAAGGTCTAAAGGTCCTTACACATCAGGAGCATTTTTTTCCCGCGATTAATTTGCACGTCAATAATATTTTCCGAACCTATATCGGTCAATGCAACCATGCATATCAACGGCGAAGTTCCACTGAGCGTTATTGCGGCGTTTATTTTTTCGGACCAAGGTCGATTTTCTGAAATTTGCTTCCGTTGTGTACACATCTGTTGCTCTGATTGACAGGCATGTCAAAATTCGCTTCGCAATTTCGTGCTGTTTATTCGCATCGCTCTTGGTGTCAGCCTTAAGTCTGTAAGTATTTCATTTAAATGTCTACTTTGATATATTCTTTGTGTAACTTCCATTTTGGAATCTTTTGTGGATGACATTTATGTTGTTAAAAATCTATGCTAATTACTAACAGGCTGTTAGTAATTAGAATCATTAGCATTAGCTAGTTAGCACCTAAGCTAATTGAATGCTGTTAGTAACAGCATTCAATTAGCTTAGGTGCTAACTAGCCCTCCAAGCCACTTGGTAGGCCTAATGGCTACTCATTGTTTGTGATGGATATGTCAAATTTGAATTGTATATTCATGTAGGCTATATGTATGTAGGCAGTTTGTAATGCTATATTTTTGTGTTTCCACAGTTTTACAAAAAAGAGGAAATCCTAAGTAAAAGTTCTAAACTCAACTCCGGTTTCCTGGGGTCAAGGATTTCATGATGGCTATCTGCTAAGCTAACCTGTACAAAGCAACAGCAGAATAGTAACAAGGCTAGGTCGAAACCTAGCATATGGCCACCGCAGAAAAACGTTGATGCGTTGGTTGTAGCAGGCAGCGACATTGTTAAAGTGGAGGGCTGTCGGTGGCAAAAGTATGAAGGATATAATGCAAAATGGTAAGAAAGCCCTAGAAAATAATTATTTAATTATGTAGTTGCATTTAATAAAACATTTTATTATAATATATTCATGTGTGTGTGTGTGTGTGTGTGTGTGTGTGTGTGTGTGTGTGTGTGTGTGTGTGTGTGTGTGTGTGTGTTTGTGTGTGTGTATGTGTGCGCGCGTGTATTTATTGTGAAATTCTAAAAGACGTGTATTTGTCGCGTTAAAAGGACCCCACCCCTCTGTATAGCCTCATGGGGCCTTTTCAACTTCTATTGTTCTAATTACATCTCTCTCAGTTAGCAGTATCCCAAAATCATAAGTTTCTGATGAAATAGCCTACGCTGCGTTGTGGGCTTTCAAAAAACCACGAAATAAGTTTTGAGCAGCACAGTCCACACATGCTGTGTGCTGTGGTTTGGTGAAGTTTGGACACAATTAGAAGGCGAAATAGCGATTTCTGTTAAATAGGCCCCACCCACAACACTTTGCAAGTCCATTATATCGCAACGGTGAGGTCTTTCAAAAAACGGCAAGACAGGTTTTGTGCAGGACAGATGTGGTTTGGTGAAGATTTGACAAAATTTGAAGGAGAAATAGCGAAAAAATGCTTTTGAACAAGTCTAAATGGTGGAAAATCTAGTTAGACGGAAATGGGCGTGGTCTATATAGAAAGAATGTTGATCGTAGATCGTACAGAGGGCAGCTATAGCGCCACCGTGAGGTCAATCTGTGTAATTTTTTAGGCCAGAGTAGAAGAGTACTCTATGAACCTATGTACCCAATTTGGGAACCGTCGCTCTTATGGTTTGTGAGCTACGGGTACTTATTGTTGCCATAGTGCCCCTAATAGTCGAAATGACACAATTGTTTTTTTTATCAGCTCAGAGTACATAGCTGCACACCTGTACCAAGGTTGGACAATGCGTTCCGGAGTTAGGGCAATTTTTGTGAACTAGGCCACACCCACAAAAGTTCTGAAGTCGATTATATCGCAACGGTGCGGTCTTGCAAAAAACCGTGAAATAAATTTTGTGTAGGACAGTCCACACACGGTATGTGATGTGGTTTGGTGAAGATTGGACACAATTTGAAGGAGAAATAACGGAAAAAATGCTTTTGGGGAACATTCAAAATGGCGGAAAATGTAGTTAGGCGGAAATAAGCCCGGCCTATATAAGCAGATGCGGAATGACCCAAGGAATCCAGGGAAAAAATAATTTTGATTGTAGATGCTACGGTTCAAAAGTTATGGACCAAAAGGTAAAGAGGGCTGTTATAGCGCCACCTAGTGGTCAACAATTGTAATTCTTCCGCCCATAGTAAAAGGTGACTGTGAACCTACCTACCAAGTTCGGTAGCGGCAGGTCTTATGGTTTCTGAGTGGGACCAAATGGGCTTGCAAATTGTGTGGACAAACCCTGTTATAGGGCCTTATATACTTTACAAAGCAAGATCAGAATAATCTGAAACATGTTGCATTTTCAGTGTTAGTTTTCAAGGAGCTGTCCATCAGCAAGGTGTTTTTAACTGTGTGTAATGTTAAAAAAAGATAGTTGGGAATCACCGTGCTATAGAGAGGCTGAGTGGACTGAGAGGAGAGTGGCTAGGGGGATATCGGTGGATTTTGGGGGGGAGGGGCCATAGGGATAGTGGCTATGGCTAATGATCCGATACTTTTACTTGCCTTACTTATTTATGGATTTTGTACTATTCTCCACTTTTTTTTATGTCATCTGTGTCATTTTTGTCATCTTGATTTTTTTCTCTTCCTCCCCTTGGGCGAGATATTTTAATAAGCCCCACAGTTTTTTTTTATCAGTCTGTTTTTCTCTCTTTCCCCAGGGCTTTTGGCGTTTGTGCAAATATGCTGAACCTCCTCAAAAATTAGACCTGTCTATAAATAGTGAGATGCATTCATATATTTTATATTCCATCTTAAGTCCTTTAGCTTACACTCTTTGAGTGAATTCAAATGAGTGCAGAAAAAGATCAAATTCTTTGATCACCAAAACTGTGAGCAACCAAGGATGAAGATAATCAGGGACAGAGCCATAGCGGCCTAAGAGTATTTCTGTGACCACAATATGTGAGAGAGAATTGCTAGGAATACAAATAAAAGAGACTGACTGCTTGGTCTTGAATATTGTTTGGGAAACAATTGTCTTTTTACTCATGTTACCTATAATGTTATATACCGGTATATATAGAACTATAATAGTCAATTTGGTTAATTGCTCGCATGAACACCGAGACGGGAGCAGCTCTTTCATCGAAAGCTCGCTCTCAATTCGCTCTTGATAGAAACAGTTTAATTGACATTCCCGTTGTATTTTAGTAAAGGCATGATAATATGTAAAAAATAAGTCAGACTGCTATCTCATAAGCCTCAATGCTAAATGTGGACCTATTATACTGTAGAGTAGGGCAACTGATGAATTCTGTGAAGAAGCATTCTGTACTGTGGTAAGGCTGCATGGTGGAGACTAATAACCTCTGGCACATTTTTTCCCCTCTACCACGAGTTTCACCAGTTAACAGGTTCTGGGAATCCGCCACTTCAAGCTCCTTGAATGTGTCCCTCTCAATATTCATGGGCTTCCTGACTTAGAAATGAAGCACTGATCCCCACATGACAAGAATACTAGTATGTCTTAATGAGCCAGGCCTCAGGGTGAAACACATTTTATACAATTTAGGTTCAAGACTGCAAAACCCCTTGTAAAAATGTAAGAACCGCTAAGAAAAAACCTTGTACAACCCAAAAAATGAAAGGAAAAAAATAGACAACATTTATTTTTTCCCTGCAGTGATTTTATTACAAAGTTCATGAGGACTTACAGTATTACAAGAGAATTTGTCAACATGCGAAAACAGAACGAAGCAGAACACAGGAAGTTAACAAACCGGTAAGATAAGACGATCCACTGTTCACGATAAACATAAAAACTGATTAAGTCCTCAGGAGGTGGGGAGTCGGTGAATGACTACAGTGCAGGCATAGAACGGCCACATTCACACTGACTCAGCAAAGGTCAATCCAACCAAGGCAAGATGTGCACATCTCAAGAAAACATGTTACAATTTTTATATGCCATCGGCTTTTGTCAGAACTTTTAGAAAGCTTCACTTTGTATGTACATAAAACTGTACAAAAACATGGCATCACAAGCATTTTGTCCTATATAAATATACCAACAATTAGGATAACAACTAGATTCTCTCCTGCAAAGACATATTTTCAAGGCAATCGTCTTTGTTCTAGATGGAACTGTGAAAAAGATGAAATGTTCAGTTTGGGGAGAGGGCTCTGGAACAGGAACCAGCACTAACATCTCAGAGAAAAAAAACAGTAAACAGTTTCTACCAATCATCTTTGGAATTCATGCTAAACTCATCGCCTGCTTGACAGCAGACACAGGGGTTGTGGAGATCTATGTACACTACACCATCAAGAGATATATATATATATTTTTTTTCCTCACAACCAGTTTGCTAAGAGTCTTTGATCGGTCCTTTGCCAATTCCGATACTGTACTTTGTCCATCTGTCCACAGAAATGATCACCATACAATACGCACTACAGAGAGGCAAAATATACTTGAGTGAATTCAACATGAAACCAATGCTAAAATACAAATTAAACATTATTTATACTGTTGAGTATATTTCGATGCTTCATGATTCACTTTGTGTTTGAGAGAGAAGTAAACACAGTTAATTCAGCATGAGTTCAAAAGAAAGGTCAAACCCTGTGATACATTGTTCCAAGGAGTGAGAAGCAGGTCACATCAGCTGGAGTCCAAGAGTCCGACTCACTGAGATGGGGAAAATCGGCCCTGGGTGAGGGTTCACGCTTTTCAGGGACTCAAACCAAACTCTTTCCGTTCCAGTAACAACCGGCGTTTATGACTTATCAACTCAGAGTTACCCCATTCACTTGATGTATAGAGTGCCAACGTCACGCCCTCTTAAGGGGTTGAGCAGCCGCACCAAGGGATTTCATCCACCACTAATTTTTCCATAGATGTTTCGTAAAGAGTTTCACTTGGTCAAACCAAGCAATTCAGCTATATTTACAATCAGGATATAACACAGGGATGGGCAACTTTGATGATAGAGAGGGCCACACAAAAAAATCCTCGCTACCAGATTGTGACAGTGCACTTCCACCAGTAGCCGACTGTAACACCATCACTCCGAATTATAGCTATTAATTTGATGAAAAGGACTGGTAAGCAAAGTTTATTATACCAACATTTATATTTTTCATATTCAAATTTAGTAATTCTTCAATTCAGATGACACCAGAAACTTTGCTCTAGCTTATGGGGTACCTCACCCAAATATGTGATATTAATCAGATTAGTAATGTTGCATGTGCAATGTGCATCCTGGATATAGCTCAAATGCTAACGTTAAACAGTATGTGTACAGTAAAATAAAAACACAGATTTTGGTGGTCTAACCTAACCTAACCAAAAACGTCCGCTTTGTAATTTATTTATGTTTTAATTGACCCAGGGGCCACATTGAGCAGTTGCCCACCCCTGATATAACATTTCACTCAGATCAAAACTAAAAACGAATACATAAATAAATAAATAAATAAATAAATAAATAAATAAATACATACATACATACATACATACATACATACATACATACATACATACATAAATAAATAATCCAGATACAAAAAAAATCTACCTTTTTTTGTTGGTCTCAGTGAAATGCTGTTTTGTCTCCTGATTCTAAAGATAGCTGAATCACTTGGTTTGAACAAGTAAAAAATATTTTTATGAGCATTTTACGAAATGTCTATGGGAAAATGAATGGTGGATGAAATCCTTTGGTGGGTATGCTGAACCCAGAAAAGGGCGTGACTTTGGCACTGTATAGGGAATCAAAGAAACTCAGAAGAGACGTTCCAGATTCATTCAAATATTTCTAGGCTGTTAAGATTTCCCTCCAGAGATTAATCTTGATACAAAGCAGTCAGACTGAGTAAATCTGAATTGGAGTGAAAGCTGCTAAAAAGATAACGTTGTGAAAGACTATGTGACGTTGGCGTTATCACTCATCATTGCTATCTTTCACACTTGTCATTAATTCCAGGTCAGTGATCCCAGCCATTGCTTGCAGTTTGTGAAGCTGCTATCCACAGCACTGAGAGAGGGAGCTAGTTTGTGAAGCTGCTATCCACAGCACAGAGAGGGAGCTTGGGGGGCCATGGGGGCTTCATCACAGTGTATCATGACTGTTGTCTGAATTTTATTTCAGTCACTAAATGGCTTTGAAAACGGCATAATGTGCTTTTTTCCCCCTCTAGGCAGGATAATCGCCCACTTTATTTAATCATGGCATGTCCAGTAATTTCCATATGTTTTCAGCTTAATTATTCTAAACGCAGCATTCAATGGCAGCATGATGAGGTAAGTACTGATAAAAATACCCCTTTTAACTGATAGTAGCTCTGCGGGTGGATTTGCATTATCTGGCGGGTGTGTTGTCCTGAGGGTGTGCTCACACATGCCCTAGCTCAGGACTCATTACTCACCCTAATTAGGAAATGTCCATTCTAGGCTCTTCCACCCTTACTCAGAGCCACTATCTCACTATGGAAATACTCTGCAGAGGTAAAAAAGAGGGGTGAAAGGTATCCACAAATCTAATCAAATCAATGTTCAAATCAAAGACATTGGCGAGTTCACCGACGCTGTGAGGCAGGCTGGTGTAGTCATCATTAACATCCAATTACTGACTAATAGATAGTGTCCTTCAGATATATCCTTCAGAATCACTTGAAAATCTTTGTAAAGATAGATAAAGCCCACGGGCGTGCCCTATTTCTTTATTCTCTGTTCAATAGCCTAGCGAAAGGAGGAAAACTGCTCAACAAGGTGATTAAGCATGTTGTCCTCAATACAACCCAAAATCAGAACCGACAGGTGGTACAGCAAATTGAACCAGACTCCTACTAACCAACTTGCGTTATTTTATATGTTCTGTCTCCATATTTGTCTACACTTGCAGATATCATTATTGATTAAATCAAATTTCTTTTGAAATCCCATTATTATTGACAATATCTCACGAGGATTCTTTTTTTCCAAGCCTATCTGTTCACTTCAAGGCCTCTATTTCACCACCGACAAGTTTCAGTGAGCGCATCATAACCTACTGAATTCACCTCTTAAGATGTAAAGATTTAGCGAGAAGAGGATCCTCTTCAAACAAAGAAGTTGATCTGAATGTATAGCACTTCTCCAGCTTACATCAGCATGATATGTAACTTCCAAAAGTACTCTGTATCACTCCAGTAGCTCTCAGGACTCGAGTGCCCTGTTCCCAACGCCCGTGTAAATACCTCTTTATGCATTCATAAGATCTCTTGAAATTCATACGGATCGTGAGGGGAGAACGCTATGAGCTGAGAAGCAGTAGGGTTCTAATGGATTGTGACCTCGGCGCGGGGTGTAACTGAGTTACAGGTGAAACGGGTCTGATTGTCACGACGATACAGAAGAGCTTTTAAAACTGCGGCAGCAGTGCGATTTCATCAACACAGCGGGGTCACGGGGTTCCACTCAGAGACGTCAATCAGAATGTATCTTGTAACTACTTTGGGGTTAGTCAGAGTGACTCCGGGGTACTGTGGCCAAGTCGAGCGCTTTCATGATGAACGATAGGTCACAGTGCTGAAAGTCAGTGGAACATAATGTCAGTTTAAATGTTGCCACACAGTGTTCTCCACCAGTGGCACCGCTCTACAGGGAGCAGAGGAAAAGGCCATTCTACTATGATTGGGGGGGGGTCAAAGGTGTGTGTGTGTGTGTGTGTGTGTGTGTGTGTGTGTGTGTGTGTGTGTGTGTGTGTGTGTGTGTGTGTGTGTGTGTGTGTGTGTGTGTGTGTGTGTGTGTGTGCGTGTGTGCGTGTGTGCGTGTGTGCGTGTGTGTGTGTGTGTGTGTGTGCAGTGTCCGACGGATGCCTTCCACAATATCTAGCTCCACACTTCTGGAGATGGTTTCAATCAAGTTTAAACAGCAGCAGCAAAGAAAAGCTCAAATATGCTAAGTCTCTGAGGCAAAAAAAAATCAGCTTATGCCAGACAAAAATATATGTAGAACACGCCATTCAAATGTATTTACAGCACTGTACATTAAGATAGACCATTCTAGTTGATTTTTAATAAAAATGCCTGTTCGTCGGGCTTAACTGGCGGTCTATTGAATAATATCTAATAATGGCACAAGAGCACTGATCACAACTTTCAAATTCAAGAGATCGCTTCACAGACTGGGACATGGCTAACTACAAAAATCAGTGTACTGTACTACAGAAGTAGTAATTACCACCTACAAAAATCAGTGTACTGTACTACAGAAGTAGTAATTACCACCTGTAAGTATTTCCTTTTGATCTGTTTGTATAATATTCGTCAAGATTTTGTATAAATAAAGGAGTACATCAACCAATTGGTGGAATTAATAATAAATAAGCTAATAAATAAACAGAATAATTTAATGAAGAAAATGAAGGAAAAACAAATGAGTCACAGCCTATTGTTACCTACAAAAAGGGCATTGGCTTCAATATATGGACAGCCTGGTTCTTCTTCTGAAGTGTGTGTGTGTCTTTTCCTCCAAATGTGCACCAATCAGATGAGCGTGCTCCTCACAGGTAAATCTCTCTTTTTGGAGTGTGGGCAGAAGGGGAGGTGGGCGGGAACTCGGAGGCTACACTCAGGGGCATCTCCTCTAGGGGGCAGTCCTGACCGGGGTCGTGACCACTGTTGGAATAGGCACTGCGGGAGGGGGGAAGGCGCGACCGGTGCTCCTCCCCACCCAGCCTGGCGCTCCCGTTGGCTAGACGTCCCAGGCTCCCTCTCTCCTGGTAAGGCACGAAGGTCGAGAGTTTGGGGGGGTTCCTGGCCTTGCGTACGGGCGAAGGATGCCCGGGCATCCAGCAGGCGTCCGAGTGGCCCAATTCACTGCACTCCGGGGTACAGTTTCCGGTCATTGCCACATCAGGGAGGGAACGGATATCTATGGGCAGAAGAAAGAACAGAACCGTGCTCATCAGACGGCTTCATAGTGAGACACATCACAATGGAATTCATACAGAGGCATTTTTTCTAAGTGTAAAACGCCGTTTGTGAAAGGAAGTGGTGTCATCTGAAACACCCCATTAAAATGGTCCCCCTCTTCTTGAGGTCTTTGCAGCTGTTGCTAAGCAGTCAGCAGCAGTTGCTATGTAGCGGTTGCTATGCACTGTGTAATGAGAGCTACGTGTGTAGTCCACTAGTTGATGTGCTACATTCAGGGGCTGGAGTGTTTGCTGTATTTTGCCATCACTGCCGAGTGCTTGGTAAAGATTATGGCAGTTGTCTGGCATGTTTGCGAATATGTTGCCCTGTTGTTAACATGCTCGCTGCAGTGTAACGATTTATTCCTATTATATGTGACTTGTGTATGTGTGTAGTCACTGTAAATGGTGCTCCAAAATACATGTCAGCATAAACACACACACACACACACACACACACACACACACACACACACACACACATACCAAATGTTTGGTTGCAAAGAACCCTTGGATTCCTGGGGCAAAACCATTGTATGAGTTATTGATTGACAGTGCTGATAGAGCTCCATGCCCCTGATTATTATTATCCATTTTTTCATTCAACTGTTCCTAATTAAATAAATAGGCCCATGACCCAGTGACCTCATTTTGATGTACTTTACAAGCTGATAGCACCACAATGAGGAGGAGCTAATTTATACAGCCACCACAAAAGAGTACCCCCCCAACAAACACACACACACACACACACACACACACACACACACACACACACACACACACACACACACACACACAGCACATATATATATACCGTAAATTCCGGACTATAAGCCGCGGCTTTTTTCCCGTTTTTTGGCCTTTTTTGGCCCCTGCGGCTTATATAACGGTGCGGCTTATCTATGGATTTTTCCAGCAAACGGCCACTCGGGAACCTCCAAAATCTATGGATGTTGGTATGAGGCAGAACGAGAGCAAGACAGACATTATGAGAGCGAGACCCTGATTGGATGATGTTGCAAAAAATGTGCCTCGCGACCTGATTGGAGCACTGTGCCACTACTCTCTCTCAGCCACTACGGTAAAACACCCTCCCTCCTCCCTCGCTCCGGGGGGAAAAAGGCAGCGATTGAGCCAGAAAGACAGTCTGAATGAAATTGAATGTAACATTCCCAATTCTATGTATTACATTCTAAAAAACTAACAGCAACATTTTGGAAGGCTAAGCCACACAACTAGCTCGTTGTAATCTAACATCATGCTTCAAAAGATGGAGAACTGGCTGTGTTACGACGATGGCGGCGATTGAGCCTGAAAGCCATGTCTGAGACAGTAGCGAGACAGGAACAACAACAACAGCAGCAGCAGCAAAGGATCATGCACAAACCCGAGACGAAAGGGACTGTCCGTCAGGGCGCGGACGACTGTGTCAGCAACTCCCTCCCGACTACCAGGAGAAAATTACAAACTTCGGCGAATTCACACAAAGAAAGATCAAGGAATATTCCATCGGACCGGAGCAGATCATAAATATGGATGAAGTGCCTTTGACGTTCGACCTGCCTCTCACTAGGACTGTTAACAAGAAAGGTGAATCGTCCATCACGTTGAGAACCACAGGTCACGAGAGAACGAATTTCACTTGTGTTCTTGGCTGCACAGCATCTGGAGTAAAGCTCCCGCCGATGGTGATTTTTAAGCATCTCACAATGTGTGATTTTGTCTGGGGATTAGTGACCTGACTTTTGTTTTGTTGAAATGTTAATAAATGGGAGCTTCCCCAAACAGCCATCTCTTTCCCGACAATCCCCTCTGTGCACGAAGCCTTACATATGGTAATTAAACATCAAAACACCCGCGGCTTATAGACCGGTGCGGCTTATATATGTAAAAAACAGTCAACTCTGCAGGTGCGGCTTATACACCGGTGCGCCTTATAGTCCGGAATTTACGGTATATATATATATATACACATACATATATATATATATATATATATATATACACATACATATATATATATATATACATATATATACTATTTTTTATAATCGATTGTTTACACTTCTTAAATGTGAATATTTTCTGGCTTCTTTAGTCTACATTAAACTGATTATCTTTGGGTTGTGGATGTTGGTCAGGACAAAAGAAGACATTTGATGATGTCATCTTGGGCTTTGGGGAAAAAGTGATCGACATTTTTCAGCATTTTGTGACATTTTAGAGACCAAACAACTTCCATTAGTCGAGAAAATAATCAATTAATTAATCGATAATGAAAATAATCGTTAGTTGCAGCCCTACAGCCAATAGACCTGCTGAGCAGCACACCTGTTGAGAAGCTGAACATACTGCCAGAATTAAATGGAAATACCATTTTCATTTCATCTTCGTTATCCCTTTAGACTAGGACAGTCCAATCAATATTGGTGAACATGAACAGCTTCCTGTCCAAGCCAGAAAGCCGATAACTAAGATTTGAACCCATGATATCATTCAAATGTTAAACACCAAGTGCTTAAACCACTGCAGCGATCTAACATTAATATGATGCACATAGCATGGAAGCGCATGTCCGTCACAGATGCCCTGTCTGGTTTTGTGGCTGCAGGACAATGTGCCTGAAAGACAGCGTAAATGTATTCACAGAGAAAGAGGCGTACTCAATCAATACTACACAGTAGAGAGATGTTAGTGCATCTGAATGATGCAACCATGAAAGATGACGTACTAGAGGCAATAGTGAGAGTTCACAACTAATAGAGACAATGCCAGCTTGACAGCAAGCCTTTGAGACAAACCATCAGTATTGTACTCATGACCAGTGGCAAGATCATTATCCTACAAAATGTCAGACCCCTGATGCTGGAAAAACTGCATCTGGTCCGCCAAGGCATCAATCAAAAGCCCAAGTGAGGATGCTCATTTTTTTAAGAGTTAACTGCTCATTAAGATTTAATGGAATGTGATTATTTTCGTTTCATGTCCCTTATTATTATTGTTATGTCTAAAATTGCTATTTTCCATGGGTAATCCATACGCTTTTGTCCCATTGTTTATTCATATAATTATTATTGGACAAAGGACAATGCGTAGCCTGATCTATTCATTGTTGCGGCTAATCTCGCTTTTCCTATAATCCTGAATAGCAAAATGTTTAGGCTATTTAATACATTTACTTCACAATGAGCAATGTCCTGCCTTATTCATGCTTAATTATGTCATTATGCCTAAGTGGCAAATTTGTCTCTGTCTGTTTACTAGGGAGAATTGAATTTGGTATTACAAAAATGCAAATGAACAGAGAATCTTTTCAAATAAAATACACTTTTATCCCTGATTAAGAGGAGAAGAAAAAAAAACATTGAATCTGGAGCATAAAGAGGAGATAGGCAACAGAGAGAAGCGTGTGCACTGCCTCATACATGAGGGGTGGAGTCTCCACTAAGAGACTGGTCACTATGCAACACAACAGAGAGAAGCGTGTGCACTGCCTCATACATGAGGAGTGGAGTCTCCACTAAGAGACTGGTCACTATGCAACACAACAGAGAGAAGCGTGTGCACTGCCTCATACATGAGGAGTGGAGTCTCCACTAAGAGACTGGTCACTATGCAACACAACAGGGAGAAGCGTGTGCACTGCCTCATACATGAGGAGTGAAGTCTCCACTAAGAGACTGGTCACTATGCAACACAACAGAGAGAAGCGTGTGCACTGCCTCATACATGAGGAGTGGAGTCTCCACTAAGAGACTGGTCACTATGCAACACAACAGAGAGAAGCGTGTGCACTGCCTCATACATGAGGAGTGGAGTCTCCACTAAGAGACTGGTCACTATGCAACACAACAGGGAGAAGCGTGTGCACTGCCTCATACATGAGGAGTGGAGTCTCCACTAAGAGACTGGTCACTATGCAACACAACAGGGAGAAGCGTGTGCACTGCCTCATACATGAGGAGTGGAGTCTCCACTAAGAGACTGGTCACTATGCAACACAACAGGGAGAAGCGTGTGCACTGCCTCATACATGAGGAGTGAAGTCTCCACTAAGAGACTGGTCACTATGCAACACAACAGAGACAAGCGTGTGCACTGCCTCATACATGAGGGGTGGAGTCTCCACTAAGAGACTGGTCACTATGCAACACAACAGAGAGAAGCGTGTGCACTGCCTCATACATGAGGGGTGGAGTCTCCACTAAGAGACTGGTCACTATGCAACACAACAGAGAGAAGCGTGTGCACTGCCTCATACATGAGGGGTGGAGTCTCCACTAAGAGACTGGTCACTATGCAACACAACAGAGAGAAGCGTGTGCACTGCCTCATACATGAGGAGTGGAGTCTCCACTAAGAGACTGGTCACTATGCAACACAACAGAGACAAGCGTGTGCACTGCCTCATACATGAGGAGTGGAGTCTCCACTAAGAGACTGGTCACTATGCAACACAACAGAGAGAAGCGTGTGCACTGCCTCATACATGAGGAGTGAAGTCTCCACTAAGAGACTGGTCACTATGCAACACAACAGGGAGAAGCGTGTGCACTGCCTCATACATGAGGAGTGGAGTCTCCACTAAGAGACTGGTCACTATGCAACACAACAGAGAGAAGCGTGTGCACTGCCTCATACATGAGGGGTGGAGTCTCCACTAAGAGACTGGTCACTATGCAACACAACAGGGAGAAGCGTGTGCACTGCCTCATACATGAGGAGTGGAGTCTCCACTAAGAGACTGGTCACTATGCAACACAACAGAGAGAAGCGTGTGCACTGCCTCATACATGAGGAGTGGAGTCTCCACTAAGAGACTGGTCACTATGCAACACAACAGAGAGAAGCGTGTGCACTGCCTCATACATGAGGGGTGGAGTCTCCACTAAGAGACTGGTCACTATGCAACACAACAGAGAGAAGCGTGTGCACTGCCTCATACATGAGGGGTGGAGTCTCCACTAAGAGACTGGTCACTATGCAACACAACAGAGACAAGCGTGTGCACTGCCTCATACATGAGGAGTGGAGTCTCCACTAAGAGACTGGTCACTATGCAACACAACAGAGAGAAGCATGTGCACTGCCTCATACATGAGGAGTGAAGTCTCCACTAAGAGACTGGTCACTATGCAACACAACAGAGAGAAGCATGTGCACTGCCTCATACATGAGGAGTGAAGTCTCCACTAAGAGACTGGTCACTATGCAACACAACAGGGAGATGGACCTCACTATCGAAGGTGCTCACGGGAAGTGAGTTGGGGGGGTCTTGAGGAGCACGCTTCCAAGCACAAGCACAGTTATGTAGCCATCTCCTCCAAAAGGATTTCACACTTGATTAAAACCTCTCCAGAGCTGCCAGGAGCTTTACGCCACACCAAGGAGAGCCTTGTGTATAATTCTGCATATAGCTTCACCACTAGAAATCTGTGTGTACACAAAAAGGGATGTGCAGATTTATACTCAGATTTCCAAAACACTGCATGCCGGCATGTTTCTTCTTATGAATTACAAAGAGCCAAAGATTTGTGTGCATGCTGTGAGCAGGTATAATATCTGCACCCTGAGAACTCACAATTAGCCATAAATCACTGTTACTGTACTGTATGTCTCATATTTGCCAGTTTAAAATGTAATTCCTGTTAATTTCAACTCATTCAGTCTTGCAAGAGAACAGGAAAAAACCACATACGAGTAAAAATAGATAACTGGATCTTCGCTCAATTTAAGGTTGATTATGGAGGTCGACCATCTGGTGACTTGGTGCAGTCAAAACAACCTGGAGCTAAATGCTCAAAAGACAGGGGAGATGATTGTGGATTACAGGAGGAACACAGCCCCACCCTCTCCCCTCACGCTGGGTGACTCCCCAGTCAACACTGTGGACTCTTGCAGCTTCCTGGGGACCATCATCAGCCAGGACCTGAAATGGGAGCTGGACATCAGAGCTCTCAACAAGAAGGCACAGCAGAGGATGTACTTCATGTGGCAGCTGAAGAAATGAAAAGTGCCAAAGGCAACGATGGAGCACTTCTACACCTCCATCATTGAGTCCTTCCTCACCTCCTCCATCACCGTCTGGTATGCTGCTGCCACTCTCAAGGACATCAACAGACTGCAGCGCATCATCCGCTGTGCTGAGAAGGTGATCGGATACAACCTGCCATCCCTTCAGGACCTGCAGACCGCCAGGACGTTGAAGCGGTCTCATAAGATCATGGCCGACCCCTTCCACCCCTGACACAAACTCTTTGAAATGCTCCCCCTCGACAAGAGACTGAGTTCTGCCAAGACCAAAACCTCTTGCCACAAGAACAGCTTGTTCCCAACTGCCATCAGCCACATCAACAAGGCTCGAAAGCCCCCTCTACTAAGGACACTACCACCCCCCCCCCCAATACCCCCGAGCACAGCCGAATCTCCCCCCACTGACATGAGTCACGTCCCATCACATGTCACTTTAATACAGAAGCCGTTTTCCCACATGCGTACCGGAAAATTACCTGTAAGTCAATATCGGACATTTCCCTTCACACTTCGGCTCTCGCATATGGTAATCTAGCAGCCAAATTGCCTGTATGTTGGGGGGGGGGCGGCACTGCAGAGCGGGTGGGGAGTGACGTGTCGGCAAAACTCTTGATAGTGAAATAAGTTTGCTTGTTTATCCGTTCACCTGCATCGCGTTGAAGCACTTTTTACAGACTGGCTTCGTTTGATGTGTCCGGGCTTGCCTTCGCTGTCGGCAACAAGCAAAATACTTCCACATTTCGCTTCGTGCATTTGCTTCGTCTGTGTCCCTATCGGGCTGTGCCTGTGACTGAAGGAGGAGGACTGAACGACTGTGGCCAGAGAGCGAGCAGGCAGCAGAGAGGAGAGATCACAAGATCATTTCGCCAGTTTGCTTTAATGTGCACGAATGATTAGATTATGCCCGCTGGAACATTAAGCAACGTGTGTACACCTCGCCTATGCCGGCAAATGACTGGACCCGTTCTACACTTGCGCCTGTTATCGCGCATACCGCTCTTCTGACTGGCTCGAAACTGGTGAAATGACGACTTTCCCACATGCAGGCATTAGACCACGTTCCGGTCATTTAGCGGTACAAAGCGCATGTAGGAAAACGGCTTAAGTAACAACAGTAGCAACAGCTGGACTACACTCGTTACATTAAAGTATTATAGCTGCTTCTCCTACCAGAACTTTTTACTCCATTAGATGAATCTCGCACACCTCTTGATCTGTAAATTTCCATTTAATGTGCATAACACTCCTACTCGTGTGTATATATTGTATATTGGACTGCACTTGCAATTTTGTGATTTGTCTTTTAGATATAATCTCTCTATCTCTGAATATTGATGTGACCGCTACACTGTATACTTACACTAAGACAAATTCCTCCTATGTAATCTTGTGGCAAAAACGATTGTGATTCTGAAGACAATATTATTTGGACATGTTTATTGGCATGAGAAACATGTCAAATGGTAAGAAGCAGTGGCGATGGGAATTAAGCGGACTTCTGAAGGGTGCACATTATCTCTAGGGCCAGAAAATCAGTGTGGCATCTAAATACACTTTCTCGCTTGCCAAAGTCTGCCATTTTCTTCCAACAGTGCCAAAGCAGTTTTTGCACATCATCGAGAGTGAACATAACCATTATTTTTAGTAGGCTATAGCACCTACACTGTTAGGGTTTCATTCATTTTGGAGAAGCAATTCCAACCTGTAGTATTGTAGCAAATGTTGACGCATGCAGTGTTGTATTATAGTATTCTATAATATATAATTTCCCACCGTGCATGTGGTCCGCGCAAAGCTGTCTTTCAGCATGTAATAATACCGAGTACCCCAGGGATGAGGTATTTTTGTAGGCTTACCCAGAAGTCACTGCACTTCCTGGTTCTTATGTGTAAAAGTCAATGGGATTTTGTGGGAATTAAGGTTAAATGCATGAAATAAGGTCTGTGGTTAATAAAAGTTTATGAAACAGCAAAGTTATTCACAAATATTTTATGACTTTTGTAGCGTTTTCTGAAAATCATGTTAAAAAAACGCATTTATGCTTCGAAAATGATAAAAGTGGTCCTCCTTTGTGAAGATTATCTTGGTGAACACAATCTTCGCTGTTTCATAAACTTTTGCTAACCACAGACCTTATTTCAAGCATTTACGGTAACCAAAATCCCCATGCAAAAATCCCATTGACTTTGACATGTAAGAGCCAGAAGTGCAAACATCCTTCTTCAATGAGTCTTCTGGACTCATTCCTGCAGTACTCTATTACATCCCACAGTGGCTTGGTCGGGCATCCATACAGGCACAATTGGCCGTGTCTGTGGGTGGCAAGCCAGATTAAGGGTATGTGTCCTAGTCGCATGTATACTTTTGGCAACCTAGTTTCAGATGAAACCATGCCCCGAACTCATTTGATTGGTCACCGTAACTACACCTTGCTGCTCTGCCAAGCAAGCCACTCCTCCGAACTCATACGCGCAAGCGAGGCGCACACACACACACACCGCTTCCCCACCATACGTGTCAGTGTCCCCCGCCACCCACCATACGTAACAAACTACCGTAAACAGCAGAGGCCACTCCGCTGCACCGTGAACGCCTCTCTTTACAGCCAGGGAGGCACCGGTCAAATACAACTCTTTCCACGAAGTCGAGTGTGTTTTCCCCGTTTCTCCTTCTCCTGGAAATGTGTGGCTCAGAGAACTAGGAGTGGGCGCAGCACATCCCGGCTTCGTTATGCAACGGGGAAAACAGACTCGACTTTGGCATGAGTTCTCTTTGACCGGTGCCTGCCTGGTTGTCAGGGGTGGCGGAGGGCAGCATCGCGTATGTGGGGGTAACCCATCAAATTAGTTTGGGGCGTGGTTTCATCTGAAACTGGGTTGCCAAAAGTATACACGGTCATTGCACTAGCGCCTCCTCGCTGTCAGATTAAAATAAGCGGCTGCCGACTGCTCATGTATAGACCATATTCACAGTGCGGCCATCTTGTAATGACATCACTCACTGGTTGGGAAGGCAACGAGAGTCTCATCCAAAACCTGGTCTGAACATGGAGCAGTAGACCAAAAATTTGAGTTATGTCACACCAATTTTGTTTGATTACATCGATAAATGGGCAGATGAATCTGTACAGGATTAAAAAAAGGGCTACAGCAACTGGATCGAGTCTTATATCCAGGATATTCATGAAGCGCAGCCAATGGTCTAAATTGTAAACAGTCTCTGCAGTACACCCTCGCACCACTGAGCACCGAACTGATACATCATGATCCGGCGCTGTGGAGCAGTTGAACCTGAAATGACACAGCCGAAGAAGGCTGTGTTTGAGCTTAAACTTAACCACTAGGCATGTGAATTGGGGCTCGGCATTGGAAACTACGCAATATTTGGGAATACCAATGGCACCCAAAATTTGGGTGCCATGGTATTCCCAAATATTGCATAGTTTCCAATACCATGCCCTTATTCACATGCCAGTGCCTAAGTTTAAGGTCAAACACAGCTTCAGCTGTCTGTTCGGTGCTCAGTGGTGCGAGGGTGTACTGCAGTTTACAATTTAGAGCATCGGCTGTGCTCTAATAGTGGATATAAGACTTGATCCAGTTGCTGTAGCCCTTTTTTTAAAATCCTGTACACATCCATCTGCCCATTTATCAATGTGATCAAACTGTACACATCCATCTGCCCATTTATCAATGTGATCAAACCAAATTGGTGTGACAGAACTCAAACTTTTGGTCTACTGCTCCCATGTTCTCCTCCCTGCATCCAGCACTTGAACAGGGCAGTCGCTTTCTTTAGCGAGCCACTTGCGTTGTTTGAGGAGCTAGTGCAACGGTGGCGCTGCGCACGCGGCGAGCCGGGTGAGGGCAGCAGATGGTCCTTTGGAATCTGTACATAATGCAACAAATGTTTATGTATTGTATAATATTGAAGTGTGCCTTTATTACTTTAAAACTAGTAATAATGTATCTCAATTCTGAAGTGTGCCTTTATTACTAATCTCAAACTAGTAATGATGTTGTAACTATCCACTACTGTCTGATGTGAACCAAAGTGCCCTTCTGGGACATGTATTAAACTGATTGATTGATTGATTGATTGATTGATTGATTGATTGATTGATTGATTGATTGATTGATTGTTCAGACAGGGGTTTGGATGAGAGTCTCGTTGCGTTCCCAACCAGCGGGTGATGTCATTACAAGATGGCCGCGCTGTGAATATGGTCTATTGGAGGAAATGTGCTAGTCTCTCCCCGGATCGGCAGAGGGGGTGGAGCAACGACCGGGAGAGCGTGGCGGGGAGAATTGGCCAAAAGTTGGGGAGAAAAGGGGGGGTGCGCTAATACCTACCATGGAGATCAAACAACACTTTCCCTGCTTGCTGAAATGAACATCTAAGATGAATCTGAGTCAACTATGGGGGAAAGGGGCCAAAGACAGGGAGGCAAAATCAGTATTTCTCCCCCAGCTGAACCTGTTTTCTCCTGGACCTATACCTGAAATAAATCTGCTCATAGTCTGGAACAAACCCTTTAGAGTTTATAGTCTTGTATGTCATGGATGAACAGCCGAGGTGGACAATGGAAAACAGATGGGCAAAGTACAGCAGCATTATGCCAGTGGCTGCTGGAACAGGTAGCTGACTGGATTTAGAGAGCAGGTGGTTTAGTTTTGAAGCATGGTGACTCAACACCGTATTTCTTCCCTTTGGCGCAGCAGAATCCTAACTCCTCTAGACTTGGAGATAAATTGCACCTGTAGCTTCCTCCATTCATATCCAGTCGGCCCCATCTGCCTGCTTAAAGTCATATCATAAAACACTAATTTCCGCCTTCTACCTGGCTACCCCCTTCAATACCACATCTCTGACTCACAGTGAAGCTACGCGTTGCTTCTAAGGGCGCCTCCTCTGCAGCGGGGTAACATGCACTCCACAGTACGGTAAGAGAGTGGGGGTACATGCAGAGCTTAACCCCCCGGCTGACAGATACATGCGAGGGGTGCGTTTGCATGCTGCTTGCATCAGGCTGCCAGTGGGAGGTGTTCAGTGTCTGAGGCAGGCTTCCTCATCGTCTGATCCCCTGCCCACGGCCATGGGGGAAGCTGCCTCTTCCTGACATTTCACACTGCTCCTCTCTGTTTGATTGCAAATGCTGCCTCTCCCCACCGGCTGCTTTCCAGCGTGTGTGTCACACCGCTATGATCGATGGCAAACAAATATGAGAGACCCACAGCACACACAGGGATAAGGAGTGTAAAAGATGCTATAGTTTTGGGAGTGTGTGGATGATATTTGTATATCTGCGGTTCCTGCAAATGGTTCAGGTGGTAAAATGCAAAACTGTGCAATAAGGTATCGCATAAACCAGAAGAAACAGGTAGATACGGTGAATTCCACATCTGAGCAGGCTTCACACACTCTCTTGGGTCTCTAGTGTGGTACCTAACATCTAGTGCTGGCTATCAAAACTGGGTGTGAATGTATTCGGTGGCTGTCATGCACAGTGGGGGGAAACAACAAGAAGCCAGGGTTTTGTATTTCTTTAGCGCGACATGTTAAGTCTTATTATTCAAGTACTCACAACAGTTTCCCTCAGTAAGCAGAGGCAACCAAGAAACACTCTTCCTCTCCAGAGGAGTGCATCCGTAAGAGAGGGACATTTGCTACAAGCACACAAACAGTGTAGACATGCACATTCTCCTTGCTCGTTGTAGTGGAATGGAAAGGAAAGGAACAGTATGATTTGGATGAATTTATACCATTTTTACGGCATAAAATATGCATATTTTCACATTAATATGACAAGCCAAATTGAAATGTGTTGCGCTCGAGGGCTCCATCAACTAATCTGTATTAAAAATGACACCAAAGACAAAGCTTTCCGTGACCATTTAGTTGCAATATTGTAGAATTACTCATAATCGGGATGCACTATTCCAAGAATGCTCTGCACAACACAGATAGGACGCTTTGTGTAGGACAATACACAAACACAACAGCACCTGCCTTCTTACATTAGAGGTTCTGATTGAACAGCAAAACAATTGTTCTTTTTCCCCGTCTATGATAAATGCACTGCATCTCCATAAACATTCAGATGCTGCTTTCATGTCTTAGGCATTTTTTTTTAGTTTCTTGAAAACAAAATAACCTTGGAAGTGAGGATGGACTACTTCAAATTCCAAAGTATACCCGTAATGTTGGCGGCTGTTTGGGGACGTCTCTAAAGCTCAGGAGGTGGAGGCTTTATAATAGGATCTAACCTTACTGTGAGTCTACCAAAGGTGAGGTGAGGGTAAGAGCTGGTGTAGAAGTGTAAAGGCCTATGTGTCAAAGTCTTCCTTACAGATGTAAGGGCTGAAGCCTCGACTTCCTGTGTAGGCGAGCGCCTTGCTGACAAAGGCTGATGAGCGGACATGTCGAGCGGCGGCACGTCAGGAGGAGCCGCGGCAGACGGTTCGGCTGTCAGCTCTCTCACAGTCCACCATTTTGTCTCAGACTTATTCTATTTGAAGAATGCCTTTTGTATCACTACGTTTGACAAAGCCTTAGCACCTGCTGACATATCACGCTACGCTCCAGCTCCTCCCATTGAGAAGTTGATATGCGGTGTGATATGTCAACCAACTCTTAAGCCGGGCAGGGCATCTTCAAATCAAATAGGGTTCAAAACAAATTGGTGGACTGTGAGAAAACTGCACACATCAAATTATGATCCAAACGTTGGTATAGCCAATTATGTAAGCGAGTCTGCCTGTAGTGTGGTCATTTAGTTTGCCTGTAGTGTACAGTGGTCAGTTTGCCTGTAGTGTACTGTGGTCAGTTTGCCTGTAGTGTACAGTGGTCATTTGTAGTTTGTAAAATGCTTTATGGTCAAATATTAACTGGAAATTGTGTTTTGAACATTGACAATGAACAGAATACTGATCCACTGGTACTTTCAATACATTAGCACTATATGGCTGAGACCTAAGGACAAAAAGACGCTAACTAATTATATTATTACACACACGCACGCCCGTGTGCGCGCCCAATGGTTTGTCCTATTTAAAATGTGGATCCACAGAAAAAAGTTTGGGAATGACTGGTTTAAATGATGCAATATCTTATCAGGACCACTATCTTGAAATAAAAGCTTAAAGCAGAACCAACATGATTTTGCATTCAGCGCCACACCAAGGCCACACCAGGAGGATGAGCTATATAACCCTACTGTTTTACATTTAGACAAAGCTTACACTATACAGTACCTTGGCCATAGGCTTACTGTTAGTAAAGTTAACTCTACCTGAAGGAGAAATGATGACCACATTACATTAGGTAAATCTTTCATCAGTGCAATCAGCTAGCTTAATAAACAGCATTAGGCCATATGCTACAGTATATCCAATCTCATATTCATGCAGAGAGAGAGGACTCATGGGACTGAGGGTTGGATGTGCTGCTTGTGTTTATAAAGCATTAGTTAGACATCACTGCCTTGCTCACTTAGCATATTGCATTTGGTCTTAGGCCAATTCTGGTATTCTATCATTGCTGTTGGTTTGAAAAAATATATATAGTCCAAAGAATTCTGTCATTTTCTAATGATTATGGGAGTCATGTGAGGCACTGTCGCGTAATTGCATTTGGGCCTATTCTGCTCCTTCCTCCTGCTTCCATCGCTCCTATAAGAAAGCACACATTTCTTCCTCATAATTTTATTACGAGGTCCATTAAGAGATAGGCTAAATCCCTGTAGTGTGGAGTCGTGACTGGATACTCAACTGGCTGGAGAAATGTCTTGTTTTCTCCACCAACTGTGATCCTGCTCCTTTGTGAATTCTGCACGGGTCAAGGAGGCAGAAAAGGTTAGTCAACACTTTGAAACAAACACGGCCACCCAGTGCAGTAGATCAACCTTGGTTAGAATATGATAAGAATAAATTACCAGCTGTTCATTACTGAATACAGTATTCAGACGTCGCGTCTCAGTTAGTGTGTTGTGCCTGAGTAAGTGTGTATGTCAGACTCGCGTCTCGGCTAGTGTGTTGTGACTGAGTAGGTGTGTATGTCAGCCAGGTGGAAGGCTATTTCTGCTGCAAGATGAATTAATCAACAACAACATGCAAGACAATTATCTGGAGATAGATCATGGGAATGTATTGAAGTTCAAAGTGAAGATGGAGTTGAGGAAAAAACACAAAAAAGTATTTTTTAAGTGAAATCTTTTATCATGATAATTCACCAGACTGTTTTATCGCCTGTCTCGACTTTGAACCGTGATGCACATTCGCTATGTTTACTCCATGACATTTCACTGGCCTCAGTCTTTTCCTGTCCCTCACAACAGAAATATTTCTCCTTCTGTTGTCTGAATGTCTCTTTCTTGGTTCCTGCCTTTGAAGTTGTATTTGTCTGTTATGTTTTTATGCACTCTGCGGCATTTATTTTTTATTTTTTTTACCACAGCAGCGGCCCATGGCCTTACACAAGCATACAGGTAGAAGATGTCTTATTCTGCCACAGCAAAAACACACTCAAATTCTTAACTTCCTTGGAGAGACTTTCCATAAAAACACTAATACTAATGGGCTCTTTTAGAGTCACATCACAGTATGTTTCTTTGTGCAGTTGCCTTTTCTCCCACCCACACACTAACTTGTCTCTTAGTGTCCATTTAGCCCATATTTGCATTCACTGTGTTCAGATATTTTCCTTCATCCAGCAACAAATATGTTTGTTTTTCTGTTTACTGATTACAGTATGCCAGGGGAACAAGGGCGGGTGAGGTGAGAAATGGCCTTTGAGTCTGTCTGTCTGTCTGTCTGTCTGTCTGCCTGCCTCCCTGCCTGTCTGCCTGCCTGTCTGTCTGTCTGTCGGTCTGTCTGTACAGAGTACCACATCTGTACTTATGGATAACAAAATCGAAGTACAAGGTACCACATCTGCACTTACAGGGTAAGTACAGGGTATACAAGATGTGAATTTACCACGCCCCTGTAGTTACACAGTAGTTACTATGTAACTACGAGGGAATTAACACTGCTTTAGAATACAGCCCACACCCCTGTAGTTACCATGTGGGGGATTAACACTGCTTCAGAACACATGCCTGTCTGTCTGTCTGTCTGTACAGAGTACCACATCTGTACTTATGGATAACAAAATCGAAGTACAAGGTACCACATCTGCACTTACAGGGTAAGTACAGGGTATACAAGATGTGAATTTACCACGCCCCTGTAGTTACACAGTAGTTACTATGTAACTACGAGGGAATTAACACTGCTTTAGAATACAGCCCACACCCCTGTAGTTACCATGTGGGGGATTAACACTGCTTCAGAACACAGCCCATGCCCCTGTAGTTACCATGTAGTTACAGATGTTAAGATGAAGATGTTGATTTTTTTATTTTTGATTTGGTAATGCTTTAGAATACAAAAAAAACATCTTAACATCTTCATCTTAACATCTGTAACGTCATGGTAACTACAGGGACGCAGGCCGTATTCTAAAGCAGTGTTAATTAATTTTTCAAAATCTGTCTTAATTTTGACAGATTTTGTTACTCTAGTCTGTACTTACCCTGTAAGTTCATCAACTCTATCATCAACAATTTAATTTGCTTGAATAAAGAAATAAAAATGTAATATATTTGTGATCCACAGCACTAATTATTATCAAAGGGTCAAATAATACCAGTAATTAAGTTATTTTCCTCCCAGGCTGATCCCCTTAAGTTCATTCCGATGTTCCACTTCCAGGCTCATCACTCACGGATTGATCCTATTGACTTGTACAGATGTCTTCCCTGATCCACTCGCTGTTTTCCTCCCCTTCCAATCAGGTTGTTATCTCTTTGCTCCCTCTGCCTTTGATCTCGAAGGTCTGCAATGTGAGTCATGCTTCAATTAGACAAGCTATAAGTTTGCTTGCTAATTAGCCTACACCTATCTATCACCTATCTACAAGTGTGCAATTTTTTACACACTTTAGGGCCAGATAATTTCTCACAATTTTGTCATATCCCATGGGCTACATAGCCTTGTCTTTGCTATGGTCACATAGTTGCTGCACTGCAGTGCAACGTTTGTCATCTGATCATGCCATCAGATGCTCAAAACCAGAAATCATATGGTCATGCTCACTCAAACACTCAAGATAATTGTATCATCGAGAATTGCCATTAATTGTATAACCGTGAACATCGTCACGAGAATGAATATCGTCCCGAGTCATGAGTGACTTGAAAAAACCACTAACAAGTCACAGTCCTATTGATTTCCTGTTTTCTTTTGAATTGATATTTGCCACAAGGGGCAGCGCGCATCTTTCCAGTCAATTGCCGTCAACATGGCTGAAGCCAGCTT
Organism: Poromitra crassiceps; assembly: GCF_964638095.1. NCBI lineage: Eukaryota > Metazoa > Chordata > Actinopteri > Beryciformes > Melamphaidae > Poromitra > Poromitra crassiceps. The sequence continues at coordinate 103,140,676 of NC_139623.1, forward strand.
GGCTTGCCCACTGTATCCTCCATCTAAAAAAGTTAAATCAGATGTATGGAAATATTATCTGGGTTCAAAAATAAGGAACGATAGAAAGACGAGGCTCCCTGCAGACCCTGGAAGGTGTCTGCCCTGGGGGCCAACACCTCTAATTTTGTTTCTTAACAAAAATAAGTTTTCAGCATATTTGGATGATTGCTGCGATAATATCGTTAATCGCGATTATTTTGGACAGGATAATCATGACATGAAATTTCCATATCGTCCAACCCCTAGTCTGGACACATTCCAGCCAAAATGTATCAGGCCAGCGATAGCAAGGGACAGTGCAAGTAATGCACACAGATTTAGATAAATACAGCCACAGAAGACGCATACATTCATTTTCAGTCCAACTATGGACACACAGTGATGTAATCTCATACAATCATGTTGAAATGCAAGTGAAGCCTGGCAACATAACAGTTAAATAATAACTCCGGAGAGGCAAAGCTTTATTTGACCATTTAAATAGAAAGTTGCTGCATGACTGACAATACACTGGGAAAGTCAGCAGCATACTGATGCAGTGAGATGGAACGCTCTGTTCCCACAATGCTCTGAACAACACAACTCTGCTTTGACGAGGACAATTCATTTAGAAGAGGATGAGAAATGAAAACTGCCCTCTGAGTAGCAGAGAGGCAACAGAAGGGAACGGCAGCACATCTCCCAGTACTCATCTCTCCCTTTTCTTTCCCCACAGCCAGTCTTTAGCTTTCCTGACAAATCAAAGATGTTTTTATTACACAAGGAAGCAAACAGTCGACTGAATAGTTCTTATGATTAACAATTGAAACTGTGTCTGATCAATTTTCTCTGTAATCACAAAGACAGCCTTGTAGTGTACGCTCCAGTCTGCCCCCTTGTTAGTGACTGACTGGCCTGCATGGTGAAGAAAGGTCACCATGCAGGTCCTTTGGTGAGAACCCTGAAATCCTCTAAGAGGAATGATCAGAAAGAACAGAGCTCCCCAATTTAACACAGCTGACCCAATATTTGCAGAGCTAGAGGAGGGCATGCGGGGAAGAGAACCGATTTCTGGGAGGTCAATTGTTTTTTTGCTTAATTGAATGGAAACCACACCAATGCTCCTGTGCCGTCCTGTGTATTAAAATGACATTAAAGTTGCAATGTGCATGTTTGATCACATTAGAATAACACTAAATGAATAGGACATACAATACATTATAAGATACGATGAAAATTGAATGAACCCCATGGTGAAATTAGGTCATTGCAGCAGCCCCCAATTTGTCTGAAATTGGCTTTTCAATGATATTCAGGAATATTTTGGGCATACAACAACAGTAAAGAAAAGCTCCCGCACACTGTCTCACCTTCTTAGGAGAAAATTTATTGGATATTAAACGTTTCGGTCACTAGGACCTTCATCAGTATTATGGGCAACATCGCCTTGACTCATCTACATATACATATAGGGGATGCCCCCATGAACCAATCATCCAATCACATCGAAGGACCTTACCTGGTTGAGCACCTTGAAGTGGTTACATTGAGTGCTCAATCAGGGGAAAATTTGAATATATGTGCACTAGAATTAAAACATAGACAGTGCCCAATACATCACAAGTACATCATCCATATTCAAGGTATTATAAATAAAAAGAATGTAAATATAAAAAAATACGGGACAATATAAGATAAACAGTAACATACTTACAGGCTGCATGGCCTAGATAGGCTATATGCTTTCTGTTTTGTAAGACCAGTCTGGACAGATGGAATAATTTTTAACATAAGCATTTCAATATACACAAAAAAAAGCCATACAACAACAGGAATGCTGGAAAGAGAGAAGTCTAAGCAGAAGCGAAGCTAAAAACAGATATTTAAAAAATGGGAATATGCTTGACGTTTGGCCCGGCCGCACGGAAATGAGAGACACGGAATCCTGACGAGAAAATGTATGGAGCTTTTATACTCTGTGCGGGTTTCTGCTCGCGGAAGTGAGCGGGAGTCTTGAAAACGCCCAGCCGCGTCCACGTAGTTACAAAATTTTACAAATTACAAAATTCGGGGTGTGCACAGCCAGGCGAAAACCGTCCGCACAGGAGCCTTGCAGAGGGGCGTGTCTGCTGATTTGATGTCACTTTTCCACACGGACACTCGCGGTCCTTGCCGATGCAGGAAGCATAATTCCAGCTTTAGTCCTCACCCAGGGAACAACTAACAGGCCAGTGCCAGAGGATCTGAGGGGTCTAGGGGGAACATAGGATATGAGCATATCCGAGAGGTACTCGGGTGCAAGGCGGTTGAGTGATTTAAAAACCAATAGAAGAATCTTAAAATCTATTCTGAATTTGACCGGTAGCCAGTGAAGGGACCTCAGGACAGGGGAGATGTGTCCTCTCCTCCTGGTCTTAGTCAGTACACGTGCAGCAGCATTCTGAATGATTTGAAGCTTGTTTATGGCTTTCTTAGGAAGACCAGAGAAGAGAGCATTGCAGTAGTCAAGCCTGCTAGAAATAAAAGCGTGCATAAGTTTCTCAGTATCTGCCTGGGAGGGAAACGGTCGTACTTTAGTAATATTTCTAAGGTGGTAGATGGCAGTTTTAATTATGGTATTGATGTGATAGGTGCTATTTGTATAGCACCTTTCTTAAGGTTACAAAGTGCTTGTACACCAGAATAAGCACACCAAAGACCAAATGTATAATAAGGGAAAACAATTATAAAGAAGCACAGAAGAATTAAAAACATTAGAGATGAGAGAACTCCTTCATCTTCCTTCACCTCTCCTGTGTGGTTCTATGGGTAAAGGTCCAGGTCGCCATTGTAAATAAGAATTTGTTCTTAATGACATACCTGGTTAAATGAAGGTTAAATAAAATAAATAAATAAAAAGTAAAGCATGGCAGTAATAATGCCAGTTTGAGCAGTTTGTATTCCCTCTGGGGCAGTCAGTAGTTGAGTATTTGCACTTTTACTTGGAATTTGTGTACTGCCACGGTGCCACCACCTCTTGGACATAAGATGCGCAGTGGTGTAATGTAACTAAGTATAAATACTTAAGTACTGTACTTAAGTATTTTTTCTCAGTATCTGTACTTTACTTGAGTATTTATATTTCTGTCAACTTTCACTTTTACTCCACTACATTTCCCAAATAAAATGGATACATTTACTCCACTACATTTCCCCCAAGCATCTTAGTTACAAAGTAAAATCAGAAGAAATTGCGTAGCCTGCAAGCAATCAGGTTTGGCAAATCAGTGCTCCTAGTTTGCAAGTTACGTTAATCACGATCCACACGCCATTCCATTTGGTGGCTGTAATGCAACATAACGTTGTTTGCCAGCGGCTATAAAAGTCAAGAAGAAGAAATAAATTCCACTCAAGCCCAGGCATGTCTTTTACTTGATTTTTTTTGCGGCATTTACTTGTACTTTTTACTTTCAATACTTAAGTACATTTAATATCAGAAAATTACTTTTGATACTTAAGTACAGAAAATATCAAGTACTTTAAGACTTTTACTCAAGTAATATTATAGTAATATAATAATATATAATAATATAGTGAGTGACTTTGACTTCTACCAAAGTCTTTTTCTGGGAAGATATCTTTACTTTTACTTAAGTATGGTTTTCGAGTACTTTATACACCACATGCGTAGTTATACTCGGGTTAGTGTCTCCCCCTTAACGTCTATAAATCCCCCCTATCTGAAGAACATAAGGGGGGAATTCCCCCTAGTTTGCAAAATGAATTTTAGGCCCTGACTGTAATACTTCAGAAGTTGAATTTGAAGTTCAGCATCAATACATCTCTCTCTCTCTCTCTCTCTCTCTCTCTCGCTCTCTCTCTCTCTCTCTCTCTCTCTCTCTTTCTCTCTCTCTCTCTCTCTCTCTCTCTCTATATATATATATATATATAAGCAATATGACATGAGAGGGAGTGCTGTTGTTGTCTAATATCATCACTGCTGTGAATATCTTCGGCACTCGGCCTGCGGCCTTGTGCCTACGACCGAATCACAGCAGTGATATTAAACAACAACAGCACGACCTCGAGTGTGATATTGCTTTTATACAACAGTTCTATTAAACAAAGCTGATAAAAAAAAAGAGGGCCCAGGTGAGCCTAAGTAGTAACAGGACCTCTCAGGTCCTGTTACTACTTAGGCTCACCTGGGCCCTCTTGGTTGTATGAGCAAACCTGATGAAGCTGCTACAGCGAAACGCGTCGTTTGCTGAATAAATCTCAGTTAAATCCTGACTCCAGTGTGCGGTGGTACCTTCTTTTGTTTTATGCCTTGTACCTGCAACCTACCAGCACCTGATCTTTCCACTGGCTGTGCGTGGGGACTCTCCTTTCTCTTCATATATATATATATATATATATATATATATATATATATATATGTATATGTATATGTATATATATGTATATGTATATGTATATATATATATATATATATATATATATATATATATATATATATATATATATATATATATACAACAGTTAGTTCCGGCCAAGCAATTTGATTCTATCAATCTCTATCATCTATCAATAGCTCACGTAGCTATAGAGACAGTCCGCATGTCTGGGAACGCCCACAAAATGTTAAACGGCTGGCGCGCGAGTGGGGTAAAACTGCCCATATGTCTCATGGGCTGACTCACCAAAAGACGGTGCTGCGGTTCTAAACTACAGGTTTGGGGGTTCTAGAGCAGAACACAAGACGTCTGCTCAGATGTGCGTTTACTGCGGTGGTTAAATCCCCGATCGTGTCTGCCTGGGCTGGGCTATCAGCTAAATTCTAACTTTGCTGAATGGATAGAACGGGGTTTTTTACCCCACCCTGACCACGCCCCCAGCCAGGCTGAGCCAGCTAAACCAGCGGCTATGACGAGACGTGGCCTCAACCTATAGTGTGTGTGGGCAAATAGTTCCAGGAAGTACGTTCTGACTGACCATTGTTGAAACGTGCATGCGTGAGTGTTGAGCAGCAGCAGCAGCAGTCTGGTTCCGGCTTACTGGCTTCCCTAGTCTTGTTTTCTGCCATGACAGGCAGAAGCAATAGGGTATTTTGAAACATCTGTATATTTAGCTTAAGGCGGCTTGTGTATTGATTGCATGATATGACTGCAAATTAAGAATTGATTATTTTACTGAGACATCACAAAATGTAATTCTGGATGATTTGTTTCCCCATTGGTCACAAGAAATACATGCTGTTTTCCATTTGTTTTGTTTTTCCAGTTCCATTGGCTCGCTGCTTTTCTTCCTCGTTGAGTTGCCAAGGTCCCTGAACTGCAGTGAATTCTGAGATATCCTCAACTGACTGTGAGGAAGCCTTAAAGCCAGAGTGGCTCCATTCCTCTGTGACTGGCTGGAAATAAGGAAGTGCATGTCAGACCCGTACAGTACAATTCCAGTCCCTCAAGTGCCATCCATCATTGAAGGGCAGAACACTAGTTAGAGGGAGGTTCAGCAGCTCTCGGTCCCCATCACTCTCTGACGGAGAGATGACCCCCAGGGCCTTTCTGTGATGCCGGCTTGAGCAGCCGGACCAACTGAGGTTGAAGTGGATCTGGCCCCTAGCCAGCCCCCCCTTCCTGCTCTACCTGCTCTGCGAGTCTCATCTCGGTGTGAGGTTGGGTAAGGTAAGGCCCACCGAGAGCAACAGAGCACTACCACCACTTTCTATTTCTGCCTCCATAATTATCCTGAAAGTTCCCACTCAGTATCCCATGGAATTGCCACCGGACACTAGTGGGCTAAAAGGAGCCACTTCTAGCCAAGAGCGACGCCAGGCTAATTAAGAAATGTCTCAGCATGCCTCTTTATAAACTCATATACTAAGTCCAAGTTCATACACATCTTGCCACCTCCCAACCAGCGGCTTCAGCTGGCTGCTGCCCAGCCCCACTGGCAGGGCAAGAGCAGGCACCATCTTATCCCATTTGTGTCTGGGTGCAGAGAGCCATCCACTTTTGATAGAGTAATACATGTGCACATCTGAAGCTGACGGATACTCGCTTAGGGATACTGGCTCGCTTGCTCACTTTACAGGCTTAGTGCTAAAACCAGACATTTTCAGTGATAGCATAGTGTTACAGTTAAAGCACTATTTATGGAGCCTAATGTGTACGTGCATCCATGATCTTATGAATTCAGAATAATCATCTGGGTTATATATAATTGTATCTGTGGATAGAATCTGTTTAGTTTATGTAGTACTCAATTCAAATAAGAGACTGTTCAGAAATTAGACTACACGAGTTAAGTCAATTATCACCTATGATTTCTGCATGTCCACTTTCCTTGTGATGAAGTCTATCATAACACTTCAAACAGACGATGGTTTTTATTATTTAAACAATGTCGTCTCATATTTTCTCTCTCTATTCTCTCCTCTTTTTCAAAGCATATGTGGGTGCGGACTAGCTAAAACCCAAGTGACACTGATGATGATTACAACAAAGCAAATGAATCAATACTATAGAGCAACAAAAAAAAACTTTGAAAATTTGAACTACAAGTAATACAGCTCAAATAAATTTCAGGTTCTGTCAAAAACACGCTATTGTCAGTGATATTATCAAAGCCTTCCAGCCAACTGGCCAGACATCACTAGATGATGAAACTAGAGGGAAATCACTTTTATGTGTAAAAGAAGGTAGTATGAAATTGAACGCAATGAGTAGATTCGAATACTGGGATAATAGCACTGCATCTAATTTTGCTTCCATCTAGATTTCACATTTGGCTGCGATCCATGCCACATAATGCCAATCCACTCCAAAGGACAATCACATACCACTTAAGTCAATTACACACTATGCTGCAGTGGATGGTCTGAGCTGTGATACCATGTCCTTTCACCCACATAGTCCCGTCTAAAGGGCTGACCTGTCTCCAGTCATTTGACAGACATTGCAGCCTTGCCAAAGTTTGGGATGAGTGTATACATGTAGGTCACATTGTTAGTAATCACAGGAGCAAAAACACAGGTCCACATTCACAAGAGGGGGAAGGCAATCCAGCCACATTCAGAACAGTGACACCCTAACACATCATCAGTTCCATTTCGGACATTTCAACTGCATTGTCTCATAAACTCACTGATGAAAGCGCTATAGTACATCATTGTCCATTGTGTCAAAGCCTAATCCAGGTTAGAGAGTTTAATTCTGCTCCAGTTAGGCTCTTCCGGTGACCTACTTGCTCTGAAATAAAATTGCAAACAATTGGGGGGTGACAAACATTAGCAGCTGATTTGAGCAGAGCATAATGCGTGTGCAAGGAACGTGCTCTGGATTATAGGCATGACAACGTGCCTCGGGGGGAAACCGCTTGCGTGGGAGTGTACTTTTTTTACCCAGCCCCTGAGAAGCTGCCAGTCACATGACGCGTCCCATCTCATCTCGGGTGGTGCATGGCAGTTCCAGCATTGGCTGGCGTAGGGGCAGCGTGCTGGTGTCGCCTGGCAAAGTCCACTGAACTCAATTGTACTAACAGGCAGGGACTCTGACAAGGCACAATGGCATCTGTCTGAGGAAAAGCATACCCCTGTATTACCACAGCATGCTGGCACGCGGGCAGGGGCCCAAGCTGGCACTCACGAGGCGAATGAGCCCCGTTAGACTTCTCGTTCTGCCTCTCAGTCTGCATGTTCTCATTCTCCACACTCTTTCTTTAAGTTTCTCCATGCCACACATCATTTGCGTTCGCACACTCACAACATATTCAGGTGCATTCTTGCTGAACTAAATTAAAAGTGCATCGCTAAAGCAGTCATTGCTAAAATTGTGGTATCCTGGATGATACTGATATGCCAAACTTGGAAAGAAGAGGAAAACCCCTGACAGGAGTTCAAAAGAACAAATATGAGACTGCATGCATCATTGGAGACATCTAAGGGAGAAAAAAAGCAGACAGCATTGCTAAAGAACCTCATTATCATGCAAATGCCATTTATTCCATTTTATCTCACCCTTTTCAATAGTCCTCCATATGGCAGGTTGAGTCCGCACAGAGGAAGACACAGAGAGACCCCATGCTGGGCATCAAAATTCCTCCATCTGTGGTAAATTGAGTTTATGTTTCAGCACCCTGGTACCTGTCTCATATCTACCAATGTCCTATCAGTACTAGAGCTCATATCACAGCCAGGATTATGTCTAAGCACTGATCCCAGTAGGAGTGGTTATTGGCTAGGTGGGACTGGACATGACTGATCCCAGTAGGAGTGGTTATTGGCTAGGTGTAGGGTTTAATATTTTTCCAGAAAATTACGCATACTGGGAAACGGGAAATTAAGCCCTCTTTCCCGGGAATCCCGGGATGTCAAAGTGGGCTTTGTGTTTATTAGGCTATATGCAATAAGCTTTCAGTGTGTGTTCCACCGGCGCACAGCGCACAAAGGCGCATGGCCAAAACACGCTGAAATAAAATCAGAAATTAATTCCACTCTGCAAAGGATATCAAATTTCAAATTAGTGTAGTCTTAGACTGAATTTCAATCATGGAAGACCAAAAGGCATAGGTAGACACCCCATGCTGTCATACCCCTCAGCCCAAATGACGTCACTAAATGACGTCACCATCTCCGACGTCACCTTCTCTATGGGTGACGTCAGTTGCCCAAATGAGATCAGTTATGACATCATAAATGCCCTTCTCCCAAATGACATCAGTTATGACATCATAAATGCCCTTCTCCCAAATGACATCAGTTATGACATCATAAATGCCCTTCTCCCAAATGACATCAGTTATGACATCATAAATTCCCTTCTCCTGGTACTATATAAAGCCCCCATCACCACAGCTTAAATCACACTTGTGCAGTCATCACTCACCTCGTGCCAGCATCCCGCATTCATCCAGCATCTCCAGAGCAAAAGCTTCACCCCACCACCTCCCCAGATCACCACCAATGTCATGACTCCTGTTGGAAACAAATCCCCTTAGGGGGGATTTTCTATCTCATACAGCACTGACGCCCCCCTCTCTCATAGCAAGAGGAGCGTCACATCATGGAGTCATACGCCATACTCAAACTGTCTATTCTGATTCAATAAAGATTGTAAATGTCTTACAAGTCTCTCATGATTGAACTGGCTATAGCATTGTTGTCAGAGAAGCTAGTATTAAAATCTGCCTGCAATACCTCGTTATTTGGCGCTATATAAATAGAAAATTGATTGATTGTTGGTTGATTGATTCACTTTGCTGTCTCCGAAATGCATATAGGCCTACATTGTGATCATTTAATGACTGTACAATGCTTACAGTAGCCTAATATATTACTTACATGTTCTTTTAAAACATAGGCTACATCATTTAAGAAAGTAAATTGTCAGCATATTTCTAAATATAGGCCTATTCCAATATGTTCTGCATGTAAATATAATATGTCATAAATTTTCCGGGAAACGGGAAATGGGTTGGATGGCATTTCCTGGGAATCCCGTTTCCCGGGATTAAACCCTAGCTAGGTGGGACTGGACATGACTGGACTGCCGGGAAAACGTATCTACCAAAAGGAGAGGGGGGGGGGGGGGCTATTGAGGATCCCAAAGTGAGTCAGGCCGAGGGTTCTGGGGTACTACTCTGTCAAACACTTTATATTAAGTATTATAAGGGTCCAGGTGTTTGCTAGGGCTCATAAGTGCTCTCCATATAGCTTAATTGGTTTGGGTTGATAATGATAAACGTTCAAATGGAAAAATAAAAGCTCTGGTCTCAGCTGGAGGCATTTCAGAAAGCAGATGAAACAAAGTCAAACTTAATCAGGGATTTAATCACATTAAAGCTGACCAACGCCATTGTGCAAGTTGGATGGAAACGCTGTCCTCTACTGTATGTGTAGCTTCATCACTTGTCATGTTTTGCCTAAACTGGCTAGAAATGATGATGTAATGATTATGTGGATATAGTTTTATCTGGCTGTAGCTTTGAAATCTGTTCCTTCAGAATGATTTATTTGTTGATGCAACATGCTGGTTGGCCAGACACCAACACTGGCGGCTGCCCTGCTGATGTCACTCCCTAATTATTATGTTTTTATTATTCTGGGTGTCTGAAGTCACAGAAAAATAAATGCGCGCTTGATTCCTAGGCTCGCCCGCTGCATGGGCTTGCTAGCTCGGCCGCTGCGCGGCCTCACCCGCCCTGCAGCTCGCACACGCAGCTCAGCCGCTGCGCGGCCTTGCCCGCAGCTCAGCTGCTGCATGGCCTCGCCTGCTCTATTGGCATGTGCACCGCACAATTGTTCAACTTCACATCACTGATGACATCACAATTGCTCGAGTGACCATTGCTGATCACATCATGGAGTGCTCGAGTGACATCACTGATGAGGTCATAGACATGATGACATCACAATTACTCGAGTGTCATCACCAGTGATGATGTCATAGACATTGTGACATCATCAGTGATGATGTCATATACTGTACATACATACTGTATATATAGATAGATACTGTAGATAGATAGATAGATAGATAGATAGATAGATAGATAGATAGATAGATCATCTTCCTACCCTGGTTTCATGGTGGGGGACAAATCACTTCAACTTAATAGCAACCAGACACACAAGAGAAGCAGTTTTCATGCTGTCCGAAGCGATCAATTTCAAGAGAATCACCAAGCTCAGTGATTACAATGAGAGTCCGTTAAAGTAACATACCACTGTAATCAAAATGAGTTAGCGATTTGGGGTGTGATGCAACTCCCTCCAACACAAACAAATACACACATGCAGGTGTGGGCGTACACGCATCCAAGGGCTATAAATATTGTCGATGAGATTAACCAACAATTGAGCAATGCGCACTCTACGCACGTGTACACAACAGTGGGAAATGCACAAGGGAAAAGCGTAATGTAGTACACTCACAGCACAGCACAGCCTGAAGACAAGAATGAGAAAGAAGGGGGGGGGGGGGGGGGGGGGCAACTGCTCAGGCCTATAAACAGAGGAACTCTAGAAATCAATAGCTGCAGATCAGGCAGCGTACAATTCAAATATCACAAATCGTACAATTGCAGTATGAATGTACTCTCTGTAAAGAAAGCCTAGCACCAGAAGGGAATATGTTCATGGCTACTGCAGTGAACCAGAGTCACGGACCAAACAGCCTTTCCCCCTCTGCCACCCGGTCCAAGAACACATGGTCACCACCAGCTCCTATTACTTCATCCTGAAGGAAGACTCACAAACAAACCAAAATAGAATGCACAAATATCCTTGTAATACAAAGTATCAATTCATAGTTAATTCTTAGCTAATGAGTCATTTATTTCTCCAGTGAAAAAAGACAATTATGCGCACATCCCAAAAAAAACTTACAGGTGCTGGACAAAAGGTAACTATAACAAAAAGATAAAGTCTGCACACTGAGGCTCCATCAATGGTTTTTTATTTGCAACGTTTCGATCTTCACAGGATAATTTATTTCTCCAGTCATAATAATATCCTTAAATAATATTAGCATGGTCGTCCTTGAATAGGGCAATTGTGCGGATTGGCATACAATTTACACACTGATTTTCTGTGGAAATTAATCGCCTTGTATTCAGTTACACTTAAGTTGCACATATTATCCAATCTTCTACTGTCCAAGGGAGATCACTGCCCTAAAGCTAATGCCAGCCAAATGTATAAAGGTCAGAATGGTCCACAAAACACTGTGCAAACAAGAGTATGGGGAACAAGAAGCTAAAGTAGATGGTGAACTACACCCCTCTCTGCTGTAGGCTATGGACACACTCTAAAGTAGATGGTGAACTACACCCCTCTCTGCTGTAGGCTATGGACACACTCTGAAAATGTAGATTCACCAATGTCAAAGTTCACATTGGATGATAAAAACACATCCATGTCAATGTTTCCACGGTAACAAAGATACAAAGGCTGCAAGGGTTCACATATTGCTTTTTATCCGACTTAAATGGAGCGCTCACCTCCCCACTTTTTGCCTGTCAATCATTTCCACTGCAATGAATAGAGCTCCGCAGCAGTACAGCCTGTCACTCTGTCAATCAAACCCCGACAAAAACAAGCCCTCGCGTCACCATCCAGGTGGAGCTGGGGAGGAATTCCTCTGTCTCTTTTGATTTCTTTCTAATCCTTCATTTTACGCTAGCTCCCTGAAGTGAGAATCACATTTTAATTAGGTCTAGCCTTGGTTAGCAGTTCATCTTCCCATCTCCCTGTCCTGTGTGCTCCTCCTATGGGCTTTGCTTCCTTGTCACAGCCGCTCAGTCCCCACTCCCTGTCACAATCTAACATCTCCCTCATCTTCTGCCATCTTTTCATTCGTTAACTGCTCCATCTTCACTCACAATCTTGTACTCTCCCGCTACTGACAACAAAGAGCTGCCTGCCTGCCTGACGAAGACCTGTGTTGGTGACATGGGAAAAACACAATAAAAAGCCACAGCAATAGAAAAAGGAGAAAAACATTAAAATTCGTAAGTGCAGAAAGTGCATGCGAATGTTGTGCTGTAAACAGCAACCACGTATATGGTGTGACTGAAATATCTGTTAAAAGGTGTTTTATGCAATCAATGACCTCTAGGACCAGAAGGAATTGCAACAACATTGACAGAACTCATCTCTTCCATATGCACTCTCTGGCACTCAGCCGCTAATTGACACAAACAATAACGTTGCATTCACTCAATATAGACAAGTACACGAGCTAATTAGAACAGAGATCCAACAGGAATGTCCAATGAAGAGGTAATAATACCATGATGCAAAATACTGTACTAATAACAGTGCTTTGTCATTTGCTGTTTTGCATTGAAAATGTGGCTTTTTAGCCTTTGAAGCTGCAAAGTCTTGCAATGCTGCTGCTGTCCTCCACCACTGAGCAATTCAAAATGTATGGGCAGGTGAGCGGAGTGGAGGGGGGTTGGGGTGTATGGGGAGGAGGTGAGTGGAGAGGAGGGGGTTTGGGGAGGAGGTGAGTGGAGAGGAGGGGGTTTGGGGAGGAGGTGAGTGGAGAGGAGGGGGTTTGGGGAGGAGGTGAGTGGAGAGGAGGGGGTTTGGACTGGATTCAGTGTGTCTTGAATTTCAGAAATTCCAATGGGAATGTGAGATTTGAAAGCCAGAAATCTCAGAACTGGTACTGTACCTTTTTGACAAAAAGGTACAGTACCAGCGACACCTATTTTTTCGGAGTAATTTTTGGTTGGTACTGTATTGATCCACAACCGCAGATACATTACATCACGGTCATTTTGTGCAAGTAAAAACATTACTTATTTCTGATTTAAATCCACAGGGTCAGACAAAAGAAGCAAAACTATGGATACATTATTTTCAAAATGATGATATTTTACAAATATTCAAATATATAAGATGAATGTGTGACGTTTTAGGGTGAGTAATGAAATATCACTACAAGCTCCTCGAGCAGTGCAATGCGGAATACTATACTGAAATGCACCATGTGATTCACTTATCATAGTGTGTTACAAGACTGGTAATGGATTATGTTTGGCAGCTTAAGGCAGCAAAATTGTTATTATGATGCATGGTCCATAGAATGGCAGTTCCAGCTTACACTCTGAGTATTTCTTCCTTTTTTTAATATGGACCTCTGCTGTGACCATCAGTGTTCAGCGTGTGGATTGATTACTGTGCTTTGGAAACATGGCTGGTGCAGTTTAGCTTGGCTCCGGAGAGAGGGCAGGGCGTGTTGGTAGTAAACATGGTGTTGTCTGCACAGATGTCATGGTTCAGATTTATTTAGAGGGCAAATGCTCCATTAGTTGGCCTTTTTAATTAGCGGACTTGTTTGAGAGGGTCATTAAGGAGGTCTGACAGAGGACCTGCTGATGTGGAGGATGGAGGCACTGCTAACTTCTGGCTCTGAGACCACCCACATACACACGCACACACAGTGCGCATTGCGCGCGCACACACACACACACACACACACACACACACACACACACACACACACACACACACACACACACACACACACACACACACACACACACACACACACACACAAACAGACCTGCTGAAACACCAATAACATTTCACAAAATCATCGACAAACACAGCGGGTCAATGTCATGGATGCCACAACATTTCTACTGCAAAATGGCCACAGAGCACAAACAACTCCCCCCCCCCCCACACACACACACACACACACACACACACACACACACACATGAAAAAAGCAAACAATTAGACACATTTACATTTAAACACATATTCATAGAGAACAAGAGAATGGAGAGGAATGTTTTTGTACCATTTTCGGGGTGCTCGGTCTCTCCGATGCTGCCGTCTGGGGTGGTCCTCTCATAGTGGTCCTCGGGCAGGGTCAGGGGGCCGATGCGAGGGCCAGACGAGGACTTGCTGCTGGGTGTCTCAGACTCTTCCAAGCCACTGTCATAGTAGCTGTGCTGAGAGGCGTCCTGCAGGTCCTGCACCGGGTTGGCTGTGGAGAAGGTCACTCGCCGATGGGGATGCTGAAACAGAGAGCCAGACAGTGCCTTCTACATGAGAAAACTCCCTTTAATAAACTTGCATTCAACTGATAAGTTATTGTTTGCAGTCCGATATGGTAATATAATGCAGTACTAGTGCAAAACTATATCTTTTTAAGACTATTGTCAGAATTGTGCTGGCTCGATAAAGTTAACTCTTCAAAATTTCTGAAAATAGTATTCAATATTAAATAGTCTTAAATATTAAATAGTTTTGTGGACTAGACAGAGAGAGAGCGCACTAGAGAAAGACAGAGAGAGAGAGAGAGAGAGAGAGAGACCACACAAAGAGTCTACACAAAAATACTACTTATTTTTGGAACACATCCCAACTCGTCTGTCACTAACATTTTCGTCCCATTTTCCCACGGCGCTGGCCAGCAGGCTCGCTGGGGTCAGAAGATGGTGAAGTTAGGACACTCAGTCACTCATGGATGTGAGGGGGGCGGGGCTAGGGAAGAGGGGCTGTAGCTGGGAATAGGAGGGTGGTAGAGGGTCGGGATTAGAGGGGTGGGTAGGGGGAGTAGTTAGAAGGATGTGGGTGGTGGGAGCTGCTGTGGTGCTATAAGGCTGAATGCCCCCACCACTGCGCTATGGGCTTAAAGGTATTTGCGCTTGTTATTCGTTGACGAAATTGTTCATAGTTTTTGTCATAAATACCTTTTGTATTTAGTTATCTCATTTTCATCAAAGAAAAAACTATGACAAAATATATTTGTCAATGAAATTACGTAGTAAGAAAAGAAAAACAAAACAAACAAAAATACATACATCACATTACAACATGGTGCTACCAGCCGCATAAGGTGCTTGTGTTTGTAAAATATATTGTGTGTGGGATCCCACGCAAGGGGTCCATGAGAGACCAGGCGGGCTAGCCACCTCTAACCTCAGTCACTTGTCATTCTTAACCTTGTCAAAGTAGGCCAAAAACGGGTCCCAGATAGTTGAGAAGCTTTTAAGTGAGTTGGCTCTCAGGGACCTGAGTCTCTCCATCTGTATAACAGAGATCATGTCCATCAGCCACACCTGAAAAGAAGGTGAAGAGTAGGCCTTCCATTCCTTCAGAATGAGTTTTTTGGCAACAGTTGTCCGGAGTGTCAGAGCTTGTTGCAAATCTGTAGGGAAGTTCAGAGAGGACTCAGAGCAGCCAAAGATAGCGAGTTCTGCCTCCAGTTGCATGGTTATTTTGTAGGCCTTAGAGTATACCAATCAAATATTTTGGCCCAGAACCCCGGTAGTGAAGGACAGAACCAGAAGAGATAGTGTGCCCTCTGACACCTGACAGAGGTGACACCACCTGACACAGTGGTGAAACTTTCAGGAAGTGTAAAGAGTCATAGAGCAGGCGAGGCCATGTAGCGGCCAAGCTGCGTATGCGATGTTCAGTGGGCGAGCTGCAGGGCAGGTGAGGCCACAAGCCCACGCAACGGGCGAGCCTAGGAATCGAGCACGTGTATCGCTCGAGATTGCTAGTAATGCTAAGTAATTTTATAATGGTAGCACACATCGGCCTACACTAGGCTATATGTTGCAAATCAACTGTTCCAAGAGACAGTTTACAAATAGTCTCGCTGGCCAGCCTCTCTCCCTTCCATGAGAGTCGTCTGGCTGCACGGAAACAGGCTGGGATAAGTCCTCCGCTGCTCTACAGCTGCTCCCCATTGGAGTGACTGTTTCAGTTGCGGCCGGATGTCCGCTCCCGGCTTATTACAAGCTCTGTCATTGGCTCCGACCATGTCAATCAGATATGGTCCAAGTGCCCTTGGAAAATAGTTTCCAACAATCCAATTTGCCGTTTTCAGCGTGTAGCAACGAGCTAGAGTGTAGGTTTCTGCCGTTAGCTTGCTAGCTAGTTAGCGTTGTTGTTTTAACTGAGGCGGCAGGGCACTATTTACAGCGACACACAGGGAGGAGGGAGCGGAAGCCGCTCTGATTGACATGGTCGGAGCCAATGACAGAGCTTGTAATAAGCTGGGAGCGGACATCCGGCTGCCACCGAAACAGTCGCTCAAATGGGAGAGCAGAGGGAGGGTTTATCCCAGTTATGGAGACCTGCGGCGCCAGACTCCTCGGACGGAAGGGAGAGGAGGCTGGCCAGCGAGACTAATGCAAGGTGAGAGAATAATTCTCAAATTTTCACGTGTGGCTGGAGTAAAAGGAATAGTTCACTCAAAATGCATAATTATGTAGTTGTCTCACCCTATAGTCTGTGGCCATTATTGACTGCAAAATCTGCACCTCTTCTGTGGCTTTCATAGTAGTCCCTGAAGTCAAGCGGCAGAAGTTAAGTGACAATGCGCCAATACTACTGGCCCATTTTTGGATGACCTAAATATGCAAGAGTAGTCTTACATTTCACTGTTGCTGGACAGGCCGCTTAAAAAAAGGGGCATAAATTAAGAGTATACCCACTTCTCCAGGCACCACTAACACCACTGACCATAAATATTAAATGTGTGCAGTATAAAATAGGTAAAATTATTTATAATGCGCGAAATCCATTATTTTTTGATAATGGACACCTCGAAGTGCATTAACCCGCTTATACTGTGATCACTTGACAAAGAAACAAAACAAGACCATTAATTTATATTTCCATATAATATATATATTGATTTGCAATCAAAATCTAGTTTTCATTACCTTGGATGAGTTGAGAAGCAGAGACAAAAATAGTCCCCTCGGCTGCTCAAGATTTTCACATGAGAAAATGGCCGCTTAGTGCCTACAACCTTGGCAGAATGTCTAACCCGTAAAGTAACTACTAACTTGGCCAATTGTATGTAACATACAAAATAAAGCAAACGGTAATGTCTAAGAATGCAAAGATATGTAACTGGCTCGTTAAACTCGCATTCCAGGAATAACATTAACGTAAGTGGCGAGACGTACTGTATCAGCAGTGTAGCTTTCAATGTTGGAGTCCAGATTGTTTTGTACAAGGAAGTCTCTCAGTGTGTTGGTGTTAACTGCCCATTTCGTTGTTTTCTTATCTCATCTTTTTCCTCTTCGATTTGATTTGTATCAGTGATACAGGCAGCGCGCGCTCTCGCAAAGCGCCTGACTGATGCAAAAGTGTAAACAGAGCTGGTTTGACAGTTGACAGCTGAGAGCCGGTTTCTGTCAGCTGACAACATCACATCTCCGAAAATGACAGATTTCTAAATAGCCGTTATTTTGATAAACTGAGCACAAAGGGGTAATCTAAATAGTTACTTTGACCGACGCAATTTTTTTCTAAAGTTATAAACTTATTGCATAAACTAATAAAAGTGCCATATTAACCCTTAACTGTGGTATAGAGCTCAAACGGCTCTGTCGAGACCATGGCATATTGATATGAACGGTGAACAGACCATTTGCCTGGAACTACTTAGCTAGGTGTACCTTATCACAAAATAATGGACACCCTGGAGCCAATCAGAATCGAGTATTAACCCAGACCATGGTATAAATATGTATAATATAATACACGAGACTGAAAGGATAATGAGAATATAATGAGAGTATAAACGGAAACAATGTGTGAAATGACAGCATGATGTTCAGAAATTTGCTCATATTCACTAAGTCTGCAGGGTGCCACATATGCACAGAAAATGTGTCTACACTTGAACAAAAACAGGAGTAGATACAATGTATAGAATATGCAGATTTGCTTATGTGCATTATTGGCGTTCCACCTTATCGAATACTCCAGATGGAGGTACCATATGTATTGAAATGAGTGAGTCAATGTGCGAGTGCAATGCACATGTGCGTTGTTGTCTGTTGTCATTATAGCTATCATATTCAGAACATATTGTGGAAGAGGTACCATTATATACATTCTGCTTTCTATGCAGATAATACATTTGTGCAGATCAGACCCAGTGAAAGCAAATGTCACATAGATTAGTTACATACGGATATGGATATGGAACATAGGAATTTGAAGTGTTATTGTAGTTATTAGTATCGTTACTATTATTAGTCAAAGAAAAGCTTCACATTGTCTAAATTTGACGTTGTCAAATTATATGTGATGACAATGATTGGTACACTAATCAGTAGCCCCAATGAGCTATACTTTCAATCTGCATATTTTGATATTTATTTTCTACAGCTTTTCATGTGTAACCAACCAGAATGCTTGAACATATTTCTGCAATTTAACTGGAAACAAAGCCCACGATTATCTAAATAAGAGAAAATTGAAGTACAAAACAGAACAATGGGAATATTGTTTGTGACAGTGGGCCCCTTTTTTGCCAGCATTAGAATGCATCATCACATCTGATTTCAATGCAATACATTAATGAGAAAATCCTTTAGTAGCTTTAGGAAGAGCAGAGGAGCATAATAAATCATTCAAGATCACACCTCTTATCAAATTGAAAGGGTTGTAAATACAGTTAGGAGAATATGAAATTTCCCCTTCCACAGATCGGTTTACTAATGGCTACTTACCACCAATCAACAACAGAAAGATGACTCCTTACAGTGCACATACAATCACACTCTCCCCCACTCCTACACCATGAGCACCTCTCATAAAAGTCAGAAAAGCACTGATACAGCAGAACGGGCCTGATTCCACTGCACGACTCAGCCTAGATCAATAACACGGGACGGTGCTTTCCACCATCCAACCACTTCTCTACCAAACAGATCCATCCTAGACCAGATGTGAAGCATCATCTTTTCAGTGCATCTACCGATCTTGAGAAAAGCTTTTAGAGTGTAAGTGAGAGCTATCAACACTGTTTTGTTAATAACATTGGTCCTTAAGTCCGTTCACAAAGCGTGTTCATCTCTTGTCATCTTATTAGTATTTTCTTACAGCACAGTTATATCATTCTGTCATTCATCTAAGTAATGTTTATTTGAATTCTGGAGTGCATCAGTGTGTTTCCCCACTAGTGCTATTTGTCATAGCTACAGTACATGATATCACAGATATTAGCATAAGAAAAATGTGCAAGTCTTATCAATCACCTGCGATATTTAATGGAAATTGTCTCAAATATTAAAGCCAAATCTTTTTTCTTTTTAATAAAAGGGCTCTCTGTCTTCATTTCTGACTGTTTTATGTATGTGTGGTGCAAGCAGGCGATAGAGAAAATGCATTTTCTTTCCATTAATGGCACTCATTCAATGATAGTAAATCTATGCACAGTAGCATAGCATTGTTTTATTAGCTGTACAAAAATGTGCTTATCAGCGATGTATAGAGCTACAAATGCAAATATGCAATTTACCAAAGAAAGGAACCACTGATTATTGTGCCTCACGAAGAATGCAAATTGCATTGATTGATCTCATTTAAGTTGTACACATACTAAAGAGCGAGGTAACCAACCGCACATAGGAAGGCTATTTAGGTGGACAATGGGTTATAATAGCACTGTTATTGTGATATTCAAATTACACATGTTATTGCCTTACATGGCCAGGACCACATAAATTATATTCTCAAGCCGAATCCTCAAAATATGATTAGAGGTCTCCGATGCTCAAAGACTATTTAAATGTGAGGGGGGCATTTAGTTGTTTAAATATGGATTCTTGCTTAAACTGCTCCTCGAGGCGTCACTCCAGAGAGTCAGCATGTTTTCTGGGTATGAGAACTAGCTAAGGCTGCAGAGATGGGAAATAGATTTTCCTTTTAGTCAGAGCACAAATCCTTTGCCAGGCCTTGGGGGCTGCAGGGATGCGGCAAGATGGAAGGATGGTAGGGGAGGCTGAGCAGGAGTGGGGAGTCGGTCAGGCAGACATGGACAAAGCTTTGGCTGGAGGGGACAAGCAGACGGATTAGATTCTGGGAGACTGGAGGCTGGAGAGCGCTGGCGTTTGGGCATTGTGCTAGGAAGAAGAGGCGAGGAGGCTTAGAATGGGAGAGGGGCGAGTCTTAACGATGACATCTGAATTCATACCCCTGTTTACTGTAGATCTAGCGTTAACGGTATCATTTACACCTGTCGTTAAATTCCCACGGCAGATAAAAAGATATAGCAAGATTCTGTCTATATAAGGGACCAGGATACGTTATAAATACAGCAGTTAACCACGCCCTACCTGGACTTCCCTCAGCACATCGGCGGGGTCTCTTCTCCTGTCACAATGCCAACAACATTATATACTACCTCATAATGTCAAGCCACATAGTCACAGCTGAATATTCACTGACATGTAAAACGGGCTGAGAAGAGAACCATGCAGTTAGTTCTGTAAGTGGTCTTTACTGTATGGACACTTTTGGGAATGATCTCACGGTCAAGTCGAAGATGAGAAGTGAAAAATGATCAAGTCCATTTTTAATAAATGAGGCTTTTCCCTACAGCTTCAGAAGATGGATCAACTCTACCAGGTTCCTGGGAGCACTCCTTCAGGAAGCGGGATATGACATAGCCCAACCCAACAAGAACATAAACCTATACACTGAAAGACAGACTGGGCTTTTATATCTTTTATGAAAGCTCATAGGAATAGCTCTAAGTCCCTGAACTAGCTTCCTTCGAATGAACACTATCTTTTATTTTATCATCAGCTGCCTGATATGACTCTCATTTGCATAAATGGCTTGCATACACAATCACTTCCATACAAGTGCCTCTCACTTTTTCTTATCTTAGAAAAAAGAGAAGGGAAGGATTTTTCTTTAAGATGTCTGGAACACCTGGCCTATGTTCGCTTAGCCTTGACCTTTTAACAATGCCATTTGATTAAAAAAAAAAAAAAAAGAGAAGAGAAGAGAAGAGAAGAGAAGAGAAGAGAAGAGAAGAGAAGAGAAGAGAAGAAAAAAGAAGAAAAAAGAAAGGATTTGCTTTAGGGTTACTGTCAAGTAAAAGTCATTATGGACATGACACAAATAATAAAAAGGCCATACCTTGATTGTGTCCCCCCCCACTGTACAATGCAATATGCAATAGCCTAAAGGATGCCATCCAACTAGGGGGAGATTATTAGCCTATGAAAGCTTGCCAAATGTAATGGGCTTGTATTGGAGGTTGTGTGTTTGTGTTGTTTTGACGAAACTCGAGGCTATTCATTCTTAAAGCGAAAAACTCTGCATATATATGTGGTTGTAACCGTACACTCGAGGCCCAGGAGTATGGATTGAGTGTGAAAAAAGGATCTTTATTGAAGACGGCGAACTGCGGTGTGACCTCCCTGCAGTCTCCACACCTCTTGACCTGCAATAAAATGCTGTGCACAGAGCGTTATCATATTTTCGCTATTCATTCTTAATTAGTGAAACTATGGATGATACAAAAAAAGTCTATAATGAACTTTGACCTATAACACTGTGCTTCTCCTCCTTCCCGTCCATTGGCACATGCACACATAAGCCCACACACATGTGATGTAGTGGATTAAGAGGGGCCGGACTCCAGCTGCTGAAGTATACTGGTTTCTCTTCTCTCGAATGCTGGAGATCTCTGAGTGTTTGCCGCATGCTTAGAACACAAACCATTATATTCCCTATGGGATTTTTTTTTGCATGTTCAGTTCAGTTAGTTTAGTTTTGTTACACATTATGAGGTACTATATAAAATAAGGATGACACAGAAGAACCTAGCATGAAACAAGGGTTGTGAATATCAATCCCTACAAATTCTAGAGATATTTAAAATGCTCTCAATTAAAAAGACGCATTACTATAACAGGATACCGAGCGTACCGTTCACAATGAATGAGCATTTTGAGGAAGTATAGCCTATGTCTCTTTTTGTCCATAATATAGTCAACGCTCAAGTTGTTCCACTGCAGTTTATTGTCCGGGACAACGCCCTAGGCGTCTGCACTCCTCTACACACTGAATTCTGTTCTGGTTGCATAAAGGTGGGTGCTATCCCTCTCCCACAGTCTTTTTCATCTAATAGACAGCAGTATGTTGCCTGGTCACATGTAATAGCCAACTAGTGTAATGTAAAGATAACACATCCAATACTGGACAGTCGTAAAAGTCACTACATAAATGTATAGGGGTCCATGTGGACAACTGTTTTTTTGGAATGCTTTTTTGGTGAGGAAGTGGGGGTGGTCAGAGTTAATTGTCTTTATCTTGTTGCTTCAGTATGAATATGAACAACCATTAAAACAACAACAACATAACAAACTAACGAACACACAGGGAATCCCTGAGGCAAGTATAGCTATGCCAAGGCGACAAGGATAGCATTTTGGTGATTGGACTGTAGAGCCTCTCTCTTGCCATTGCTGATTTGCACCACTGATCTCTGATGGGAAGGCAGACCGTGCTGCCGTAGGTTTTCCCAAAGCACAGAGGTCCTGGTCCATTCTGAATGCCCTGGAGCCATCCGGCACCACCTTGCTGTCAGGACCCTGTCATCCAGCCAAGCCTCAGTGATTGCCAGCGCACGGCTGCTGGAACTTGAGTAGGTAGTGTTGATTTTCCATCCACTCCACCACTTTCGCTCATTTTGAACAGGCTATCAGCAAAGTTGCAAGGTGCGGTGGGGTCCGTTTGATTTAGTGTCTTGAGTCTCCGGTCTCATGATTCCTAGTTTGCATTTAAGTTTTGACTAATCCGTGTGTAACAATGATGTGATGAGGTTGGCACCTTGAATTACCTTGCACAACTAATTCCCTGGGGTGCTGTATTTCACAGGTGGGCCCGGCTTAATAGCTGATTCTACATATTCGTGGACTAGATATAATCAGAATGATGGTAAACCCATGTACTGTAGCAGAGTGCTGCGGCAATGGGCTGTGAAACAGAATGTTAAAAAAGAAAAAGTACATTGGTAAAAAATGGTAAATGATAAAAAGACTAAAGATAAGAGGGAAATCAGATATAACAACACATTCGAAAGTGTTTACCATTTAACAATAGCATTGCATCCCAATTTGTCATCCTATTGCCTGTGTTGGAGGAGGAAATATCAAGCTTGTGAAAGTAAAAGTAAAACAAAGCAAAGAAAGATAGAATAGATAGAACAATGTCCTGGTGGTCCTTGAGTATCCCATTGTTATATTATGCATTTAGTATCAAAAGAAGTACATGCTAAATTTAGCAGTTCTAGGAATCTTTGAAGCATTAACCTCTAAAGTTTAAGCCAAAGTGGTCGATACTCCATTTATGTCAGTCTGATTGCTTGCTAAAAAATGGCTGGCTCAAAGTCAAATAATATGCATCATTTTTATAAATAAATCATAAAATTAATCACTTTTAATCAATTCAATAATCAATTTTCTTCCAAATGACAAATAACTATTTGGTCTAAAAGTCTCTAATTGTACTAGGCTACATTTAATCACTATGTAGAGGAGTAAAAGTAACAATTTCCCACCCCAAAAAAGTACTGTACAATCATGGACAGCACAAGCACCTCAAAACTCTACTGAAGTAAAATATTGAGTTGCTTTCCATGGCCACTGGGTAACAATGTAGCTGTCACAGTTTGTTGCCAAAAGTTTTTATTTAAATTTTTATGACACAAAGGTATTGTTTAGGCTGAGTCATTGCAGCCAGTGAAACATGCTGATGCTTCAGAATTTCTCTTGGAGGAGCGATGCACAACAAGCGCATGCGTTTCATCTCAACTTTAAAGGGGATATGTGAATGTGAAGAAGTAGAATATCATAATTATTGGCATGGATGCCATACGATATAAATGATAAATTGGATGCGATTTGGAAGCGGAACATGGAGTTTCCACCGAGAAGAGAAAAAGTGAAGTACTCCTCTGGAAAGGTAAAGTGAAAAAAACATGAACCTACAGAAGGCATATACTGTATATGCCATAAGCAGAGAGAAAGAAATAAGTGCAAGACATGCGCAAGGTGAGGAGCAACACTCTTCATTTAGTTTACAGTGGCGTGTTTAAAATAGGTTGCCAAGCCAAACGCATATGGTGTGTATTCTGTTGGAATACCTTGAACTTTTCATGTACTGTAGCAGAAAACCTACGTGGCCCCGTTTATCACAGGTGAGATATTTGTACTGTATACTGCAGCTGGTCAGACCTTCCCCATTGAATCCCAGCTACAGTATAGCTACAGTGTAGCTACAGTATGTGCCTCTCAGATATTATGAAATGGGTTTTTCTGCCCATGTTGAAGGAAACGGCTGATGTCTCAGTGCCCCTGTGATATGAAAAATTCAATTTAAAAGGATGAGAGAAAGAATGGTGCACGGCCTATTTTCATTCCCCCACACTGAGAGATATGAGAATGATGTTCTATTGTGCGGAGGAAATGATGCCAATCGTACTGCAGAGAAATTCCTTCATAATTCAATTCAATTTCTTCTAAATCCCAATGGCAAGCTTCTCTGCCAAAGAGAGGCAGAATGACAGAGACAAAAAGCGAGGGATAGAGACTAAGAGGGAAGAATAGAGCCTAAAGATTGAGAGTGAAACAATGAGGGGAATGGAGAGAGAGAAATGGATTTACTGAAAGGAAAAAGGCACAAACTGTAGGCAGCACCGCAAAGACAAGAAGAGGGCGATAGCACTCAAATGTTGGAGCTGCGATTCGTTTTGATTACTGTGGCATTTTAGGTATAGCTATCTCATCTCCTCTAATTACCTCTCTGTAACTTTACTGTGACAATAGCTCAGAAACAACAATTATAATCCAGAATACTTTTTTCTTGAGATCTGACAGAGCTGCTACAGCTACAGTACAGAAATGACTCAAAGTTAAGAGTGCCATAATGTATAGTAAGCTTGTCCTACATACTCTGTTTGTTATCTTAAGTGCACGCAAGCTCTAAAATGTGCATGTAAACTCTTTGATACCTTGTCAAAAGTTCCCAGAGTGTGTGGCACCCATTTAGTTACAGTGTTTTGTGAGTGCGTTCCTGGCTCGAGCTTTTTGGGCGTGTATGCAGGAATCAATGAGCTGCTGCCTCTGAAGGCATAGAGAAAAAATGAGCTGCACCAACAAATATGACAATGAAGAAGTGCACCTCTCAGTGGACGCAGCTACCATAAAATCAGAGAGAGTGAAGCGGTCGCACAGGAAATGCATATGGAACTGTTTTTATTTCCCATTTCCCCATTATGTCCTCCATTCTCATCCCATCTACTGCTCTCCTCTCTCTCTCTCTCCACCCGCCGCACGCACGCACGCACGCACGCACGCACGCACACACACACGCACACACACACACACACACACACACACACACACACACACACATACACACACACACACACACAGTTGTTTTTGTAGGTGCAATAGCTCCAAGGCAAGCAGCGTGGAATTGGAGTCTTCAAAGAGTCTTGGATTATCAAAGAGACACAGCTACCAGAAAACTAGGGGACACGATGGAGAGGGGGAGGGAAGAACATAGGCGGGAGACGGGGAGGGGGACGAGTGCAGAGGAGTCAGCGTGGGTTTGGGTGGAGGATGAAGTGATCAGACAGTGGAGGGGAGGGCTGGATAAAGACCAGAGTCCTCTTTATTCGCATACTCTAAATGGAAAAAAAGATTGTTGAAGTGAATGCATTAAAAAACAATCACATAGGCCCTAATGGTCTTGATAGGCAAGACTGAATTCACATTCTTCACTGTCTCTGCTGCCGCCTATTCTGGAGTACATTTTTTCTCATACGCAGAGAATTTCATTTCAATGGGAGCACTGGCCTTGAAATACCATAATGTTGTCACAGTAAAACCAAGTATTACTGCAGCAGGACCCACCAAGTGTGAATATAGCTGCCACATCTAATGACAAATCTGACTGTTCACACCATTCCATGTGACAGGATGTGGGGGAGTGCGGGTGTGAATGCATCACCCTTCGACAAAAAGCTCTCCGTCAGCCCCTCTGTCCTGCGATGAGCTATGGATGTCTTTTTTCCCCCCATTACGAGAGCTCTTCTCACTATAGAACACACTTCAAGTGAGGGTATGAAACGGATTCTGGTCGCTTCGCTGCTGCCAGCTCCAGGGCATCAACCCGAGTTAACTGTGTCTAGCTAGGCAACCACCATCCTGCCCCATTGGCACAGTCATCACCCTTAAAAGCCCCTGCCTTTGCTCTGACCCGGTTTCAACTAAATGGGCCTCATTTAACTTGTGCTGAGAGTAGAACACACTCAGGGCACACAATGGTAAAAAAAAAAAGTAAGTGGCGAGACACTTTAAGAAGCACATACTATTCATCTTCTTCCCACTCAAGAACTCCTCTTGAAAAATCCTCTTTGTTTAATGTGTGAGAAGGAAAGTTAGTTGTGAGAACAAAAGTTCTGATCTGTTCATAGCCAGAAAGATTCAATGAGTAACAGCTCTTACAGTCTGATTGAGACTTTCACTTAAGCACCGCCCACTGCCGTGTTTAGTGCTATCTTTTCATGACCGTAACTGGTGAAGACATACATATCGTAGACCTCTCCAAACTCACATAAACCACTTTTATATATATTATGTTTGCTTATTTCCATGTGATATCAATTATTCAATTAAGGACGAATTAAATGTAACCTTATAACCTGAGTAAAATGGAAACATGTTTTATTGTTCTACTAAGTTGGTTCTATCTGCATGTCATTATTGTGTGAATGGTGGTCCCCCAAAAACTGTTAATGCGACATTAATGGTAAATGGGCTGCATTTATATCGCACTTTTCTAGTCAACCGACCACTCAGAGCGCTTTACAACACATGCCTACATTCACCCATTTATGCACACATTCATACACCGATGGCAGCAAGCTACCACACAGGGTGATACTGCAACCATCAGGAGTAATTAGGGGTTCAGTACCTTGCCCAAGGACACTTCAACATGCAGACTGGAAGAGCCGGGGGATCGAACCACCAACCTTCTGAGCCACAGCCGCCTCTCCCCACGGAAAACATGGTGACTGAGATTTCACCAACTCCAGAAATGTGAATTCATCTGACCTTGGCATCATATTTGGGGTACCATATATTTGTGACGGCACCTCCTGGACAAGGACACAAGTTTCCTCTTTGGAGAAGCTATTTTTTTTGGTACAGCAGTCTAGACTCTCCTCATCCATTACCAAAGTGTCAGTGCACCAGTGGGGGAGCACAGTGCTAAAGGGAATACGAGATTTGATTTGATCGGTGATGACTGACATCCGCCCCTACCACACTTACTGATTTATTCCTCCTAATGTGACTCCTTTTACAACTGTGCCGCAGGTTTAACATGATACACTTTCGCTGCACGACCGCCTCTGATCACAAAATGAGCAAAGATATGTTGGTGCCACAAGTATGGGAACAGCTGCCCTAAATGTTAGAAAAACAAATCATCCGCTAAATTCTTCATGGAATTCTTCCAATGTGCTTGTGACAGCACATGCTGTCAGTGTCACCTCTCTCACTTTATTCCCCCAACCAACACTCCCTTGTTAACTTCCTGGGAGCAGGAGTCTCCTGTTGGCACTATTAGGCACTACTGTACCTGTAAAATGTCCATGTAGAATGCTTTCACGCATGACATGACCATATGATGAGGTGAGGTCAGGCGGGATCTTGCGTTTAAGGGACGTGACTAAGACATGACTTGTTATTGTTTTAGAACAATGGAGCATGAAGAGCTCCTGTGGCTGGGCACCCCGTTTTTCCTACTATTATTAATGTGCATAATCTGGTGCTCATTCGGATGGCTAGCTCCCTTGTCTCAGAGTCCGTCCAATTTTCAGGCAGTTTGGAAAACAAAAAATGTCCTCACTTCACTGGTTTTCAAACTTTCAACTCTTCCCCTATTCCATGAGCACATCGCATAATGAAATATGTTAAGTCTCTTGTGAGGGTGCTTGACCTGGGAATCTTACCGCTTTTGTTCACACGAGTGTCGTAAAGGAAGATTACAAGCAATTTTACCAGGTCTTTATTTGACCAGGTCTTTAGGGGGAAATTGCTGGATCATCTTCACATGATAACATCATTTCCAGAAAATGTCTGGGTAAGGCTGCATGAAAGGGGGCGGGGCTATACAGTACACAGCTTCATCACACTAGTTGATTGAATGGTTAAGGGATCATTAGAAGAGGACACACTGCTAGGACACATGTAGGATGCCAAGAAATGGTTGAAATGTGATCAATTCAACACATAGCCAGTGCGTCCAGTGTTACAGGGACTTGGTGACAGTCTTTGAGCTGTGAAAAAATCAAAAAGTGGCAACAAGGTAGCTCAGCAGGCCAATGTAAATAGTAAATAGAAAAAGGGAGCTTCTTGATGCTTATAGAAGAATTTAATAAAGAAGTAATTATTTAGTAGTTACTTCTTTAGTAGTTACTTCTTTATTAAATTCTTATATAAGCATCAAGAAGCTCCCTTTTTCTATTTACAGTCTTTGAGCTAAAATTGGGTATTAGCAGATAATTCAGTGAGGCAATCAACTATAACTCACTGAGAAACTTTTATCACATCGCAAAGAGAAAAAGATGCCAATCGTAAGGGAAATTAATTGAGAAAACTTGTTGGACAATGGACATAGGCTATTTACCTTCATAAGCCGGAGGGTCGTTGGCACCACAGACGATCTGTCAATAAGCTCTCTCTGTCCTCGCACGAGTGAGTACACTCTATTACGCATGGAGAGAATTACAGCATATTGCATGCCTCGCGCAAACAACCATTGCGAGACGGGAATCTGATTGGTTTTGATTGACGTAATGCCCAGCCTTGCCTGGCCATGCCTGTGAATAATTCTGGTAGTTAAGACCGCCCAAATCCCGTTTGCACAGGCATTTTGGGGCGCAGATGATTTTGGCACGGCTCTAATTTGCGCTTGCGACACCTGCCGTGAACCTTTCCGCATCCCGGCCGAGAATTGCATCCCCAACATATTTCGGGGCTGTTTTAACTTAGAAATCAGGGAGGTCACATCTACCAGAAAATTATATAACTTTTAAACAGTTAAATTTCTGTATAAATGATTACAAGTATGCTCCCGTGAGGTGGGGATGCTTTCTTTTTTGCTGATTGGCGGGGGAGCAAAACTCGGCAGAACACCTGGCCGACGGCGCAAGGCGGAATGCTTCCCTGCCTTAAGGCACGCGCAAACAGGTGTGCAAAGCGCTATTAGGGGATAGCGCCTGTTGGAAGATAGAGCCCCTATACAGTACTTTTACGTTCTGGCTGCGTGGACGCTTGACCAATTTGAAGCTTACCCGAAGAGACTGGTGGCATATTCTGTCATTTTGGTTCAATTGGACACAATGGAAAGACAATTTAAAGTAATTAACCGTTGGATTTCAGCCTGTGGGAACTTGTAACATGGATGAAAAGAAGCATTGACGGTAAGCGATTGGCAAACACAACTTGAAACACAGAAGCACTGATTCGCTAGCCAGGCTACTGATTCGCCACAACACCAGCTGTTTGTTTATTTTATAGTAACGAGTAACGAAGATGCTTTTGGGAAATGTATCGGAGTAAAAGTATAGATTTTATTACGAAAATGTAGTGGAGTAAAAGTAAAAGTTGAAAGAAAAAAAAATACTCAAGTAAAGTACAGATACTCAAAAAAGATACTTAAGTATCCTACAGTAACAAAGTATTTGTACTTCATTAATTTACACCACTGCAGAGGGGTGACCCCTTACGTTAACGTTATCCTGGAATGCGAGTTTAACGAGCCAGTTACATGTCTTTGCATTCTTAGACATTACCGTTTGCTTTATTTTGTATGTTACATACAATTGGCCAAGTTAGTAGTGAAATGAAGATTGATTGACAGCTGCCATGCCGTGATATGATTGATTGAAATGGGGTAGAAATTTGATAGTACTATGTGACGTCAGCAAACTGTAGATTACTGTTATGAATGAAATCTTGAAAAATTTACTTTGATGTGAAAAAGTGTGAAAAACAAAACAAAAAATTATTTTTGTGTTTTTGTTTTGGCATACATTATTAAATAGGTGCACTGAATACCCAGGTGTGAACTAAAATAAAAATAAAGTCATTTTTGGGTTCAGCTCGTCTTTAAGAGCAGAGTTTTTGATATGGTTCAAGGTGTGTTGCAACACAAACTGCAGGCGCGGACTGCATAATCGGGCACGTCGGGCAAAAGCCCGGTGGCCTGGCCTGGCCTGGCCTGCAAAAAAAAAAAAAAATGTGCGTGTGTGTGTGCCCGCAGTCAGGCCACTCACTGAACAGCAGGCCAGGCGCCGCCTACTGGTTTACTAGTGGTTGTATTACTTTATTAGTTAGTCTGAAGTAATAATTACACTTCAGGGTTAAAGTGTGTGCATCTCATTGTAAAATTGGACTCAGAAGCTCGGAACCATGAAAATATGGACAGAGCCACCATGATGTCACTCATTCATTTCTGGACTCTTGTGTTGGAGCCTTGAGTTTTGCATTGCTCAACACTTGGCTATAGGCTATAGAGACTAAAACCATTGTTGGCCTAATTTTTCAGAAGCAAAGGTTGGGGCTTGAGCAGAACACATTACCATGTCTAGGGGCTTGCTTAAACAGGAAGATGTTTAATGAAACTGAGAATATGTCAATGTTTATTATTATTGTTATTGTTATGACGTGTAGTTCTTAAGCCTGTGGAGAATAATGCAGTATGCACGATCTGATCACTCTTCCTTAAAGAGCATGGAGCAGGGTAATTCCTTTGCTAAATGTATACTTAACCTTGTCCCTATGTATATTTGAAAAGTTAATGCATCATTAAAAAAAAAAAAAAAAAAGTTTGAAAAAAAATATGGAGAAAAACACCTTCCTTTTTCAGAAGGAAATAACAGACTTTTATTGTGACAAGAAAAAGCCTGCTACGTCAGAGTGGGGAGTGGCTCTCGCGTGCGTGCGTGTCTATCTCTCCCCTCTCAATGTCGTCAATTTCATGGTCAGTCGCATTTCAGGGCAGCTAGTCAGGTACGTAGGCCTACGCTAGTCAAAAGTCAATCAGTCAGCCAGTTAATCGGTCGGTCAGTTGGTAGGTTAATCACTAGTTAGTTTTTAGTATATAGTTAGTCATTTAGTCAGTAGCTGCCTGTAGTAAGTCGTTGTCAGTGAGTTTTGGGTCGGGTGTCGCCAGGTTACTGCATGCAGATAACAAGTCAGCTCCACTCTGCTGCTGCTGCCTGTCTGCGTGACACAGTCTCTTTCTATCTCTCTCTCTCTCTCTCTCTCGGTGTGTGTGTGTGTGTGTGTGTGTGTGTGTGTGTGTGTGTGTGTGTGTGTGTGCGCGTGTGTGTGTGTATCGAATTACAGTCCGCACCTCGGCCCGCCTCCGCTCGCTTGTGTGTGTGTGGAATTACAGTCCGCACCTCGGCCCGCCTCCGCTGCTTTCAAGCTCCTTCACAACTCTCTCTCCGCGGTCCGTTGTGGGCTGTTCCTGCTCTCTTTCACTGTCAAAATTAGCCTGAGGACCATCACATGCATGTGCATAAACATTTGCTACCTCCTCTTCCTCCTGAAAACCGGCGTTAGCATCCATAGTGTGTGACTGACAGCCCTGACCTAAGTGATGACAGACAGAGGGACAGACGGGCATGCCTGGCGACTCCCTACACTGACGTCAGAGTTTTGGGGTCCAAGATGTCAAAATAAAAGTTCAAAAAATAAAACGACCCCAGAAGTCACTGTAGTGTATATGTAAGTGTCTTAATGTGAAAATCAAGTTCCTCCATAATTCACCTACACATTGACTGATTGGGGTCTCTAACCTGCCCCATGCTCTTTAAATAAAGTTTGCTGTGAAGCGTTTGTATGTTTGCATGTTTTTGGTTTTACTTCTTACTCATATTATACTTGCAGTTATCTAGGCAATGTTGATGTTTCTATTAATGAACAAATAGGTAACATGTATCATCGCGTTAGCATTATATTCACTAAATCTGGCTTCAAACGACCCAAATTGGGCTTCAAACGGCCCAAATCTGGCTTCAAACGACCCAAATTGGGCTTTAAACGACCCAAATTGGGCTTCAAACGGCCCAAATCTGGCTTCAACCGACCCAAATTGGGCTTCAAACGGCCCAAATCTGGCTTCAAACGACCCAAATTCGGCTTCAAACGGCCCAAATTGGGCTTCAAACGCCCAAATTGGGCTGCAAACGGCCCAAATTGGGCTTCAAACGTCTCAAATTCTTGGCCGATAGGCACGTGCGTCGGCCCGTATCGGCCTGGCCTGCTTGGTATCTAATGCCTGGCCTGAATTATGATCCCAGTCTGCCCCTGACTGTACGGTTGTATTCCATAGTGCCACGATCAGGCAAAACTTGTACTTTTTTCTGTTACTCGTGCAAAGTTGACTCAATCTCCACCACATTTTACAGTATACACATATTTCCTACATCATGGCTATTCCAGAGTATTTTGATACATGTAACCATTTGGCCAAAAAACATGGATTTAACAGCGAAGAGATGCACAAACCTAAACATTGAATGCTCAATCAAACATACTGTACATACAATATTTGTGAATGGATTACAAAGTGTGTCAGATCACATCTGGTCATGCCCTATAAATTTGCTGTGATGGCAATTTTGCAAATTTCTTTATCTCAGGCATCTTTGTATGTTTGGCCTATGGGTATGGACCCTGTTAATGGCCACTCATGGTTATATTTTATGTTTTTTATCTAAATAATGTCCGAAGGGCAAGTTTCCAATTTCTCCACGTCCTGTCATCCTAAATCAACTTAAAGGCAATGTCTCAGCAGAAAGACGTCCTGTCATCCTAAATCAACTTAAAGGCAATGTCTCAGCAGAAAGACATGCTGTCATCCTAAACCAACTTAAAGGCAATGCCTCAGCAGAAAGACATGTCCTGTCATCCTAAACCAACTTAAAGGCAATGTCTCAGCAGAAAGACGTCCTGTCATCCTAAACCAACTTAAAGGCAATGTCTCAGCAGAAAGACATGTCCTGTCATCCTAAACCAACTTAAAGGCAATGTCTCAGCAGAAAGACGTCCTGTCATCCTAAACCAACTTAAAGGCAATGTCTCAGCAGAAAGACGTCCTGTCATCCTAAACCAACTTAAAGGCAATGCCTCAGCAGAAAGACATGTCCTGTCATCCTAAACCAACTTAAAGGCAATGCCTCAGCAGAAAGACATGTCCTGTCATCCTAAACCAACTTAAAGGCAATGTCTCAGCAGAAAGACGTCCTGTCATCCTAAATCAACTTAAAGGCAATGCCTCAGCAGAAAGACATGTCCTGTCATCCTAAACCAACTTAAAGGCAATGTCTCAGCAGAAAGACATGTCCTGTCATCCTAAACCAACTTAAAGGCAATGTCTCAGCAGAAAGACGTCCTGTCATCCTAAACCAACTTAAAGGCAATGTCTCAGCAGAAAGACATGTCCTGTCATCCTAAACCAACTTAAAGGCAATGTCTCAGCAGAAAGACATGCTGTCATCCTAAATCAACTTAAAGGCAATGTCTCAGCAGAAAGACATGTCATCCTAAATCAACTTAAAGGCAATGCCTCAGCAGAAAGACATGTCATCCTAAATCAACTTAAAGGCAATGCCTCAGCAGAAAGACATGTCCTGTCATCCTAAACCAACTTAAAGGCAATGCCTCAGCAGAAAGACATGTCCTGTCATCCTAAACCAACTTAAAGGCAATGTCTCAGCAGAAAGACATGTCATCCTAAATCAACTTAAAGGCAATGCCTCAGCAGAAAGACATGTCATCCTAAATCAACTTAAAGGCAATGCCTCAGCAGAAAGACATGTCCTGTCATCCTAAACCAACTTAAAGGCAATGTCTCAGCAGAAAGACATGTCCTGTCATCCTAAATCAACTTAAAGGCAATGCCTCAGCAGAAAGACATGTCCTGTCATCCTAAACCAACTTAAAGGCAATGCCTCAGCAGAAAGACATGTCCTGTCATCCTAAATCAACTTAAAGGCAATGCCTCAGCAGAAAGACATGAAAAGAAGAAAAGTCAACACCCTGATTTTTCAACATACAAAGAGGCTAAGCATTTGAATAAACCCTTGTGCACATTAGCTCATTTGGGTTTTATTTGGGGCTCATTTGCTTTGAAAATAAATCGTTTACCAAAAGTACAATATTTTTTTATAACAATTCTGTCTTGTCTGACATGGATTTACAATAACGTTAGTATTTGTTTTTAAGCTGGCTAGATGTAGCTTGCAAAACCATGAATGCGCCATGGGACTTTACAGAGTCTGTGCTTGTTATCAATTCAAGTTCTGTGGAGTCAATCAATATTTACTCTGTTTGGAAACCAAGAACATAAGTTGCACCATCACTATACCGTAATAGCTGCCTATGACAGTATATACTTACTGTTATTCACATCAGCAAGGAAAGGTAAAATCATAGGTTTACTGTACTTTGAGTATCCAATTATGTTTTGCTAATTCTTGAAAGGTATGGTTTGCAGATTGCAAAAAAGCTTTTTCGCATATCTCAGTTTTCCATTTCGTAGAATTTACTGTAACACAAACATATTGAAAAGCATGAAAGACACTTCTGCAGTTAATAACAGAAAATTAAATATAGAAACATAAGGAGATGTGCTGGTGGGGGTGTAAGAGCCAGACATGAGAGAAATTAATCCTCAATAGCCACTCCCTGCTGGGTACCTTATTGGCTCTCAAACTTCCCATCTTCAGAGTAATATCTGCATCTGGCTGAGAAGCATGTATATACTCCAGAGTAATATCTCTATTTCAGCAGCATCTGGCTGAGAAGCATGTATATACTTCAGAGTAATATCTCTATTTCAGCACCATCTGGCTGAGAAGCATGTATATACTTCAGAGTAATATCTCTATTTCAGCAGCATCTGTCTGAGAAGCATGTATATACTCCAGAGTAATATCTCTATTTCAGCACCATCTGGCTGAGAAGCATGTATATACTCCAGAGTAATATCTCTATTTCAGCACCATCTGGCTGAGAAGCATGTATATACTCCAGAGTAATATCTCTATTTCAGCACCATCTGGCTGAGAAGCATACATATACTTCAGAGTAATATCTCTATTTCAGCAGCATCTGGCTGAGAAGCATGTATATACTTCAGAGTAATATCTCTATTTCAGCAGCATCTGGCTGAGAAGCATGTATATACTCCAGAGTAATATCTCTATTTCAGGACCATCTGGCTGAGAAGCATGTATATACTTCAGAGTAATATCTCTATTTCAGCAGCATCTGGCTGAGAAGCATGTATATACTCCAGAGTAATATCTCTATTTCAGCACCATCTGGCTGAGAAGCATGTATATACTCCAGAGTAATATCTCTATTTCAGCACCATCTGGCTGAGAAGCATGTATATACTTCAGAGTAATATCTCTATTTCAGCAGCATCTGGCTGAGAAGCATACATATACTTCAGAGTAATATCTCTATTTCAGCACCATCTGGCTGAGAAACATACATATACTTCAGAGTAATATCTCTATTTCAGCACCATCTGGCTGAGAAGCATGTATATACTCCAGAGTAATATCTCTATTTCAGCACCATCTGGCTGAGAAGCATACATATACTTCAGAGTAATATCTCTATTTCAGCACCATCTGGCTGAGGAACATACATATACTTCAGAGTAATATCTCTATTTCAGCACCATCTGGCTGAGAAGCATGTATATACTCCAGAGTAATATCTCTATTTCAGCAGCATCTGGCTGAGAAGCATGTATATACTCCAGAGTAATATCTCTATTTCAGCAGCATCTGGCTGAGGAACATACATATACTTCAGAGTAATATCTCTATTTCAGCACCATCTGGCTGAGAAGCATGTATATACTCCAGAGTAATATCTATATTTCAGCAGCATCTGGCTGAGAAGCATGTACAGTATATACTCCAGAGTAATATCTCTATTTCAGCAGCATCTGGCTGAGAAGCATGTATATACTTCAGAGTAATATCTCTATTTCAGCACCATCTGGCTGAGAAGCATGTATATACTCCAGAGTAATATCTCTTTTTCAGCACCATCTGGCGGAGGAGCATACATATACTTCAGAGTAATATCTCTATTTCAGCACCATCTGGCTGAGGAGAAAACATATACTTCAGAATCATATCTCTATTTCAGCAGCATCTGGCTGAGGAGAAAACATATACTTCAACTTCGGAGTTATATCTCTATTTCAGCACCATCTGGCTGAGGAGAAAACATATACTTCAGAGTAATATCTCTATTTCAGCAGCATCTGGCTGAGGAGAAAACATATACTTCAGAGTAATATCTCTATTTCAGCACCATCTGGCTGAGGAACATACATATACTTCCATTTGTTTGAACAGGAGCATAATTGGATTGGGGAGAGGGATGAAAAAGCCTCAACCATACTTAAAACTTTTTTCTGAGCATCCTCTAATATTCTGACTGTGTGTGTGTGTGTGTGTGTGTGTGTGTGTGTGTGTGTGTGTGTGTGTGTGTGTGTGTGTGTGTGTTTGTGTGTGTGTGAGCGCACGTACATGTATGTGTCGCTATTAATAGCATCTCTCATGGTCTCGCTTGTCTTCATTTGTTACTCTGCATCCAAGATGTCCTGATTGGCAATGCGTTCCGACTCCGAGCGCTGGAGGATTTTGGAAATGTGTCTGCATCTCATTCCTGCACTCAAAAAGTAATCCTTCCGAATTTCCAATGCAACTGGATGCTCCTCCATCTTATCAAGGAAGTGAAAAACCATGCTTAATTAGATTCAGAGTGACCTTTTTCATCTCTGGCTACAAGCGCCAAGGCAGTGGGATGAGAAGAGCGCGGGATTGAGACGAGCGTTAGCAGAGTGCGACGAGGCAGAAAAACAACATAGCAAAAATCATCAGATCAAGAGATTATTCTATTTGAGTGAGCTGCTCTGTGTGTTGATGCCTCTAGGAGTTAGCATGTTTTCTGCTTAATCCACCTACTGCATCCCAATCACAGCACAAAACAAACTCGCACAGCACTACCAACCCCTGCCCTCTGCCTCAGCACCCAGTTACCAGACAAGGCAAACCTGATCCTACTCCATTTTTCATTTTCCCAACACATTACCCCCATTCACTTGTCTCCCACATTCCACCAACCAGATTCATTCTTGTGTGTGTGTGTGTGTGTGTGTGTGTGTGTGTGTGTGGGGGGGGGGGGGGGGTTGGCATGTACAACAGCAGTCTGCAAATGAGCAACTGACATATCCTCTCCTCTGCATCCAATCCAAAGATGGCTTACATCTTGCGTCCAGGGTTTTTGCATGCTCATGCTCATGCAGCTCGTCCCTGCTGGGAGCAGCCACTTTATGGCTTCCTCCCACTGCAATTCAATCCAGGACAGTGGCTGTTCTCAAATGGATGGCCTACTTCAATCCAGTTTGCTTTGATCTGCCATTTACAATCACATGGGAATGCATGGCCACACAACATTTAGAATGCGCACTAATTCATGTATTTGTGGCGGTAGCGCATACACAATATTGCAAATGATGTTCAGTAAAGTTTTCACAATTTTAAACACTAAAGTATCACAAACAGAGGACATCTCATAACCACCCTGACTGTCGTCATGTAGAGAATATAAATTTTGAATGAATTTTGAGAAATATGAGCACATTTGTGTTTGCCAGTCTCAGCGGCTTTGCTAATGCTGTGGGCATATACACTAGACACAGATATGGTATGATATTGATGACAGGTTTGATTATTGAAATTTTGGTGGATCGCTCCACAATAGACCTTAGACAGAGCCCCAAAGCACAATATGAATACTCTATTGCCATATCCTTTCAGAGCTCATTTGAGTCATATCTGACATATTTATGGTTCATCATGTCATATCGTAGCCATCAGAGAGTAAGCACCATGGACCATTTAAATACTGTGGGCCATGCTGTCAACTCCTGTTAGGAACATATGTCTGATAGATGCATAAGAAGAGGCACTCAACTTGACTCTTTGATAGGGCCGCGGCGCACAGAAGCTTTGTATTTGAGTTGGTGAATTTAATAGCTGTAAGTATTTTGCAAGAAGGCCTATTTAGGGCTGTTGAAAACAAATTAACTTCTTCATATTGGATGGAATGCAGGGACAGAGATACTGGCTCCATGGGAAAACGCAACAAACAGAAGCGTTATCTGGGCACAGAATGGTACAGTATCTTCTTAAATAATTACAAGTTAGCAGTTGCACCCAAGAAATCTATAAAGATTCTTTGTGCACACCTTAACAGAGTTGCCTGGCAACAGAAGTAGAGCTCTGCAGTGAATTAAAGTGTCAAACTAAATACATTTGTAATCCAAAAGCAACACGGATTAAATTTGAGGGAGTGCCTGTTGCACAAGATTTTCAATAGCAAAGGTGAGCAAAGCAAATGGGGAAAAAGGCAAATTATTTTCTGCACCTTAATAATAACTTTCATGAGGCAAACCCTGTTCCTGAATGTGGTTGGTTGAATCGGTACAAATAAGCGCAAGTAATTAGTTTAATATATTATTGTTAAAATATTCACACTTAATGGAAGGAATTATTCATCTGCTTTCAAGACGGATCTGATATATCATGGACATGAAGCAGATGAATCATAAAAGCATAATATATATCACTGTCATACCTCTATTTCTCTGAATTATTGATTAACTCATACACACATAAGCTCTTGGGTGAAAACGTATTTCCTTTTCATATGTAGCCACTAATAACTACTTGATAAATAACACATCAAAGCTAGGCTTCACAGAAAACACTGCCTACAATATACAGGAACAATACTGAATGAAAAGGAGAAACTCTCTTGCTTTAGCGTGATCCTCCCACACGCTATGGCCTGCCGGTGATACACCTCGCTGTCAAGTGAAACCGCTTGAACCGTCTGGGCCTTCTAGGTATTCAGTGAAGGTCTAAAAAAAATGGAAAAGAAAAGAATTTCCCCACTAATAAAGTATTTGTATTTGTTATTTATTAGTTTGTATTCACTGAAATAACAGTAATAATGTCCCTAAATTGTTATGATCTTGGACTCACTTTGTTTCAGCAAATATGGGGTTAAATATTTGGACCAGCCTCCACAGGCAAATGGTATTTGATTGACAGCAAGACAGCAACCCTTCGCGAATACACGGCTCTGGTCATGACATGGGGATGACAATTTTGATGACAGGTGTCTTAACCAATCAGAATTCCATTGAGTTGTGGGGTTAGCCAATCACAATTAGTTGAGTTGTGGGTGGGATATTTCCAGGCATTCGCGAATACAAGCCAACCAGGAGACGAGATGAACGACAAGGAGGGAGGAGTTTATGATGATGTGGGAAATGGACGCGGCGGTAGTTTTCAACGGAGTAAGGATTTCAATGCTTGAAATCTGGAGCCAGGCGCGGACTGCATAATCGGGCACGTCGGGCAAATGCCCGGTGGCCTGGCCACTGAACAGCAGGCCAGGCGCCGCCTACTGATTTACTAGTGGTTTTATTACTTTATTCAGGGTTAAAGTGGGTGCATCTCATTGTAAAATTGGACTCGGCTCAAATTGGGCTTCAAACGGCCCCAATTTTTCCCCGCCGCCCTTCGGACGCCCGGCACGCACGTCGGCCCGTATCGGCCTGGCCTGCTTGGTATCTAATGCCCGGCCTGAATTATAATCCCAGTCCGCCCCTGTCTAATTTCTGTGTATTGAGCTAATTGTTAAAACTGTGGTTGTGTTACTGACAGTGACATCCATTTGTTTATGCAATGTCATAAACAAATGGATTAATTGATTAATGGAGTAATTATTGTGTGTAACGATACAGCGACCTAAAGAAGCTGGCTGTGGAAGACAACTCATCATAGTCCGCCCTCACCAATGCGTGAATACGCATGCAGTGCGCACAGAGACCTCAGACTTGCACGTACAATAGGATATATATATATATATATATTGTGTGTGTGTGTGTGTGGGGGGGGTGGTTACGGTATAGAAGGCCCGGTTCTGATAGGCACGGTTCGCCATGTATCGGAGGAAGCATTTGCTAGTGTGCGGCTCTGACCCTACCAAGGAATTGGCCATGTACACTTGGGTTGAAAACGTGTGTTTTTCAAAAAGCAAAACAACTATGACAAAACACATACACAGGGTGGGGCACACATTCACGAATGCACCTATTTGATATGCGCTGCTTTTCTTTTCTTTTTTACTGAACAATGTTAAGCATTGACACAAAGGGTCCAAATGAGACTCTGATTGAAGATGGAATCAGTGCCTAAGCAACCTATCACAGAGCCTCTCAATCCGACATAAAGCATGATCAATAGATCAAACAACATCAATTATCTCCCCCTTCCTCGTCAATGAGCACACACACATACTTGTACTATGTGCAAACTAGCGTACACACACCCCCACGCACACACCCCGATACACTGTGCCCAAATCCTTACAGTACCGAGTACCGAGCAGCAACACACAGATGTTGCCCCCTTCTTCATGGTTAATACATCAAACAGCATTAGCTTCCTGGGTTCCTGTAGCTTAGACAGACACGGTTCTGACAGCCCATGATTCCTCACTGGCTGCCTCCCCACTTTCTTTATTCCCTATGAAGTGTGTTTGCGTGGTTACAGAACATGCTGCCAAAAATACATTCACTTACATATGACTTTTTGCTTTTTTGTAAGCTTGTATAATGTCATGTTAGAAAGCAATCTCTACAATAAGATGACACTGCTGAGGAGCTTTATGTTGGCTCAGGAGGCACCACAATAATAACCGCGAGCATTGATCAACAAACTCTTTATTTTATAAGATTTCCATATTCCTCTGACATCGGCAGATATTTGTAGCCATGAATACCCAGAAGTCACTTTGTACTGTACCATCAGTTCATGGAAATGCACTGAAATCCCAGATCAGCATCAAAACCAACAGGCGATCAAATGTATTCAAATCTAACCTTTACAATTCAAATCCTGTTTTGTTTGTCAGTCATACTTTAACTTCAATGGAGACTGGCTGAATAAAGAGAGCAGGTGGCTTATTGGATCCTGGTCTAATAAATTGGACATTCATTCGTCTATATGCAGTATAAAATGTTCTATAATTACAGAGTGTTCCAAGGCCTGCTTCCCTCCAATGCATTACGATGTTCTCCCTTTGGTTTTACAATGCTTTCAATGGACTATTGATTTGAACTTAATTTTAAAATCTGAGCTGTAGGCCTACCCTTTGGCCACATAAATTAGTAAAGAAGCAGGCAGCATCTTTGAGCTCTTCTTTAATGCATATCAACCACAAAGGAGGCAATCACTCCAAATACTATTGACAAGCCATGGTTTTTTACAAGATGCTTTTAACATCCAGTTAATAAACAATACACATAAACAACTATTCTAGCCTATCCTGCTCACTCCATAGAGTGCCTAAGTCTTGCCATCGCGAGTTTGCCCAGGGGACCTGAGGAAGGGAATTCATTAATTTCCCCATAGACCTTTCATCAAATTCTGATTCAGCTATAGACCATCTGACCAGAATTCTGTTGCTAGGGAACAGTTTGGAATCAAGTTTATTTCCTGTTAGTTATTGTATTAGCAAACACTGCAACAGGAAATAGGGCTAGGGCCAATTTAGAATGTTTGGCTTGTCAAGTTGAAACGATATATATATATATATATATAAAAGGGGCAATGTGGGCAATGTTTGTTCTCTGTTCTGTTAAAAAAAAATCCCCACTGATGATGTCATCGGCGATGTCATAAATCATATACCGTAGTCATAAAAGTATAATAAGTTATATCATAAGAGCAATTGGGATGTCATCAGTGATGCAATTTGTGACATCATCAGTGATGTCATAAGAGCAGGTGAGCCCACATAGCGGCAGTGATGTCATAAGAGCGCAGGTGAGCCCGCTGTGCGGGTGAGCTGCA
The DNA here is from genome assembly GCF_964638095.1 of Poromitra crassiceps. Lineage (NCBI taxonomy): Eukaryota > Metazoa > Chordata > Actinopteri > Beryciformes > Melamphaidae > Poromitra > Poromitra crassiceps. The sequence continues at coordinate 103,183,002 of NC_139623.1, forward strand.
GGGCGGGCGAGGGAGCAAGAGCCTAGGAATTGAGTGCACGTAGCACGCGAGATGCACAGTTTTGTGTGTGTGTGTGGGGGGGGGGGGGGGGTTCCAAGTGAAATGTTCTATGGTCTCTCGTGGTTCTGAATACAGCATGGTTTGTTTGTCCAAGAAAAACTCTTCTTATGAGGATTTTATTAAACATCTATGGAAAAATGAAGGGGGAATGAAATCACTTAGGTCCCATACCAAACCCGGAAGAGGCCGTGACTTAGGCACTCTCCCTGGGAGCTTTCAAAAACAATATAGCAATCCTAAAATCCTGAAGGTGTCTTTGCAATCTGAAGCCTCATTATTTTGCCATCCTAATATAAGCAATTACTGCTGTCATCTGGAGTAGTGCTTTGATTACCTGATCATTTCGGAATAAGGAAATAATCTGTGAATCAGCTTGTTAGGTAGCAAAGACAGAATATTTGTCTCATATATGTTTCCATAAGGACATTTAATTGGCTTAAAATAGTAGTAGAAAAGACACTCATCAGATTGCTTCATGCTTCTGAATATCCATTCCAATAAGTACTAGGGGAGGGCCCTCGATGTTATGGATAGCCCACTGGGCTGCTCATAGTATAGCTTACTATACTGCAAATCCTCCAAAAGAGGATAAAGAGGCTTTAAAATCACATTTACAGCACAGGAGTAGCATCCCACTGATAAGTACAGATCATGGTATTTGACCATCAACACATTGAAAAGGGTCTGGCTTCTACACTATAGAGTCACAAATCACCCTGTGTCAGTGTAAACTAACAGGACATTGTAGAAAGGGGGCTACACTTCACTAACTGCACATAATAGCAGCAGTTTGTGAGTTCTGAAGAAGAGGGGCAAGTTTACTATGACTCCTGAAAGTTTCGGAAATCTACCCAGTCATTTGACCTGCAGTTGTATCTTCATAGAATGAAAACATTGTCTTGATTTATTTTTAACTCTTCTTCTTCTGGCTTCTGTGCAAGAAGAAGCGAGAATACTGATGGTGGTATACCTTCATATTCTGTGCTATGCCAAGTTAAATCTGATTATTTTAGCTGCTTTTATGATCCCTGAGATTCACCTCTTCCCATTTTAAATACATTTTCCTGCTTATTTTTTAATACAATGTCCTAATTATAATTTCCCATTTATCTTTTTTATGTGAGTTCAGACCATGCTGTTACAAGCATTTGGGAGATTGCAGTATATAGGCTCTCTCTCTCTCTCTCACACACACACACACACACACACACACTCACACTCACACACACACACACACACACACACACACACACACACACACACACACACACACACTCACACTCACACTCACACTCACACTCACACTCACACTCACACACACACTCACACTCACACTCACACTCACACTCACACTCACACTCACACTCACACACACACACACACACACACACACACACACACACACACATCAGCATTTTAAAGCCAGGGTGATGTTTTTTCCCCATTAGCTTCACTGTTTGATCACATCCGTAGGACTTCTTAAAACATACACCTACTGTAAAGTGTCACATTATGCAGGTTTTATGAGAGAGAGAGAGAGAGAGAGAGGGAGAGAGAGAGACAGTCACCCTGGCATTTGCTTTCCTCACAGACACCAAAGGTGCCACATAGCCCCTAACGGCTGCAAGAGTTCATATCAAAGAGATCCACATCAGCTTGTCAGAGGGAAATGAAATAATGAAATAACAGGGGATGAGCATCCTACACAGACAAACTGTGCTGTACGCACTGTACACTTTCCACTAACTCCATTGTGTGGATGACAATAATGAAAAGCGACATTTTTGTTTTAACGGATCTAAACTCATTTACTGCCACTGCAATTCAAACCGTGTAGATCATGAGAAAGGCCTGCGTTGATAATCGCACTATTTGATGGAGATAATGAACAACCACTCAAGGAATTCAGTCATGCTTTCTTCCTTCAAACAGAAAAATAGCTCCATTTCCCCCGGTGGCATTTTAGTGACATTTCCGTGTGAAATGTCCCTGGTGGGTTGGGCAGGAATCCACTAATATGTAAAAAAAAAAAAAAAAATCTGCACTTGATATGCGCCCCATTTAATCTCAGATCAATAGATAAAACCAAAGTCCAGGTGACCACCTTGAATAAATAGCAGGAAATGAAACTTGTTTTCTTTATCATTACATTTAGCTTCGCCCCATTCCTCTCATGACCAAAGAGTTGTTTCCCTCTCTTTCCTTTGAGTTGGTGGGTGGACTCCTGTGCTGATGGAAAGAGTGGGAGAGAGGTTAAGTTTGAGACTAAATGCAAAAGTGGCAGGTTTTCACTATAGCCTCTGAGCTAGGTTTGTCATGCTTTTCCCCGTTAGCCAAGCTGAATGAGAACAGACCCGGATGACTCAGTGGCATCATGCAGGCGCTGGTAGGTTCCTGCTTTATTTATGAGAGCTGGTGGTTTTCTCCTGCATGTCTCTCAGGCACAGTGATCAGTCATGAATGGATCAGACAGCCTGAGCCTGCAATAGTGGAGGTGCGTTGGGAGCAGTGGATATTGAGGATTAATTTCTTTCGTGTCAGGGTGTTATTCCCAACCCCCATCAAGCCATCTCTCGCTTACTCTCCATCTAAAATGACTTCCCCGTTTCTTCGTTTCATAGTGTGAAGCACAATTATTTGTCCACTGGCTTACAAATGGTCTGACTATCACCACAGAGCAACCCTCTAAAATGATATAGTATAGATTCCCCCCATTGTTATTGTTGTTGGTGATGTTTTTAAACACCGCTATTCAGAATATGACTTGAAAGCTATTTTCACACAAGCAGGGTTTCATTGCTTGACGGTTACATTATAAGGCAGGTGGAACAGTAATGTGGAGGGTGATGAGATCAAAGGTTCAAAGGATGAATGACATAGTACATCTAGAGGTGCTATGCTAATATAGAATAGCTGAATTAAGTCTGGCTATAGGCTACAGTAGCAGCATCTGGGCATTTACCCTGGGCCCAAAAGGCTAAACGGCATTGTCCCGTTGAACAAAACTGTGGAACACCCACTCATTTCATTGGCTCACATAACCAAGAAACCAAGAGACATCTTGTCACAGCTGGAAGAGCTAGCTTGTGCTAACTTGAAATGGATCCTGTGTCACCGGGATAGTCACAGCGTCACACTAGGTGTCCAGAGGAATTTCTGAACTAGATAAATATGTCCTGGTTTCAGCAGTATGTGGTCCCAAGATATTCCGTTTTGGCAGATTGTTAAATATTCCTTACTATGATGTTCTCTCTGCAGCCTGACCCACAAAAATGACATCAATCAAACCACTGAACAAACTGTTGACGGTTGTTCAGATGCTGACACGTCAGTCATTCATAGCAAAAAATAGTTTAAATCGCTATCATGGCATTTATTCTGAAGGAAATCTCACTGTCTGACAGGAGATACAGTGTTGCTGACATTTTGCATTCCAGGTAGGTATACCTATACCACATACAAAGTCTTGTTTAACAAAGTCCTCTAGCAAGAGACCCATATTTGGCTTGTAGCTAGTAAAGTTACATTATTCAGAAACAGAAACTAAAATTGTTCTGTAGTCGCTGCAAATGTACTTTCACAAATGGATGAAAGAGTTTCAACCTAGCACTGTTGCACACTTGTGGAAAATCTTTTTATTTAATTTTTTGTAAGTTAGTAACTGTGGTTAAGGTAGGTCAACAAATCAACCAAAAAAGTTGCCAACTCATTCAGTTTGTATTATGTCTGTGGTTATATCAACCTAAATGTGTTACAGGTACTGTACAGTATACAGAGCAATAGTGGGCAATCTATTTTATATCTATTTTTGTTGGTATAACCTGAGGAGATCTACTGCACCAATCAGTTCCAGCTATTTGTGTTGGGGGGCGGAGTGCGGGGGCAACAAGAACAATGCAAACTAGTATTCGTATCGACAATAACCATAAAAGTAACATGGAAGTGCTAAGACCTTCAAAAGAGTGAGGATACCATTTCCCATTGGCCCATTTGGGGTGTCTTGTTGTGAGACAGTTTTTCTTGCTGATCAATATGTTAATTTGATTTACATTGTATTGAACTAAGAAATGACAGCGGACTGCACACAATAACTAACACACCCATCTACATGAAGCCATTTTGTGTCATGTAGTAGCTTGAGTCTATGAGAGAACAGATGCAGCCTCTGCACACAACCATTTACATTGTAATCCCATACTGTGTCATAGCTTGCATCTGTTCTCTCATAGTCCAGCAGTCCTGCTGTCTGAGGATTCTTTTTCCTTTTGTTACATCCTTGGATTGTTACATCAAAATGGATTGTTCATCTAGGCTATATGAATCTCATTATTTTTTGCCTAAATTTAGGCAGGTAACACGACTTGTTTAAGGTCATGATATGAACTGTATAATTTTTCCAAGTCTTTGCAACAAGAAAAAAATAATATTGTTTGACTACTAAAGTTGTATTCACTTCCCCAGAGACTTTAGTAAAGACTGTACTGATATAACACTGCTATTTTAGAATTTGGAGTATGTGTAATAGGGTTCGAGAGATATCAGGAGAAAGACTGAGTCCTTGTATTGATACTGATACAATATAGACTGAGTCCTTGTATTGATACTGATACAATATAGACTGAGTCATTGTATTGATACTGATGCAATATAGACTAAGTCCTTGTATTGATACTGATACAATATAGACTGAGTCCTTGTATTGATACTGATACAATATAGACTGAGTCCTTGTATTGATACTGATACAATATCTGAGTCCTTGTATTGATACTGATACAATATAGACTGAGTCCTTGCATTGATACTGATACAATATAGACTGAGTCCTTGTATTGATACTGATACAATATAGACTGAGTCCTTGCATTGATACTGATACAATATAGACTGAGTCCTTGTATTGATACTGATACAATATAGACTGAGTCCTTGTATTGATACTGATACAATATAGACTGAGTCCTTGCATTGATACTGATACAATATAGACTGAGTCCTTGTATTGATACTGATACAATATAGACTGAGTCCTTGCATTGATACTGATACAATATAGACTGAGTCCTTGTATTGATACTGATACAATATAGACTGAGTCCTTGCATTGATACTGATACAATATAGACTGAGTCCTTGTATTGATACTGATACAATATAGACTGAGTCCTTGTATTGATACTGATAGCCTACAATATAGACTGAGTCCTTGTATTGATACTGATACAATATGGGCCATCAGCAGCTTCATTACAAACATACCTGGATTGGTACCGGCTTTCTAATCAATCACACCCAGGTTGTGAAGGAAGCCCCGCAGGTTTAGTACATTAGATGCCGTCTGTTGAGGCTAAGCACAGAAACTGATTTTATTTTAGGCGTGTGTGTGTGTGTGTGTGTGTGTGTGTGTGTGTGTGTGTGTGTGTGTGCGCGAGCGTGCGTGTTTCAGGGGTTTTAGGCCGCTCTCCACAGCGCGCCAAAGTCTCGCCACTGCAAGATTGCCCATGAGACCTGAGGAAGTGAATTCTCCATTCATTTCCCCATGGACCTTTCTTAAAATCCTCATTTAAAGAGTTGCACTTGGACAAACCAAGCGAATCAGCTATATTCAGAATCACGAGAGACCATAGAACATTTCACTTAGACCAAAAAAAGAGAAGAACAAAGTTTTTTCTCTCTCTCTCTCTCTCGCTTTTGTTTTGTTTTGGTCTGAGTGAAATGTTCTATGGGGCCCGGTAATTTATTTATTTAATTTAATAAAAGCGGTAATTTAGCGTTTGCGCTCGTTTAACGCCGCACGCAATGCAAATTGGGGGCGTGTACAAGCGCATGCCTGTTATAATTGTACTGGACATAGGCATGCCACATGCCAAACCAGGCGCTAACAGCTTTTAAAAGCACCTCTTACGTGCTAAATACCCCGCTGCGCTGGAGCGCACCATAATCTCCGTGCTGCGCAGCGCAGTGCAGAGTAAAATTCCTGTCATTCCATGTCATTACGCACAGCCTTGCCACACCAGGACATCAAATTCTGCTGCTAAAATTGAGTATTAGCAGATAATTCAGTGAGACAATCAACTATAACTCACTGAGAAACTTTTATCACATCGCAAAGAGGGAAATTAATTGAGAAAACCTGTTGGACAATGGACATAGGCTATTCACCTTCACCTATCCCATAACCCGGAGGGTCTTGGCACCACAAACGATCTGTCAACAAGCTCTCTCCATTTCTCTCTGTCCTCGCTACGAGTGAGTCCACTCTATTACGCATAGACTCATTGCCTGGCCACACCTGTGAATAATTCTGGTACTAATTCTGGTACAAAATCCCATTTGCGCTAGCATTTTGGGGGCGCAGATGATTTGGCACGGCTCTAATTTGCCCCTGCGGCACGTGCCGTGCACATTTCCGCATCCCTGCCGAGAATTGCATCCCCACCATATTTCGGGTCTGTTTTAACTTATAAAACAGGGAGGTCACGTCTACCCACACAATTATATCAGTTTTAAACAGTTCCATTTCTGTATAAATCATTACAATATGCTCCCGTGAGGTGGGGATGAGTTTAGCTGCTCAGGCCCGGCGTTGAGGGGGGGCCTGACCGGGCCGGGCCCCCCTATTCCCCAAACTGCCCCCCCCCATTCAAAAAATAAATAAATGCTAAAAACGTTTTTCCGTTTTAAAATTTTAAACGGAATCTGGCTGTCATTAGGCATTGATTAACTGAATGCTATTGCTACCTGTTACTTTGAACATCCATTTGCAATGATTCTGGCTGGATATTAACTATTGTAAATTTGTCACAATGAATGCAATTTGTGCACAATGTGTAAATACATTTAATATGAATTGTTTAGTCCTAATTATTTGTAAAGTCACAACACATTAGAGATGTGTGTAGTTCTTCATAGATTTAGCCTCTTCATTTTGCTCTCAAATGCACCAGGTTGACAAATTTTACTTTAAAATGTACAAACTCTTCTTCCGGGGGAGAATCCCCCCGGACCCCCCTTGGGTAGCTTGGTCCCCCCAAGCTAGGGGCAGGCCCCCTCTGTAATTTGGGTCTGGAGCCGGGCCTGTAGCTGCTGCCGGTCGGGGGTGCAAAACTCGGCATAATACCTGTACACTGGCGCAAGGCCGAATGCTATCTTCCCTGCCTTAAGGCACACGCAAACAGGTGCGCAAGCGCAAATAGGGGATATCGCCTCTACCAAGATAGGGCCCATGGTCTCTTGTGATTCTGAATATAGCTGTAAAACTCTTTTCATACGGATTTTACTAAACGTCTATGGGGAAATGAATGGGGAGTGAAATCCCTTAGGTCCGATGCTGATGTGTAGCGTGGAGCCGAGGGGAGGGGCCTAGCCTACAGTACATGTCATGCTCAAACGGACATCCCGTACATCCCATGCTCCAACGGACGAATACACATGTCATAGAAGCCGCTGCACTGCTTAAAAATGGGTCAAACAACAAGGCAATCAGCTCTTCACTCCTGTCAAATACACATGGATATAAGGGCTTATTCATTCTGATAAATTAGGATAGCCTCAATACTAAAGACTGGAAGTCATTCATTACAACAGAGGATGATTGGTAGACAGTAACCTATTAGCAACCGCTTGTGGCTGATGGCTGATGGATAAGGGATATACTGTATATCTTTCCAACTGTTTTGGTAATGAATTTTTATTTGGAAAAAGGCATATTCTTCCATTTAGAAGGTATTCTCCCACTTATTATATAAATAGCCAGGCCCTTTGTTAGACAAAGCACAGGCCCCAGCACTCACATCCATAATTTAATTTTTAAATCTAATAGGTTCAGTAAGACAGCATATTTATCTATGGTGCCATTAATTGTAGAGGGAACTGCCAGACAAAATGATAATTGATAGTTTTCAACTTTGTCGAAAAGGTTTGTTTGCCCATTCACCCCGCTGCTGCACAGAGCCCTGTTCGCCCCGCCCGCTGCTGCACAGAGCACTATTCGCCCTGCCCGCTGCTGCACAGACCACTGTTAGCTTGTTTATTCAAAGTTTATTAATACGGAACGTGTCCAAATTGCACTAAATCTGACACTGGACATCTTTGGATCCCCAGCAATGTATGAAGTAGATCGGACAAACAATTCTGCGAAGGACAGACACGCACACACACACACACACACACACACACACACACACACACACACACACACACACTTCTTGCTTTATGTGGCAGTAGAGAACACCCTCTAAATATTCCTCATGTTCCAGTATATCATAAGTAGACGACCATGATCCATGGTCCATGAACATTTCTGGTCAACCCGCTAGGAGGAGTGCATCACAGTATGAAACATGTTATGGCACTACGGCTATAACTGAATATTTACATGTCTTTGGGCTGGTACGTTCATCAAACATATGAAGTTTCTGAAATATTTGACTATGGACAGCCAAGTTACACACCACTTCCTGTGTTACTTCCTGTGTAGGTGGTGCTATGACTATGCATGTGTCCAAATTGTACCAAATTCAACACCGCACTTCCAGGTTTCACTTCAGGTTCCCAGCAACACACTCACCAAGTGAGAAGTCAATCGGACGGACGGTTCTCAAGATATGCAATAAACACACACATCAGTACACATATTCCTCAAATTAGAGACATTTAGGGCCCTAGCTTGGCAACGGCGGGAATTTTGCGTTAGCGCTCGTTTTGCGCTGGAATAGCACCGCGCAAAGCCCTAATTGTGGGCGTGTTGGGCCGCTGCGCTTGTCGTCATCTCGGCGCAAAGCGCCGCTTTATACCCAAAAGCATTGTGGAGTCGTGGTCATGCCCATGAAAGCCACAGCGTCACGTCAGCAGCTTCCTCCTCACTGAGAGGGACTAGAGTGAGAGAGAGAAAGAGGGCGAGAGAGAAAAGATAGCCTAGATGGGGAGAGCGAGCGAGAGAGAGAGAGAGAGATGTGCTGTCATGCATAGAAATCAAATAACGTGCTCATGCCCACCTGTGAATCACCTGTGTATTATTGCCATTTCACATGCTGAAAAAGGGCTGCTGCCCAAACGTCTGTGTGGTAATAAAAGTATTCAACTTGGAGTGCTGTCCTCCTTTCTTGATGGCTGTCATGAATAGTTCTCTTCTCCTAAAAAATCTAATCCAACCCAGCCCAACCCGCTTGAGACGCGGACCGAGCTCAACTCGCCGTTGTCACATAATAACTCAGCCCGAGACCGACTCAGCCCGACCAAAATAAACAGTTATTAGACCTTATAAAACGGCTCTCTCAAATCAAGCAATCTGATTGGTTCACAGCCATCGTATAAATCCCGTAACCCACTCTCATAACCCATGGCCACGCAACTCATAACCCATGGCCACGCAACTCTCTTACTAAAAGGCTTTGGTTACCTCAAATGACAATGTAGAAAAAACAAATGGCGGAGACAGCTGTCAGATCCTTGTGAATCGATCTTCGCTTATAACTTTACTAATACTTCGCAGAAAATTATGTTTTGTACAAGAATAGACGCAGGCTAATGTCTTTGCAAAAAAAAAGGCTGTTAACCCCGCATTTAACCCCGTAATGTTAGTTGGTGTCGGGCTTTGCAGAAAGCTCTCAGCTTCTCAGCAAGCGCTGAGAATGCAGCGCTGCGCTCGAGCTGCGTGTCGGGCTTTCCAGAAAGCTCTCAGCTTCTCAGCAAGCGCCAGGATTGGCCAATGTCAACTTCAGTCTCCAGAACGATCCAACCAAATCACCCGCACGTTCTTGCGGTCCCGCCTTACAGTAATGTTTCAACTGACTCTATCAGAATGACATGCCAGTCGGACTTATAGTATTATTATTATTATATTATCATACTTGGAAACCGTTTTATAAAAGCAATATAGCACTCGAGCAGCGTGTGTTGTGGCATATATCCCGCTGCTCAGCAGTTATCCCACTCGGCCTGCGGCCTCGTGGGATAACAGCTGATCAGCGGGATATATTTGCCACAACACACTGGCTCTCATGCTATATTGCTTAATTATAAAAAAGTGTGCAATTAATGCTGCCGTGGCTCAAATAATGGGAACGGTATATAGGTGTTGCCATAAATGTTTTTCAGCTTTCATGCTGTTATGGACGTATGCTTATCCCTTTTCAGGCTCTCATCTGCTGCATCTCCGCTGCGGGGCTACTGCATGCATAATTACGCAGCGTACTGAGAGCCGCGATGACTGATGCTGCTCTATTTGAAGTTGAATTTCGTTCCACCAGCACACATTTTATTAATCAGCTATTTTTTATTCGTTTCTATTCATATATATACATTGAATCCCTCCAATTTAGTCGGTCATTTTCCCCTTGGTGCACATAAAGACACATGCTTCTGTCACTGTCTGCTTGATGGCGAGAGGGACTGTAGGGTACTCGTGACAAAACCAGACATCGAATTTTCAACAGTTAACTTTTGCAGTAGCTAGGCCTAGGTTACTGGCTATTACTAGGAGGTGAGGCAGTTAAGTTGATCTGGGTAGTAACATTATAGGCCGACAGTATCCCCCGTGTCTCTCTCTCTCTCCCCGAGGAGGGAAGTGGAGTGGGCTATTGCGGTGCTATTAAACGTAGCCTAATGGTTGCAAAAGATCAACATTTGCTTTTTATTTTCTCCTACCCTTTCTCCCTTCCCTTTCTATAGTTGAAAATAAACGTGGCATTCTGAGGAGAGAAGAGTGTGTGCAGGCGTGAGGTGTTGGAGAGTGACATCCATGCCGTGCGTAATGGTATCCAAGAGAGGATTCCCTGCACGGCGCGTAGAATACTGTTTGCGCTCAGGCGTACGCCTGGCGTAGTGGGGTTTTTTGCGCTAAGACCAGGTATTTGGTTGTGTTAAAATTGAGAGCAGCCAAGGCCATTTTTTCTAACACATTGCGCTGGAATGCCTATTTTGGCACGGTCAACGCCCAAACCTCTGTTTACGCTTGGAACATAGCGACGGTATCTTCGCAAAATGACACTTGCGGGAGACAGATGATAGGCTAGAGGCCCACAGACACGCCTGGGCCACGCCTACAGCTGTGTCTGCGCTTAGATCCCAGCGCAAAACTGGATGGTAGAGGCAGACGATAGCTTAAGATGCAGGGAAGATAGGGGCGGCTGTAGCTCAGGAGGTAGAGCGGGTCGTCCACTAATCGCTTTGGATAAAAGAGGTCGGTGGTTCGATTCCCGGCTCCTCCAGTCTGCATGTCGAAAGCGCCTTGGGCAAGACACTGAACCCCAAATTGCTCCCGTTGGTGTGCCAGCACCCTGCGTGGTAACCTGCCGCCATCGGTGTGTGAATGGGTGAATGTACCTACTGACTGTAAAGCGCTTTGGATAAAAGCGCTATGTAAATGCAGGCCATATAAGAGGCGCGCAAACGGCAGCGCAAACAATAGCGCCATACAAAGATAGGGCCCTTAGTGGTTGCGATTGATGTATTCCTTTTAAACATTTTTAGCTGCAAATAGCAGCTAGTATAAGACACTGTCAGTCAGTAGGATGGTCGATCCAAAACATAAAAGCTACTACAATTACTTACTACACTTCAGAACCACACTATAGAGACGCAATGCAATAGCCGCATGTTTCTAATGCAGCCAAACGGGCGCTTCAGCTCACTTGGTACACAGCAGACCTTCATGCTGGCTTCAGCTCACTTAGTTGGTAGCACAGCAGACCTTCATGCTGGGGTTGATAAATAATTCAAGCAAAGTTTGACTCTTGAACTCAACATGCGCAGGATGTTTACATTATGCTAGTTGACATGCTCTATCTAAAAGACAGCGTTTTTCCATCTATTCCATCTATCAATACTAATAAAAAAGTTATGCTCCACATGGCAAAGTTATTTTTTTCGTTTGATAACAATAAATTACGCTTAATGTCGATAAATAAATAGGTCTACATGTTAGCTGTTAGGCCTACAGCACCCACTTGGCGTCTTTTCCGGCTTATTTTAAGCAGCCATATAACTTGAATAGTTCACAGTCACACACAGACAGCCACCATCGCTGACCAGCGGCTGAAAACTGAAAGAAGGATCTCAATATAAAGCTGTTTATTATTATTTATTAGTATTAATAATAATAATAATAACAATAATAATAATAATAATAATAATTATTATTATTATTATTATTTTGTTTTTGTTTTTTTGTTTTAGTATTCCAACTGTGTGCCAGACAGCAATGGGTGCTAAGCTCAGCTGTTATACAGCCTTTTTCATTGTGATGCTGGACACAATGCAAACATATTCATTTTCCAAGATAATTTTACTGGGGCACAGCAAAATATTAATAGGACAGGAAATGGGCTCTAACAACAGCATTGTAAATAGTCTTAACATAAATGCATAAATTGTCCGCTTGCTTTGAGGGAGTAGCATGCTTTCCTCCATGTTGAAAATTCCTGTTGTGTAGATTGCATTAAAGCTGAGGAAAGCGTGGGCATTAGCTGTTAGGCATTACAGTCAAAACCTTTGCTTTTGCTTGTCATAATATTACATCTTACAGTGTTCTAGTCCCAAAACACAATATCAGATGTGGCTCAACATGTAACTTGCTATGCTAAAATGAATGGCAGATTAAAACTGAGTATTTCCTTTCAGAAAGAGAACGCCCACTGGGAGAATGGAAAGGCTCTCCTCTGTCTGCGGTCAGACCCAACTAAATAGCCAGGAGGGTTCTGAGAGTAACACCAACATGACTTGGACTCGGATAGCCCTGGAGCTAACAGTGGATTTATCCTTTAAGATAAATATTAGAAGAAAGAGATGGAATAATTCCAGGCAGCTCAATGGTGGCAGAACAGCATGACCCAGCCACTCTTTCTCATCAGGACATCTTCTGCTCTACAGCCAAGCAAATAAGAAGACGGCATTTCCTTTCTTCTCCTTCTCATGTCTCACTCTCTGGGCCTGCTGCTCTGTCACTCACCGTCTGCGGTCTGCTGGATATAAGAGCATGTCTGACACATTTCCATTAGAGGAGGGACTATTCAATTACCTTAGCTCAAGATATTTAAACCATGCCAATTACTGAACATCTCCCCTTTAAATTATGCATACACAGAGTTGATAAGGTTGTAGGTAGTGATCTCTCCCTTTGACGCCATGCAGTGTGTGTTCTGCTGGGTAAGGTTCAATTCTTCAGAGTAACACTTTCCAATAAGGGTTAGTTAATGCTTAATAAGCATAACTAATCCTGGCGGCTGGAGCAATGACAGCAATGACAGGGAAAACACTTGATAGAAATATTGATAATACAAATAAAATAAATAAGCATAACTAACATAACATAACTTAACAAACATTAAGTAACCCTTAATTAACAGTTAACGACAGTAATAGTAATCATTTACTTCGGTGTTCAAGTTCACTAAGGTATTGTGAGGTTAAGTTTATAGCAAGCTTATGGTCAAGGTTAAGGGTTAGTTACTACGGCATTATGTACCCTTATTGTAAAGTGTGACCATTTAAGTCTCCCACACAGCCTCCCATCCAGTTCACTGGAGTATTCACAGGTATATGGCATCCTACAGTTGTGGTAAAACTTTTAGTTAAAGCATGCAGGAGGTTTTATGTGGAAAAAAGTACGGTGATGGTCAAAATTGCACGCGTTTGCAATATTTTTTTGGGAGGAAAACTGCTGACTTTGCAAAAGCCCTATATGGTCACAAAACTGCTAACTCCTGGTGGTTCTGTCTTAGGTTAATCATCATTGGCTCTCATTTTCTTGATGCCAAATCCAGCCTACAGAGTCCCTGTGTGCACTCTCCAAGAGCATCTGATCTTTTGTTCCCCCGTATCCTAGCAACTCCCTCCATTTCAAACGACACAGTAGCATCCACACATCCTCCTACTCACCAAGCCCACATACCTCTCTGCCTGCCCCGTGCCTCTGCTCTCGGCACCTGACCCCAATCCCCAGGTGAGGCGCTACCTCCAATCTCCTACCAGACTTCTTCTTCACCTTCACCCCCAACCCACTCATTGTTGGTCCTTTTTTTCTGAAGAGGCACGCATATAAAATAATAAACATGAACCTTAACACGCTGAAGCTTTTCTATATTTCTCTTCTCTAACTGAGACCAGTCGTACTACACTTCAAAACCCCTCTACATTTATATGTTGTATACACTTTGAGACACCCCAGCAGATGATAAATGACGAGTTGTAGCTGCTCCAACAGCTGGACACTGGAGACAAACCTCCCTTCAAAATAAAGCCCTTCCTTCCTTTCACCCTTCAGAAGAAATCAGTGATGACCATTGTCTCCTTTAATCGGGTGATGGAAGAGACAGGAAAACAGACCCGGTTTTTAAGGGAAAATGCACACAGGATTGGACAAGTATTCAAGAACACGATAGCAGAGAGTAAGTGCAGTCTGAATGACTGAATGGATGAATGAATGATGAATGAATACACCTAGTCAAAGAGGCAACGATAAAGAAAGAATAGTTACAAAGGATTTGAGGATTTAGAAGAGAAATCCAAAAGACAGCTTTTGGGTCATTCTGGGTCTATGGTGGATGGACTATGTTTGCTATTCTCTAAAACATGTCTTATATTATTTAAAGCCTTAGTTACTGATGCAAAACATTTTTGCCCTGCTTTACTCATTTACTGTCAGACAAATCCGCTCTTGCTTTTTAACCATATTACTTATCATGTACCATGCTGTGGTCTAGGCCAGTGGTTCTCAACCTGGGGGTCAGGACCTCCCACGGGGTCACAAGATTATTTTGGGGGGTCGCGGGGATGATTGTCAAAAGAGAAAAAAGAAAAAAAGATGATTTTTCTCCCATGATGATAAAATCTCCCATACCAATGGTTTAATGTATTATGAAGCTATATAAACTATAAACATGGTTTCAGTGAGTGAGTGAAATCAGTGTGTGAATGCGTGCAAACTGTCGTTAGGTTGGATAGCGGGAGGGGGGGTCGCGAACCCCAGCCTAAAGTTTTTTGGGGGTCGTGGCTCAAAAAGGTTTAGAAGCACCGGTCTAGGCTTGCCGCGGTAGTCGGTGTTAGACGGTGGTGGGGCATGCACCGATTACATAACATGCCCACCGGTAACACCGTTCATGAAATGAAAGAAAAAACTCAGCCCGCTCATGCCAGTTTCAGCGTGTGCCAGGGTAAATTACAAGCGCTCCCTCTGGGCTGCAGTGTGGCTGCACTGTTCATCATCTCTGGTTAGACCAGCAAGTAACATTAGTTATACACGTTATGAGCACAATGCCCTCCTCGTTCACATGTAGGTAAGACTGTTAGCTAAGCCTGGGTGTGTATTCTGTTGTCACTGTGGGCAATCTCTGGAAATGTGCTTTTTTACGACAGCTAAAAGCCCCGTTAGCATAGAAGCTAATGCTAACTTAGCATAACGTCCATATTAATTAGCCATGTGCTTCAGCTGCGTTTCGTTCGCTCCTCCACCTCTTCTTCTGCCTTTACAAAACAAATTAAATCTCAACACTGCAGCACAGGGGATCATGTCTATGTTCCCCGGGTTCTATATTCCCCGTTTTTCACTAACCCTAAACCTAACCTCCCCCAGACCCTAACCCAAAACCTAACCTCTCCCACCCCCCACGCCTAAACCTAACCTCCCCCAGACCCTAACCCAAAACCTAACCTCTCCCAGGGAACATAGCGGGGAACATAGGACCCTATTTGGGAAAAGCGGGGAACATAGGACCCGGGGAACATAGGACCCGGGGAACATAGGGATGACCCCCAGCACAGCTCTGTTTAGCCAGCTATATATTGTCTTATAGTTTACACATGCTCAAAATAAGTCAGGATCATTGCCTGCTCACTGATGCTTGGTGGTAATGTTAATCCCATGTCAGAAAAAGTCTCCAGATTTGTCACTAACATTAGTCTCTTCTGAGAAAGATGGTCTCCAGGGGCCGGTTGCACCAACTGGTCTTACGCCTGGTCTTAAGCTAAGTCGGTCGTAACTTTACAACCTAACAGCTACGCCGGTTGCACCAACAGGGCTTAAGCCTTCTTATCACTAAGACCGGGCGTAAATATTATGCCTAGTCCAGAGCAGGCGTAATGTGCAGTATAGGCTAGTGACAGCGCAGCTTGAAAATGGCACATGGTCTCGTGTATCGTCTCTACAACGACGGGCATTTAGACGCGAGAGAGTAATTACAGTAGGGACGCAGCAATCCATAGAAGCAATCCATTGGACATGTATAATGACGAGGAGCTGATGTCAGCTCCTCCTCAGTGTGACACACACACTCACATCTATGAGACATACACAGACTGTGACACACACCGTCTTGGGGAGGAGCATCAACAATTTTGCGGGGGTCAGCGGAGCGTCATTTGACGTCAGCGCACTCTTCTAAACAGGTAGCGTGCCGCATTCCAGTGGGCATTCCCCGGCTTTCACATGGACGCGCATCGCTACGACCGGCGTAGTTAAGACCAGACGTAAGCCCTGTCGGTGCAACAGGCGTAAGTCCACTCTAAAGACTTGTCTTAACTAAGACCGACGTAGGAGTTACGACCAGGCATAGATAAGACCAGTTGGTGCAACCGGCCCCAGGAGGGTCCGCAAAATTCTCTCGAGTCCGATGCAGGAGGGGCTGACTGACTGGACTGTGAGGCAGAGTCCTGCGCAGGTCTGATTTTCAAGACCCGGCCCCGCCCGGCCCCACGACGTGCAATTCCGACCCCGCCCCGCCTCCGCACATGTATCGAATCAGTTCCGCAACCCGTCCGGCCCCGCAGACACAAGATCTGCGCCCCCCCGCCCCGCATGTAAATATATATATATATCATCATCATCATCATCACTTTATTGTCAGACACAAGGTCCAATAAAAAAACACACAATACATGTAGAACAAGGAAAACAACACAATAAGAACACTAGCAAATCAACAATACTACAATAAGGCACTGTACCAATGTTTCCAGATGGAAGACAGGTACTGTATCTAGTGTCACTGAGATTGGGTTGAGACAACAACATAATGAGCATATTCTGAGACATATTCAGATATATTCTATTTCATACTATAGTGAAGTGAACATAACCAAAGTAACTGCGGCCATTTCACACAGGAAGCGAATAGCTGTCTTTTCTGGCCGAGTCTGACGAGAGCCAACAACGGTGGTCGTTATTTACAATTAAGCACGTTGACAGTGTTTTGTCACTGCCAAACAGTGCCAGCACGCAGCAGCTGAAGGAAACATGCTGGCCTTGCTGGCGCTGCCATGCAATACAACAAGCTAGCATAGCTATCTACTGTAGGATACTGAACGAAATGTACTACTGAACTGAAGTCAGTGACGACCCGCCCCCCCCCAATAAACAAGCAAATACTGCCACTTAGCCGCCAGGATTTGCAACTGCAGTATTTTCTCTGAGTCTGACTGATTGTGATGATTGTAATTGTGAGGAAGTAAAAAGACAGTAGGCTATTCATAAACAAGTGTTTATTCAACATTTCTACAATCAACAGCACTAGGGCTAAGCTAGCATACATTCATTCACACGTTCAGCACATCACTTTGTTAATGACACACATTAAACAGAATGACATGTGAGCATCTGAGCACACTCAGCACAGTGAGTGAGCAGCTGATGCCTGCCAGTGCCAGCACAAAATAAACCAGTAGACCACTGACCAAATTGTTTAGCTTACAGTCACACTGACTGACTATAAAAAATACCAGTACTAGGCTTTTTAACAGACTGTTGTACTTTTTACAGTCACACTGGTTATAAAAAACAGACCAGAACAGCAGTAGATTATTTTAACAGAGTGATATCTTTACAGACTGGTTAATATAAAAACAAGACCAGTAGAGCTAACACTTGAGACTGATAGCTGCCACACATCCTGCTGAAGAACCAACAGCAACCATTTCAACAGTGCAATTTATTGTGTGCAATTGTGTGCAAACTGTGCATCATATATAGTAGAGATTAAAAAAAAATACAGTCAAAGAAAAGTAATGCATTGGTGCTTAACTATTTTTTCTTTTGTTCAAAGAGACATAAATGTAAACAAATAATACAGCAGCACATTATGCAGAAAGTAAACAACTCCTATAGCTGATGCATTTTAGCTCTGCAGCCTTTCTGTGCTCTGTGCAGTGTACTGTGTGTGCACTCAGAGAGATCAACACCACCAGATCTCACCAGACCAGCCCACGACTCCGACTCCTCAGAGACTGAATGAACTGCAATATTAGGCAATGTTGTTGGGCAGCAACAGACTTTCAGAGCCTCTCTTAAGCTGTGTTCACACCGAGATATTTATTTTTCTCTCTGTCGCTCGACTGAACCCTTTGGAATCGCTCTGTCGCTCTGTTTAAATCGCTCATCAATAGGCACAATAATTGACGGACATCTGGGGGCTATAGACAAGTTTCCTGGGCACTTCCGGTTTGCTTCCGGACTCGGCCGCGATATGTCTGTCTCTTCCGGTCTTTGTGAATACAGAGAAGCGTAACGTACTAGCGTAGTAGCCATAGCGACCGCCGAAAAAATGCAAACTTGGGATCATTCTCCGAGTCTCCTGTCTAACGAAAGAGTGTCTATCCCACACCCGTTGACAGTGGACACATGGGAAGATAATAATGTGTAAATGGCCGAACGTAACTACACGCAGGATTATAGCGTATTTTGAGGAATCAATGGCGGTGGACGGCAACGCGATGAACAATCTCAAAAGCTCCGAATTGTACCAATAACTCCACAGCAACAAAGTAGGTTGTGTGCTCATCTACAAACAGACATCCCTTGCTAGGCCAGTCCTTTTTTTAATCGAGATCATGCAACAAGTAGCCTACTTCAGCCGAGGCCAGCAATACGTCAAAAGTGAAAGAGACCCGACGTAGGCTGTCAATTTAGCGGAGGTAAAAAGCCTTTTTACCTACGTCGGGCGAATCAATCAATCAATCAATGGCTTGCGCTTGTTGCCCGACACTCGTATGATGAGGAGATGAATCAAAAGTGAGTGCAGGAGAGCTGACGCAGGTGCCAGGTGTGGAGTGGGAGAGATTAAGGTGCGTAGCCTATTGCTGGAGATTCAAGTTGTGCGCTGTCTGCACTGACACTGTCGCACTTATTACTTTTAGCTAATGCTAAGTTGTTTTTTCATCAAGGCAATGTCCAGAAGATATGGGTTCATGAGTGTCTGCAAATGCAGATAGATAGGCTGTAGGAGCATGCATACATCTTGTCTGTTTCAATAACGAAAGCGTCCTTACCGAGAACGACGTGCCGACCAATTAAATATTCTTGCTGCGAAATCGGCCTCTTAATGACAACACTGGAATAAATATGATCGACTATAGAAGCTATAAAGAATAGACTATAGAGAAATAAATCGATTCGGTAGAAGGAATACAGTCGAGTGCAGGGACAAAGCCGTTTGGTAGCGGGCTGATGCTCAAAACACTGTAGATCCAACCACTCGTTCAGGCGTTTCTGTGTATTGTGACAGCCACGCACTGCACAATGTGTTCCAGAATAACCCATTGTTAATAACGTCTGCTAACGTTAGTGTAGCTGATGTTAGCGATCGTTGTAAAAAAGTTAGGATATTTCGGCTGCTGCCTTCTGATGTGCTCGCTGCTGTGGACGCAATGTGGACTTAACCGGAAGCCGGGGACATATAAGGCTGCTATGTGCCAGTGTGATCCTTGACTCACTCTCACACGGCAGCCAATCAGCGTTGAACAGCGAGCGACTGATGCCAGTGTAATTTCGCTCGAGTTGGGATATTTCATCTCGGGCGACGAGCGTATTTTTCTCCCCGGCGAATATACGCTCAATCGCTCGTTTGCATTGACTTTGTATGTAAACTCGATGCCAGCGAAAAACTTTAATAGGTTGGTGTGAACGCAGCTTTAGAGGCGACCATGAAAGATATTACACATTAATTTATCAACTTATTGCACACACAAAAATAACTATGGATGTATAATTTGTATGGCTTCTGTTCTGCTACAGACAGACCTTTTTGATTGTCATGTCATGCTGGGGGAAAATTAGAGAAAGCCTCCATCAAAACAGAGTGATAAGCCTTTACCCAGTCAGATTGGCAAATGCACTATTTTGTCTGCCACCTCAAGTCAAGACAGTGAGTGGATTACAAGTTCCCTATACTTGAAAACACTGTTCAGCTCAGCAGATATAGAAAATACTGTCTGATTCCCATTACAGCTAGCTAGCTAATTATTTATTTATTTATCTATATTTATTTATTTATAACAGTAGACCCTATTGCAATTCAAGACTGAAACACTAGCTTTTTCTTGACTATTTATTTTACATTTCCTGACACACCACCGGCATGACCACAGCAGGAGCTTACTCTCCAGGGCCAGCCAAGACCAAGTTCAGTTGCAGGGCTGGAGAGAGAGAGAGAGAGAGAGAGAGAGAGAGAGAGAGAGAGAGAGAGAGAGAGAGAGAGAGAGAGAGAGAGAGCTTTCCTTAGTACAGTAGTGTATAGACCACCAGACCTAACAAACAACTTACACAGTCAGGGGCAGGCTGGCTAACGCCATGTTCAACTCACCATTCACTGTTTCAGATAACTATGCAGAAAAAGTATGTCATCAACTGTCTCTGGTTTCAACTGGGTTCTCCTCTCTTGGATCACAAATCCAGCTGTGGAAAAATCTCGCTCACTTGCAGCGCTTGAAGTTGGAATGCCGAGAATCGCATGAGCAATGTGTGCCAAGTTCGGAAACATTGTGGCGTGCTCCTTCCACCATTTGAGAACGTCGAAATTCTCATCCCAAACCCTCGCCTTGAACTCGATGTAAGCCCCCACCTCGTCCTGAGGGCCAGTGTCATCGCTGGAAGTGGAATCCTCGACGTCGGATAGTCCATCCGATGGTCGACGTCTCTTCTCGGGCGGAGGTGAACCGGCAGCAGCACCACCACGTCGTTGCTGGGGAGATCCACCGGCAGCGGTTCCACGGCCATGCTTGTTTTTCACATCAGAGGTGTAAGAGGGAGCAAGATTAGGCCTATGCAACTTCATAAATAAAGATGACAACGACAAGCCACAAAAGAAGTAGCATAATGGGCTAGGCCATTAAGCCTACAATACAGCAACAATATAATGTAACATAATCCTAACTTTATTCAATTTCTACCATAATTTAATTTTAATACAGTGTGTGGTGCTATATAAAACAAATCAAAACCACTGAGTCACTTGTGTTTTAATTCAGACTTCAGCTCAAATGCATAAATACCTTGAACAAGCGCTCGCACTTCAGTGTGCACGTTTGCCACTTCCTGTTCGTCTGCAAGGAGCTTCAGACTCTTGAGCTTGGGGTGCAAAAACATGCCTGTTTGTGCAGATGGTGTGTCTCGAACTTCTCAAGCAGAAATCTCAGACATTTTTCCTTTAGAGAGGCGACTGTCAGGTTGTCAGTGATGCCTGGTTGCAGGTGGCGTTTGAGGCGATCAAACCACACAGGAGCGAGGTGAAGAGTGGGAGTTTTGGTTGCTTCCAGTGCCTTGGTGGCCTCCTTGAATTTATGGAGAAACCTCACCATTGCACCCAAAGCGTCTTCATCCAAGTCATCCAGACGATTCTCTTCTCCCCTTTCCAACACCAGTGCACATACCTGCTCGTACTCAGAGCTGATCGAGTTGAGCATGGTGTGGGTTGAGTTCCAGCGTGTTTCCACTGAGGCTTTGAGGGTTTTGGGGAGATGATTCTGGAGATGTGTTTGTTTGAAGTAGGTCATGAGTGACTTCGCCCCAGTGACAAGCGCAGTCACTTCCTCTTCAAACGCATCCTCCTCGCTTGTTTACCTGATCGTATGGTAGAGGATGGTGTTGAGCACACACAGCTCAGTCTAGTGACGGTGCGAAGGGCTGCCAGTATGTTAGATCCCCTGTCTGTCACGTAGATCAGTTTGGAGAAGAAATCATCAATGGTGTATCTCCGCAGAGCTTGGATGATGGCTGGTTTGATGTTTTCACCTGTTTTACGCAGCGCACTCTCCCACTCCGTCGTAGAAAGCACTCGTTCGACTAGCTCCCAGGTGCCATTGATGTAATGGATTGTGTGAAAAAGGTAGCCTATTTTTCTATAATGATCAGTCCACATGTCTAAAGTGACTGCTCCTCCAAACTCATTCAACTGTTCTCTCAACTCAGGAATTATGATTTGGCGAATCACCTCTGCCTGTTTGGTCACTCTGCGAGATACTGTTGTAGGATCTGGTAACAGCTTCCTCGCATCAACACGTCCAGCCCGTGCACCTAGGTCAATCAGTCCTTGTACTAAGCACACAAAGCACACAAAACATTAACGTTACGGTTACACACTGAATTATCGTTATATAAAAAGTAAATAAAAATAGATATATTATCCAACACCCGCGACCCGGCTTGTTTATTTTATGCAGATCCGAACCCGTAAATAAAATGAAGACAAAATACCACCCACACCCCGCATCTTTTTGCGGGTACCTGCGGAACCCCGACCCGATGCAGGACTCTGCAGTGAGGACAGCTGAGGATTGTTTTGTTTACCTTATATGGTGTCATCACCTGTAACACCGGTGTTGTCACGTGTTTATTACCCAGTGTGAAAATGTCCACACCGTGGCCACCCTACTGTGGTCACACCAAATACATCAGAAAGAAGATGGATCTGCTTTTTGGCAGAGGTCACTGCTCCAGATAGGCTTGAATTTTAAATTTTAGCCAGCCAGCAGCTGGCAAGCTGACTTCCAGCATGTTATTTGATGTAGCAGTGTTAACCAGGATATGTTAACACTTAACAGAAATATTCTTTACAGATCAAGTCTGTAGCAATGGGAGACTGATAATATAAACTCACTCACGTCCTGAATTATTTAACTGTTTTGTGTCTCAAACACACAGAGTACCTTATAATCTGACAAAACAGACACTTTAATAATGAGCACATACTGTAAAGAGAGATTTGATCAGAAAACAACATTCTTCCAAGCTGACAGAGTCAGAGAGCTGTGAGGCACTGTGTCCTCATCACTCCCAATTTAATTTACAACTTTACCACTAGCAGCGTGTACTACTATAATCAAAGCAAGCTAGCTAATCGCTAACCTCTATAGTAAATTACCATTCACATCTAACAAGCTAGCAGGCATGCATAGCTTTAAGTGCATTTTCAATGCTTTAACAAAATACTTCTGAATACACTATTTCTGTTTTAATACAAATTTATGACATACGCGCCACATTAGCGAAATAAATATTGTGTACTTACATTGTTAATTGTTTGAAATATTGCCACACCGGGCACTTCATCGTCCTTGGAGCTGAAAATGACGCACGGCCAAGGTGGTTAAGCAGCACACATTAATTATGGGTCAGTTTAAAACGTGCAGCATTCTGCCTCCGCTGGACGAGACGAGCAACACCCTGAGGCATCAGGGACCCTGGCTGGCACATGCACATTTCAAAATGTCTAATATGTTCGACTTCTGCCCAACTTGTTACAAAAAGGGGACCACTGTTCAGTGAATTCCAACCTGCCAAGTTCTACACTGTTCCCTGGTGAAATCCCTTAGGCTCCTCAAGACCTGGGCATAAACCTTGGCCCAATTGCTGAAACCATCACAGAAGCCATTAATTCTCAGGAAAGAAATGCTCAAGCCCTAGGAAGTACTGGGGTCAGCCCTGGAATGCTTGAGGCAGCGGCACAATTAATGCCAAGAATCCTTTACAGGATTCTTTAAAACTTCTGGGATATAGAGGAAATTCTAAAAGGAAAAGGCGCATTATCAAAGTGCAATAACGGACGGGCGGCCATGCTTACATCTCCTAACCTCAACATCTTCTGCTAGCTCATACTGGAGAAAATAAATCAGCAATGGACCTTTTCATCAGGAGAAGAGGCAGATTTCAGCAAGGGGGAGGAGTGCACAGATGACATTTTCACATTACATCAAATGCTGGCACAAAGCGCTGAATCAAATAGGGCTTTACATGCCATTTTCATAAACTCAGAAAAATCCTTTGATGGCCAACATGGATTCATACTATGGAAACTATTCCATTCTTATGGAATCCCCCACATAGGATTGAATGTCACAATATCATGGAGACTTTGTCTGCAATGGACATGTGGCATATTATTAAATACATGTCAAATTTAAACATGGTAAAGTTTAAACTGTAGTTGTGGCACTATAGACTGACTCGCATGTCAGATGTGCATCTTGCACAGTTAACTGAATATTTTCAGTCTTTTACTTTTTTTTTTTACAATGACAGAACAATCTGTCATTTTAACACAGGTAATAATAGATTAAGACAGATTTTGTTATCACCCTGTCTGTCAAAATTACAGACAACGAGCAAGTCTAATGCAACTTCTGATCTTGCACATAAATTGTTTTGGAATAAGCATAAAGGTAGAACAGGAGTGGTTTCTCTGCCCCACCCTACCATCACTATACTGACTGAAAAAAAAGAAGAGAAGCGGGGATCAGATGGACACTCGGCTATTTCTTGTAAGCTCCAGAGTATTCTCCTGTCCTCATCCTGCTCTCCAGCAGACATTCTGAGAAACAAAACAAGGTCTCCATACTAAGTCATGCATCATCTCAAATCACTGGAGAAGATGAATGACTTTCATGAAACTGTGTCTCCAATAAAACAGAAGCCAACAGCAAAGGTGTTCTCTCGTGGAAACCTTATGTCTCTCATAGGAATGAAGAAGACTAGGAAGAATTATTACTTGTGAAATCAAGGAAATTAATCAAATTCAAGGCATAAAGGTTCCCCATTAAGTAATTGTTTCTGAGTCAGTGACTGTTTCTGACAGCAAGGCAGACAAGCTGAAGGACACAAACAAGCCCTCAGCTGGAGAAATACGCTGTATGCACCAATTCACACAATCAAGAATAGTACAAACGGCTATAATACTGTACAGTACATAGCCTGGCAGAATCAAGAGCACAGAGAGCCCCAACTCACACTGAGCTTTAAATACATACAAACATAAACCTAATGAAATAAGACACCATTATCACAGGCAGACATCTTGTACACTACACCCGTGTGGCAAGTTGACATATTGGCTTGGGCAAATATAAATACATGAAGAATGAAAGGGAAGTTTTCCCTGAAGGAGAAGGGTTTTATCCCTTGACGTAATAGACTATATACAGGTACAGTATGCAATAACACAAAAGTGTCTCAGTAAAGTTCTGTCCTTGCCTCTGGCATAATTGCACCTTGTGCACAAGCTTATTCCTCACTTGAAGATTGCTCCTCACTGAGACTAATTTAAGGCTTCACAGGGGTCATATGTTGGTATACCTATTTCTCTCCTTCAGGAAACAGAGCTTACATTTATAATCTTAAGGCAGAGACAATGTTATGCCACGGGGAGGGCAGGGTCTCTCGTGCACAGAGTTACAAGCATTGCTGAAAAGGTCATCCACACTGGGTCTCACTTGCACAATTCCCAAAGCTATGAAATGTACAGTACTAACTGTACTGTCTGGAAAGCAACCGAGGGAGTGTCCCTACTCTGCACACAAGTAGAGTCATGATAAGAGACGCACACACTCTGCTATAGACGATGAATAATCCATAAGCTTAAATAAATGTACACAGAATTAGGATCAGATACAGTGTTAAACAAATTCAGGGCACTGATCAAAGGCACATGCTTTATTGAGAGCAATAATCAAATGTACGGTTTATCACATGCTTGCAGAGCATTGATTTAAGACATGAGACACACAGAAACACCATCAAATGCACAGACTCTTTCCAACACATCCTTAGCTGGGATCTTCTTAGAGCCCAACCCAAACTGTTCAGGTTTCTAATGCATTGCATTTGGGCTTATCCATCTCCGAAGACTTACTGCAAGCCAGTTAACAATGTAATAATCAAACCAAGCACACATCTGAGAGGGAATATAAGGAGCTTCTATCAGACAACCCCACTATAATATACGTTGGTGAGTGTGTGCCTCAGATGTATTACCTGTAGTAATAGGCTGTACAGTATCTACTTTTTTGTGTGCACCACTAGCTAAAAATGAGATTTGCACAATCTTCTATAAATGCCCAGGGTTATGTATTGTATGGTACGGTACTTCATTTCTTGGGTTAACATTGGTCAATTCAAGAGGCCACATGGGAAGAAAGGCAGTACCTGCTTGTGTTTTCCTAGAGTTATGAGAAAGTTTGAGGCAGTTTTTAAAATCATCATAGTGCTGAAACTGCCCTCAGGGTAACTTAAGTCCTTCTGATGAATGCAGGTGCAGAAGAGTGCTCAGTGTAAGTGCAGCTTGACCTAAGCACAGCCAGCATGAATGATCACACCGTTTTAAATTGATAGATTGAGAAACTGGGCAAGTGTCTGGGATGGCTGTGGTCTGGCTCCCATCTTACCTGTCAAACAGAGAATTTTCCATCTCTCTGGATGATTATGTTTCTTCTGCTTCATAAATTACGCATGGGGTGCCTCCAGGCTCAATTCATTGGTCAATATTTGGATATACTGTATTGTAAGCATAGCAGCTCCTCTCATTGCTACTAGAATGTCTGATTTTGTCATATCTGGGCTTTAAAGGATGGCTTTACCGATTATCAACCCACTTTGTATCATTATAATGTAGTTAATATAAGCAGATGGGCAGTGTTTACCTTCGCTATATGTTTTCCACACGGAGAGCTCCCATTTCTTCCTCTGGCAAAACGCTCTGCTGTGACTGATGCGTTTTATGTCACAACGCATCACAACGGAACTGCGGAAGCTTTGCTTGAGACACGGAAGCTGCTCCGAGGTCTGTCAATTTGGCTTCCAGGACGTTATTGTTTATGTTTATTTTTTAAGTATGTGGACATCCACACAGATAATTGCATCGAGAGCCTTAACAAGCCTTAATGACTTGCAGCTGGCAGGGGGCAGGGCGGAGTTTCTGCAAATGGAGGATATTTCTCTGTGGAAAACATATAGCAAAGGTAAACACTGCTTATATTAACGACATTATAATGATACAAAGTGGTTGCTAATCGGTAAAGCCATCCTTTAAGTAAACGTCATGTCATTGGGTTAGTTAATTAAACTAGAATCTGGTCTTACCCTATAGCTGCATTGTCTCTGGAATTTCTCTAGGAGCCAAAGGACACTTTTATAATGATGGATATTTTTTTGAGTGAGTATCTGTTCATACATTCACCACACCAGGCACGTACTGTATTGGAAGTGGGAATGATTTATATCGCTATTCGCAGAAGAAAATATTAGTAATATTGTACAGTGAATTTTAGGACGCTTAGGTCATAAGTCCGGTGCTGAGATTGGTGTTTGTACATCTCACCTTAGACAAACAGGCTGAAAACGCAAGGGGAATCTCAATGTGGCATCTATAAGAATATTTCTGTGACTATCTTGGAAACAAACTTGAAATAATCCTCATATCTTTCAGTTGGCAACAGTGAATGCAGCTGCAGTGGATGCATGCTGTCTGAAGTGAAGTGGAAGCTGGACACTGTAAGATGCCCTGGAGCTCAAACTGTGCAGCCAATGGAAATATCAATGCACAGGGCAAAAGAGGCCTGCGATGCAACCCAACTCCAGCTGTGCCACTGAACCTCCAACAGCTGGAACCTGAGCTAGGAGCCACGGTAAGGCTATTTGATCCCATGCTGACCGTAAGTACAGCTTTATCCAAGGATATGGAGAAGAGATAATTAGAGATTGCATCCTCTTGAATAAGAGGATGAGGAGCCTGCTCCAAGATAGTGGATGTATGCAGCTAAAGTGAACTTTGCTTACCGGGAAACTGAGGCTGCTTACTTCATTCCAAAGGACAATATTCTCCTTGTCTGACATTGATTTGGCTCTAATGCGCAGCACAGATAAGAGACATGTTCAAAATTGGACTGCCCAAGGGGTTGCAATACAGTAATAATAAACAATAAACATGACATCTGCTAGAATATGTGATATCAAATTTGTTACAACATGCTGCAAATTCTTGGCCAGATAAACAGTATAATTAAGTTAAACAGCATAAGAAGGCTTCCAGTCATTCTGACCTCAAGACAGTAGAAGCCCACAATCATTCCCATTGCAAATAATTAGTTTTACCACACAATGACATGGGTCACCCGTAAGGGCCTGATTATAACAGGAGAACAATATCAGACAATGTGTGGTTCAATGGAGCTCTCAAAGGGGATTGCTTCTTCATATCTTGTCAAATTCCAGATGACATTTCATATGGCTGCAAACCAGAGACAATCCTTCCCTGTATGAGCCACTGCAGCTTCTGAGAATCATTATGTTGAGAGCTGAAATTCCACCCTGCACTGCCTTCGTCTTCAGTCTGAGTGCTTTGTTTTCACTGACACTTACTGTATCAGAAAGTGAGAGGGGTAAGAGAGAAATCATATTTTTAAATCCCTGTTGTTGGCAGGATTTCCTTCCTTTCCACGTTACATTGTATGCTATTAATCTGTACCTCTAACTGATTAACAATATCTATTTGAGATTGTGTTATTCATCAAACTTTCCATTACCCATGGCAAACCATTCTGTTAATGATAGGCTACTGCATATTGTGCCTGCCCAGAGGAAATGGTGTGGCAAACATGCACATTTAGCTTTTTTCAGGCTGACTCCAATCTGTATGGTATTGACCATTTGTTGAATAATATAGCCTACTATTTGTTATTCCAATTACATTCAGTACACAATATTTTTTAGCTCTGCCTGATGGATTTGCACTCATCTAATGTGTGCACAGTGTACCACTGCTTTAGACTCACAATTTGCATTATAATGATTTAGAACACCAATGCATTTTTAATGCTCATAAACAAGAGTGTGTACGGTTTTTTTCAGATAATACGTTAACCCCACCATATAACTGTGTATATGGTAGTGACATTTGTAGCAATTCCTTGGTATGAGATTGTGAATGCTTCTTTAGGGGACAACGCATGGTGGAATTGTGCGTTAGAGCCTGAAAGGTGAGTGGGATAATCATAAATATATTGGCTTCTGTCATGATGGCTCTGCTGCAGCTCTGATATTGTACGGATCTAAATTTGCCCCAGGAAAAATGTTCTAATTCTCACATGATCTCAATTAATGGCTTGTCTCTTATCATAGCTGAGATCTGATGCTTTGACACTGATCAGATTTTGACGAAAACTTGGGGGGACGATGCATCTCACCAGCATCTTCAAAATGACACGCTGATTGGCCCCAAACAGGCCCCAAAGGGGGATGATGTGTTCGTTATGGTTTATTCGTCCAAGTGTCACACACAAGACACACCAGACACCACTGATTGGATTTGGACAAAACATATATAGGGAAACGATGCATCTTACTGCATTTATGAGCATTGTCAGACTCACGCTGATTGACCCGAGGGGGTGCTACATTATTAATATGTTCATACATGTCAATAACGAGTCACTGAAGTACATGTCAGTGCACAAGGTTGGACAGAAGGAGCACGAGATTCCCCTGGGAACGATTTCCCAAACAAATATGCGGGACAAAATATTCAATTTGTACACAGAGGAGGAAAGCAGCAGAGAATACAGCACAAATACAGCAAAGCAACTAATAAGAGTAGCATATTACTCTAGCATCATGTGAACATTATGTTCACTTACTGATATCGACTCCCAGTCGATATAAAGAAATCGATCATTCTCTCTAGCTATCTAGCTTTTTCTTGGACCCCAGGAAGACTAGCTGTCGTCCAGGCGGCAACTAATGTGGATCCTTTTAATAAACTATCTACAGTGTCTATAGTGTATAGATATAATGTCAATATAGCATATTGACATTCAACTGAATATGTTACGCTATTGTCAGTTGTGTATCTTTATCTATCCATCTATCCATCTATCTATCTATCTATCTATCTATCTATCTATCTCTATCTATCTATCTATCTATTTTTTATGGGGACATTTAACTGGGGGAAGGTGAGGGAATAGCCATTATATGGGGTAGCATAAAAAAGAGAAATAACAGAGCGGGCTGTACACCAATACAAAAAAGTAGCGCTACAAACATTTTAGCTGACCCAATAGAACATTTCCAACAGGGATCTTTAAATTCAATCCCTATGCATCACCATGCAATGCATTATTTCCCCTTTTTTTTGCAGCTTTAAATGAAAGGAACACTTTTTTCAGTGCATTATGGGACATTATCGGTTTTCCATGTTGAATAGCAGCTCAACGTAACCTGACTCATACAATGCATCCGCAATAAATGCCAGATAGTGAGACAGTCTTTTAGGGTATCAGGGTGGCCCTAAGCCTTAATCTTATCGGGTTTCAGTCCAACACACAGGGGGATGGGGGCGGGGACAAAAGCACGCCAAGCAATTAATTGTCTTCTCTGCTTGGCATCTCATTTCAGCACCCCAGAAGGTCTATTACAGGAGCAAGACAGTCATTAAACCTCAACAATAATCACTGCTGAGCTAGGCCTTTATCCTCCGTGCTACTTCACTGTCTCCTGCTTAATGGCACCTGGCTATGACAATTCGACTCAAAAGCAATACAATTTCGGTACAAGAAAAGGCAATTTATAGTGTTTAGATGGCGTATTAGTGGCATCAGTGACGTGAGGCAGAGGCAGGGAGGTTAATCATTGTGTACTAAAATCAGTCTAGTAAAAAACAGCGTGCAGTGAAACCTCTTCAGATGCGAAAACCTCTTACGCTTCTAAGGCAACGGAGCAAAAAAAGGGAATAGGGAAAAGGTAATGGTGGAAGACAGAGAGGAGTGAGGGAGCATCAGGGGGAGCACAGAGGGAAGGGAGGAATGTAGGACAGAGGAGACGGAGGCTGAAAGAGAGCGTGGTAGGTGAGAATGAGGGAGACGGGCATATCGGAGGTGCTCAAGAAGAAAATGGTGGGGGGGAATATGGGAGAGAGGGTGAGAGAGGAGTTTGAGAGGGATAAACCTGGCAGTTGGGGCAGAGGGGATACTTCATTTGTCACTGTCAGATCAGTTTGTTTCTCCTTCATAACTGCAAGGACGGGATCTGGCCCAGAACCCGGCCCCCGATCCTCCCCGTTCTTAAGCCAACCACCCATCACCATCTATCCTCCAACCTCTGCAAGCACCTGCCCTCTTGCTGGAGAGGATATACCCCATGCTACAATGCACTCTGCACACACACACATGCTGCAGCTGCACACACACACACGTGTATGTACGCACGCACGCACGTGTATGTACGCACGCACGCACACACACACACACACACACACACGTGTACTGTATGTACGCACGCACGCACGTGTATGTACGCACGCACGCACGCACACACACACGCACACACGTGTATGTACGCACGCATGCACGCACACACACACACACACGCACGCGCACACACATACCCAATTTTGTCTGGCTGCATGGACATGCTCACTGAGCTTAATGAAATGGTAACAGTAGCAAGCTATAGCCTGGAGTAAAACCATCTATCCAACGGCATGCCTGAATGATATTAGCATCTCTCTTTCAGAAGCTAATTTAATAAGTAATAAAGCATATCCGTGCAATTGTACTATTTTACTAAACTCACACCTTCTAATTAAAAGATAGATGTTTGAATGAGCATGGATTTTGTACAAATGCAGAACGGCTGCTTTGGGCCCAGCGCTTTCATCCATGGCCATTCGCCCCCCTTTCTTGTCTATACGTATGCCTCCTGCAATGAAGCCGAGGCAGCAAGCTGACGTAGCACTCCTGGATGCATCACAGGCACAATTCCACAAACTTTTATTGGCTGGGCGTCCACCCCAACCTGGGCTGTGTAATGAACAGGGTGGTGCTGCTTCCTCAGTGAAACACTCACAGTTGGAGGCGAGAAAACCTCTGGCTCAGGAAGTGTGGTGTAGTTGTCAAACATACCGCATGTTCAATCCCCAGCGGGCAATGTGTCTGTGTATCCTTCGCCATGTGTAATTAACCTGAATCTTCCACGGTGTATATTTAAGCCTGCAATTAGACCTAACTGCGAGACGTTTCTGCTGCTTGTGCAGTTATCTGACAAGCAATTCAACAGTTTTTAAATAATAAGAATGGCCTCTGACTGTGGCTGTATGGATACAGTTCCTTACTTTGGAGTCTCCCCCTCATCTGTTACAACGGTTTTCCTGCTAGGCTTTTTCAGCCTCACCAGAGAGTGGGACTATTTATTCCTTTTCGTTTCCTTACGGCATCTTATCTACCCATTTTCTCATTACTATGTATGAAATCGCTGGGTCGTTTTGAAGCACTCTGATTGGTTTTTACACAGATAATTATCACTGATGCATTGTCCATCTCTTGTCTGTTTTTTTGCCGAAACTATATTTCCCCTCTGTTTTAACATGATTAAAATCATAGGTAAATCTACTGTGAAAATCGCTTATCGCCAATTCTAAAGTCTGTGTCCAAGAGGATTTAATGCTGTCAGGGGTGAAGAGCTGTTCACTGGAGAGGCTTTGGCAGTCCTTAGCTAGTTTCATACTGATCACTGATCATTCACATTCAAGGAGAATGTGGTTACTGTACTTATCTGTGAAAACCATTTCATTGTCTAATGGGTTTAATGCTCTTGATAAGTGGCATTAAGTGTTGGATATATCAAAACATTCATGTTAATTGAAAACAAATTTGATGTAGTCTTAATTGCCAAGGTTTTTCATTGTCACAAATGACAATGGCTTAACAATCATAGTATTACTTTTTGAATTCACATTAAACTTTTGGGGAACAAATGGAAATGTAATGTTACGTTTAGCCTCTAACAGTTAATAAATATGTATACAATAAAGTCATGTTTGCATTTTACTCATCTGGAGAAAGCCATCCATGAAATTATTTCTTCTTGATTTGACAATTCCAACTCTTGCCTCTGGTGAATGTCTCTTTCATCTCTGCAGTGAGTACAGAAGGACCTGCAAGGTTTCTAACCAGAATAAAATGGCATGGGCACATTATAGTCTTAAAGTTATAATCTCAAAGAGTTGCATCTAAATAAATGTCTGTTAAATAACTCTCTATCTGATAGTGAGTTAACACAATGGTGATTGAGCCTATAGCCCATTGATAGAATCCTTTGGATTTTCAGTATTGCAGCATTTATGAACTGGGTGTCTGTGGTGACACAGGGTGGGCACTGGGCGGAGTTAACACAATAGACTCACTCTGTAGGTTACTACTGTAGGTTCTTGTGTGAAGTAGGATAACAAGCTACTTTTTTCCGGTCTTCTAGCATTACAGGTGGTTACTATGGCCGAACAAACTGACTAATGTCACATAGCAACACTATTTGGATCTCACCTGCAATTACCACCATCGCCATAGGTGTCACCCAAGAGAACAAAACAGTTCAGATCAATGATTCGCGAATCGTGATGCACTGAGTTGAAACTTGCGACTGCTTGCAATGCTCTGCACCTCTGTCTACCTTTAAAATAGGCTGAGATGGGTCTGTTCAGACCACTGCAACTTTGTTCTAAACAGTTTGTGTGAACTGGACTTTAGCCTCATTCCCTCATTTCTGAATCTTATTATCTCATCATTATCCATCTTTTAAATTAGTTGTTGGTGTATAGTCGTCGTGGTGTATAGTGATTGGCAAGTTCTTGGCCAATTATCAGTCCATGTGTCACATGTTTTTTGTAATTTTGTATTGATACAGATGTTTCTCATTTAGTCTGGCAGCACTGCTGCCACACCGAGGCAGCAGTGCTGCCAGACCGAGGCAGTTTTTTTTGTAAAGAACAAATAAAACATTTAAATAACAAAAGCTCTCACTTTTACCGCAACTGCAGCAGCACTGTGAAACTAAATGAGCAACATCTGTATATCCAAATTAAAATTGGATTCACAAGTTATCAATGATAATGTACGAGATAATGTCGATGGTGTGTTTTTAAGAAGGCAAAATACGAGACAAATGAGGGGAATCACTTCTAATGTAGAAAGAAAAATGTCACAATGTGCACCGTGAAATAGTGAATATGGCTTTAGAATGCATGCACACTTTAGGCAATGTGTTCCAAGTGGGTGCCCTCCTTAGGCAGCAATTGCTCTTTTAGTATTACAAGTGGTTCATCTCCTTTAATTTTTTTGTAGTATTTCCCCCAAAACATAATGTACATGGAAATGCCACAAGATATCTGCAGACTTTCATACACATTTTCAAATTCTGATAACTACATTGATCTCACTGCTCTTTCGGTTACAGGATTATGAATATAGTTCAGCACAATACTGTAATAACCATTTAGGGGCAAATTCTTGGTTCTTTCCAGCATATAAACTCTAGGGGGTGGGCAACTATTTTTCATGGGGGGCCACATGAGAAACCCAGACTGTTGCCGGGGGCCGAACAAATATTGTCATGCCGTAACCCATGGATGGGCAACTTTGATGATAGAGAGGGCCACAAAAAAAAATTCTCGCTACCAGATTTTGCTGAGGGCTGAACGGCGCCAGCACAAAAAATTTGGGGCATCTGAAGCCAGGTTTAGAGGAATAACTCATTTTAAATTAACAATTGTGATGTCATTATTCAGTCTTAACCACCAATATTTGATCCTTTTCCTCACTCACTCCTATGTCACCACCTGCTCTCCCTGCAGGGCTTGAAATTAACTTTTTTCACCACCTGCCAATATGGCTGCTAGATTTTGAAGTTACCAGCCAATTAGAATTTCCACTAGCCGAAATGTTTTTCTTGAAATAAACCAGAATATGAGTGGGTTAATTTAAGCATAAGTATCAGTAAGTGGCCCGGGATTCTCAAAGCCTGTGTTGAGGGTCACACAAGAACAAAAATGCACTCTTGAAGCTAAATAAATCCAAAACCAACATGTTAATTATTTAAATTTCTACTTCAATGTAAAACAGTAATTTCTTACACATGAGATTACTTTTAGCCTTTTAGTCATAAATATTATTGAAAGATATTCCATATTCCAGACTGAAATGCTATAACAGAAGAGTATTGCCCAGAATGACATGAACATTTGGAGACTTATTCAGCGGGTATATTGCATGTTGCGTTCAAGTTCACTGTAAAAAAAAAAAAAAAATTGCAATTCCATCGCGGGCCGCACAGGGGGCGCCCGGCCCGCGGGCCGTATGTTACCCATGTATGAGCATAACTATTTCTCCCCCCAGGAAAAATGTGTCTTACTGCTTTATTGCTTGTTGCCTCTTGTTTTGTTTTTTTTGCACTATGTTGTAACGGAGTCTACAGCACAAGAATTTCACACGTGATACTTGTACTACGGAGTGACAATAAAAATCTTGAATCTTGAATCTAACTATTCAGAGTTATATGCACACACTGTAAACCTGAGGAGACAGAAGTATTTACCAAGGGGAAATATTTGTCATGCACATGAAATGTGCTTAAATGACAAATAAATTTACAATCAAAGAATGTGTGTTTTTCATGTGTTCATCGGTTATATTTCACGTAGGCTGTATAGCATCATCTATCAATACACCTTTGTAACCATTCAAGTTAGAGCCATGTAACCAAAATTAATTATTATTAGTGAGGCTGTGCGTCTGGAAGAAAAATCCATGTATGAC
Organism: Poromitra crassiceps; assembly: GCF_964638095.1. Taxonomy (NCBI): domain Eukaryota; kingdom Metazoa; phylum Chordata; class Actinopteri; order Beryciformes; family Melamphaidae; genus Poromitra; species Poromitra crassiceps. The sequence goes on from NC_139623.1 coordinate 103,218,678, forward strand.
CTTACTCGACTTTGCCTGAAGATTTAATTTGAATAGCTCCCCAATTGCTGATAGTAACTTATGAACTTGATGGGCTCTATCTTCCCACTGGCCTTAGGGGCTAAACTTGCATTAAACGCAAAAAAACACGCTTTGCGCCTGCCTCGCGAAGATAGCATCATGTTTTTAGGCCCCGAAATGCGCTTTACGCCGAAGAGGCGTGGCGCAGTGCCAGAATAGGCGTTTCGGCCTTAAATACCGGCCTAACGCTATCTTCCCCCCTGCCATTAATTTAACGTTTATCGCTTTTCAAAACCAGGCCTTATTCAGTGCGCCGGGGATATTATTGTGCGTAATTGCGCGCAGCTCTCCTCTGCCATCTCACTCTCTCTCCCCTTCACTCTCTCTCTCACTCCCTCTCTCTTGCGTGTCAGACAGGCACAATGACCGATGAAAAAAAAAAGTTGTTATACCGTAGTTTTGAGCCCCTGTCATTCAGAGGCTGTTGCATCATCCTACCTGTGCAGTGGGGGAGAAGAAAAGGTAGCGAGAGAAAACGATATCATTCTGCCCAAACTTTCACCAATCTAATCTCATCATGACATGCAGGGATAGCCTATATTTTTCTAGTCGATGCGTTTAGAACATTCTTTTCACTTTGATCTTGCTATAGTGTAGCGTATTTACATGCTTGCTGTATTTAAACTGCAGTGAGATTGGTTTGAGAAGCATAATAATATGGAATAATATATATAGAGACAGACAGGGATGAAAGAGGGAGGGGGGGAGCTCAGAGCGCTTTGGTCGGGCTTTTCTGACCGGATTGGTTTGCTCAGTGGAATGGAACATGAAAGGGATATTGTGATTAGTTTACTGCACTTCTCCAATGAGCACGTTGTGAATAATTCTACGCTTAAAAGGCGTGGTTATAATGCTTAAGGCCGCGTGTAACGCCGACAGGAAAATTTGGACTGCGCCGGTCCACACCCACTAATATGTGCTGCGCCTGGCGCTAAGCGCTAACTTAAGGCCAGTGGGACGATAGAGCCCGATAAATGCGTGGTGCATCATAAAATTGGCCATAACTCCACAACAGTGTCTAATCACTATCAAACTTGGTAGACATGTAGAGCACACATAAAGAACTGTTTATAGAAAATATGTATTTTAAAATCAGTCATTATGGGGGACTACAAATGCCAAAATCTTAGTCTGGTGAAACTTATAATCTAGATATAGAGTATAACTCTAGTGTAAGTTAAGTTAAGTTAAGTTATCTGGGGAAATTCATCCTCTGCATTTGACCCATCCTCTACTAGGAACCTTCCTAAAACTAGGAGCAGTGTGCAGCCGCAGTGCAGCGCCCGGGGACCAACTCCAGTTCTTTTTGCCATTGCTTTGGTCAGGGGCACTGACAGGAGTATTAACTCATTGAGTGCCAAGGACGAGTATAGTCGTCAATTCCGTTTTTTGACGGTGGGACGTGGATCAAAGCCTCGTGCATCTCCTGTAAAAATATTGTAGCTATTGAAGGTGTATAACCTATTTTACGGACCCATTAGGTGGCGACAGTGCTCTCCAGATTAGAGAAAGTTGAGGAAAAACAGCAGAAAAAGCCCCGTGATGAAAGAGAAACCGATGCTGGAGCCAGAGCGGCACAGATTGCTCTGGCTGCCTGGAGCCAACATTAGCTGCGAACAGCAGTCAATCCGCTCCCACAAATGAGCCCCTCTGTCTCTGCTGCATAGTTTCTCTACACGATTAGCCGCCAGAAAATAAAACCAAAGCCAAACCGGTTTGGCTTTTCAGTGTCGCGCTGGGAGCCGGCGCACAAGGCTGAGCGCTCCGAAAATAGACTGGGTGCAGCGCACTTTGAAACGCGCAGCAGAAAGCCTATAATCGGACGCAGCTTCATCCCAGCTCACAACCGAAACCCCAGAAACGCAGACGAACGCGAGCCCGATCCAGACTCCCCCGACGAGCGGCCGCCATCCGAACATGGATCCGTAAGGCAGCAGAGCCTGCCATAGCAGGCAGCAGAGACTCGCCTGACACACGCAGCAGCCAGCAGAGCGAGCAGAGCCACCAGAGCCACTCCCACGGAGGAGGAGTTTGGAGTTGAGGGGGGTGTGGGTGCTGTTTATTGAAGGAAATTACTGTTCAGATGTTTCAGGTCAGAAAATATTAGCTTCAGAGTCAGTGAATGTGCTTGAAATGCTTCATTTCACAAAAGGCTGAATATCTCAGCTTCTAATTTGAAACGCCTGTTTTTGCTGAAATCCACCTATCTTCTCCGGCTCATAACTAAAGAACGGAAAATGGTATCAATAAACTTTTTTTTGCTGATGATACAATAGAGTCTCCTCGTTCTTTGTGCGTGTTCGGTGTTTACATAGTAATATCACACAATATTCTGTGGGCCTCGAGAAATCACAGAAAACGCTCTGAAACTCTGGCACTGGGAGCGTCCGTTCTCCAAAAGTGGCTGGCACTCAATGAGTTAACCCTAACATACATGTCTTTGATGGTGGGAGGAAACCGGAGCACCCGGAGAAAACCCACACAAACACGGGGAGAACATGTAAACTCCACACAGAAAGGACCTGGGATGGACCGGGAGCCAAGTGTGAGTCAAAGATCTGAAGTTTGATATGTGAATGTGGTATATTGCTTTATGTTTTAGCTGAGTTTGGACTATCACAGTACAAGTTGATGTACTCATTTCTACTACACTTTTATCATTTTTCCTGGAAATCCACTAAATGAGGGCCAAGTGGTGCACGGCATATTACAGTCCTTTAATGGTCTTGTTATCCACGGAAATGCACCAGAAAAAATAATTTATGGCCAAGTCAGGGATTCACCTTTGACTTGATCTAGGATTTAGAATTTCCAACTCGCTGCGAAAAACGTGTCTGCCTGTGGAAGATTTGGGTCAGACTCATCAAACGTAATAAGCAGCACTCTAATCACATGAGAGCCAGCATGCCGAACCCTCACAGCTGCATGCAATTGTTCCAAACCAAGGAGGGTGAAAGAGCTTCCATTTGCTGAAGAGCGTGTTCAGGAGGCTAGAGAAGGCTCAGTGAAATCTCAGCTGGCATCAGTTTGGGATCAGTAATGGCTGTGCTCGTGTTAACATCGTTCACTTTGAATGCCTAGAACACAATTTAATATTCGTGTTGATAATTATTGGCATTATGTAGTGGTTTGCTAACGAGAAATAAAATGTGCTGGCAGAATTGTAGTCACATCTTTCACCAAACATCGCTGGATTTGGGAATATTTAAGATACTGTATATGAGATATAAATAACTATCAAAATTTAAGTTACAATTATGTAAACAAGTAAAACAATATTCCTAATGATTACGAATAGGTGTTTATACAAAATGTTCAAATCTGCAGCTATGAAGTGAAACAGTGTACGTAGTACATACAGTATAATGATACTGATGATCATATAACAAAATTATATTTCTGCACAAATCAGACACCACACATGAACCAAGTTTTTTTGTGTTGTGTGTAAAACTCTTGAAAAACATGGCCTTAAATAAATATATTGTGCTTATTACTTATTACGACCTTGGGATCACCCAATCAGAGCTGGTTAATGTGGCCAGAGAAAGGGAAGTTTGGGGTCCCCTGCTGGAACTGCTACCCCCGCGACTCGACTCCGGATAAGCGGTTGAAGATGAATGGATGGATGGATGGATGGACTTATAAATATATTATGCAAAGCAGGGCATTTCAATCACAAATCAAATATGTTTTATACCAAGTGTAATTGTGCACCTTTGTGGCTGACTGGCCTTAAAGGTGTCTGTGGGCAAGAGCACTTCCCTAATGGATCTTAATGGGTTTTATGGTGCAGTGCAGGCCTTCTAATGGGGTAATGTCTGAGGGGGATGCCGATCTCTGGCCCTCCTGGGCCCTGTATAGGTTCCTAATGTGACCTGGTGAGGAGAACACACAATGTATCAGTGTTTCTCTAAGTCAGAGGTTAATACTCAGAAAAGTGAGGAATTTGGGGTGGTGAAAAGAGGGAACTGTAAGGGTATGGGAATGTGTAAGAGCCAGAGACAGACAGGGAGAGAGAAGCCCAGGAGTTAAAGCAGCAGGAGAGAAAATACCATGGCATATTACTGAGGGACACTTTGGTGTTAAGCTGCTTATTGATAAAAGCACTAATCTGCCTGGCAGAAGGTAAGGAGCCTGAGATGTGTGGTGATAAAAATTTCGGCTAAAGGCAATGCCATCAGGGAGCTGAGCCTCCGCACAGCTTTGCCTAGAGGAGTTACTCATTTGATTCTATATATTTTTCTTACATGAAATAGGGAATCTGACCATGTGCCACAAGTATATGAGGCTGTCGAGAAATGAGACGGAACATTGAGAACCATTGGCTTTTCATCACACGTGATCAATGGTGAGAGTAAGTCAGCGTTGCTGGGTCATTTCCCCCCTGCATCACTAAGTAAGTCAGCATTGTTGGGTCATTTCCCCCCTGCATCACTAAGTAAGTCAGTGTTGATGGGTGATCTCCCCCCTGCATCACTAAGTAAGTCAGTGTTGCTGGGTGATCTCCCCCCTGCATCACTAAGTAAGTCAGCATTGTTGGGTCATTTCCCCCCTGCATCACTAAGTAAGTCAGTGTTGCTGGGTGATCTTGCCCCTGCATCACTAAGTAAGTCAGTGTTGCTGGGTGATTTCCCCCCTGCATCACTAAGTAAGTCAGCATTGTTGGGTCATTTCCCCCCTGCATCACTAAGTAAGTCAGCGTTGCTGGGTCATTTCCCCCCTGCATCACTAAGTAAGTCAGTGTTGCTGGGTCATTTCCCCCCTGCATCACTAAGTAAGTCAGCATTGTTGGGTCATTTCCCCCCTGCATCACTAAGTAAGTCAGCGTTGCTGGGTGATCTTGCCCCTGCATCACTAAGTAAGTCAGCGTTGCTGGGTGATCTTGCCCCTACATCACTAAGTAAGTCAGCGTTGCTGGGTGATCTTGCCCCTGCATCACTAAGTAAGTCAGTGTTACTGGGTGATTTCCCCCCTGCATCACTAAGTAAGTCAGTGTTACTGGGTGATTTCCCCCCTGCATCACTAAGTAAATCAGCGTTGCTGGGTGATTTTCCCCCTGCATCACTAAGTAAATCAGCGTTGCTGGGTGATTTTCCCCCTGCATCACTAAGTAAGTCAGCGTTGCTGGGTGATCTTGTCCCTGCATCACTAAGTAAGTCAGCGTTGCTGGGTGATTTCCCCCCTGCATCACTAAGTAAATCAGCGTTGCTGGGTGATTTTCCCCCTGCATCACTAAGTAAATCAGCGTTGCTGGGTGATTTTCCCCCTGCATCACTAAGTAAGTCAGTGTTGCTGGCTGATTTCCCCCCTGCATCACTAAGTAAGTCAGCGTTGCTGGCTGATTTCCCCCCTGCATCACTAAGTAAGTCAGTGTTGCTGGGTGATCTTGCCCCTGCATCACTAAGTAAATCAGCGTTGCTGGGTGATCTCCCCCCTGCATCACTTAGTAAGTCAGTGTTACTGGGTGATCTCCCCCCTGCATCACTAAGTAAGTCAGTGTTGCTGGGTGATCTCCCCCCTGCATCACTAAGTAAGTCAGTGTTGCTGGGTGATCTCCCCCCTGCATCACTTAGTAAGTCAGTGTTACTGGGTGATTTCCCCCCTGCATCACTAAGTAAGTCAGTGTTGATGGGTGATCTCCCCCCTGCATCACTTAGTAAGTCAGTGTTGCTGGGTGATCTCCCCCCTGCATCACTAAGTAAGTCAGTGTTACTGGGTGATCTCCCCCCTGCATCACTAAGTAAGTCAGTGTTGCTGGGTGATCTCCCCCCTGCATCACTTAGTAAGTCAGTGTTGCTGGGTGATCTCCCCCCTGCATCACTAAGTAAGTCAGTGTTACTGGGTGATCTCCCCCCTGCATCACTAAGTAAGTCAGTGTTACTGGGTGATCTCCCCCCTGCATCACTAAGTAAGTCAGTGTTGCTGGGTGATCTTCCCCCTGCATCACTAAGTAAGTCAGTGTTGCTGGGTGATCTTCCCCCTACATCACTAAAGTGACTTTTAAGCATGAAGTCTGGATCATCTCTGGCTAGCCAGAGCAGGATATTTTCCGGTTTTACCTTTTTAAACATGAGGGGTCTTTGTTTAGAAACAGCTGGAAATGGTCAGTATTCTCTCTGCCAGTGGGCGGGGGGAGGGGGTGCAGGAGCATGCACGTTATTCCCTACAAGGCAAATAGTTGTCGTGTCGTGTGAGTCTAACCAAACTCCATTCAAAAACATGCCGTTTTAACAGAGTCCATTCCGACCACGAGGGGTGGCAATGTGCCAAAAATGAGCGCTTCCGCCTTTGTTAGGCTACATAAAGCCGCCCAGTCAAAATAGTGGTTGGACCGTCGTCAATCACTGTGGGTGATTTATTTTACAAGTGGCATTCAAGTCATATCTGACTAGTTTTCAATGTATTTCTCCCCATAAAAGTTAGGCTTTTTCTGACATGGGAGCAAGCAAGCAGCGCAGCAGTAAGCGTCCCTCCTGATCATAGACTGTATAATAATAATCTGGACTACATGAGCGTGACATCACCCATTGGGTTTTGATGGAACGAAATGAGGCTTGAATCCCCGCTTCCTGCTCATCGTTGATTGGTTGAATGGATGAATTTGATAGATTTACTTTGAACCATTTGGTATGTATCTGCCAGTGTGCTTTTGTCAATAAACATTGCCAACAAAGAACCTTGTTGTGTAGGCTATGTACTTAAGTAAATCATGTACCCGAATGTACCGCAAATATAGAACGAGCCCATTATAGTTGTCTGGTCAGATCAGGCAGGTTGTTAATAAGATGTGATATAAATATATTTGATGTCGAGTGAACCAGCTTGCACCAAATGACCAGGAAGAAGAAGATGGAGAACCAACCGACTGCTTCAAATCAACGAACGATTTATATTTATTGAAATATGGTTATCTGTAACAAATCGACATACACAAAGGCTACACCATGCAACATATATTTCGATATCATTCAAACTTAAAGAATGGTTCATTTTCCACCATGGTAGCTGGGCTGCTGTGAAATGGTTACCTATATTCGTGTCAAGTGTTGCTTGGTAGATTATCTATGCCTAATTTACCAGAAGACATATTCGTGCAAGACCTTAGACTATGTTGAGTTCTATCGATCTGATAAAGTGTGTATCATCTTTAAATGTCCAATACCATACAGAAAAGCAAATTGAACAAACGACCAACAGCATTCAAGTCTGCAAAAACTTGTGATGTTATGTCATAACCATACATACCAAACATAACCTTATGACGCGTCGCTTACTGTATAACATGGGCAGACCATTTAACGTTACTTCACATACATACATTAGATGACGTTAAATGGTCCGCCATGTTATGAGCGTCACGTTACATGTATGCCATCTATACAGTTACGTGTGTCTACTAACATTATTAAAATATCATAAAGTAACGCTATTTTCTTATAATTTGTTAAAGTATGACTTGCTATCTGCTAGCATTGTTTGCTAGGTTTTCTTATTCGTGTACTTTCCGCAGACTAGATGCCTTGCGGCACATTGCTGCCTCTAACGGGCGGAAGTATTACTGTTCCCCATTATCCGAAGTATATCGCCTATTTTCCTCGAAATGGGGCTATAATTAAAAAAACCGAGGACTTGAGAGCATGAAAAATACTTGAAATAGTTTTTTCAGACCATAAACTTATTTGTAAAGTGTTTATTTAAGACATAGACCGAGAGATAAGTTGGCTCGTTTCACATAGAGTTGAATGGATGTTCCCGGGAGTGCTACACAAGCTGCGCCCCCCACTGGCCATTTGAGAGAATGCAATTTCCGCATTGGCCTCAATAAGCGAGGGGCTGTGATGGGGACTGCTCCTGATGCACCGGACCTGCCTGCCTGCATAGCTGAAGCGCGTTGGGATCCCTCTACCAAACAATTCAAGCCGTTTTTGCAGCACTTGAGGAAACCGTGAGTTTGCTCGTTTAATTCGTTGATATAAGCGATTGCCCGAACGATTCATTAATAAACTACGTGAACGTTAAGTGCCACCACCCGCCCACATAACAGCTAGCCTACATGATCAGGATCATGAGCTGCCAGAGTTAAACAGCAGCTGCTTTTGCGCTAAACCGGATCCTACACCGGCGACCGAGATGAATATGATACGGACTCGCGGGAGTGCGCGTAGGCCGGCTAATTGTTGTTTAACATGCAGGCCAACCGGCTAGGAGCGGGTTATAATACGGATTCCACTGCATGTTAAGAAGTGGCTTCAGTAAGTCAGCGTTGCTGGGCGATAATAAAGGACCTGGGTGTTTTAGCACATTTACTACATTACTACTGACCCTTTTCCATCCCTGCATGCATGGACAGACCCGGATGAATCGAGAGAGCCCATAGGGGGCAACTCAAGTCATATGACGAGTCAGATCTGGCCCAAAGTATCACCCTATCCAACTAACTTCACCACTGAAATATCCATGAGGATAAAATCACACATTTTTCAGTCTGGTCTATTCTTATCCACAATCTGATCAGCACTTGGACTGATTAACAAGCTGTATGGTTTCATGCAGGTGGGAGGGGGAAAAGCCTATGTTAGGAGATCAATTGCGGGAGGGATACTGTTTGTGTCTCACTTGTACATCTCGTTGCCAGATTGTTTTGGGAGGTTTTCACTGCGAGGCGTAAAGTGAGGTCTCTAGAGCATATTTCAAGCAGAAGGCCATTCGTGCATAATCTAATCCGATCACCCCTGACGTCAGTCAAGTTCTAGTATGACGTGGTCAGTCAAAGTCTTAGTATGACGTCCGTAATGACGTCAGTTAATTCTCATATATATAGCAAGGGTTCTACGTCACCTCTCTCTCTCTGGCCGATCATAACAGCAGCTAGCTTCACGGCAGTCCATCTCCCCTGAAGCCGTCCTCCGGAGCGTTGTTTTGCCCCACCCACCTCCCCAGTCCGCCACCAACGAGTCGTGACTCCTGATCCCCCACGGGGGGGGGATCTCCTAGCCTACGCAGATGCCCTCCTCTTGCCTCAAGAGCAGCGCCACTGGCTAATGGAGTCATGCGCCAAAGTATTTGCCATGCATGCCGATTGCTAAATAAAGTTTGTTAAATCCTACCAACTGGCCTCTCATGATTGAACTACATTTACGAGTTGGAAGTTGGAATATAGCATTTTGGGTGGGGTTAATGCTGATCATTTCAGGGCTCTGCTTACACAAATTGTTGTGATAGTCCGATCCACAAAGACTTGACACCCACTTTTTAAATAAAAAACAAGTTTATGCCATACTTACTGTACATCCTACGGTATAGGCTATTCATGTCTCGTCTAGCCTGTGCTGTGGTGTGCAGGAGCGCTGGGTAAACAATGTTAATAGGCTGTAGACATGCTACACTTTTCAAATTTGATGGAAACCTCATTCTTCGAGATTAAGGTTTGAATAAAATGACGTTTCATTTGAACTGTCCCAACACACACTATTAAAATAGCAAGTGAAAAGTGATCCATGTTTTGAAACGGTATATTACTGATTATCTTAGTAAACTGATAAGTGTAGTGCTAGAGTAGTGCATTGCCATTCTGGAGCCCCGGGTTTAAATCCCAGTTGGGGCAGTTTTTTTTTTTTTTTAAATGTAGGATAAATTCTTAATCTGGACATATATTATGTATAAAGCTGCTGAATACACTGTGTACATAGAATAATTGAATGTGAATTCTGCGATGTCTCTCGATGTCAGCTCAACGTCCTGGCGTAGATGTCTAAATCATCCCCATATCGGCTGTGATTTGGCCTAGTCCTGGATGTCACTGAGGGTGTATTCACACCTGTAGGTCATTTGCTTTGTTCCGATTCAGGTACTTAATAATTTACAATTGTTGCATTTGTGCCTTGGTTCGTTTGTGTTCACACAGCCACAAATGAAACGGTCTAAATAGTATTGTCAAACTTCCTGGATTGGCCAGCAGACACTCTGATAGGCTAATAGCCTCTCGGGATGGACAAAATAATTCCCAGAGATTTTCCTATATGATTATAAAAATGCGTTTTGTTAGACCTACATTTTAGGCTATGTCGGGCATCCGCCGTGCGAGGAGAGAGAGAGAGAGAGAGAAAGAAAGAAAGAAAGAGGGAGGGATCGGGAGAGAGAGAGAGAGGAAGAAAGTTCTTTATTTATTTATTAATGTATGCTATGTAGCCTATGTAATGTATTTATTTAGCCTATTTAGGCTATCGGGAATTTGGAGATAGAAGATCAAAGACCCTCACAAATTCTGCTATTAGGCTACTATCACGGAGACGAGGATTAGCCGAGACATAGGCTATATGAACACCTGTCCTGTCAGGAATAAAATATTTATAAATAATTTAATAATAACGGACATTTCGAGGAAGACATGCAATCAGTCTGATTGTCTGATTGAACCAGACAATCTTATCACAAAGAAGGCTGGCTCTGATTACCACGATTTGTTTTCATTTATTGAATGGAGACCAGAGAGAGCGAGAGAGAGGGAGAGAGAGGGAGGGAGAGAGGGAGCCAGCAGCACCCGCACACCGCACACAATTTACAGGCAAAATCCGTAGAGATTCAACACATTAACGTTGCTTCCCATGGTCCGAGGTAAGTTGATTGAGTTCAAACTGCTGATGTGATGATCCAAAAATCCCCCAAAGTTTATCGATGCAAGTCACAAGTCGCCAAAACAGGATCTGAAAGATGTTGTTTTTAAACGATAAAAATGTTTGTTCTTCAGGCCATTACGCACAGCGCAGCTGACTACGGCAGCTGGTTTATCCAAAAATGCGCACCGTTTACTGCTGTTGTGGCGGATCGAGGTCGGCTCACGTTCTCACCACAAACGAACCGCACCAGAGTTTGTTTAAAGCGGACCGAGACCACCCTTTCTTGGCGATCTCGGTCCGCTTGTTTTGTCCCGCATCCGAGTGTGATTGCTGTGTTCACACTCCCCCAAACGAACCGCACCAAGGGGGAAAATGCTCTCTGTTTGGGAAACAACTGCTCCAAACGAGATAGGTGTGAATACACCCTGAAAGACGTCATCACGTCACCATGACGTAATTATGTACGTAATTATGTACGCTGGGTACGGTGGCGCAGTGGTAAGCGCTGTCGCCTCACAGTTCGAAGGTCCTGGGTTCGATTCCCACCTGGGACGCTGGAGTTGTGACCCCCCCATATCTTCAGTGCCTACTGCCCAGGTGGGCTATCTCGTCGAAAGGGCCTTTCTGTGTGGAGTTTGCATGTTCTCCCCATACCCCCCAGGGGGTTCCTCCGTACATAACCCCCCACTAAAAACATGCAGAAGATCGTCATCCGACAAGTGACGACAACATCTGAAGTTGGTCCAATGATGGTCCAATGAAGGTCCCCGGGCGCTGGAAAGAAATAGCGACCACTGCTCCTGGCCTGCCCCCTGGAGGAAAGGACAAGCCTGGATGGGTCAAATGCAGAGGACATATTTCACCGGCCACCGTCAGCATGAGTGTGTGTAGTGGCCGCATGCATGTGTTGTAGTGTGTTGTGTGACAATAAAGACGGGCTGCCGTCTGAAATCGTGTTTAATCGTGTTTTATTCTTGGTGGGATGCATACAGTGCTTTTTTAGATGCATTTTCCTACCTTCCAGGCAGTCATTATTTTCTATTAATTCCAGTAGAACATGACAATCTGCCAACAAAACAGAACATCCATGACTAAACCCAGGAACGAATGCTAGCGAGAGCAGCAGAGAATTTTAAGCTATAGGTTTATCACCTGAGTGTTGGGGGGGAGGGGTCAATATTAAAATATCTAAAACACTTTTGTGGTCTTTCAATCATCAGATATTTCTGTACATAAAGGTGCCATACCTGCAGTTGAAAAGGAAACCCTTCTCATAGTCTGGATCACTTGATGCCTGGAACAATGGTGCCAGGACAACCACCTCTCTCTGAACATCTCCAAGACAAAGGAGATCATTGTAGACTACAGAAGGGGGGGGGGGGCGCACCCCCCCCAATCACCATCAACGGCACAGTGGTGGAAAGGGTGGACAGCATCAAGTACCTGGGAGTCAATATCCACCAGGACCTGACATGGGCCAACCACACCGCCACTGTTGTCAAAAAGGCCCAACAGCGACTACACAGACTCAGGCGCCTGAAGAAATTCGGGCTAAGGCCAAAAATCCTCAGGGACTTCTACAGAGGCACCATTGAAAGCCTGCTGACTGGCTGCTTCACCACCTGGTACGGGAACTGCACCACCATGGACCGCAGGGCGCTAAGAAGGGTGAGGCGCGCGGCCCAGCACGTAACAGGATGTGAGCTGCCAGAACTGCAAGATCTGTACAACCAGCGGTGCCTCAGGAGGTCCCTGAAGATCATCAAAGACACAAACCACCCCCACAACAGTCTGTTCTCCCTGCTACCCTCAGGAAGGAGATACAGGGTCCCAAGAGCACGCACAAATCGCTTGAGGGACAGTTTCTTCTCACAGGCCACGAGACCAGGGGCGGTTCTAGGCCGTTTTTGGGTGGGCTTTAGCCCACCCAAAAATAGTCTCAGCCCACCCAAAAAAATAGAGGCAAAAAAAAAGTTTTTTTTTTTTTTTTTTTTTTTTTTCCCTCTCCAAATCCATGGTGGTCATTAGTAGCAGTTTCTGACTACACTCAATGCGCTGTGTGCGTGTCCCCCCCCCCCCCCCCCCCCTCTATGTTCTTAGGGTGGGCTGAGACAAACATTTAGGGGGGTTCAGCCCACCCGAAAAGTTTCTAGAACCGCGGCTGCGCAGGCGCTCCCTCCTCCATCTATCTGCCTAATCCCACATCACTTCACACAGGTCACACACAGTACAGCAGCGAAGTGGTCCTCCACAGTCCACACAATCGTTCTCCCCACTCATGATCAATGAAACTGTGAGGTGAGCATTGAGCAGTCAGAGTCGTTAGTAGTTACTTAATTAGCGCATATTGATATGCAAATTAGCGCGTAACGTTGTTTCGTAGGCTAAACGAAAGAACTTGTGGCTGTGCCTGCCAGACAAACAGGTGGACTGGAGGAAGGTAGGTAGGCTACCATGGCACCAGCCAGCCATGTCATGCTAGCTTGCAGTAAAGTGGGTGTAAATGGATGCAATGTTTTTTGAGAAACATATGGGCATAAGTGACAAACATATTTTCAAACGGGTCCCTTATTATCTGAATGAAATTAAGCCCTTCAGAATCGCAAGTGGCTGCTTTACACAGCCTGTCTGATGTGATGATGATGATAGCTTAACATGCGTGCATGGCATGCTATTCCCTTTTCTTTCCTTCTTTCCCTATTTTTGCACGCTGTGGTGGTGGTAGCCTACCAACTTCCAACCAGTCAGATCTTGTTTTTTCCCACAATAATTTCATAATACCATTTGTAATGCCACCGTTGTAGTGCTGTTGTTCAAAATTAAAGTACATTTTTTCAGATTTATTGGTGTCTTTCTAGTCACACAATTTAATAGTCAGTGTTTCCCATACACTGATCTATTTGTGGTGGTACACCCTACATAGATTTTGACCCCCACAAATACTGCCACATATTAATTTCAACTAGTTGACTGCAAACTCCTGCTTTAGTGCTTACAGTATATTATTATCTTGTCGGAATATTATTCCAGCCAATAAGTTAGGAAGTTCCCTTTTGATATAATTTTACTTTTGTTTTGCCTACAAAGCAAAATGTTACTTTACTTGAAACTCCCCTGAAGTGATTTTGGTATTATTTATGCAAGCATAATTCTACCATATAGAACCTGTATGCAGAATATATATAGTATATATAGGGAAACAATTATTTTTTCATCGCTGTAAAACCACAGAACGGTAAAGAAGATATTGATGTGTGTAGTTCTTCATAGATCTAGTCTCTTCATTTTGATCTCAAAGTGCGCCAGTTTGATCCATTTTTACTTGAAACTGTACAAAATTTTCTTCCGGGGGGGCAGCTGCTACCATCACGTATGACTAATGTTCAATAGTATGTTTAATTAGGTATATGCTATTTGCACCTAACAGAATGTTATTATGTTTAATTATGTTTAAAGTATGTTCATGCCATTTGCACTATGGGCAGTGAATACGCCACTGTCTGTGGCGTGTCTTACTGCTTTATTGCTTGTTGCCTCTTGTTTATTTATCTTTTATTTTTTGCACTATGTTGTAACGGAGCCTACAGCACAAGAATTTCACACGTGATACTTGTACTACGGAGTGACAATAAAAATCTTGAATCTTGAATGTTTGAGGATGGTTTGAGGAGGTTTTTGAGGATACAGTTTGGCCTTGGAACCTCACATGGTCTCAGGCTGTAATTCCCCTTAACAGGGAATGACCACTTCACTCCAACAGCAGTGCACAAGCACCTTGATTATGCTTTATATTCTGCATATTTGACTTACTTCATCCTGTCCATAGTCTAGTTCCATCAGAACTGACAGGTCCACCCCAGAGAGCTCTACACCTGTCAGTTCAGTAGCAAAAGGATGGACCAACTAATCTCAGAGGGCTGACTCAAATCATTAGTCTAAGAGTGAAAATTAAATCAATCCCTCTGTCCTGGTTCAAAGAGTGGCTCTCTCATTAGGGCAAGCCTGCTAATTGAAGTCATTTGCCTCTGTGCTGTGTCTTGGCCTCAACATGTTGACCATCACTCTAGCTGGACGCTTTAAAGCTCCAGATGTATTGGACATATTTAGAATCAATACCTGCTTGTAGGGCTGGGCAATTAACCGAAAATGTATTGAAACCGACATTTAGAACCTCTAACCGACTCAATCTTGCTCATGTCAATTAATTTGATTAATCATTCGCCCAATGTGTGGTTTATTAACTGGCCCCTTAAAAATACTATGTTGTGTTCTGTCACGTGCCTCCGCCCTGTCCAGCTTTATTTTTTCCCCACCGCAATTGCACCAAGTCCTGCCCTTAGGTTTAGGCACGATGAGTGATGATTGGTTAGGTGCAGAGCCGTGTACATAGTCGCGACATCTCTCTTCACTCCAATGGACCAGTTTTTTTTAAATCTCACAATAGTTAGCGGAAGTAAGGTTCTGGATTAAGCAGCGCTGTCGAGTTGCAGCAAAATTGACCATTTGTGATGTACATTGAAAAGGTCAGACGTTTAAAGAATCAAATTGTATATTATCAGCTTTATTTTAGCATTCAAACATAGCGCGAGCCCCCTACCTGGTTATTCATTGGTTACTGAGTCACACATTTTGGACCTCCACTGGCGCCACTCTCTTACTAGATTGCTCTGGTTAGGTTTAGGCATGCGGAGTGATGATTGGTTAGGTTTAGGCATTATGAGTGATGATTGGTTAGGTTAGGAGTGATGCTTGGTTAGGTTTAGGCATGAGGAGTGATGATTGGTTTAGACATGGATAGTGATGAATGGTTATGGTTAGACATGGGCAGGGGCGTCATGCAAGCCAGCAATCTGAGGGGGCGAACTCTGAATTCCGCCAAAAAAAATTGGGGGGTTGGAAGCCAGATTTAGAGGAATATCTCATTTTAAATTAACAGACTGAGCAGGTGTAACCATAAGGCTATTTTCCAAACTGCTCAGCCTCCTGGAAAGATCCATAATCACCAGACTAAGTACATTGCCACTGCCCAGGCTCAATGGACTTGACAAAAAAGGGAGACCACACGTTTCAAAGCAATGTAACACAATGTTTATTTTGGCTGGTATTGCCTTTTCAGAAGGTAGAAATCTTTTCTCTTCCATTAGTCTCATCTAGTGTCCTCTAGAGCGGGGCTTCCCAACCTTTTTTGTGCCAAGGACCAGTAGATACATGGAAAAAAAAGTTGCGGACCGGTTGCCAATTTTAATGGTTTTAGTTACATATATATCTACTCACCAGGTGGCGACAAAGGGTAAATAACAGCCTTTTGTGTTGTACTGTATGTAGCCTATACAGTATTTATGTTTTTGTTTTAACTACAAACATAAATAAACGTCAACTTGAAACTTTGTTTCAACTCCCATACACAGCCTATAATTTTTTTTTCTCTCTCAAAAATTGCCCCCTCAGTTACAATGGGCATGATGCTTCTGGACATGGGGAGTGATGATTGTTAGGTTTAGGCATGGGAAGTGATGATTGGTTAGGTTTAGGCATGCGGAGTGATGATTGGTTTAGACATTACGGAGTGATGATTGGTTAGGTTTAGGCATGAGGAGTGATGATTGGTTAGGTTTAGGCATGGGGAGTGATGCTTGGTTAGGTTTAGGCATATAGAGTGATGATTAGTTAGGTATAGGCATGAGGAGTGATGATTGGTTAGGTTTAGGCATGAGGAGTGATGATTGGTTAGGTTTAGGCATGGGGAGTGATGCTTGGTTAGGTTTAGGCATATGGAGTGATGATTAGTTAGGTATAGGCATGAGGAGTGATGATTGGTTAGGTTTAGGTATGGGGAGTGATGCTTGGTTAGGTTTAGGCATATAGAGTGATGATTAGTTAGGTATAGGCATGAGGAGTGATGATTGGTTAAGTTTAGGCATATGGAGTGATGATTAGTTAGGTATAGGCATGAGGAGTGATGATTGGTTAGGTTTAGGCATGGGGAGTGATGCTTGGTTAGGTTTAGGCATATAGAGTGATGATTAGTTAGGTATAGGCATGAGGAGTGATGATTGGTTAGGTTTAGGCATATGGAGTGATGATTAGTTAGGTATAGGTATGAGGAGTGATGATTGGTTAGGTTTAGGCATATGGAGTGATGATTAGTTAGGTATAGGTATGAGGAGTGATGATTGGTTAGGTGTAGGCATGAGGAGTGATGATTGGTTAGGTTTAGGCATGCGGAGTGATGACTTCTTAGGTTTAGGCATGAGGAGTGATGACTGATGACTAGTTAGGTGTAGGCATTTGTAGATGATTAATAAATGTTATGTTAACATATACAAATGTGTTGTAAGTCATCTATAAACTTTTAGTAAATGAAGTGTTCCTCCCCTGTTGTAAATGATGTGTAAATAATTTACAATTCATTTACAAGGCTTTCTGCATCCCCTAATCTAAGGTGTAAACCATTCATGACACATAAATGTGTTACATACAATGGGGTAGCTCTGTTTGTCAAAATTGAAGCCAACGCGGAAGTGTCCTCTTTGCCTGCAGGGGGCGACCCCATTGGTTTGTGGACTTCTGTTTTGAAGCCTCAAGTATGGCCTCAGTAAACACTTTCCTAATGCGTGTATGGTCTCAATTGCTAGTTTCAGACTATGTTGTAGTTGCAGACCATGTTTTGGGGCGTGACTGACAGGTTGCTTGTCCACTGATCACACAGCTCGCTGATCAGGGACCAATAGCAGGCCGTGCTCTGTGGGAAACCCCTGGACTTGTGTCAAGATCCAAGACGGCAATGGCCAAAATGCCATACGTGAGGCGTCAAAAAACTGAAGTCCACAGACCAATGGGTTGCCCCCTGCAGGTCATTCGAAAGAATGCAGGTGTAAGTGCACTTGCGCATTGGCTTTAATTTTGACAGAGCTACCCCTAGGGCTGGGCGATATGGCCACAATTTTAATCACGATATGGTTTCTTATATTGATCGATGTCTATATTTATCACGATATATATTTATTAATAATAATAATGTTCAATTGACAGTTTATTATTTACAGTTTACAGTTCCTTAGACCCCAAATAAACCAGAATTTATTGTCAGAATTTATTGTCAGAATTGATAAGTGACAAAACACTCAATCCCCTGTTCCATCACTCGCCCCACCATCTTTTGACGTGACCCCTATCTTGTAGGCGACTCTGTGGCCAACTTGTGTGGGGGGAGTTTGTGCTCCTCTTGAGCTGCTGCTGGGTCCCTCTTCTTTTTCCAAGAGTGTTGTCTCTCCCACTTCTCTCCTAAGATACATAGAAAGACAATATAGAAAATTATAGTAAAAACAACTCAGCAACAGTCACTGATGACATGAAGAAATAAAAGATTATCTAGAATATCTTAACACTACAAATAAGATCATATATTTTCTGGTGTTACTTGAATATTTATTTGGTTATTTGAACAGTGAACAGTAGCCTATTTTGCAATTTTGTATACAGATTGGCTGCAACTGAGCTCACTGCTTTTCTTTTTCTATACCAATTTTAGCCAGCAATACAGAGAAATCATTCACAAGCTTTGCATACTAGAACGTATCATATGTTATGTTATGATAACCTCAGCTTCTGTATGTAGGGTAATCTAAAACAATATCCCACGTTTGCTTGCAGAACCCTTTATTAAAATATGGACACCTGAATCGTCATTTGTCATTCATTGTCATCATTCAAAGTGTGCAACACGACAAATTATAATACATGTACATCTACAACAAATGTTTGAGTTAACGCTAATAGCTTACCGATGGATATACAGTAGGTGGAGCCGCGGTGACCAAAACACTGCAGTCGTGTCCAGTTGTTTAGGGTTGCTGCATGCCTTCTTCACTACGTTGCAACATTGTCTGTTGTGATGCATACAATGCGGTCCTCGCTGAGTCCTCCTGGGTCCGGCTAGTTGCAGGGAGGCTAGCGGTAGCATGATAATGTAAACGCATGCTCTTGTGCCATACTGGTGGTGTTTCATCCCGTAATGCTGAGGACATATTTTGCACTAACCTCGCGTCACCAGGCTCTTCTCGCACCTAACGCTGGTCTGTGCTTTGTCAGACAGACAACTGACTGATACACTCAGCAAACTGATCCAGGGCAGTTTTTAGAGTACAACAACCCTCGGTTTCACTTGGACTGCTAATTTCCTCATTCCGCGGACTGCTGGAGGCTGGAGCTGGATAATTTGGAGTGCTGCAGACTGTCGTTGTGAGGAGGAGGAGGAGCCGAGATTGCGGAAGCACACAGTTGTTTCTCTGCTGTGGGATTGGCTGTTCATGTAGTACGCGCTTGTTTCTCTGCTGTGGGATTGGTTAAAAAAATTAAATTACTTTATCAAAATTACAGTTCATAATTTTATCATCGTTATCGTGGAAGATTTTATTGTGAAAATTATCGAGTTTTATCGCCCAGCCCTAGCTACCTCCATGTATGTAACACATTTATGTGTGATGAATGGTTTACACTTTAGATTAGGGGATGGAGAAAGCCTTGTAAATGAATTGTAAATGATTTACACAATTTATAATAACAGGTGAGGAACACTTCATTTACAAAAAATTTATAGATGACTTACAACGCATTTGTGATATATTAACATAGCATTTATTAATCATGTACAAATGTATATTAATGTTTTGTAAGTGATTAGTTCATCATTAACTAAAGGCTTATAAATGACTTATGAGTGAACGTTATTATAAAGTGTTACCACTTTAGCTTAATTGACGCACACTTTTTCAATAAAAACACATTTATGCCATGACTTTACATAATGTATATTTATGTCAAGTGGAGACTGCAGTGCCACCAAGTACTGGTACTGCATGGTGTCCACTAAGATACCATGACCTCGGAATGAGATGTTTGGAGCGGGGGAGTCTGGTGCAGCGCACAGGTCATAGACCTGGTGAGACGAGGGAGGAACCCGGCCGGGTGGCAACCCACAGAGCCCGGTCCCTCTACGTACCAGAGCCCTCCCCCTCCCCCGGTCCCAGCAGAGTAGTTCCGGAGCAGCGGATTGAGTGGCCCTGACCACGTGACCACCTTCGACCCTCCCTATAGGGCTGACCGTGGGTAGCTACTGGGACGTAAGTTGGGGCTTGGCCAGCCCCGGCTGGGTCACCTGGGCGAGGGTGTATGATGTTGCGAGACCCGAAACATCCTATGACCCCAGGGTACATCACTGAGGATACGTCCCAGTTATGCATCCATGCGATGTTTTTTTTCTTTATTAGTTAGCCTGGCCTAGCCAGTGACTCATAGGAATAGACTATGTGACAACCAGGAAAGACTAGTGACTACTGGAGAGTCAGTTGACAGCCGGAACAGGGACGGCACCCGGGTAGCAGTATGGGTTAGCTCCCCAGACTGCGTCTTCCGTGAGGAAGAAGCCCAACAACCCACGAGAGGCCTTTTAGGAGGGCCATTCAAGCCGCAAGTGGAGACTGCAGTGCCACCAAGTACTGGTACTGCATGTTGTCCACTAAGATACCATCACCTCGGAATGAGATGTTTGGAGCGGGGGAGTCTGGTGCAGCGCACAGGTCGTAGACCTGGTGAGACGAGGGAGGAACCCGGCCGGGTGGCAACCCACAGAGCCCGGTCCCTCTACGTACCAGAGCCCTCCCCCTCCCCCGGTCCCAGCAGAGTAGTTCCGGAGCAGCGGATTGAGTGGCCCTGACCACGTGACCACCTTCGACCCTCCCTATAGGGCTGACCGTGGGTAGCTACTGGGACGTAAGTTGGGGCTTGGCCAGCCCCGGCTGGGTCACCTGGGCGAGGGTGTATGATGTTGCGAGACCCGAAACATCCTATGACCCCAGGGTACATCACTGAGGATACGTCCCAGTTATGCATCCATGCAATGTTTTTTTTCTTTATTAGTTAGCCTGGCCTAGCCAGTGACTCATAGGAATAGACTATGTGACAACCAGGAAAGACTAGTGACTACTGGAGAGTCAGTTGACAGCCGGAACAGGGACGGCACCCGGGTAGCAGTATGGGTTAGCTCCCCAGCCTGCGTCTTCCGTGAGGAAGAAGCCCAACAACCCACGAGAGGCCTTTTAGGAGGGCCATTCAAGCCGCAAGTGGAGACTGCAGTGCCACCAAGTACTGGTACTGCATGGTGTCCACTAAGATACCATCACCTCGGAATGAGATGTTTGGAGCGGGGGAGTCTGGTGCAGCGCACAGGTCGTAGACCTGGTGAGACGAGGGAGGAACCCGGACGGGTGGCAACCCACAGAGCCCGGTCCCTCTACGTACCAGAGCCCTCCCCCTCCCCCGGTCCCAGCAGAGTAGTTCCGGAGCAGCGGATTGAGTGGCCCTGACCACGTGACCACCTTCGACCCTCCCTATAGGGCTGACCGTGGGTAGCTACTGGGACGTAAGTTGGGGCTTGGCCAGCCCCGGCTGGGTCACCTGGGCGAGGGTGTATGATGTTGCGAGACCCGAAACATCCTATGACCCCAGGGTACATCACTGAGGATACGTCCCAGTTATGCATCCATGCAATGTTTTTTTTCTTTATTAGTTAGCCTGGCCTAGCCAGTGACTCATAGGAATAGACTATGTGACAACCAGGAAAGACTAGTGACTACTGGAGAGTCAGTTGACAGCCGGAACAGGGACGGCACCCGGGTAGCAGTATGGGTTAGCTCCCCAGCCTGCGTCTTCCGTGAGGAAGAAGCCCAACAACCCACGAGAGGCCTTTTAGGAGGGCCATTCAAGCCGCAAGTGGAGACTGCAGTGCCACCAAGTACTGGTACTGCATGGTGTCCACTAAGATACCATCACCTCGGAATGAGATGTTTGGAGCGGGGGAGTCTGGTGCAGCGCACAGGTCGTAGACCTGGTGAGACGAGGGAGGAACCCGGCCGGGTGGCAACCCACAGAGCCCGGTCCCTCTACGTACCAGAGCCCTCCCCCTCCCCCGGTCCCAGCAGAGTAGTTCCGGAGCAGCGGATTGAGTGGCCCTGACCACGTGACCACCTTCGACCCTCCCTATAGGGCTGACCGTGGGTAGCTACTGGGACGTAAGTTGGGGCTTGGCCAGCCCCGGCTGGGTCACCTGGGCGAGGGTGTATGATGTTGCGAGACCCGAAACATCCTATGACCCCAGGGTACATCACTGAGGATACGTCCCAGTTATGCATCCATGCGATGTTTTTTTTCTTTATTAGTTAGCCTGGCCTAGCCAGTGACTCATAGGAATAGACTATGTGACAACCAGGAAAGACTAGTGACTACTGGAGAGTCAGTTGACAGCCGGAACAGGGACGGCACCCGGGTAGCAGTATGGGTTAGCTCCCCAGCCTGCGTCTTCCGTGAGGAAGAAGCCCAACAACCCACGAGAGGCCTTTTAGGAGGGCCATTCAAGCCGCAAGTGGAGACTGCAGTGCCACCAAGTACTGGTACTGCATGGTGTCCACTAAGATACCATCACCTCGGAATGAGATGTTTGGAGCGGGGGAGTCTGGTGCAGCGCACAGGTCGTAGACCTGGTGAGACGAGGGAGGAACCCGGCCGGGTGGCAACCCACAGAGCCCGGTCCCTCTACGTACCAGAGCCCTCCCCCTCCCCCGGTCCCAGCAGAGTAGTTCCGGAGCAGCGGATTGAGTGGCCCTGACCACGTGACCACCTTCGACCCTCCCTATAGGGCTGACCGTGGGTAGCTACTGGGACGTAAGTTGGGGCTTGGCCAGCACCGGCTGGGTCACCTGGGCGAGGGTGTATGATGTTGCGAGACCCGAAACATCCTATGACCCCAGGGTACATCACTGAGGATACGTCCCAGTTATGCATCCATGCGATGTTTTTTTTTTCTTTATTAGTTAGCCTGGCCTAGCCAGTGACTCATAGGAATAGACTATGTGACAACCAGGAAAGACTAGTGACTACTGGAGAGTCAGTTGACAGCCGGAACAGGGACGGCACCCGGGTAGCAGTATGGGTTAGCTCCCCAGCCTGCGTCTTCCGTGAGGAAGAAGCCCAACAACCCACGAGAGGCCTTTTAGGAGGGCCATTCAAGCCGCAAGTGGAGACTGCAGTGCCACCAAGTACTGGTACTGCATGGTGTCCACTAAGATACCATCACCTCGGAATGAGATGTTTGGAGCGGGGGAGTCTGGTGCAGCGCACAGGTCGTAGACCTGGTGAGACGAGGGAGGAACCCGGCCGGGTGGCAACCCACAGAGCCCGGTCCCTCTACGTACCAGAGCCCTCCCCCTCCCCCGGTCCCAGCAGAGCAGTTCCGGAGCAGCGGATTGAGTGGCCCTGACCACGTGACCACCTTCGACCCTCCCTATAGGGCTGACCGTGGGTAGCTACTGGGACGTAAGTTGGGGCTTGGCCAGCCCCGGCTGGGTCACCTGGGCGAGGGTGTATGATGTTGCGAGACCCGAAACATCCTATGACCCCAGGGTACATCACTGAGGATACGTCCCAGTTATGCATCCATGCGATGTTTTTGTTCTTTATTGTCACATCATTTAGCCTGTACTGTGATGTGCAGGAGCAGCAGGTAAAAAACGAAGCCTGCCCTGAATGAGCCTTGTTCATTATTGTGAAAGTTAGCGTTAGCATAGTCTAGCATTAGCACAATACTGAGGGTTCCAAAATGTCACCGATATGCTGGGATGTGTTTACAACACTATGTCTCAAGATCATGGAAGTGGATGGTATCAGGAATGTCACCGATAGTTACAGGTGAGCTTACAACCTTTATCTGAAGGTAATAGAAGTGTATGGATGCATCGGGACCACTGGGGGAGTGAGCCAGCACCAGTCAAAGCTGTCGGGGTCTGTGTTATTCAGTGTAGCTCAAGGCTAAATTAGCCTCAAGCATATTAGCCAGGCTAATATGTGATGGCAGGCAGACAGGAGTTGGCGAATAGCATTGGCCGAAGTTTTGCAATGAAAGCTAGAGCAGTTCATTGAAATGCATTCTAACCAGCCGAAATATTCACATAAAACAACACAGCGTATTGCTGGTGGTATCTGTGACACCGGCGGTGCCATACTGGGGCAGTGGGTTAGAGAAACTATCCGGGGGGCAAATGCAGGATTGCAGCCAAACACCCTCTCGAGGCAGCGGATCTGCTAGGCCCAGTTGTCGCAGCCATTCCAGCCTGATGCCCGAGTCTCCGGGAAACTGATGCACTGAACACCGGTGTAGCTTTTGCACACGGGAACACAACACTTTTGACCCATGACTATCCATAACCTGTCCCTGGCCACTAAACTAAACTCAACAAACAAACAGACAAACACTTATTTTATTTTATTTTACAAACAGAACCTAGGCTATCTGACGTACTCTAAAACTAAACCTAAGCTTAAACTACTAAATACTACATACAACTACTGCAACGTATTAGTGTGATTTCTCCTGCACACAAATCCAACAAGCACATAAAAAGAAGCGCCAAGAGAGTTAAATAGATTAGGAGACGCTGAGTGACACTGGCAGAGAGGGATATTTAATTTAAATGATTACATAAAACTGCTATAAGTGAGAGTTAATAACAGTCAAAAGCCTACAAAAAAAGGTTTGAATCCCGTAAGGGGCACTGCATTTTGGGGGCGCCCCAGTGGCTCACCTGGCAGAAGGCATACCACACAGGCTTAAGGCCCAATTATACTCTACATTAAAGACGGAGACGTACAGAGCCTTCTGTCCGTAATCCGCGTTCATTTCGTACGTTTTCTGTCCGTCCTCTGAAAGCTTACGGATATGCAGAAATGGAGCAAACCCACACGTCACACACACTCATACATTTGACTCTCTACTGCCCACTGGTGGATGTATGCTTAACAAGGTACAAACATGGAAGACGCATGGAAGTATGTGAGCAGTGACGATTACACCGTTTGAAACGGATGCATTTATTTTCATATGAAAATGGAGTATAAATGAGCCTTTATAAATTATACTGTAAATGAGCCTCGCGAGTCCGACCCGTGGTCCCTCACCGCATGCCATCCCCCCCAACCTGGACCCTATTTTCCTAACTTATTGTAGGTGCACGTACAGTATGCCCCAGCCTGCCTCGGCTCCATAGACCATATAAAGAATATGAACAGAGTCAACATGACATCACCCATTGGTTTTTGGAGTCCTGTTTTGAAGACTAGAGTATGGGAGGGTGGCCGTCTCCAACGGCGTTGGAAGCACGGTGCGGTGGGCGCTGCAGCACCCCCTGGTGGCAAGAGATGTTAAAAAAAAAAAAAAAAAAAAAATTTTTTTTTTTTTTTTACAGTGCACCTGAACGCAACATGCAAAATACCCGCTGAATAAGTGTCCAAATGTTCATGTAATTCTGGCCAATACTCCACTTCTGTTATAACATTTCAGTCTGGAAGATATAATCTTTATGACTACCTTAAAAGGCTAAATGAATAGCTTAGAAAATGAATAGCACCGGGGGCCCATGGTACTATTAATCCGGCCCTGGATATATCGGAGGAATAGCAGGTAGGCTATCACTGTCCCTGAGTCCTGAGGGTAAATTGAGTAATGCTGCAGAGAAGAGGAGAAGACACTGAATAATGACATCACAACAGTATAATCCTAATGTTAATTTAAAATTTAATATTCCTCTAAATATGGCTAAAAGTCCAAAAAGGGTGGGAGAGAGAATGAGGATTCCAACACAGCAGTGGGAGCAAGTGGTGACATGGAGGTGAGTGAGAAAAGGTGACTGAATAATGACACAACAGTCTAATCTTAATATTAATATTCCTCTAATCTGGCGACAAAGTGGTCAAATTTTTTGGCGCCCTATGGGCGCCGTCAGCCGTCCCCCCCAATGTTGAATTGGTGGCAGCACCCCCTACCTAAAAGTACTTCCAACGCCACTGGCCGTCTCCATCTTGGGGTTCTTGCGCAGCTCACGCAAGAGGGCACGACACCAGGGGTTCCCACAGAGCAGGGGCTGTTGGTCCGTGTTTGGCTAGCTGTGCGATCACTGGGCAGGTGACCTGTCAACTTCTATGGTCTATGTTACTCTAGTCTTGCTTGCCAGACTCTCTCCATTTCGCACTGTACCCGCACAGGAGAGAGTCTGGCTACTCCCACTCTGGGAAACGAGGCTCGGTTATCTTTACAACCATCACCTGAAAGTACCAAGCAGGCCTGCTTTATTGCACAGTCCAAATCTTCATCAAAACTTGCCATTTTCAGCGTGTAGCAACGAGCTAGTGTTGTTGTTGTTGTTGTTGTTTCACAGCGGCGGAGGCATTTGAGATTGACAGATTCGACACGCAGGGAGCGGAAAGGAAATCCGTAAATGGTCACCGCCGGTCAGTCGGAGCCAATAGCAGAGCTTGCAGGGAGCAAAAAGGGATTTTCCTCCGCTGCCGACTGAAATGGTCAGAGCCAATGGCAGAACTTATACCTGCTTCCGTCAAGTCAGACTAACGACTAACTTTACTCTAATATACCCCCCCCCCCCCCCCCCCACGTAGCCAGGTGTCGATGAAGGATGTGTGGATGAAAGTGAAGCTGCTGCACCACCTGGCTACAGTGAAGATTTCAGCTAAAAACAGGGTGTACATTATATCTTCTCAAGTCAACTTGGCATCTCAGGGCTTGTGGAGGCTTTGGTTACGCCAGGTGAGCAGTATGGAAGCATTTTATGTATTTTTTGTGTTGTTGTTTTTTACGTTTTTTCTCATGGCCCCCTTGGCCCCCCCCTCAGCAGACAGCTCTCTGTGCCTGCCGTGGCTGGAGTTCAGTTCTCCTATCTCGGTGCACGATGTGTCCAGAGTGCTTTACCCAGTACACTGGCTATATGCAAGTACCTCAAAGAACCCCACTTCAAACAAACCAAACTATCCCTTTAAATATAGAGGATCGAGTGTAATTTTTTCAACCAAGGAAATGAAGTTGCCTATTTTCCTTTTAAATAGCTACAGTAATTTGTTTAAATTGTATGCTATCAATCATTATGCACACGTACGTGTTACTTTTTTCAAATGGAAGATATCTCATTTTGGAAGTCGGAACCACTTTAGTGTCTACGAGAGCAATTCAAACCTTCACTTCAATGCTGTGATAAGCAGACTCCTGCAAGTCATGCATTCGAGGTGATGAATATGTAAATCGATGGATTTCCACCTTCACATTATGATACATGGATTCTGACTTCAGTCAATTTGTAAGTTCTTGCCCTTAATTGGCCTCCCCAAAACCCCACAGTATGTCATTGGTTTCCCTGAAGAGACCCTATCCCTCCATGTGTTGACTGTTGATTGGTCTATTGGAATGTGGCATGGCATGTGAAGCGATTGGACCACTCTCCAGATCTAAGCAGTCAAGATGTCCTGCGATTTATGTGGCCAGGTTTGTCGATCATATGAGACAGCATTACTCGTGCCCAGGTTTGTAGATCATATGAGACAGCATTACTCGGACACAGAAGGTGCCAAAAAGTGCTTTAAATGTGCTGAGCTTAACAAGAAGACATCCAGCGTTGGATAGGGCTTCAATCATTGAGCTTCTGAAATTCGCACAGCAGCTGACATTCCTTTCCGTCTTACTCAAGGTAACATGCACCCTACATCCTGGTGTCGGGATACTTTCAATGGGTGTCTGGGGATGTCGGGGAGTGGAGAATGTGTGTGTATGTGTATATGTGTGTGTGTGTGTGTGTGTGTGTGTGGGGGGGGGGGGGGGGGTATCTTAAGCCTCTATTTCCTGCTGCCCACCGCAGTTCTCAGTGAGGATGAGCAGACACACCAAACCCTCTCTGGTTTCTTTTGTAGCGGCGGTGGAAGTGGTGCATTTGCAAAGAATCAATACATTTAGTTTTTTTGGTTTGTTCTTAGCGCCGCTGCTGGTGTTGTTTACGTTAGCTAGCAACTTCGGTCAGTCAGCTAATGGCAACAGTGCAGAGTTCCAGTAGGCAGGCTGAGGCTGTGATGAATGAACCTGAATTTTAAGGTGGAACAGAAGAAATAGGGCATGGAAATGTCTATGACACCTTTACTAAATGCTGCTGTAGAGTGATGGGTGCATGGGATTGAGATTCTGCTGCCTAATGCTACTCTCTGTTCTGGATTTGCATTTTCATGAACTGAAAATATGGCCAGACACTTAATGACACTTCCGTGCCTAGCAGCATATCAACTTTTGTGGCACTCTAGTTTGGATGAGCAATACAAATGTCTGTACATTACAGATGCAGCAATATTCAATTGGCAAGCCGGCTGCTAGCCAAGATCCTTGTCAGATTAGTAACTTAATATACTTAAAATACTTCAACTTAACCTAACATAACATAACTTAAACGAATTCAACTTCTTAATAAAGAGTAGATGTCATTAGTTTCTGTAAAGCAATGTCCTTCATGGTGTAACAAAGTTGAGTTCTTTGGTAAGGCAGCCAGCTGGCAGCCGGCTGGCAGTAGCAATTGAAGATTGCTGCCACTGTACTGTACTGTACGTTCATCTTATTTGCTTTTTCTCATGTCACAAGATTTCCAATTAAATGTTGGTCAAACCCTTTACATGCCGCCTCCTGAGACTCCTGTCATCTTCATGACTATGGTTGATTGATCCAGGCCTTGAGGGAGCCAGAGTACATTCATCACTGTCTTCAGTTCTGATACAGCCTTCCAACATCTATTCACTTCTATTCACCACACATAACCATCTAAGCTTCTCCCAAAGCCAGGGAAGAACCCTGTGAAGCTTTGAAAATACTGATTATTTTCATAATTTAATCGAAAATATTGATGAAAATATTGACGTTTTATTTCTAACTATGGCAACTATACTAAAATTCAACACCAACCTTTAAACTTTTATTGATATGCTGGTACCAGAGCTGGCGAAAGAACAGTTTATCTACACAGAATCATTGCAATCATGAGAGCCCAGTGGGTAAAATTTAACAAGCAAGCTTTATTCACAAATGGCATGGCAACTAATTTTGGCGTAATGACTCCATGATAACTGATAAGATGTCACTCCTCTTGTGGTGAGAGAGGAGGGCATCAGCCCAGACTTGGATAGAGAATTCCATAGGGAATTCTTCAGGAGTCAAGACGTTGGTGGTGGACTGGGGAGGTGGGTGGGGCGAAACACAGCTCCAGAGAAGACGATCAGTCTACTGCACGCGTCCTCTTTGGTGATTGGCTCAGCAGACATCACAGATGACATCACAGCAGCAAGTACGACATCACCGATGACATCAGCAATTATGACATCACCGATGACATCACCAATGTTTTGACAGATGTCATGGGCTGATTGGATATTGAGGATGAGGTGATGGTGACGTGACTGGGTCTTCATTCTTGAAACTCGGTCCGTGAGACCTCATTATAGCAACAAGCATGTAATTTACATCACTTCAAAAAATTTAATTTATCTCGGACCCATTTCTAGCCGACCTCGATGAGGTTAGGGGCAACGGGTGACTTGCCTGGCTGGTTTCTCATGGACCCCTTGCGTGGGATCCCATGATGCACAATATCTCTTACAAGCACATTAGCACCGTATGTGGCTGGTAGCATCACGTTGTAATATTGAATGTCGATAATATATGTATGCTTTTTCTTTCTTTCTTTCTTTCTTTTTTTTCTTTTCCTGTGTCTGAGCCTGTCCGTTTGTCTTGTTCATGTATCATTCTGGAAAGATTTAAAATAAAATATTTTTTTTAAAGCACGTAATTGACAGCCACTACAGTATCTGATTTAATTCGTATACTGCAGTGTGTATTTCCAGGGGAGGACAGAGTTGTAACTGTTACACCAACTCCTTAACAAAGGTATTAACACATAATTGCTGATAATAACAAAGATACAATGAGAGTACTAAAGTCTATTGTAAGCTATGCCCACTACTCCTTATATAACTGGGTTTTGAAAAGCCAGGCAACCACAGGCAAGCCAGTTGAAAATAGCATTGTTAGTATGTGAAATGGCAGCAATATTGGTGCCTTGGATAACAATTATTTTTTCCCAATAGAATCCAGTGCCAACAATCTATTGCATCACACTATTGTGCTATAAAACAGTAAGCAAGACATGCAGTACAGGCAAAGTAAATTATTCCAGTGTCTACAATGCTCTATTCCTTACATTCCTGCATGCCTTCCTTTTCTGGGGAATCAGCCAGGGCAAATATTTTGTGCACAAAGTGCTGTGCGTGTCTGTGTGTGTGTGTGTGTGTGTGTGTGTGTTGTGCATGCGTCCCCCTGTCTGTTTGTAAAAAATATTGGAAAGCAGACGGATAGTGAGATAGGCAAAGATAGGGAGAACAAGTCACCTGCTGTCCTCGCTTTCCCAACTTTTCAACTGAAATGCAGACGGCAGACGGCTTGTGATTATTTCTAGGTTTCGCTGGTCCTGAGTACATACATTATGTGTCACAGTCTTGTAGAACAAGCACAGATTTTGCCTGGGGCCTCGTCGACACCTCTGCTGAGTTCAAATCGCTGTATCAGGATAAATTGGGCTAATCCCGGCCCAAAGGGATGAGTAAAGTTCACAAAGTATAGGCCCTGCTTAACAATGAAGCAGGTTAATTAAGCCTCACCCTGACGCCTATCCCTCCTTCCTGCTCTACATACATCAGACCAGGGATGGAGATGAAAGAGGAGCCCACGGGGGAACAACACTCAGCCATCTTTGACAAATTAAGTGTTTTAATTGTGTTAATGTACATCAAGTACACATTTATAGCTTTACAAGCAGTCATCATAGCCATTTAAAAAATGAATGGGGAAGGCAGTTCCCTGGTCTCTCTCTGTGTTTCATACCGCTCAGATGGTTTTGTCCAAAGGTGGAACTCTCATTAATGCTGTGAGAAAAGGTGTCAGATCTTGGACCCAACAGGGCTAATTATCAGCTCTAAGGACTGAATGAGAGAGACTGGTTTCCCCAGCAACCATTACGCAATATATATCCAAAGGTGAAAAGGGTGTCAAATTGGAATATAGTACAGTGGTAGTAATTGTAGTGCCCGTGTATATCTTGGAGTATCTTTAGCGGTTCAAGCCCCGAAGGGGCTGAAACCCTATTGTTTTTGTGCCGGTTTATTCTTGTCGTCGTTGTCCTTGTTGGTCATCTGCCCTGACGCAAATTCCCATGAGTTGGTAAATGGTAGAGACCTGAAATTTGGCCCAATGACAGATATTAGGTGCTAGTTTCTGCTCAAGAAATAGTTTTCGAATCGGCCTGAAGGTGGTGCTATAATCAAAGGTTTTACGTTAAAGGCCATAACTTCCACGCCGTTTGTCCGATTTTCACCTGAATCGCCAGGAAGCATCTCTGGAGCAAGCTCTACAAATTGGCTTTGGCTTGAAACCTTTGAAAGCTACTTTCATTTCGGAGATATTAATCATTAAATTTGTGAGAGGGCGTGGCCTCTTAGCTAAATTGTCATAACTTCATGCCCGATTAGTGAATCTTCACGAAACTTGCTGGAGATGTTCGGAGATGATCACAGACTATGTGTGTCAAATTCTGTGCAATTCGACCAAAAGGGGGCGCCAGAAATGGGCGTGGCCTAACACAAAAAAGGCCGTAACTCCCCACCTGTTTGTCCAATGATCACGAAACTTGGCAGATATATCAAGGAGGATGTCCTAGTCAAAATCTGAAGTTTTTTCATCATTGGTGAAAGTGGGCGGGGTCTATGGTGTAAGCATGTAATAGCGGTAAATGAAGTCCATTCGCCTAATTGGTTGCAAACTTCTCAGCCTCATCTGGAATGGCATTTATGACAGGCTATTTCGCAATTTGTCCAAAAGGGGGCGCCGCAGATGTAAAAAGTGGGCGAGGCCTAACACAAAATATGCCGTAACTTCACACCCGTTTGTAACTCCCAGGCTGTTTCTCCAATTTTCAGGCAACTTTTTTCCACATGTTCACCCGAACGTGCTATACAAATTTGCCCCCCAAGGACTATTAGGTGTTCAATTTGCGCAAGGCTTGAACCCCTGCCATTGCCGCTTGCGGCTATATTTACAAACTATTTTTCTTTAAGGGTAACACAACTGTACTGAGCTTCTCATGATTCACTTAGAAGGCAATGGGATCGGTACAGGCACATACGCCTCAAAGACGGCCACAACAGCTTGGAGCACTGATGAGCAGGGCTGCGTGTGCGACCGGGTTAAACACCGCTAAGATCGGCCAGCCACCGTTCCTTCCCACCACATCAAATGGCATCAAAACAGGAAGTCCACCTTTTGCAACTGACATCGACGAGTGGTGTGACTCTGCACCTTACGCTGAAATGTTACAAATATTTTAACTTTAGTCTTCCACAACACAATTAAATGAGGAGAGACTAGGTTGAATGCTCAAATGAAAACATTCATGATGTGAAACATGATGGAAACATTGGCGTAAGCTCCATGGAGTAAGCCCTCCTCCTCTGATTGGGGAAAGAGGAGCATTGAATTGAGTGCATGATTTAGGTATAGATGGTTACAACTTGACAACATAAACATTCTAAATTGCCCCAGCTTACTTCCTGTACTGACATGACATAAGCTAGGTTCCAAACTGTACTTCACTATGTGAATGAGTCAATGTGTGTGTGTGTGTGTGTGTGTGTGTGTGTGTGTGTGTGTGTGTGTGTGTGTGTGTGTGTGTCTGTGTGTGCATGTGTTTGTGTGTACACATATAGTTGGATTTCAGCTATCATAGTTAAGAAGTCGTATCTTCAATGTCTGCTTGGATAGTCTGAGCTACTACTGTACACTTGACATGCGTTCATGCATTCACATTTGACAGGACATCACCATATGGTTAGTTATCTCCTTTGAAACATCTGCACATTTCCACATGAATTGCCACATGTTAAATTTCTAATATCCCAATTTAATCACAAGTTCAATGTTATCTAAGCAAGTGTAAGCAGAATGGAAGTCCTTGTTCCATCCAGAGCATGGAGGCCATAACAGCCTAACCAGTAGTGTGCTTATCATGTTTGTTTAAACCCAATGTAGAACCATTTTTGTTTCGTTTGATCCCTGGAGCAAAACAGCTCCCCCCCCCTTTCTTTTCTCAATTTGACATAAAATAGGCTTATTATAAAATAGCCTCTTATTGGAAGTTGTAGACAAGTAGGCTATAGGTCCTAGGTGGCTGTGGAACAATTACAGTCAATATAAAATGGAGAGCCTCGGCTTCACTTGAGGAGGAAATGATGATGAGTTGTCGTAGACTGTACTCCATAGTTGATTGCTCTATTGCTGACAAAAATGTGTTATTGTAAGTCGCTTTGGATAAAAGCGTCTGCCAAATGACGTAATGTAATGTAATGTAATGATCATTCACAAGGATACATTAAGCTTTTGAAGTTGGACACATCCTCCATGCTTCTTTGTCAACCCTTTTTGCCCCAACAATTTCATACTGTTTGGTATCAATGGAAAGCTTCAATGTAAGCTTTAATGTCAAAGCTTAATGTATCCTTATGAATCATCATCATTCCCTCCTCTATAGAAGCCGAGGCTCTCCATTTGCACACCTTCTTTTGCATGGATGCAGCTTCAACACACACTCTCCATGGCTCTGGATTTGATCAGCTCCGGACAGACTCGACAAGCGTTAAGGGCTTCTGAAGAATACTGTAGGTCTATTATAGCGGTTAGTGTTTCATTTTGATTTGAAAAACGATTTATTTTAGATTTGTGGTGAGGCGAGTCTTTTCCAGCAGCTGGGCCACTGAATGGGGATAAGTGTGTTTCACAAAGTCTGCATTAAGTGGGTTAATCTAAAGCAATTAGAGGGCAGAACATTCTCCATGGAGTCTTGGGAGACGATCAGAATATCTTTGAATTGATCGTGAAATACGACTTCCGAATGTATGAATGTGTTTTCATAGTTACCATGGGGTGAAGGGGGGGGGAATGGTTCCACACAGGGTTTAAACAAATATAATGAGCACACTGCTGAATAGTCTCCTACAGCCTCCAAGGACTTTCTGGATTTATCCCGAGATTTGATTTCATATGCACTTGCTTAGTTGATATTGTGATCAAATTAGGACATCAGAAATGTTCTTAGGGTTTTGGCACCTCAACAAACTATTCTCGAGTGTACAGATATCTGACAATTGTGTTAAGGGGCATTCACACCGAGATATTTATTTTTCGCTCTGTCGCTCAAGTCAACCCTTTGGAATCGCTCTGTCGCTCTGTTTAAATCGCTCATCAACAGGCACACGAAATGACGGACATGTGGGGGCTATAACGTTACGCAATGTCATGCTGTTTGTCCACTACGAGCCACCGTCATTGTTTACAAGCTAAGCCTATCAGCGTGCTCCTAATGCGAGCTGCATACCGGTAGTACAGACTTCACTTCATGTCAGCTGTCAGCCTGTCAATGTGGTTTGTTGCCACACAATAAACCAGTGGTTTGTTCCAAGCCAGAGTGATCCTTGACTCGCTCTCACACGGCAGCCAATCAGCATTGAACAGCGAGCGACTGATGCCAGCGTATTTTCGCTCGAGTTGGAATATTTCATCTTGAGCGATGAGCGTATTTTCTCCCTGTCGCTCTGTCTCTGCCGCTCGGACGCCCAGCGATTATTCTCCCTCGTTTGCATTGACTTTGTATGTAAACTCGACGCCAGCAACAAACTTTAATAGGTCGGTGTGAACGCAGCTTTACTCATCCTGGCCTGGGGTTAGGCTGTTTCTCAAGGCTGACGTTTACACGTGCACATGTTTCTAAAGAGATAAGAAAGTGGCCATATCCTCTAATGCAGTATTTCTCAACTGGTGGGTCGGGACCCAAAAGTCGGTTGCAGGGCCATTTTGATTGGGTGTGCATGAGAAAAAAAGTTCTTCTACTTATTGACTGCGTTTACATGGACTTGAGTATCCCGGTTACTGTCGGGGTTTTGGAGTATCCCGTTTTTGTGTTTGTGCATGTAAACATCATATCCCGATTTCAGAAACCTGGATAAGCCCTTATCCCGGTTTTGAGAAACCCGGTTATGCTAGCTAGAGTACTCCCAAAGAACCCGGGATACTGCATGTATACACCTTATCCTGCTTTCTGACCGCAGCAGACCACCTGCGCAGGCGCAGCTTCAGCCAATTCTCACTTCTGGAGCGATGAGTTTTGCAGAGTTTTGTCTTTCGCTGATGAAAGAATTAAATACTTGGCAGCTTAGATAGGAGAAAGGATGGAAATGTTGACCTATTCAAGTCTGTAGTATACAGACTACAGGACAAAGGTGTTGACCTATTCAAGTCTGTAGTATACAGACTACAGGACGAAGGTGTTGTGACTAAAATGAAAGAAAGAAGCCGCGCGCTGCGCGCAAACGGGGACAGCCCACCGTGAAGACGGAATCCAAGGGAATCCCACACAGCCTTGGCCCAAAAAAGGTGAATGACGTCATGTCACACCGCACGCATCCAATGCAAGCGAAAATAATAATAATGACGCCAGTTTGTATTGTAAAGATCACAGGCGCCTGGGCAAATAGCATGCAGTGATCAGTAACCGCGAGACTAGTACTTATCATGTATACAGGGATATGAGTAACCTGCTTTCTCTCTGTTCCATGTAAACGCCATTTCCTAAATATGATAAGATAAGCTTCATAACTACTCAAGTCCATGTAAACACAGTGACTACGTTTACAGTACATGCACACAATATTCCACTATTATTTGGAAAATGACAATATTCTGAATTTGGTCATGTAAACAGCATATTCCAGTTGCATTTTCCGAATTTGGCCTTTTTCCGAATTTTGAATTTTCCGATTAAGACATCTGGGTTATTCCACTATTATTCGGGTTTTAGGAGGATTCTTTGATCAAGTATACACCGCATTCGGAATATGTGTCTCAATCAGGGTTTTTACCGCAGTTTGTGACGCATGTTTCATGTTTGTGGTCAACTGATGTGTGCTAGAAAGCGCTAGTAGAGGCGATATAATTATTAGAATCTGTCATCTCTGGCATGCGAACAGAAAAGCCCACATTTCTGATCGGGAGGAGATGAGAAACATCGTTTGGTTGCCCACGGAAGTCCAAAGTGCTTGCGACCCTGCGAGGTAATAACTTAGGCTAGTATAGCCTACTTTTTATGAAAGACTTGGATGCGCAAACAATCGCAACGCCAAACTTCCCAGCAGCAAGCTCCTGAAATGGACCAAGTGATCCTGGTGGGAATAGCGCTTTCTCTAGACGTCCGTGTGCGCCCGCATACGCTCTCCCCCCATTGGAAACAACTGAAAAAAGACGCTGGACCTGAGGAAAAGATGCTAGGTGGACACAGGCCCTTAGTCGGAATATTGTCATTTTCCGAATATGGGCAGAAAGCGGAATATTGTGTGCATGTAAACGTAGTGACTACGTTTACATGCACACAATATTCCACTATTATTCGGAAAATGACAATATTCTGAATTTGATAAGGGTCATGTAAACAGCATATTCCAGGTGCATTTCTGAATTTGCCCTTTTTCCGAATTTAGCATTTTCTGATTAAGACATCTGGGTTATTCCAGTATTATCCGGGTTTTCGGAGGATTGTTTGATCATGTATACAGCGCATTCGGAATATGCGTCTCAATCAGGGTTTTTACCGCAGTTTGCGACGCATGTTGCCTGTTTGTGGTCAACTGATGTGTGCTAGAAAGCGCTAGAACACTCAATATAATCATAATAATCCATCATCTCTGGCATGCAAAAAGAAAAGCCGACATTTCTGATCAGGAGGAGATGAGAAACACCGATTTAAAGAGAGAGAGAGAGAGTAGCCTATAGTGCCCAGTGCCCACGGAAGTCCACAATGCTTGCGAGCCTGCGAGGTAATAACGTAGGCTACTAGCCTACTTTTTATGAAAGACTTGGATGCGCAACACCAAACTTTTCAGCAGCAAGCTCCTGAAATGGACCAAGTGATGCTCGTAAGAATAGTGCTGCTCTGTTTATTCTCAACAGAAAAACTCTGCGGCAAGCGGAATATTGTGTGCATGTAAACGTAGTCACTGACTACGTTTACATGCACACAATATTCAGAGCGAGAGATGCAGGTAGGCGGAGCCGCGGAGTTTTTGCTATCAAATTCAGAATATTGTCATTTTCCGAATAATAGTGGAATATTGTATGCATGTAAACGTAGTCAGTGTGAAAGCTGGTATCCTCGGCAAGCATTACTGTCTTTCAGAGGCTGTAGCAGACTCATTTTCAAAGCCAGAGTGAAGATACTGGTACCATATGAAACTAGAAGACCTAAGGCATCCAGCATACCAGGGTAGCTTGTTGCAAAGGGGGCTAAATGACGCTACAAAATTAGGCTAATTTCTGAAAATTGGGTCGCAACTTGATAATTAAGGAAAAATATGGGTCATGAGGCTAGTTGAGAACCACTGCTTTGCATAATGCAAGAAATTGAACAAAATAAATCTAGGATGACATACTGTAGGTGTAGTGTAGCACAGACATCGTTCATAAGCCAAGGCAATGTGAAGACTACGGGCCCTATCTTCCCAAAAGTGCTAATTTAGTGTTTGCGCTCGTTTAACGCCATGCACAATGCAAATTGGGGGCGGACACAAGCGCATGCCTATGATAATTGTATGGGGCATTTGCTGCCACAAGCCAAAGCAGGCGTTTCAGCGCTAAAATGTGGTGATAGATGGCATTATGCTATCGTCAGCAGCGCGCAATTACTTTGCGCTAAGAGCTTTGAAAAGGACCTCTTACGTGCAAATACCTCTCTGCGCTGGGTTGCGCACCATAATCTCCGTGCAGAGCAGCGCAGTGCAAAGTAAAATCCCTTTTGGATATGTCATTACGCACAGCCTTGCCATGCCAGGACATCAAATTATGCTGCTAAAATTGGGTATTGGCAGATAATTCAGTGAGGCAATCAACTATAACTCACTGAGAAACCTTTATCACATCGCAAAGAGGGAAATGAATTGAGAAAACTTGTTGGACAATGGACATAGGCTATTTACCGTCATAACCCGGAGGGTCGTTGGCACCACAGACGATCTGTCAATAAGCTCTCTCTGTCCTCGCACGAGCGAGTAGGCTACACTCTATTATGCATGGAGAGAATTACAGCATATTGCATGCCTCGCGCAAACAGCCATTGCGAGATGGGAATCTGATTGGTTTTGATTGACATAATGCCCAGCATTGCCTGGCCACACCCGTGAATAATTCTGGTAGTTAAGACCGCCCAAATCCCGTTTGCGCAGGCATTTTGGGGCGCAGATGATTTTGGCACGGCTCTAATTTGCGCTTGCGACACGTGGCGTGAACGTTTGCGCACCCCGCCGAGAATTGCATCCCCAAAATATTTCGGGACTGTTTTAACATAGAAATCAGGGAGGTCACGTCCAGACAATTATATCACTTTTAAACAGTTACCTTTCTGTATAAATCATTACAAGTATGCTCCCGTGAGGTGGGGATGTTTTTTTTGCTGCTGGGCGGGGGAACAAAACTCGGCAGAACACCTGGCAGACGGCGCAAGGCGGACTGCTATCTTCCCTGCCTTAAGGCACGCGCAAACAGGTGCGCAAGCGCTATTAGGGGATAGCGCCTGTCGCAAGATGTACACTACACCTACATGAAATATATTTTACCAATGTTATACCGACACTAAATGTGTGTAACATCTGCGTCACCATTATTAGTCATAGTAAATTTATGTGTGTGTGTGTGTGTGTGTGTGTGTGTGTGTGCATGCATGTGTTTACTTTACTTGTCACTGTATGAACACACAAAAACACAAAAACACAGGGTGTGTGTGTTTGTGTCAGATTGGTGCATTGTCTGTTTATTTTACAATAGCTTTGTGCTTATAATAAGTACACTGGCTTTAATTAGTGCCAGAGGGAGTTAGAAAAGGCTGAATAATGCAGCAAATAGAGTAACAGAAAGTTTACAACAGCGTTACAATATCGTCATGATAAAATCCTTCAAAATTCTGTAAGTAAAATAACAAGTTTTATGTGCCTTTTTAACCTTGCGAGGCAGCTGGACTTGCGAGAACGAGATCACGATCACGTGAGAAATCCATCTTGTCATGCTGCCATTACTGACTCCACCAATCAGCATCCGAGGAAGGAGGAGGCGGGCCTAAGTGGGTGAAGTAGCCCATGATATACGGTGATAGACAGGTGGTTCATCCAATCACCCGCCAAGTAAGAAAGTGCAGGCCCCTTTTAACCAGTCAAGATCAAGTGCTCAGATGGTTCTGTGAAACAAACCATCTGGCCTCGTCAGGTTATGTGCATTTAGCCTTGCACATTTTTAGCCACAAAATATATTTGCAAATGTTGGTATTGTGTGCTCATAATTTGTCAACACACAACTGGTAAATTGCAAACCACAGTCACCTGACCAAATGCAGGCCATTTAGCATTTACATTCCCAATGAAAAGCCATTGTGGAGAGAAGCATAGTTAATTAACGCAAGGGCACCAGTCTACATCTGTCACATCACTTGGCAGTGACTTTCATTATTTATATTGGTCAATCTGTTCTTCCTGATGTGAGAGGGGATGCCATACATGAGACAACATCTGCTGAGGTATGTCACATGAGCTTCAACATCTGCCTGTGTTTTTACACAGGCTGTCAATCACATGAGTCATGTCTCACACACATTTATGTTATCAGAGAAACCACAGTGTCTGGTACAGCGAGCTTGCATCTGCGCTGCAGTTATAATTAGCATTCTGTCTAAAACTTGTTAAAAAGAAAAAAGAAAATAGCCACACAAACAGAGATTGACAGTATACACGAATACCCAAGCACACACCATAGCTTGCACTCACTTTGGTATTACCTTATGTTGTCCATCAAGGAGAACGTGGTGACTGTTCTCCAAACTGACTCCACCCACAAAGGCTTCAGATCACCTAAGCTGTCAGCCAACATCTGCTGAAGCTACCCACCAGCTAACTGCTACTGACTGGCTCTGAAGCTACCCACCAGCTAACTGCTACTGACTGGCTCTGAAGGAACCCACACTCAAACTGTGGCACATACACATGTTCACGACTCAGCGGCATATTTTCCACTCCGATTTCTGTTCATTTGGACATGGCAAACTTTATCTGCAAAGCCTTGGAAAAATGTCAACTTGCTTTGAAAGTAGGATACTGAGTTTTCTTAGAAGGTGTTTATATTATACACAGCTGCACCGTGATGTGTGGAAGTGTCTTGTAAGCCCATGCGGATTGGGTACTTAGAGCATTTGACTCTTGAAATGAAATAGGCTACATACTGTATCATACGTATATCAATATCAAATATTTCCAATACAGAATGAGGACCATCTTTTGAATACTATTTCAAAATAATTGTAGTCAATTTATATTATCCCTTAGCTTAGCTTAATCCAACCCCCCCCCCACCCCACCCCCTACACACACAAACACACGGGCACTGCACACGCACACACACGCACGCACGCACGCACGCACGCACACACACACACACACACACACACACACACACACACACACACACACACACACACACACACACACACACACACACACACACACACATACACACATGCAGATGACACAGAAACCTAGAGACACAATTTTCTACCATTTTTCCATTGGTAATCCCCTCTGAGTCTATTAATATTTCTGTTTCCATGGCAATTCAGGCTGTGCCAAATGATGTAGTGTAGAGAGATAAGAGCATAAGGAGTAAAGAGATAAGCACAAGTGACCTGTAGAGATCAGAGGATAGAGGTCAGACAGAGGAACAGAACATAAGTCACTGAGAGATGGACCTTCCCTACCGTGCTCACATGCACTACCAACTGGATCAGACCAAGGCACTATATAGAGAGCCATCTGAGTTTCCTCCTATTTCAACATTTGACAATATACGTAGACATTGAGTTATTCATTTTTACTATCTTTACTATTGTTTGAATATCCAGCTTTTTTGCCTCAGGACAAGTTACATGGGAGCAACAGAAATATGAGAGCAATTTGACTGCAGCATATGATAAGGGAAATGATTAATTGACATTGCTTGTAGTTTACAGAGGAGGTACAGTACATGACATTGTATTTGGAGAATAATTGTAGGCTGAAAAACTGCAAATAGGAATATAAAAAAAATCATTTTCTGTGCTGCTTCTAAACAACTTAATTGCATTATTCTCAATAGAGCACTACAGTATGACCATAATTAGATAATTTTGTGCATGAAAGTGATTTAACCATAGTAACTGTTGATTACTTTTTCAGTGGCAATTATAACTTTAGAGGAACACCACCGTGCTTCAGTTTTAACACTTAAATGCCTTCAGGCAGTTTGGTATGTAATAGGGAAAATCTATATGTTTCTGATAAACAAGAGAAAAGAGTTTGTCCCACTGTTTTTTCAGGATCATTTTACATTTTCTAATTTAGGACTTGCACATAAATGCACACATGCCAATGCTCAAATATCAATTGATTGTCAATGTAGGTGATCCTGGCAGTACACCATGGCTGACATCACAGATCTTTTCTGTGATGTCAGCTCAGATGTAATGTCTTGGACGTTATCCTGTAAGAATGTCATTATACAAATTCCAAAATGGAGGCATTCATCTTTAACACCCTGAAGTCGTCTGTAAACAACACACCAACCACACCCACTCCTCTAAAAGACATTATGGGAAGTAGCGAGTTTGAAAAGACATGGCTGACCTGTTTGTTGTTATACTTGGGTTGGCTGGTCTTGTAGCTGTAATCTGAATACTGGTCTGAGCCGGTAGAGTTGTCATCTCCTCCTGTTCCTACAAAGGTGTTGGTGGCAGGAAGGTCCTGGACAGCCTGGTGCTTCTGAGAGGCAGAGGGGGACTGGGCCTGGAGCTGGATGGAGGGTAAGGGAGAGTTGGAGCGATAGTGCCTGCCTATATCAGGGCTTCCAGGAGAATAATTAAGGGGAAGGTGAATCCTGGGGCTATCATTGACTCCATCAAGGTTGAACTTGAGACTCTTTTGAAGGCTGACTTCTTCATCTTCTCCGAGGGGTTTTGAGGACTTCTGCGGTTTTCCTTTCCTTCCTCTCTTGCCTTTGGCATTCTTTGGTACCTGTTTGGGTGCATACAGGTCCTTTGATTCCTTCTTGCCAGCCTGGTAGCCACTCTTAGTCTCTCTCTGGATACGGTGTCGAATAAATACTACCGCCAAGATCAACATGACAACACCTGCCACACCAGCAAGGCTGCCATACACAATGTTACTGCGCTGAGCAGCAAGACCACTGTCAGGGTCACCGGCAATGTCTCTCTCCAGCGGTGTGTACAGGCTGTGTCCCACGAGGGCCTCCACCAGGCTGACATTTGAAATGGTTTCATTGACATAGATGTGAATCAGGGCGGTGGCGTGACGTGCAGGCTTGCCCTTGTCACTCACCCGCACCACCAAGCGGTGCAGTCCGCCATGCTTTCTGGTCATCTCCTTGGCTAGAGTGATCTCTCCATTGGAGGGGGAGATGCGGAATAACTGATATGGGTTTCCACCCGCAATACTGAAGACCAACTCTGCATTAGGCCCACTATCCAGGTCTTCGGCTTCCACGACATCCACATGGCTATCCGGGGAAGCCAGAGGGGACAAGCGCCTGAAGGAGGAATTGGAAGGCTTGGTGACCACAGGGTCATTGTCGTTTTCATCCAGTACATTGATGGTAACACCTACATACGAGGACCTGGGTGGCTCTCCTCCATCCAGTGCTTTCAGGCGGAAAGTGTAACTGCTTTCCTTCTCCCTGTCAAACGATATACTGGAGAGAATGGTTCCCGTTCCATTTTGAACAACAAACTTCCCTCCGTCAAGCTCAACAGAGAGGTGAACGCGGGCATTGTCACCCTTGTCCACATCCATGACTGTCACCATGCCAACAGGACTGAGGGGAGGCATGTTCTCCAAGACTGAAAAGCTATAGCCACTCAGCATGAACTTGGGGTCATTGTCGTTGCGATCAAGGACTTTGATCACAACAGTTGCTGTTCCTTTATGAACGGGTAACCCTTTATCCGCTGCGGTGACCCGGAACTCATAGCGCTCTTTATGCTCTCGATCGAGCGGGCTTCTGGCTCTTACTTCACCCGTATTTGGGTCAATCTCAAATAGGCCGTTGATGGATGAATCTGCCACAATGCTATAGAAGAGTTCTGCATTAGTGCCGCTGTCAGCATCTGAGGCTGTCACATCCAGCACCCTTTCCCCTGGTTGGTTCTCTTCTGCGAAATCTACCTCAAACAATGTTGGGGAGAATATTGGAGAGTTATCATTCACATCGGTCACCTGCACCTTCAAAGAGTTGGTACTAGAGAGTGCTGGGTTGCCAGAATCCACAGCAACAATCTCCACCCTGTAATCTCTGACCCGTTCATAATCGAGAGGCGTGGTGGTCTGTAGAAAATACTTCCTCTTGTTGTCACTGGATGAGTCGCTGGCGGGGCGCAGCTGGAAGGGCACATCCCCCGCTACCACACAAGTGACCACGGCATTTTCCCCCTCATCCCTGTCAGACACCTGCACCAGAGCCACAGCTGTCCCCACAGGCATGTCCTCTGAAATGTTAGCCACTCCTTCACTGTGAGTCACAAGGCCGATCCCACGGATCTCCACAGCTGGGGCATTATCATTTTGGTCAGTCACCTCGATTGTTACAAAGGTCTTTGAGCTTTTAGGTTGTGGACCTTTATCCCTGGCCACCACATAGAAGGACAGGCTGCTGATTTCCTCCCTATCCAATGATCCTTTGACATAGATAATGCCAGTGGACCGATCGATTCGTAGGAGTTTTGGCACTGGGTCTAATGCTTGGTGAAGGGTGTACTCAATTTCTCCGTTAGGGCCCATGTCAGAATCATTTGCTTTGACCTAAAAAAAGAAAAAAAAAAAAAAAAATATCTGGTTAAAGCCTTGAATTGGGATCAACAATTCAGGGATCAAATTAGAGGATTCTCTAAACATGAATGAATTAATGAATGAGTGAGTGAGTGAGTGAGTGAGTGTGTGAGTGAGTGAGTGAGTGAATGTTCTGTCATAATGACGAATTGACGATCATCACTTATAGGCATATTTCATTGTCCAAACAGTCACAGTTCACAGCATGCTGAGAAAAATCCTACACATAGCTATATCTACAACAGCAACAAGGTGCTTAATTAACTGCACATCCACAACATGATAATACTATAATACTTGCAGTGTTACTCCAATATGCAAATAAGAGTAATATGAGTCAATCAATTCACTCAACACATTTTATGAATTTAAATGAAGGAAAAAAGAGCTGTTCATAAAGGACTTTGTGAGAGTTTTTTTTTCTTTTTTTATCAGAGATGACATTTTAAACATGAAAATTAGAAATTCTTTCAAGAATTTGAACAAAATTCAAAGATAAAAAGTAATGTTATCTCTATGAAATAGATTTTCTTCAATATGGTTTCACAATTAAGTTTATCTGAGGAAGAAACACTACACAGACATGACTCACATAATTCTAAATTGCTGTGGTGAATATGAAAAACAAAGATTGCATTTTGATTTCTCTTTAAGCACAAATTTCAAGCATGTTGCACATAACAGAGTGTTTGCAATACCAACTCACCTGCAAGACAGAGTGCCCCACTGGACTATTCTCCAACACTTCCGTGTCATAAGTGGACCTTTCAAACTTGGGAGA
Source organism: Poromitra crassiceps (assembly GCF_964638095.1). Lineage (NCBI taxonomy): Eukaryota > Metazoa > Chordata > Actinopteri > Beryciformes > Melamphaidae > Poromitra > Poromitra crassiceps. Next base: position 103,263,060 of record NC_139623.1, read on the forward strand.
GTTATCATTTGCATCGGTGACTAGCACCCTCAGCAGAGCACTGTTGGAGCGCTGTGGGTTTCCTCCATCCACTGCGTTGATGTTCAGGTCATAGGAGTCCTTTAACTCCCGATCTAGGTTACCCAGGACGATGAGCTGGGGGAGCTTCTCACCCCTGTCCTCAGCCACCTGCAGGCCAAACAAGGTCGCTGCATCTGGCCCTGCAGTCAGAGCATAATCAGCCACCCCATTCCGGTCTGAATCCCTGTCCGTAGCTAGGGGTATGGAGAATAGTGCTCCCATCTGCGTATTCTCGGGCACAGAGATGGTGAGCACAGAAGAGGGGAATTGGGGTGTGTTGTCATTGATGTCCTGTACCTCAATGCGTCCTTCGATGAGTCGTGGGCTCTGGTTTTGTATCAAGTCTGTCACTGACACTTCGAATTCCAGGTAGCATGGCTTACCCTTAATCAGGGTTCGGCAGTCCCTCAGGGTCTCTCTGTCTATCGCGACCTCTGTGGTGAAGATGTCCCCTGTTTTTCCATCCACACGGAGGTAAGGGGCACCCACCTCCAGCTTGTAGAGATGACCAGAGTCTGGCAGGCCCTGGTCTGCTGCCAGGCTGCCTATGAGGGTGTTAGGTGGCTGCTCCTCCTGGACCCGGTACAGGATACTGGCTTCAGCCAAGCCACAGTCCAGCACAAGGACCCAGAACAGGACTACTCCCAAATTCAGTTCCATTAGGTCATCAGAAGATCTGCCTGTGGAATGATAGAGAAGTGACAGTTTAATAATGTTGTTGAGTTGAAGATTTCGCTGCAGTAAGCTTGACGTAAATTATTATAAAGCATTTGAAATCTTGGAGAAATTACATATCTGTAGGTGATAATTCATTAACTGCTGTTATATCACAGAGATTCTAGAGCTCATATCAACGTGTGATAAAGACTGCAGTGATCTATTTAGGGACCGTTCGTTATTTAGAAGGGGGGTCACTGGAGGGATTTGGTGTGCTCTGAAATAAAAAGATGTGCCCCTTCCCTGATCAAAATATATTTTTCCTTGACCCTCCCAAAGCGATCTGAAAAATCTAATTGACCCTCCCCAAACAATATTGTGGCAAGCTTGCGTGGAAGAATGCAGACTGACACAGATATCTTACTTTTAACCAAACATTTGCAGAACTCCGGCCAGAGGTCATCGAACACACTAACAGTCTCAGTCGTGGTGGCTACATTGATAGTAAAACTAAACATATCCTGGCCACACAAACATTGCCATTTACCACATAATGCAATCAAAACATGAGCACAACATCACTAAACCATGTTTTTAACTGTACAGTAACAAGCTACCCACAAGAACATGAACTCCCATAATCCTTTGCGCTTAATCGAACAGAACTGTCACCAATCAGAGCGACCGCCTCCTCCGGTGCTACATAATGCTATTTTCGCTTGTGAAACCATCTTCAGTCTGTGTATATCAATATTTGTGTTTAAATAGCAGTCAATGACTGATGGAAAAAAGTTAGCCGGTTATATTATTGTGGCGGACTCTCCACTCTCTGTCCCCCCTCTCTCTCTCTCTCTCTCACTCCCTCAGCAGACAGGCACAAAGCCACACATGTAAAATCTCCCAGCATCCATTGAGCTACATTTCGATAACAAATAGCATCCAAATTAGCCTAAATAGATAGAAAGGTAGATAGAAATAATGTTAACACAACATGCAATTGTAGAACATTTCAATATTGGGCAAAATAAAATCTCGAAATCAAAACACAACCCTATGTGAAACATATATGTCATCCTGGTGGTATAAATATCCCTTGCAGACTTAACGTAATTTAGGAGATGAGTGAGCCGTAACTCGGCTCTACCGTGACTTCCTAGACAACTTATCTGGCGCAATGATAGAGCCCATATATATTTTGTGATGCCATGTCTGTTTGTTTGCTCGACTTTTCGTGCTGGAAATCCATATTGTGGCACCTAGAGACCACATACAGCCAGGCTCCAACGCCGTTAAGGCACACACACCAAGAAGCAGCTTAATATTAAAATAGGAATCTTTATTATCGACAAAAAATATATAGGCTATATGTTTTAATTAAAACAGCTCATAGCATCACAGCACAGGTTGGTTGACACTTGTTACATATCACCACGTCATGATAGCAGGCAGCAACAATAATTACGTGTAAGGGCTCCTGCAGGATGGTGGTCTTACACAGTAAGTTATACAATCAAATCAAACTAATGTATCACAATGAGTCGGCCACTCGTTACGAAAGACACCTCTGGGGCTCGCGCTCCCGAAAGAAAGCAGCAAATGCACACCAGCCTGTCGCAGCCTCGCTGGTATGAACGTATAGGTTACCCCAGCGGTGCGTACAAGACCCCAGCCCTCCGTCGAGGCAAACAGAGCCCAGCAGCCGTGGAATCACCAGAAAAGCGCCACTGATTGGCCAGATACTGTACACGCCTACTGTCTGGATAGGCCAAGCACAAAGATCGACAGATCAGACCGCCAAAGAGAAACAATGCACCGGGACATACCAAACAGTTTGGACAGGAGGGGTGTAATTGAAGCAACTCAGTAGTTGTTGAAGTCTGAAAAGCAAACATTACACACAAACAAAAAGTTTATATATTTTTATCTAATCAAAATTGTATACCCCTCCCCTGGGCTCAAATTAAAGAGAGTGTACCCTCCCTCAAACTAAATTTAAAACAAGATTACCCTGCCCTATTTTCCTCCAGTGGCCCCTTCCCTAAATAACGAACGGTCCCTTAGTCAGAAGAAAATAACTGAAATATTTCTGCATTGTACTGTTGTCCCTATTATAACTAAAACTCTAAAATGTTATAATTTTACAGTTTTAGGATGATTGTACTGTGCTTCCAGGCCTGCTATAGGTTTGGATACAATTAATTGAAAAACATATTGTTTTTCAATGTTTTCCACCAAAGAAACCATTGAACAGGAGAAGTCGTCATAATGAAGATGCATCCACAAACATTGGCTCGTTTCTTCGTTTCTTTGGTGCTTTCTTTGAAAAACAATATGTTTTTCAATTAATTGTATCCAAACCGAGAGCAGGCCTGCAAGCATAGTACAATAATTAGACAAGGACAAGAACAACAACAACAACAAAGGGAAAAGAGACATTTTCAAAACATAAACTCATAACAATAGCTCAGCATGGATAATTTTCTGTCACGGTGCTTTAATGGATGTCTCTTTTGTACACATATAATTTTGCAGATGATATCCACTGTAGAGAGCTCACACAGAAAACAAACCTGAGCACCAGTGCACATTTAAGTTGTGTAACCAAATGAAGGCCTACTACAAAACTTTAGATTTGATACAGTCTAAGAGACTCAATATTTCAATTCACTCCTAGATATTGAGTGGAGTGTAGCTTAAAAATAATATAGATATCTTCAAATAATAAATGATTAACAACCTGTCCAGATATGATCTAAGAACAGGACTGAACTCTCTGAATTACAACGATGTAGTGTATTGCCAGAGAGGCCTGTAACAGCTCAAACATGGCTAAACTGAGGGTCATAGCGGTAGTAAAGCTACTGTATTTCTATTTTCTCTTCCTGGAGATTAAGTCACTTGGGGCCTAACCGTTATCATCACATGCAGCTTGCAACAATGCACAATGCTTAGATTTCCATCCACGCTCCGTTGCTATTGGCTATTTCAAACACTGTAATCACTATGTTTGATTTCAAACCTGCTATGTCAACTCATTAATTATCCCCCATTATTTTAGTGTCTTCTTTGATCCATGTTCCCCCAAGCTAAAGCATCCTGACTTTACTCATGCTGCAAATTATTTTAGACTAGAATTATTTCCTGTGTGTGTGTGTGTGTGTGTGTGTGTGTGTGTGTGTGTGTGTGTGTGTGTGTGTGTGTGTGTGTGTGTGTGTGTGTGTGTGTGTGTGTGAACAGTTCTATTGGTAATTGAAATGAGAGCAGACACTGGGGTTAAATATCAAGGTCCAATGCTCTGGAAAACTTATTGGTGGCAATGGTTTGCCTGTGTGTGTGTGTGTGTGTGCGTGTGTGTGCGTGTGTGCGTGCGTGCGTGCGTGCGTGCGTGCGTGCGTGCGATGAGGTGGTCAATTTGTACAGTATGTGTTCTCTCGGTGCAGACTGTAAAGAAGTGTTTGCGGTGCGTTTGTGTGGGTGTGAGAAACAAAGAGGCATAGGAAAAAGACAGTCTGTAAGTGTGTATGAATATGGGCAGACAGTACATTATTTTGAACTTGAATCAATATTTTCTACACCTCCTAGCATGAAACAATGCTCCAAAGAAGAGCAAAGCAAACATGTATTAAGCTAGACAGCAAAACACAAATATACAGAAATCCAATGAGAAATCCAATTCCTCCGAATACATTAAAATTGGAAGTGCAGGTTATTGATGCACTAATTGCTTAGCTATTGATGTGTCCCTTTTTACATTTGCAGGGTAGCCTGGAGTCGATGTGGCTTGCATGGTGAGTGTGAGCATTTTGTGTTTGAGAGAGGAAGACAGGCAGGGCTAAAAACATCATCAGAGAATTCTAAGTATTCTCCAAAAAACATTTCTGAAACCTCTCCATTGACAGTCAGGAACATCATTTCTCATTATGCTCATGAAGTATGGCTGATTCTAGAATCTTTCATTGCCATACCCAATTAGGTCCAAGACATTAACAGATATAGTGATTTGTTGCAGTAAATAGAAAAAGGTAAATACTTTAAAATAAAGTAAGTGCTTAAATTACATTAGAATTTAAATGCACCTATCGCCTCAAATTTAAATTGATGAAAGTCATTTATTCTGTTAACATTTGTTCAATCACACTGTGAGGTCTTGACCATTTGAAAAAATAAAATAAAAAGAGGATAGAATCATTTGGTTGTTTGTTTTTAGATTATTTTGGTGCATTACTGCCTTAATTAGACAGTTCAAAGAGGGGAGAGAGAACTATTGGGAGAGAGATGGGGATGCCATGGGAGAGAGACAGGGATACCATGCGACAAAGGTCCTGTGCCGGACTCAGGTTGTTGCACTAACAAGGCAGCTCTGGCATCATCTGTTTTCAAACGATTCACTAATGAATGACAGGTTGCACAATTATTTTTGAATTTATTTCATATTTCCTAAATTTGTGAGCTAAAACCGTCATTACAGCCACTTCCAGAATGAAGAGGATTGCGTTGGTAATGACATGATTGTTGTGGTTGATGACACCCATGACTTAATGTCTTCCAGTTGGCCTCATGCCTGTCTCCCAGATGGCACCGTGCCTAGCAGCCATAGTGAATTTATGTTCCTTTTCTTTGTTTGCACTTACATTAAAATCCATGCTGCTTGTGATATATGTGTTTTGCCATCAGTCAGAATCTGTTATCTTATGAATATTACACATATTATGGACACCATGGGCCCTATCGTCCCTTAAATTAGCGCTTAGTGCCAGGTGCAGCCTATATTAGTGGGCGTGGACCGGCGCAGTGCCTATTTATGTGTCGGCGCTACACGCGGCATTATAACCACGCCTTTTAAGCGTAGAATTATTCACACCGTGCTCATTGGAGAAGTGCAGTAAACAAATCACAATGTCCCTTTCATGTTCCATTCCACAGAGCGATCCAATCTGGTCAGAAAAGCCCGACCAAAGCACTCTGAGCTCCCCCCTCCCTCTTTCATCCCCGTCTGTCTCCATATATACAGCAAGCATGTAAATACGCTACACTATAGCAAGATCAAAGTGAAAAGAATGTTCTAAACGCATCGGCTAGAAAAATATAGCCTATCCCTGGATGTCATGATGAGATTAGATTGGTGAAAGTTTGGGCAGAATGATATTGTTTTCTCTCGCTACCTTTTCTTCTCCCCCATTGTGCACAGGTAGGATGATGCAACAGCCTCTGAATGACAGGGGCTCAAAACTACGGTATAACAACTTTTTTTTCATCGGTCATTGTGCCTGTCTGACGCGCGAGAGAGAGAGAGAGAGGGGGAGAGAGTGTGAGATCGGCAGAGGAGAGCTGCGCGTAATTACGCACAGTAATATCTGCGGCGCACTGAATAAGGCCTGGGTTTGAAAAGCGCTAAATTAACGCCAGGGGGGAAGATAGCGTTAGGCCGGTATTTAAGGCCGAAACACCCATTCTGGCCTATTCTGGCACTGCGCCATGCCTCTTCGGCGTAAAGCGCATTTCGGGGCCTAAAAACATGATGCTATCTTCCCGAGTCAGGCGCAAATCAATTTTTTTTGCGTTTAACGCCAGTTTAGCGCCTAAGGCCAGTGGGAAGATAGGGCCCCATGCCTTCAGGTCTTCACCCCAAATTTTTTGAGCTCTCTCACATACATTTTAATCACAAATTGACAGCACTGAAGAAAGGGTGCTGAGATGATTCACTGCTGGAGCACGTGAGATTTCCGTATGACACTTCCTAGACTACTGTATGTCTCTCTAATGTTCACTGCCTGGATAACAAAATGGATGAAGTAGAACTGCTGAACAGAACTAACCCTGACATGTCCTGCATCTCAGCGTTTTCTCTGAAAACTTGGTTATCATCATCTGCCATCCCAGATGGCGTGGTAGACCCACAAGAGTACAAGCTGATTCAGGCAGATCACAATACATAACTCAGCAGAAAGTCAAAAGGAGAAAGTCTGCATTTTTATATGGACAAAATAGTTATGTTATGTCAGTCACATTACAATCCTGGTCAACCAGCCTGGAGTCAATGGTTTTAGTCTTAGCTGTTTTCATGCCTAAGGCATTTACTCCTATAAGTGTACAGCAGGAATGCTTAGGAGTAGTGCATGAGAGGTAGAAATCAGCCATCAAAACTCTTCAATCTTTGTTCTTGGCGAGTTTAAACACAAGTGTGCTAGCACTTTATATGTACTCGGGTGAGTGTGGGGTGGGAGATGATTGGAGTGAGTGAAACCCTGTTGACTTTTAAAACTCTGCCTGTTAAAACTAAAGTGCTATGGTAGCACAGTCTTGTTGTAAAATAAATGTTTAATTCATGCACTGACCAAAGGTAGAAATTCACCACACTATTCGTGTGACTTCTATGTAACTGCCTATTGCAAAAGTGTACACTGACGCATTGCAAAAAGCATTGCAGACTAACACAAAAAATATGTCAATTAAAGCAGTGTTCAAGACATTCCCCCATGTTGTGATCATGCAGTGGTCCAGATGGTTCCAACATACAGGAAAAACTGGAGGCAGCCATGCCTAACTGTACCACAGCATGGAGGTGGACCTTCAAAGACTGCCTCACAGCAGGGTTGACACACTGAGAGACACTGTCTGCTCTTATAGCTCTTTTTGTGAGAATGCTTACGTTGCAAAGGAGAACACTGTCAAATGCAAAATTGCGCAGCAATGGTTTCCTGAGGAGTTTAGGACCCAGAGGATCATCATGGAGCAGGTTCACCGGAAGGGAAACGAATCCTGTCTGGCCCGAGCCCAGCTTATTAAGGCCATCAGGGGTGCCAAGTCCTCATATAAGACCTGACCAGAGAGTCCGTTTTTCATGAGTCATGCTCAGCATGGCGATCACTCAACAGACTCACAAGCTGCAGGAGGAGACCCACCCAAGCATACCCCTACACGTGCCAACAAGCTCTATTTAGAAACTGTCCAATTCCAACCAGCAAGGGGAAGGGAAAGGCTTCTCACCTTTGTCAGTAATGTTAAAAAGCCAACCGTCTGCTAACTTGGACTCAATCTGTTATGATTTTGAGTTACGATGAAATGTTGTCATTGACATAATTACATAATGACATATTATGCGTCTGTTGTCAGACAATTACAAGACGATAAATAAGTGACTTCATTCAGTGTCGTAAAATTACTGTATGGTGTGTAGATGTGACATCAAAGGGGAAAAAATTACTGCTAAAAAGCAAAGATAGCTTGTTGTGTCCTTCATGCAGCCAGTTTTGAAGATGCCAATGTGGAATTGCCTTTCTGAATGACAAATCCACAAAACTCGATTATGCACATGCATACAGTATGAAGCACTGTGACATGGTAAAATTATCTACTTCCACTAACATTACTTAAATACCACAAGAAACGTCACCTACCATTAAAGTCTGTAGAGTTGATGCTAGAATGGATCGGCCGGAGGGACCTAACCCCGCCTCTGACCCTAACCCCAAACAATCATCACTCCCATGCCTAAACCCAAAGCTTAAAGGAACACGCCAACATTTTGGGAGATTCGCCTATTTGCTAGCCTGATATTCAGAAAATGGCCATTTCCCGTAACTTTGGATTATTATTTCATCACGTGGTGAGTACACAAGTCACAACATGTGAGTGTTTTGGCGCTGTTGGAATGTGTATTTTTGGTGACTGAATGGGGGTAGGCAGCTGTACCGTTCACTACCATTGTAGTTAGCAGGGCGGACGGGGGGCTGCTTTCTACTGGACGCACAGGGAAGAGAAAGGCATCTCTCATCTCCTCTTACTGGGGCGGCTGTAGCTCAGGAGGTAGAGCGGGTTGTCCACTAATCGCTTTGGATAAAAGAGGTCGGTGGTTCGATTCCCGCCTCCTCCACTCTGCATGTCGAAGTGTCCTTGGGCAAGATACTGAACCCCAAATTGCTCCTGATGGTGGTGCCAGCACCCTGCGTGGTAACCTGCCGCCATCGGTGTATGAATGGGTGAATGTACCTACTGATTGTAAAGCGCTTTGGATAAAAGCGCTATATAAATGCAGGCCATTTACCATTTTACCATTCTTACTATCGGGAATATGACAAATAGGCGAATCTCCCAAAATGTTGGCGTGTTCCTTTAAACCCAACCAATCATCACTCCTCATGCCGCTGATGATCCATTCTAGCATTGACCAGTCTGTATGGCAGCAAATTGATTGATTACATTTATTGACTCATTTACACAGTACAAGTACAGGTACATTAGTACAAGATTCAGTAATAGAATCAAAAGGATAAAAATACAAAAAAGGCCGAGGGCTTATTTCCATTGTGGTCCTTAAAAGTGAGAGCAAAGACGAGTTACTGTCTGCAAATCCCTACTAACTGTGGAATATTAAAGGGATAGTTCAGATTTCTTGATGTGGGGTTGTATGACGTACAGTATACTTGGCGACAGTCAATGTACTACATGCAGTAGAATGCAGCTGGCGCGGTCCCAGTTTGGAGAAATGGAGACCAGCCTCATCAGGCAAATGCTGAGTGTGAACAGGTCCACGAGCAAAAACGTAAAAAAAAATTAATAATAATAAAAAAATGCTCACCTGGCATAATCCAAGACTTCACAAGCCCTGAGATGCCAAGATGACTTGAAAATAGACGTTGCTCATAACGTGTTGCCTGCTGCAGTAAAGATTTCAGCTAAAACAAAACGCCGTGCGCAATGCAAATTGGGGGCGGACACAAGCACATGCCTGTGATAATTGTACTGGGCATAGGCTGCCACAAGCCAAAGTAGGCGTTTCAGCACTAAAATGTGGGGATGGATGGCATTATGCTATCGTCAGCAGCGCGCAATTACTTTGCGCTAAGAGCTTTGAGAAGGACCTTTTACGTGCAAATACCTCGCTGCGCTGGGAGTGCACCGTAATCTCCGTGCAGCGCAGCGCAGTGCAAAAAATAATTCCTTTTGGATATGTCATTACGCACAGCCTTGCCACGCCAATACATCAAATTATGCTGGTAAAATTGGGTATTAGCAGATAATTTAGTGAGGCAATCAACTATAACTCACTGAGAAACTTTTATCACATCGCAAAGAGGGAAATGAATTGAGAAAACTTGTTGGACAATGGACATAGGCTATTTACCTTCATAACCCGGAGGGTCGTTGGCACCACAGACGATCTGTCAATAAGCTCTCTCTGTCCTCGCACGAGCGAGTACACTCTATTACGCATGGAGAGAATTACAGCATATTGCATGCCTTGCGCAAACAGCCATTGCGAGATGGGAATCTGATTGGTTTTGATTGACGTAATGGGGGTCATCTCGCCATTCCGAAGTGTCGGCATTCCGATTATTGACTTCTATGCTTTCGGAGAGGCGGCCCTTTTTATCTCCAAAAAATGTTTCGCCATTGCGAAAGATATTAGGTCCGCCATTCCGACATAGTATATTGAGTTATTTAGCTTACAGGGGTGGGAGAGGTTAGGTTTAGGGTTAGGTTCTGGGGGAGGTTAGGTTTAGGCGTGGGGGGTGGGAGAGGTTAGGTTTAGGGTTAGGGTCTGGGGGAGGTTAGGTTTAGACGTGGGGGCTGGGAGAGGTTAGCTCCAGCCGGTCCCCCAGGTTAGTCCCCAGGTTAGGGTTAGGGTTCTTTTGCAATGGCGAGACAGATCTCCATTCCGACAGTTTTGTCGGAATGCCGGTATTTCGGAGTGCCGACATTTCGGGAATGCCGAGGTGTCCCCGACGTAATGCCCAGGATTGCCTGGCCACACCCATGAATAATTCTGGTAGTTAAGACCGCTCAAATCTCGTTTGGCACGGCTCTAATTTGCATCTGCGACACGTGCCGTGAACGTTTCCGCATGCCCGCCGAGAATTGCATCCCCAACATATTTTGGGGCTGTTTTAACTTAGAAATCAGGGAGGTCACGTCTACCAGACAATTGTATCACTTTTAAACAGTTACATTTCTGTATAAATCATTACAATATGCTCCCTTGAGGTGGGTATGCTGCCGGCACTGGGGTGCAAAACTCACCATAACACCTGCACACTGGAGCAAGGCGGACTGCTATCTTCCCTGCCTTAAGGCACGCGCAAACAGGTGCGCAAGCGCTAATAGGGGATAGCGCCTGTCAGCAGATAGGGCCCTTGGATTACACCGGGTGAGCAGTATGGAAGCATTTTTTAAGCGGTGCAGTTGCTTCTATAAGTGACTATGTGTGTTTGAAAACAGGAGGAGCACGGGATGTGAGCACGGGATGTGTGGTACGGGATTTAGATGAGGCCCCTCCCACAAGGAAGTGAGATGGGGACAGAAGGCGCCGTGGCTCCAAGCTGGTGAGAGACGCACGCGCACACACACACACACACACGCATGTACGTTGGCACACATACACATGCACAGGCGCACACACACACACGTGCGCAGTGTTCCGATCTGCAAAACCCGCACCGCTTACGTCAACACCTGGGTGTTTTGTTTTTTTACATTTTTGCTCATGACCCTGTTCACACTCAGCAGACAGCTCTACTTGCCTGATGCAGTCGGTCCCTATTTCTCCAAACTGGGACCGCGCCAGCTGCATTCTACTGCATGAACACAGACTCTCTGCAAGTACCTCATATAACCCCACATCAAAAATCTGAACTATCCCTTTAAGTTTCACTTTTGTTTTCACACTGGGAGACTGTGTGGCTTGAGTTCAGTCTGCTGTCTGTACATCTCCAAATTATAGCATGATGCACACATCAGGTGCATCCAATTTTCTTCGTAATGCCATCGGCTGTGCCATGGGCTGGGGGTGTGTGTTTAATAAATATATTCTTATGTGACAATGTGCAACCAGCTTTCTTTAGCCAGTTAACATTTGAATGATTTTAAGACAAGTGGATTTGTTTCTCTCAAAGAACAACAAAAGATATGACAGAGGACGAGACGAAGACACATTTATTGTCAGAATAAAGGAATATCCATGACAACTTCAGTAGGAACAGACAGAAAATGTGAATTTTTAAATTGGCATGAATGGGGCGGCGTCTTCTTATTCTACCTGGTCACACACTTTCCTTGTGCTTTTATCGATCCCTTATACTGTCATTTTGAAGGACAGGGTACCACCAACTTCCCCCTTGTAACTGCCAACAATCCTCCACCCCTCCTCCACCTGCACCCTCAAGACCTCAGTGTTCAGACAGTGTCGACACCCCTGCTCATCATAGAAGGGCAGGTAAAAATATTTATCTGGCAGCAAAGCGCCAGGCAAGCTGCAAGTTCTAACTGAATCTCACCTTCTCCCTTAGACAACGCAGCAACCTGCTGACCCCAGTGTTCACCAGCATATTAACTACTCCCTGTCTACAATCAAAGTTATTGTTATATTGTCATCTGCTTTGCATCATGCTGTTCAACAGTTGTTCATGTCAAAACTGTCATCCTGAAACTACTCCAAGCAACTTGTTAGCCAGAAATGAGCAAAAACAAAAGTTCCCACTAAAGACACCAATTACTTTTGACTCAATGACCTTTAATCGGGGCTGGGGGCTGAAGTCAAATAATTTTAGCACTATGAAATGGGGGTCCATAAAAAGCGATGTAGTTCTCCTTCAACTCTTCATCCAATATGGTGGAAAATGCCATTTTCCATGTACATTGTGTCCTCTCACCTCCAAAGCAATACAAGTTATTGTCCAAAAATGATGAAGCAAAGTGTATAACCTAAACGTAATCGACTACTAGCAGATCGCTTTCTACCATGGTGGGCTTGTCAAAATGAGTTGTTACCCATTTAACAAGTGATGGTAATAACATATTTGCATATTAATGTTACTAAGTAAAGACAGCAACCACAGAATCCTTTAGACTAGCGCCTCCTCTGGTCGGTCGGGTGGCCGTTCGAGGGGGAGGGGTACTGGGGAAGTACAATTGGGTATATACATGTATGTATGTGTATATGTATGTGTGTGTATATGTATATATATATATATGTGTGTGTGTGTGTGTGTGTGTGTGTGTGTGTGTGTGTGTATATATATACATATATATATATATATATATATATATATATATATATATATATATATATATATATATATACGGTAGTATGTATATATATGTATAACATGATTGATTGATTGATTGATTTACGTGTCATGCACTCTAAGTTCCCAACCCCCATGGACTTACAAGACACAATATATATATATATATATATATATATATATATATATATATATATATATATATATATATATATATATGTATATATATATATATACATATATATATATTTCTTTCTTTCTTTCTTTCTTTCTTTACGCTTCATTCACACAGACAACCTACGCCTTGCCTTGCCTCAACCCACGCCTACGCCGAGCTGGGCGTGAACCTGTTACACGCTTTTGCGATCACACCGCACGCCTTTTGCACGCCGAACCTGGAGCCGAGTCACAAGCGCCTCTCCTCTCTCCCGACTGTATTTTTTCACGTGTTGTCCAGAATTGTCATGGGTAGCCTCTAGGTAAAATAAATCGGATATATTTAATGTTCTATTGATGCTGGATATGTATAACCAGGTCTGACTATAGTCGGACATTTTAGAGAGGTGATCTTGCAAGAATAGGCTATGTGCTGGCAGCCTGGCACAACAACATTGTCCATCTTGCTTCTTCGGTCGCTATTCTCTCTCATGAAGATTTGTTTGCCGACGGGGAGAAAGCCCCACGTGATAGCTACCCGTCAATCTCTCTGTCTCTCTGCTCAACATGTTGTAGTAACTCCATTTTATTTTGAAATTCAGTTGACTTTGCAATTTCCGACGGATATTGTGCGTTTTTCTTTCATGGCTTGACAGAAGAAGCCTGCCTGCACGCGCCTTGTCGGCTTCAAAATAGAACTCACGCCTATTCGATAAAATCGGCAAGGCACAGGCAAGGCGTGGGTACACGCAGGGTTCACGCTCAGGCGGCCGGTGTACACAGCCTCGTTGACTAAAACGGACGCCTATTAAAAAGCGTGGGTAAAGGCAAGGCATAGGCAAGGCTTGGGTCGTCGGTGTGAAACCAGCCTTATACCATACTCCAACAACCCCCGACGCCTGTGGAGAGGACTCCACGCTGCCACAGACTTCAATGGGGAAAAACAACAGCAAAACCCAGACGCGTCACCCACCCTGCCGGACGAACTCAACGCGTTCTATGCCAGGTTTGACCCCTCTGCCAGAGCGCCCACCCTCCTCTACCCCCCACCTCCCCCCTCCTCTCCTCCCCCTCTCCACCACCTCTCCTCTCCCCCCCTCCTCTCCTCCCCCTCTCCATCACCTCTCCCCCCCACCCCCCTCTCCTCTCCTCTCACCCTCCGCCACCTCTCCCCCCCCCCCCCCCACCCCCACCCCCACCCCCTATCCTCTCCGCCACATCCACCACCCCTCCTCCCCCTCACCCCCCCCCCGCTTCCACCTAACCTCCAAACCCCCCTCCCAACCACAACCCCCACCCCCCACAGATCCGGACCGCCCTCTCATCATCACTGAGGATGAGGTGCGCCGGTCGTTCTTGCGTATCAATCCACGCAAGGCGGCCGGCCCAGACGGCATCCCCGGGCGGGTCCTTAAGGCCTGCGCCCACCAGCTGGCAGGCGTACTCACAGACATTTTCAACCAGTCCCTCTCCCTCCGGCAAGTTCCCTCCTGCTTCAAAGCGGCAACGATCATCCCCATCCCCAAACAGCAGAAAGTGACCAGCCTAAACGACTGGCGCCCAATAGCCCTCACGCCCATAGCCAGCAAGTGCTTTGAAAAGCTGGTCATATCACAGATCCGCCCCACACTCCCCCCGGACCACGACCCGCTCCAATTTGCATACCGCCTGAACAGGAGCACGGCGGATGCAATAGCACACGTACTCCACACTGCCCTCTCACACCTGGAGGGGAAGGACACCTACAGTGTTTCCCATACATAAAGGAATTTGTGGCGGGCCGCCACAATAATATTTTGACCGCCACAATAAGATGTTGACCCAAAAAAAAAAAAAAAAAAATTTCTTTTTTTTTTTACAGTGCACCTGAACGCAACATGCAAGATATCCGCTGAATAAGTGTCCAATAAATGTTCATGTCATTCTGGCCAATACTTCTGTTATAGCATTTCAGTCTGGAATATGGAATATCTTTCAATAATCTATGATTTAGCTGCTAAATTGTCAAATACTGCTCGCTACCCAGGCACTTATGTATGTACTTAACCCAACTAACTTAACCTAACTAACTATCCGGTGTGCACAACACTGTCAGCCTAAACTCCAGCTGACACCCCAAAAACCTACAATCCGCTACAGAAAAATGTATATTGTTTGTTTATTAACTGGCCCCTCGCCTTCTATCATTTCACGAAAGTGGCAAAGCAAGTTGAGTATCCCTGACCTATAGGGAGAAATTTAGTTTGTCATTGTAAACCCACAGCACAGTAATGATGACATGTTCTTCATAGATCTAGCCTTTTAATTTTGCTCTTAAGCTTTCTCAAAGTACACCAAATTCATGCATTTTACTTTAAAATGTTTTAAAAAATCTCGCGGGGGGGCATGCCCTCGCACCCCCCTAGGGGGTCTGCGGTCCCCCACCACAAATTCTCAAAATCCTGTGGGAAACACTGCACCTATGTGAGAATGCTGTTCGTGGACTACAGCTCAGCATTCAACACCATAGTACCCTTGATAAGATTTCCCCCTTTTTATTGATAGCCAAACATTTCCTCATTTAAGCACCTAACAATGAAAGCCTAAATTGATAACAGTTCTCTCTCTGCCTGTCAGTGACTTACAAGCATTTCCTCATTGAAGGCCTGTGTGCGATGTTGAGAAAGCATACGTGAAAATGAAAGTAAAAATAGGAGCGGGCTGCACACACACACACACAGCCACCACATGTTTCTTTGAATCTTTTGCTCATAGCTTTTGCTCATATGAAAGAGGACTGTGGATTTCGAAGGTCAAAAACTCCTGAAATAATGTTATTGTTTCAGCACCAAGAATGTTATATCTACAGTTAGAAGGTTTTAGCTAAAATGAATTTAATTACTGCAATATTTACAATTATGTTATTATTATTATTTTGATACCTTATCATTTATACTTATTTTCATCTTGAAATGCATATTGTGCTTATATATCCTACTGATTAAATAAGTGTTTTTGACATCTTTTATAAAATGAACTTTAAAACCTGTTCAATAAACCATACAGCCTGTACGATGAACTTTCCCCTAAAAACCATGACCTCTGTACATTTCTGCACCCTGTGCAAAATGGAACATTAAGCTCTTACCCAAAGTTCAGTGATGTGTATTTTTTCCATCGAGGCAGGACAGGTGCCGATTATGTATTTGATGTGGTTTTAACGTCATGGCAACAGCGCTTCTTACAGAAACGTCTCTGCAGAAAAAGACGTCTGTAAGCTCTTTGAACCCAGACAGGAAAGGAGCTGTGGTAGGTGTCGCTTCCTGCCTAGAGAGACAGGCAGCAGGTCGTTGCTGAGAGTCAGCCTCTCTCTCATGTGTGCCATATCTGATGTGATTAAATATTAAAAGCATGTATAACTAACTTTTTCCACAGCCATGAAATATTGATCTTCCTCCCCACAAATATATATATTATAAGCCTTAGGTGTATTGATTTAATAAACTTATTTCTTACAAACATATTATGTTTAGTGGTTCCAGTCAAGTATAAAGTTAAAGCCAAGATTGCTTGCTATACAATAAGGGAGATACAGTATATAATATTTAGATAAATATTAGCTTATTGTTACTGCTGCAACTTTAGGTTGGGAAAATCATAGTCATATTAAAGCTGCATCTGCCGACCGAATTGGCAGGTGGTCGTCAAATTAGTTGATAAATGGTAAGTGCTAATTGATAAGTGTCCTCATCCAATCAGAATAAGGATGAAGCTGCTTTCTCTGTTGTGATAAGAATTGAAACTATCTCTTCTCTTTTTACACTCCATTAGGGGTGGTTTTCGACCAAGAGATAGCTGGTTTGAGCTGAATGAAAATTGTTCCAGCTTCAGACTAATATAGTTGAATTTGGTCCTATCTAGGATGAAGATTAGATTATCTAGTTTAAAGTAACCATAGATAACGTGTGATAGGATTTTAAAATAGAGAAAATAGCTAAATTAGCTGACCCAAATTATAGGAGTTAAAATAGGAATTTAAATGTATCAAGCGGGCAATATTCAAGTGAGTGTTAGTGCATGAAGACCATGTCACGTGATGCGGGCCTCAGGGAGGAGAAGAACATCCGCCCACGAGGAAGGAAGAGCTACTGAAGGAACACGCCCACAACACCATGATCAAAGTCTCACATGAAGTGATAAAAGGGAAGACAAAACGAAAAACGAGGTCTTTTTCAAATGTCTCTTTCTTCATCTGATCAATTTCAGCTGCTAGGAAAGACAACCAGAATCTGACCCGGAGATCTCTGATTGGTAATCTGTATCACACTTGATTGGCTCTGTATCATGATTTATGCAATATTTTCTATATAAAATAATATTCTAAATATCAGAATTGCTTGTCATATTGGTTTTTCATATATCTGGAATTTATTGGATACGCTGGAAAGGTATTAACATCTGTCAACACCTTCTGACCGGTGCGGTCAGTTCTGTCCAGATTGGACCTGGCACCGGAACTTCCTTTCCCTTCAAATGGTGACGCCCGACGCGATTCCAGAGACACTCCAAAGGTGACAGCATTCTGACCAGCATTCGGAGAACAGTGGTTTAACAAATCCCGGGAAAACCATCAGAAAAAGGTGAGCAGATTACCTTTTTAATAAAAATATCTGTAATTGGCTATTTCTAAAAACATTGTTAAATCTACTGAATTCCACAAATGCTGTAAATATCAACCAAATTTAGGAAAAGATACAGAGCTTTTCAGACACGTTTGGATCCGGTGAGGGTTCGAGTCCCAAGACCGGCAGCGCGTGTGAGGAATATAGACCAAGACCACAGCCCAAACAGGTTGGAATCCTGTCGAAAAGCAGAAATAAGTAGAGACTTTCTGCCTAGGAAGACGTTGCGAGCTTCCTAGAAAAGAACCAAGGCTGGGTATCCAGGCCCGCTTACAGAATCGGCGAGTTCTAGACCTCTGAGATTACCGGAATCACAGAGGAGCGAAGTATATCGGGTTAGAAGTCCCGTTTCAAGCGCGTGTGAGGGAAATAATTAATTTTCTCAAGACCATAGCCCAAGACCGAGCGCGTGTGAGGGAATTCATTTTCTCAAGACCAGTAGCCTTAAAAAGGATCGGCGTATCCTAATTAACATTTGTAGTAAGAGTTGTTTGGGAAACTGTGGGGGCTGGGTCGTCTGCAGCAGCAAATTCAACCGTTAGGACGGTGCTCTGCAGATTTGTGTGGAAATTGTGGGCGGGATAGTGTGTTATATCGAGTACTGTCTCAAAAGGAGTAACATTGTGCTGATTTAAGTGGGAAACTCCCTTTTTTGCAGCGCTACAGGTTATCTGTAGTAGAAGCTTCTGCAAGATTATTTCAGTACACTGGCTGAAACAGGACCACTCCACCTTTGAGACTGTAGTATCGGAAATTGCATTCAGTACGAAATCATTTCCTCTCTGGCAGTACATTTCTCATCAGGAAGAAGCACAGAAAAGTGTACCAAGTAACAAAATGGTGAAGACAAAGTCAACTTTTGGAGAGCAGTGGAAATCAATAGTTAAATATATACTTATGTCTACCCCACTAAAACAGAGAAAGAAATTATTGTCCCAATTAGAAGAGCTTAAGGTGTTACACCAAAAACGGGGGGATCTCCCTGGTGATTATGAGCGAGGCAGAGGGATCGATCAGATCCTGAGAAGAATTTGCAAGGAAAAAGGTGATGTAAAGCGAGAATCTATCACGAAAGCAGAGTGCGCAGGCGTGTTCAAAAGGAGAGGTCTAGCTAAAAAGGCCGCTGTACAAACCGACACTCATGCCCTATATTTGAAAGTGCTGATGGCCCATAACGATGTCAAGAGTCGAGAGGAGAAGCGCCCTGCCACTTCCATGTTTTCTGATCCATCAACACCAGATGCAGATTTGGTGGCAAAATTTAGAGAGAAATTTGCTGAAGAGGAAATTAGACAGAAGAGGGGAATGTATCCACTCCTGTCTGAGACTTTTCCCCCACCGTACGAGGAAGGGATTCAAGCCCCCCTGGTCTCGTTTTCAGGTCTATTAGACATCAAAGGAAAAGTGGAAATAAATGAAGAGGGAGAGACAGAAAAAGAGGAAACCCTAAGAGAGAGAGAGGAATTAGCCTCACTAATCTTAGAGGATGATAGAAAGAGGAAGATGAAACAGCTGGACCGCAGACAACAGGCAGTAGATGAAAAGATTTCAATATTGAAAGCGCAGATGAGACAGCAAGGAGTGTTCAAGCGTCGGCTGAGTGATGAGGCAGGAAGTGTAAACAGCCGTAATGGAAGCGTTCAAATTCCCCTATTTTCTCCTTTTACCGGTTCATGTGAACCACATGTCAATTCAACCAGGAGAGAGGCCATGAGTGAGGTCTCAATACAGCAGGAATATCATTCCCAAGGAGAAGAGAAGGAAGAGAGGAGAAGATGTGATGAGTTGAGAAGAGCTTTGATGGAGCACACACAGAGAGAGAAAAAGAGAGAGGCGTGTGTAGGGGGTGAAATAGGGGAGGACTCAGAATGGAGCAGTGATGAGGGAGGAGTTGTAGGAGGACAGTGCAGCAAAGACCTGATCTATTACTCAGATGGGGGGAAGGGGGTGAAAGAAGAAAAGAGAGAGGAAGCAGTGCGGTTCAAAGGAGTCATGAGGAGGGAGCCTAGGTCTAGAGTAACAGGCCCACACGTCAACCACTCAATGACGCTAAGGAGGAAGAGGGGGAGGGGACCAGCAGCACATGGGCAGGAAACAGAAAGTAAACCTTCACTTCAGGCACCTCTAATGGTGAATGCACAGAACCCAGGGGGAGTTTTGATCTACACACCATGGGCTATCAGAGACCTGAGCCTATTGGTAGATGCTTTGCCCAGTTTGAGACAAGGGGCTGCCCCCTGGCTGAGGGAGCTAGAGAAAAAGACTGCAGCCTCGCCTCTAGCTATGGCGGACATGCGAGCCCTAATTATGCAATGTGCCGGAGCAGGCGACCTCCAGCAGGTAGAATGCATTGCGCAGACCACACTAATCCCTGATGGGACAGCATTCGGCCCGAGCAGACAGGCATGGGGAAAGGCCCTCCGTGAGAAATTCCCGACCACCGCAATGTCCGCTGTAGTAATGTTCGAATGCAAGACGGATGAGTCACCCGAAGACTATATGGCCAGAATTAAAGAGAACTGGGAGACTCAAACAGGAATTAACTTGACACATGACGGACACAATGCCACAATGTTCAGAGGACAGGTGTTATCCAGCCTGCCCACTCCAATTAGAGACAAAATGGAGAGCGTACCCGCTCTCCACAAACAGCCGTTTGGCATCTGGGAAGATCATCTGTTACACTTTTTAAAAGAGGCAAAAAAGATAGCGATAAAAGATCAAAGTGACATAAAAGAACTCCAGACCAGACTGCTTAAGATGCAAATAAAAAATGAGGAATTAAAAGCCACAGAGGGGAAAGAGAAAGGGAAGAAAAAGGGCGCAGACGGTGTGGAGAAAGACCAAACACCTGAACCAATGATGGCTCAGCAGGGGTCATATTATTATGGGCCACCACAAAGGCAATACAACCCAGGAAATGGGGAGGGCCGGCCTCCAGTACTCGGGGTCTCCACCTGGTGACCTTTGCTGCTATAAACTGGAGGCACGGTTTACTTTATTTTGATGGTTGAATTAATTTGATTCATCGGTCTGGGTGGGTTGATTAAATGCTGGGTTAGGAAGTTCTGCATAGACACATAGCGAATAACTGACATACGAAATGTTTGCTTAGTTGACCAATTGCCGAATGAAGGCTTCGTTGAGTAACTTGAGAATTCCCTCTGTTATCTCTATAAAAGAACTAACACAAACCCAGGTAAGATACACCAACATTTTTCCGTTTGAGATGAGCGACACATAGCTAAATTTACTCTGGTTAAGGGGAGAGGGTCAAAATTTTGTCTATGAAATAAGACAATGACTTTTTCAGGACGGACTGTTCTGGGGTGCATTTGAAGTACGTGAAACAATGTTAACTGTCACTGTTCCATCTAGAGGTCTTGCCAGCCTCAATGCACACAAGTGAACTGGGAGGTCTAGCCAGCCTCCATGTAGAGCCCTCACACACAGACATGTCACAAGCCCACAAAGTCAGTACATTGAAAGCGCTGTAAGCTTTAAAATGCACTCCCAGAAGCCATCTAGTCTAAGGGGGCAGTCATTGCGACCAAATGTAAATGATTGGGGAGGGTACTCACATTTCAAACATCATCTGCCGGAGATACTTATTGTACTAATGACTCGTAATTAAAATAGTTTGTCTGAAAACAGGGAACTTTCACACAAGCACTACACTTAAGCTAGTTCAGTAAATGACTAGAGAGAAAAATCAGTGTCATGTCATGGAGAGATATTATATTTGTTATAGGTTTGTGTTGATTCTTTTGAGATTACCATTCTGATCTTTCGATTCCAATCTTTAAGATGTGGTTTTTATTTTTGCATAGTGGCATCTAAGCAAACTTTCCATGCACTCATGGTCTGCAAATAGGACAAGGGGGCGGAGTTTGGAAACCAGGGTATGGGTCTGGCCTGGGACAAGGGGGAGGCATGCTAAAATAATATAACAAATTAGGAAAATGATTAATTATCATCACATAGAGGGAGAATATTAATAGTGAAAAACTGAGGCACGAATAGGTCAAGTTGTGTCGGAGCTGCAGGTTGACTGTGTTGTTTTTGTGTACACAGGAAGTGGTGACCCAGGGGAGCCAGGATAGATATTGTAACAGTTATATTACTGAGTGAACTTGTGACCATAAAGGTCAGACTGAATGTTTGTCTTTAGGAGTTTTCAACCTGTCCTACTGAGGTCGAGCTGGAATGGTAAGTTAACGATTACTTTTAAAATAACTCAAATTACAGTGCTAATATATTACATGTTATGTTGCAGGAAGGGATGGAGCTGGACCGTCCAGCGCCGTGGTGGGACGAGATAATTGAGTAAGGTTCACACCTATAAATAGGTGTGAAAGGGGGATTGATAAGATTTCCCCCTTTTTATTGATAGCCAAACATTTCCTCATTTAAGCACCTAACAATGAAAGCCTAAATTGATAACAGTTCTCTCTCTGCCTGTCAGTGACTTACAAGCATTTCCTCATTGAAGGCCTGTGTGCGATGTTGAGAAAGCATACGTGAAAATGAAAGTAAAAATAGGAGCGGGCTGCACACACACACACACAGCCACCACATGTTTCTTTGAATCTTTTGCTCATAGCTTTTGCTCATATGAAAGAGGACTGTGGATTTCGAAGGTCAAAAACTCCTGAAATAATGTTATTGTTTCAGCACCAAGAATGTTATATCTACAGTTAGAAGGTTTTAGCTAAAATGAATTTAATTACTGCAATATTTACAATTATGTTATTATTATTATTTTGATACCTTATCATTTATACTTATTTTCATCTTGAAATGCATATTGTGCTTATATATCCTACTGATTAAATAAGTGTTTTTGACATCTTTTATAAAATGAACTTTAAAACCTGTTCAATAAACCATACAGCCTGTACGATGAACTTTCCCCTAAAAACCATGACCTCTGTACATTTCTGCACCCTGTGCAAAATGGAACATTAAGCTCTTACCCAAAGTTCAGTGATGTGTATTTTTTCCATCGAGGCAGGACAGGTGCCGATTATGTATTTGATGTGGTTTTAACGTCATGGCAACAGCGCTTCTTACAGAAACGTCTCTGCAGAAAAAGACGTCTGTAAGCTCTTTGAACCCAGACAGGAAAGGAGCTGTGGTAGGTGTCGCTTCCTGCCTAGAGAGACAGGCAGCAGGTCGTTGCTGAGAGTCAGCCTCTCTCTCATGTGTGCCATATCTGATGTGATTAAATATTAAAAGCATGTATAACTAACTTTTTCCACAGCCATGAAATATTGATCTTCCTCCCCACAAATATATATATTATAAGCCTTAGGTGTATTGATTTAATAAACTTATTTCTTACAAACATATTATGTTTAGTGGTTCCAGTCAAGTATAAAGTTAAAGCCAAGATTGCTTGCTATACAATAAGGGAGATACAGTATATAATATTTAGATAAATATTAGCTTATTGTTACTGCTGCAACTTTAGGTTGGGAAAATCATAGTCATATTAAAGCTGCATCTGCCGACCGAATTGGCAGGTGGTCGTCAAATTAGTTGATAAATGGTAAGTGCTAATTGATAAGTGTCCTCATCCAATCAGAATAAGGATGAAGCTGCTTTCTCTGTTGTGATAAGAATTGAAACTATCTCTTCTCTTTTTACACTCCATTAGGGGTGGTTTTCGACCAAGAGATAGCTGGTTTGAGCTGAATGAAAATTGTTCCAGCTTCAGACTAATATAGTTGAATTTGGTCCTATCTAGGATGAAGATTAGATTATCTAGTTTAAAGTAACCATAGATAACGTGTGATAGGATTTTAAAATAGAGAAAATAGCTAAATTAGCTGACCCAAATTATAGGAGTTAAAATAGGAATTTAAATGTATCAAGCGGGCAATATTCAAGTGAGTGTTAGTGCATGAAGACCATGTCACGTGATGCGGGCCTCAGGGAGGAGAAGAACATCCGCCCACGAGGAAGGAAGAGCTACTGAAGGAACACGCCCACAACACCATGATCAAAGTCTCACATGAAGTGATAAAAGGGAAGACAAAACGAAAAACGAGGTCTTTTTCAAATGTCTCTTTCTTCATCTGATCAATTTCAGCTGCTAGGAAAGACAACCAGAATCTGACCCGGAGATCTCTGATTGGTAATCTGTATCACACTTGATTGGCTCTGTATCATGATTTATGCAATATTTTCTATATAAAATAATATTCTAAATATCAGAATTGCTTGTCATATTGGTTTTTCATATATCTGGAATTTATTGGATACGCTGGAAAGGTATTAACATCTGTCAACACCTTCTGACCGGTGCGGTCAGTTCTGTCCAGATTGGACCTGGCACCGGAACTTCCTTTCCCTTCACCCTCCAGGCTGGTAAGCAAGCTCAAGGTCCTGGGACTAAACACAGCAATGTGTGACTGGATCCTGGACTTTCTGACAGACCACCGCCAGGTGGTGAGAGTGGGCAACCTCACCTCCTCCCCACTGACCATCAGCATAGGAGCGCCCCAGGGATGCGTCTCCAGCCCCTTCTGGTACGACCTCTACACCCACAACTGCGTGGCGACTCAAATCTCGAACACCATCGTGAAGTTTGCAGACGACACAGCAGTCGTGGGGCTGATCTCCAGGGGCGACGAGACGGCCTACAGAGAGGAGGTGAAGGCCCTAGAACAGTGGTGCCAGGACAACCACCTCTCTCTGAACGTCTCCAAGACCAAGGAGATCATTGTAGACTACAGGAGGGGGGGGGGGCGCACCCCCCCCAATCACCATCAACGGCACAGTGGTGGAAAGGGTGGACAGCTTCAAGTACCTGGGAGTCAACATCCACAAGGACCTGACATGGGCCGGTCACACCGCCACTGTTGTCAAAAAGGCCCAACAGCGACTACACAGACTCAGGCGCCTAAAGAAATTTGGGCTAAGGCCAGAAATCCTTAGGGACTTCTACAGAGGCACCATTGAAAGCCTGCTGACTGGCTGCTTCACCACCTGGTACGGGAACTGTACCATCATGGACCGCAGGGCGTTACGAAGAGTGAGGCGCGCGGCCCAGCACGTAACAGGATGTGAGCTGCCAGAACTGCAGGAACTGTATAACCAGCGGTGCCTCAGGAGGTCCCTGAAGATCATCAAAGACACAAACCATCCACACAACAGCCTGTTCTCCCTGTTACCCTCAGGGAGGAGATACAGGGTCCCAAAAGCATGCACACATCGCTTGAGGGACAGTTTCTTCCCGCAGGCCACGAGACTCCTTAACATACACAAATAGTGTAGTAGCTGTACTGTACCGCACTGTAGATGCTACCATTATGTATGTTTAATGTTTAATTGTATGTTTAATTAGGTATATGCTATTTGCACCTGTACGTCAAATACGTCGAATTTAAAATGTTTAAGTACGTCCAAAGTATGCACATGACATGTGCACCTATGTGCAGTGAATATGCCACTGTCTCTGACTTGTCTTATCACTCTACTGCCTTATTGCTTGTTGTGTCTCTTGTTGTTTTTGCACTCATATGCCCCGTTATATTTGTACTATGTTGTAAACGGAGTCCACAGCACAAGAATTTCACATGTGATACTTGTACTACGGAGTGACAATAAAAATCTTGAATCTTGAATCTTGAATCGATTCTGATTGGCTGCAGGGTGTCCATTAATTTGTGATAATGTACAGTGATAATGTACACCTAGCTAAATGGTCTGTTCACCGTTCATAGCAATGCGCAAGGATCACGACAGAGCCGCTTGAGCTCTATACCACCGTTAACCTTTAATATGGCACTTTTATAAGTTTAGAACAAAATTGTGTTGGTCAAAGTAACTATTTAGATTACCCTGTGTGCTCAGTTTATAAAAAATAACGGCTATTTAGAAATCTGATTTTCATTCTGGTCAGCTGACAGAATATATATATATATATATATACGGTATATATATATACACACACACACACACACACACACACAGTATATACAGTATATATATATACATATGTATATATATATACTGTATATACTATATATATATATATATATGTATATATATATATATATATATATATATATATATAGGTCCCTGGCAGCGCACTCCCCAAGTTTGAAGTTGATTGGATGAACAGTTATTTGTGTTGCCAGTTGGTGGCGCTATGACTATGCGCATGTCCAAAATTGGGCACCACACTCCGTCGGTTCCCGGCAGCGCACTCCCCAAGGTTGAAGTCGATCACAGATGAACGGTTCTTGAGATTAAATTCGAACTGAACCCGTTCGGAGCCCAAGTGGCACGTGGGTTGGAGTCCGTTTCAGACTGAAAACATAACTTTTCTGAGCTGACAGGTTGAGAGGCGGGTCATAGTAGTATGTCGATTATTTTATTTGACAATTCTGGGGACTGGATTGGGCTTTGGCCAATCCTGGTGTGTTCCGCTCCCAAATCGATTGAGATTCAGCGTGTTGTGGCCATGTGGTGGTCTCCTCGGGAAGAGCCTGGTGAGGCGAGCTACGCAAGTAGAGCCGCAGCAGGCAGCCAGCTGCCTTTTGTGTGGTGCGGAGCGAAGAGTGCAGCCCGTCGGCCTGGAATCGTCGAGGGGCCGGGGTCTGAATTCGGCCTTAACAACGTTAACTCACGTTATCCTGGAATGCGAGTTTAAGAGCCAGTTATATTTCTTTGCATTCTTAGACATTACCGTTTGCATTTTGTCGTACGTTACCTACAATTGGCCAAGTTAGTAGTTAGTTTATGGCAGGGGCGGTTTTAGGATGACACCTTTGGGTGGGCTCAGCCCCCAAAGAATGTATATGGTGGACCGCAGACCCCCCAGGGGGGTCCGGGGGCATGCCCCCCCGGGAGAAGATTTTATACATTTCAAAGTAAAAATTGATCAATCTGGTGCACTTTGAGATCAAAATGAAGAGACTAGATCTATGAAGAAAGCTTAATCAATTTATCAGATTCACTCTTCTTATTTTTCTTCTTCTGTGTGTGTGTACTTCTTAGCAGATACAGCTTCTTCTCACAGTTCCTCTGTTCTCCACCTCCACACAAAATCAATAAAACAATAATCTAAGAGTGACTTGAGGTTAATGAGGTACCAAAGAAGTTAAAGGAATTAACTTTATAAACTGTATGACAACCATGAATAAAGCTAACCTTCACACATAGCAAGCAACACTGCAACAGGCATATCAGTGGCTATTCTAAACATAGGCTACGATGTAACACATTACCAAAATGGCTGGCCACTTAGCATTATGCTAGTGTGCATTTGCATATCAACAGACTCATTAACAAACAGCTTAGCACTAGTCATGCGTTCCTTTATCGCAAAATAACTGGGATGTGGAGGCTAAATGACATCACATCCGTTTTGTTAGCGTTCCATTTGCAGAAAACTTGAGCTGGGAAGTTCACTGTTCATTGGTCAGATCCAGTCGCTAGCCAGGCTAGCCATTGTTAGCAATAACAATTGACAACATGGCATTTCGCGGCATTTTGCGCATACAAACACTGCAGCCTCATGTCCACACAGATAGAAGTTAGGCAGTGCTGTGTGTACAGCTGATTTAATGAGACACAAACAAAACAGAAGTGCTAAACAATATTACTACGATTACTACTACTGTTGTTTTGCGCGGCGCAGCCATCTTGGATTTTTGAGGTTGGGGCTGCTGAGACTCCTACGAGTTTGGAATGGGAAATACCAGCTCTGATGACGTCACCACCCAGCTCATGACCTTTGAAGTCGTAAGATTACCAGTCCCCAGTTATAAAGGAATGCACGATAGTAGCCTAGTTTACACCTCAGCTCAGTAGCCCCACAATGATGATCACAGGTACCCAATACATTAGATGCATGATGTTGCCCCCATTCACTTCATAGTAAACTCTGGTTGACTAATGAAGAAGTTCATTTACAAAATATAACTTAAAATAAAGACTTCGTTTTTCAACCAACTCAATGATCATGGTGTTTAACACCTTACTCACTATAGAAAAGAGACTTAATCTACAATGGCTTGCTGGTGGTCTCTGTTGTCAGTCTGAGGCTCTCAAGGAGAAATAGAACACTTCCTTATTTCCTGGGTGATCAATTTTCCAGGAGTGTAGATAAGTAACTTCCTCTAGACCTAACCATATTTTCAAAATAAAGGTTGTATGTTGCATACACCAATCACCAATACCATTATTATTATTATTATTTGTATGACTTTAAAGCATGAATGAGAGATGAATAGAGGAGGGCCAGCTATTCTTATTTTTGTAAAAAAAAAAAAAAAAAAAAAAAATTACCCTCTATCTTCCAGGGTGGGCTGAGACTATCTCAGGGTAAAAAAAAGGGTCTAAAACCGCCCCTGGTTTATGGGCTAGGAAGTCTGCCAGATTACAGGCACTAGTCGTCATTTTCTCCTTCATTTGGAAGAGAAAATTATCCTGAAATGAAGATTTGATTGACAGCTGGCATGTTGTGATATGATTGGTTGAAATGGGGTAGAAATTTGATAGTACTAGGTGATGTCAGCAAACTGTAGATTACTGTTATGAATGAAATCTTGAAAAATGAACTTTTGATGTGAAAAAGTGTGAAAAACTAAATAAATTAGATTTTTGTGATTTTTTGGCATACATTATTAAATAGGTGCACTGAATACCCAGGTATTTGAACTAAAATAAAATAAAAGTCATTTTTGGGTTCAGCTCGACTTTAACCACTTTTGTGTTGCCAGTAGGTGGCGCTACGACTATGCGCATGTCCGGAATTCGGCACTGCACTACGCCAGGTTCCCGGCAACGCACTCCCCAAGGTTGAAGTCGATCGGATGAACGGTTCTTGAGATAAACTGCTTTTTGTGTTTCCAGTAAGGGGCGCTATGACTACGCGTGGCACTGCACCCTGTCAGCTGCCTCTAAGCCCCTTGCAGTCACCGGCCCCTCCCTTCATCCCGTCTGTCTGTCTCCATATATAGGCTATTATTCCATATTATTATGCTTCTCAAACCAATCTAACTGCAGTTTAAATACTGCAAGCATGTAAATACGCTACACTATAGCAAGATCAAAGTGAAAAGAATGTTCTAATCAGCTAGAAAAATATAGCCTATCCCTATATGATGAGATTAATTAGATTGGTGAAAGTTTGTCCAGAAAGATATCATTTTCTCTCCCCTGCTGCAGGTAGGATGATGCACATAAATATAGCCTACATTACGTAAAGTCATTGCATAAATGTGTTTTTATTGCTCTGCTCCCCCCCCCCCTCCCTTCATCCCGTCTGTGTGTCTCCATATATAGGCTATTATTCCATATTATTATGCTTCTCAAACCAATCTAACTGCAGTTTAAATACTGCAAGCATGTAAATACGCTACACTATAGCAAGATCAAAGTGAAAAGAATGTTCTAATCAGCTAGAAAAATATAGCCTATCCCTATATGACGAGATTAATTAGATTGGTGAAAGTTTGTCCAGAAAGATATTATTTTCTCTCCCCTGCTGCAGGTAGGATGATGCACATAAATATAGCCTACATTATGTAAAGTCATTGCATAAATGTGTTTTTATTGTAAAACTAAAATGTGAAGTAGAGCCAATTTAAAGCGCTAAATTTACGCCAGGTACGAAGATATCATTAGGCCGGCATTTAAGGCCGACACGCCCATTCTCGCCCATTCAGGGAGTACGCCACGCCCATTCAGCGTAAAGCGCATTTACCAGCCTAAAGCCATGTTGATATCTTCCCGAGACAGGCACAAGGCACGTTTTTTAGCGCCGTAGGCCCGTTTTAGCGCCGAAGGCCTGTGGGAGAATAGGGGCCTGTGAGTCAACTCAAACCCTGAGTGGGCATGGCTTCAAAGGTCTCCTCTGGGCTCCAGACCTATAGGCTATAAACTCCTTGTCCATGGATAACATTTTGACGTTTATTTATTTTATTTTATTAGTTTATTTGGCAGGGACATATACAAAAAAAACATTAAACACCATAGGGGAAGATATGCTTTGTAACAGATTTAGCCATAGGCTACTTCCCATCTGGAGCCCCTGTGCTGTTGCACCTTTTTTCTTTTGGAAAAGTAAATGCATGATAGCTGTGGGATATTCTGGTTGTTTTATATTAATTATTGTATTTACACAAAAAAGAAAAGCTCTGTCCAGTAACCTGGAACACTTATGTTATTTAGTGAGATACCTACCTCATGCAAATGATAAGAAATGTGACATGAATCTTAATTTTCTATTAAAGCAAAGTAAAAAATAATAATAATAACGGCAAAAAATAACCCGTCAATTATTGTTCTTAGAAAGAAAATCGGAATCGGCCAAAATCGGTATCGGCAAGTCAGACTATTCAAAAATCGGAAATCGGAATCGGCCAAGAAAATGGCAATCGGTGCATCTCTAGCTCCTACTGTACATTATATTACATTACATTACATTACGTCATTTGGCAGATGCTTTTATCCAAAGCGACTTACAATAACACATTTTTGTCAGCAATAGAGCAATCAACTATGCAACACAGTCTATGACAACTACAACTTCTGTAAGGAATAGTGGTACAAGTTTAGTTTAGGTTAGTTTAGATTTTAGGTTAGTTAGGGTAGGGTTTGTTTGTTTTTAGTTTTTTTTAGAGAGAAAGAAGTTAGTTCAAGAAGGGCCCAGATGGAGCCTGAAAAGGTGAGTCTTTAGTCTTTTCCAAAAGATCGGCAGTGATTCGGCCGTCGTGACCGAAGGTGGAAGCTCGTTCCACCATTGAGGTGCCAGGGACGAGAAGAGTCGGGAACGAGATGAGAGACTTTTGAGCCCCCGTAGCGGAGGAGGGGCGAGGCGTCCTGCGCTGGTGGAGGAGCGGATGGAACGGTAAGAGCTTTGGAGCCTGACCATAGATTGTAAGTACCGAGGGGCTGTCTGGTGTACTGCCCTGTAGGCCAGAACCAGTGTTTTGAATTTAATGCGTGCCGAGATGGGAAGCCAGTGAAGGTCCCGGAAGAGGGGAGTGACATGAGAGAATTTGGGTTGGTTGAATACCAGACGGGCTGCAGCGTTCTGGATGAGCTGAAGCGGACGGATGGCTGTAGCCGGTAGCCCAGCCAGAAGAACATTGCAGTAGTCCAGGTGAGAGATGACAAGTGCCTGGACCAGGTACGATTCTCTCCTGCTGGGTAAACTTTTAAGACTAATACATGCCTGTCTCTGTAGGGAAATATCTTCACAGAGTGAACCAGCTCATAACTTGTCATTGAAGAATCTGTGTGAGGCTTTCTTAGTGGAGAGATGAGAAAGCCAGCCTTCTGTGGACTTATATCTGCACTGCTCATACCTGAGGCCACCCAGTTCACAACCTTCAGTGACCTCATCACTGCTATCGCTCAATCGAGGAGTAACTAAAGGGCCATTTTCCTGGATACAGATTTCCTCCAGAAATCAGGGGGCGGCTGTAGAAAAGGCCCTCTCATACCAACTGATAAGACCATGATCTGATGTTATGGACTGGACCACCATCATCGGTGATGTCACTCAACTGTGATGTCACTGTGAGGTCATCAGTGATGTCATTTGTGCAAATGTGAGGTCATCAATGACATTATAAGTGATGTCATAGATGCATAGATGCTAGGACCAGATCGGCTGCCTTACATCAGCCGGATTGCCCCAATAAAAGCTTTAAGACATCTTTGTGGTTCTGATCGATCACCTGCAGTGGGTTCCAATTCAAATAATCCAGCACATAATAAGTGGAAGCTACAACTTCCTTACAAGCATCAATACAATATAATCAAAGCAAGTGATTAAGTTAACGAAAAATAATAGAAGTGCAATGATCATAGTGAATTTCATAGCTCTTCCTGTTATGTTACTGTATAGCACATCCTGTAGGTTCCCTAAACAGTCACCATTTGTTTGTACTGGAAAATAATTACCATTAAACTACCTTGAAAAATCACTGATGAGAGCAAACACAACACAGATGCCCCCCCCCCCCCCCCCCCAAATAAAGAAAAATAAAAATAAAAAATAAAGAAAAAGCTATAATGGTTGTTGATAAAGATGTTTCTGACTGAGTAATAGGCTAATAAATAAAAAGTAAAGAAGAACTAAAGACTAAAGTGTAATGGTGCACACGTGCACCTGTCCTGGTTACCATAGAAACAGACTACTGAGTGAGTCAACTGTGAGTGACTGGGTGACATTTGCTCTTCAGGTTGGCCGCTCCACAGGTCCAGCTATTGTAAATCAACGTGAGAGTACAGACCGTCAGCTATTGGGGTTGACTGTATATTTATGTTAAATAAAGAGAGAGAAAGGGTTTAGTGTTGTGTGCCGTCCCAACAATTTCAGCAGCGTATATCAGATACGTAAGTCATCTAAAACCCATTTTATATACAGCTGCGTGAAAGATTTATGATCCATCAGTACCACCAGATCCTTGATGTTTTCTTCCTCTGCCAAACCCAACTTCCAGATTATTGTACAAATTATGCTTATGAATTTCAACTGTAGGGTGTGCTCTAGCCGGCTCTGGTACGGATGATTTAATGGTTTTGTCTATTGATGTGATTTGATCTATTGGCTGACTCAGTGCCCAGGTAAAAACCATTGCCTTCCCACCACCATGATGGATGTTATGCAGTATCACTCCAGCTGTAGGTCTCCTTTGCTTCAACCTCCAATGGAGTTTATTGCCAAATGTTATTCTATAGGAGCCACACCTCTAGTGACTGTGTGTTACCTGATGGATGCTGAAAGGATGGCAGGCAGTGTTTTTAGGCCTGGTGGTTTTTAGGCCTGGGTATCTGAATGTGTCAAGGAGTCACCCATGTATTCCACACTAACAAATGATTAGGGAGGGTCCATCCTGCAACTGAAATCCTAGTGAATACATTTAGATTAGAGTGTGTAGGCCTTGACAGAGAATTTAAAGAGTGGTATCAAGAATCTGATGATGCTAATATGTGACATGTAGGCCTATTATACACGTATTCTTATTATGTATTATGTGTAAATGATCGGATCTCGAGTTTATAGTTGCAGGCATATTTCACCAATTTTGCGTTACTTTACAAAGGTTCTCTTTCTCAGGTTAAAAAAAGCTATTTGAGCAGTTAAGACAAATGCATAGACTATATCTTGTGGCGTTCCCATGTTTTGATGTTGAACAGTTAGCATCCCCACACTCCCCACAGCAGCTCCATTAGATGACACATCCTGTAACTAATATTCCTCATTAGCCCTTCAGTATCCAGAGTCAACAGAGGAAGTGTTTAAGGTGGATGCTGTCACTATCGTTCAATTACCTGTTATGAGGATAGAGTATCAAATGATCAAAAGTGGGGGGGGGGGGGGGGGGGGTGATAGCCAACAGTCTTGCTTTCACATCAGAAATGATCATTTCTTGAGCAGCAGACAGATAGAAAGACAGACAGATAAGACAGATTAAGATAGATAGATAGTAGATAGATGAAAAGGTGCTGAAAGGGTGGTCGGATGCAGCCTGCCATCCCTTCAGGACCTACACACTGCCAGGAAACAAAAGCGGGTCTCGGAAAATCATGGCCGACCCTTCCGACCCAGGTCATAAACTCGTTAAGGCCCTCCCCCGTGGCAGAAGACTGATGTCTGACAGTACCAGAACCTCTCCACACGGACAGTTTCTACCCAACTGCCATGCGCCTCTTCAACGAGACCCGAAAGCCCCCAAATCAGGACTTTATCGCCCCCTACCCCCTTCCCCAGCACAACCAGCTCACCAACAGGCTGAGGTCCTCCCCATGGACATTATCCGACGGACACTATCCTACCCCCAAACACACACACACACACACACACACACACACACACACACACACACACACACACACACACACACACACACACACACACTATATATCACTTTAAATGACTTTTTACTTTGCACTTTACAATTTGAGATTGTTTTTCTGTATTGCTCCATCTTCTACTATCGATGTGACCGCTGCACTGCATACTTGCACTAAGTCAAATTCCTCATTTTTTTTTGCGTAATCGAATTACTTACTGTGGCTATATTGAAGTGAATCTTGAAGAATAAATAAATAAATAGGCTATATATATATACACACACACACACACACATAGTCATTCATTTTACCACTGCCTTTAAGAATTATTGCCAACACTTTAAGTTTGGCCAAACTCCCATCACAAACAACTGCTGCAAAATGAGCTGATTTATGATCACATTTATTCGGTGTAGGTTCCTAGATAGTTTGTGAAGTGTAGCCTAAGATAGAACTGGGTTATAGGCACGTTTTGATCTGCTCAGCTTTGATGGCCTACGGGAGCTTAGACAGGCATCACATTATGTAAAATAGACTATTAAAATTTGCCTAGTGGTCGGTGGATTGGCGAGAAACAACACCCCAGACTCTCACTCGAGAGGAGAGATTACCCGTGTGGATGCGCTGATCAGGATTTTTCCAACAATTACCGTTTACGAATCTCTTAATGAGAAAACTGCTATAGACAGCATCACATTGTTTATTAATATAGTAGGCTATAGGATATTTGCTATCATAACCATTTGTGCGAAAATCGTTAGTTGAGTAGGCTAAATAGCTTTATACCAGTAAAGGGAAATAATGTTATGTTTATGGCTAGAAAGCAATGCAACAGAGTGATTGTGCAAAGGCTAATGCAAATGGCTCAAATTTTCTGCTTCACATAATCAGAAGGGAATAATGGAATGAAATTAGCCGAGCCAGTAAAGATCATCAGATTGAAACGCATGGACTCGTATCAATAGGTGAAGTAAAACATGCAGACTTAATATACCATTACTCACGGAGGCGAGACTTCAAGTCTACTCTGATGTGCTTTATTGCAAATTGTCGTCTTATCATTCCGCGCATTAGGCTATCTATCGTAAGCTACAAGAGGCTATAGCTCCCACAACCTGTAACACTCACAGGCTGCATTGTAGTGTAAAGTAGCTACACCACACACAAGTTGTTGTAGAAACCAGTCAATTTGGCCTATGTATGCTATGTCATTAGACTTATTAGGCCTATCGTTAGACTTAAGACATTCAAAAAGGTGTTCAAGAGTAGCCTAGCTGATCCACAGCACCACACACATCGTTAACAATCCAAGCACACATGCCTAACATTGACAAACCAAACCAACTTTTGGGGATATATGTTGTCATACCTGAGCAAGAGACTTCTCTAGGTGCGCTTGTCGCGTATTCCGCGTAATCCGTCCGTGAGATTTCCCCCGATCCCAGAGGCAGGTGTCTAACCCTCAAACCTCCGTCTCAGTGGCGATATCAAAATAACTTCAGCGGACACAAAATCCATTAAAACGATGTATAACTTCTCGCATCAAATTCGATGATCTCAGGTCCCAACGTCGTCCGGCAGCCATCTAATATAACATTTAAAAAATCAATTTCTATTCTGTCCATGGAAAAATTACAGTTATGAGCAGATTGTGCCAGATGCATGTATGATAGCGCTGGAAAATGACGCGTCTCCTTCCAAAGGGAAAGCCTACTGTATGCAATTTTCAAGCCTCAATAACTGATCCCTGCCAAGATTATGCTCGTTTGGCGCATCCCTTTGGTCCAAGTTTCTCCAGCGCTTCCTCTGATAAAATAAGTAAGGCGCGCACTATAAAATTACGCACTGACTACCCAAATGATAGCATTGTGAATGGAATTGTCTTCCCATAGAACGGAGTAGCCCGCGCCTCAACAAGAAGCCCATCTGAAGCATTTCCAGAGAGCAAGTGATGAGATATTGTGGGTAGGTTAGTCGCCCCCCTCCATCTCTCTCTCTCTCTCTCTCTCTCTACTCATCGGAGCGTGGGAGGAGGTGGGGCTCCCGTCCACCGCAGCGCACAGCAACTTCACACTCACATCACATTATGCCTGGGCTGCCCACCACCAGGACACTGTTTGATACCCATTCAGAAGATCTCATTAAACAAGGTTACCTAAAATAGATTGCAACAAGCATAATATGCAAGCACTATAGTCCTATGTATGCATTTGCTCTCTTTTCTTTATTTTATCGTTTTAAAATTAAATTAAATTGGTCATATTAACTTGTTTGTAGCCTACTGTAACAGGTCGCCTGCACTGATCATTTAATAGGCCTACTTGTTGATATGCATTCCGTGTAGCAAAGTGAGCCTAAAATGGAGCTGGGAGGAAGCATATGGGCGCTATTTATTCATTTGGCGCCACCCTCAGGCGATTATAGTAAGGGAGGGAATGTAGCCTATGGTAATTCAGTCCTCTATCAACTCGGTAAATTAGTGGATTGATTGTTCATGTTGTTTGATGTTGGAATAGTGCACATTATAAAACCGGTACCTTGCCAGTGAAGATAATGACAATCAATTCTATAGGAAAAAGACTGCAGTTTGTGCACCTTGCAATAGTTATCTCTGACATCATCTGTAACACTGCGGAAGGCAGTGTGATTAAAAAAACAATGCATTTGCTTGAGGCTATAAATCAGCATTGCTCAACGGGGAGAGGAATAATCCATCCCACGCCACAGTTGCTCTCTTCCTTCCCTCCAAAACTGATGCCAGTGATCATAACTGCTAAAGCATAAGCAATGGACCAGGAGCAATGAGTCAAACGTGGAGTTTTGCCACAAAGGAGA
Organism: Poromitra crassiceps; assembly: GCF_964638095.1. Classification (NCBI taxonomy): domain Eukaryota; kingdom Metazoa; phylum Chordata; class Actinopteri; order Beryciformes; family Melamphaidae; genus Poromitra; species Poromitra crassiceps. Next base: position 103,299,277 of record NC_139623.1, read on the forward strand.
GCCTTGAGCAATGTTCTCGGGAGAAAACATGATTTCCTATCTTCCCCAGCCATTCTGAAGCAAGAGTTTATCAGAGTGTTTCCACTGTGTGATCCTTTACTCCTCCTCCAGTCTCTCATTAGCTGCACACACACAGCTGTTGGGTTACCTCTCCAGGGCTCCCATTAAGGGCTGTCAGTCAAGCTTACTGTATGGTGTCCCCTCAGCCAGTCATATTAGAGCTCCCGCCCACACCGCCACCGAGATAAGATCCAGGTCTTCGCTCTCCACCAGTCAGAGGCTACTAATATGTGGAGCGTTTGCACAGGCAACCAAAGAGTTGTCCGTGTTGAGAACAGCTATAGGTGGACAGATGAGAAGAGGGTTAGAGCAGTGGCTCCCAAACTGGGCTATGTGTACCCATAGGGGTATGTGGAGGTACAGGGGGTACCTGAGAGAAATGGGAAAATGGAAACATTTAAGAATAATTGAAAATAAATGAAACGTTAAAATAAATCTGCTCAAGAGGCACCAATTGCAACTCTTTCCCTCAATTTGCTATTTTGTAATCATTGTTATATTATTCAAAAGGTGGGTTATCATTCATTCATTGCATCATATAGTTTTCCTCTTGCAGTTTTCTAAGCAAAATGTTGTAGTCGGGTAAAGGGGATACTTGGATTCAGAAATCAGGTAAAGGGGGTACTGAACCAAAAACAGTTTGAGAACCACACTGTTAGAGGAACAGTTAGCTACAAGTTAAATAAGAGACAAGATCCCACTAATAGTGTTCGAGCATGTGTACAAGTGAGCCAAAAGTCCTGAGGTAAAGATATAGTGTAGCATAGGGACAAACCAACAGAGTCAAATCCGTTTGACTTTTTTACGATTTATTTTTATTGTATGAAATTGTTTTTATGCTTTTTGTCAGTTGTGAGAAAATAAATGTAATCAATCATGTATGTTAAGTTTAATAGAAAGTGAATTTTCATATTCTTGTGTTCAACTTTAAGTTTTTGATCTGATCCATGTTCCTAAGCCGATTGTACTTACAGTAGCACGAATGCATGACATGACATGGATCCGCGTGCTTTTGCTCTTTGAACACATGTACAGTATGCTGAAATTCATAGGCTGATCAGCAGAGGGAAGTTGCTCTGTATGACAGGCTGAAATAGAGGCAAACTGACCGCCTACTTCCTGCTTCAGCACTGTACCAGAGATTTTCATCCGCCATTTATTTTCCCATACACAATTTTGTAAAATGCGTATAAAATAGTTTTACTGGTTCAAACCAAACGGTACAGATATATTTAGAAACAGGAGAGATCGCACAACATTTAACTCGGACCAAAACGTTAAAAAAATGCGGGTTTCAAGAAAATATTTTGGTCCAAGTGAAATGTTCTATGCAATATATGGTCTCTCCCGATTATAGCGTTAGCTGAACCGTCTGGTTTGACGAAGTAAAACTATTTTATAAGCATTTTACTAAATGTCTATGGGAAAATAAATGGCGGATGAAAATCTCTGGTACAGTGCTGAAGCAGGAAGTGACGTTCCACTTTGCCTCTCTATAGGCTACAGTCTGGTTTGATCTCTGTATAGTCAGCTGAAAGAGTACAGTTCTGTTTGATTCCCGCTCACATTGCCCTGACGGCCATATGTGAATATGAGAGGCAAAAGAGGAAGGACAATCAATGCATCAGAACAAAGAATGCTCTCAAGGTCTCCCAAATTCCCCCAAAAGAGTCTGCTCACCATATCTGGCCAGCATATCCTCCATAGCCAGCGCCCTGAGTATCATAGACTCATTTGAGTTTGAGGCTACAATGATAGTCAAGTTTTACAATGATAAGGAATACTGTATATTGCATTTACTAAATCCATACAAATAGCTTTTCTCAAATTATTTCTACATAAACAGTGAACATGTGATACATGTATTCTCATATCACATCACCACACCCCTGAACACACGCACACACGCACGCACTTCACAGGGGTGCATACAGAGGAAACAAACACGTGGACAGACAGACAGATAGACACAGACACACACACAGAAACAACAAGAAAACAATTCAACATAATTTATAAGCATACTACATTTGGAAAAGGTCTATTGATCAAAATATAGAAGCGGCTGCATATTTCATGTACCATGACTCGTCTTTTGTTCCCCTTATCCCATCCTTACTCTTCTCCTTTCCTAATCTTGGGCAACAGATTTGTTTTTCTTCTTTTGGCTTTTTCTCTCCAATTGTACTTGGCCAATTCCCCCTGCTGTCCCGGTCATTGCTCCACCCCCTCTGCTGATCTGGGGAGAGTTAGGAGATAGTCTGGCAAACAAGACTAGGGGAGAGTTATACACATGCTTCATCTGACACATGTGTAGTCACCAGCCATTTCTTTTCACCTGACAGTGAGGAGTTGCACCAGCAGGACATAGCACTTGGGAGGATCACGCTATTCCCACAGTTCTCCTCCCCCAAAATAGGCGCGCCGACTGCCCAGAGGTGGCACTAGTGCAGCGACCAGGACACATACTCTTAATCCAGCTTCCCACCCGCAGACACGGCCAATACCTGTATGGACGTCCAACCAAGCCGGAGGTAACACGGGGGGCTCGAACCTGTGACCCACGTGTTAGGCAGGGAATCTACAGCTGCACTACCTGGACGCACCTGGCAACAGATGAGTTGAAGAATAAGTTGCATTTATTTATGGAGCATCCACTTGTGGACCAGAAGCTGGAACAGACGGGTCAACGTAGGAAGAGGGTTAGATTGGAAACGTTCCAATTTGCCTGTCCAGCCCTGTGACAGAGCCAAGCCACACAAAGTCAGCTGGTTTAGGTTACCAAAGAAACATGAAGACACTGATGGAGTCTCATTTGCAAATTGTTTGCAGTGCTACTTAAAATAGGTTCCCAGTTAAATTGTTCCAGTCTGTTATCAGGTACATGTGATAGTCTTTCAAGTGAAAGGATATTTATAGGTTTCTGATATGAGAGAGATGTATCACAGGCACGGTGCCAGGATTTTCTTCTCTCCCGGTGGTAAGGGGGGCTTAACCAATATGTGGGGGTGTTAAGAACATAGGCACTTTTCATGACTTCAGAGTTACTTTATAATGAAGTCCCCCCCCCTCCAATAAAAGCAGATATGGGGGGAAAGCACATTCAATAGAAAGTCATTTTTAATTGAATTTGGCCACAAAATATTCAACAAAATAGCTATACAAGTGACCACAAGGCAATGGCAAAAACGTTATTCACGTGCACGACTTCAGCACCGGGGTGCCGTCTGGTGCTGAAGTCTTTAGTAATGATAACAGAATACTTCCAAAATGAGACAGCATGATGTGCATTTATTCCATTATGCATAATCATACAACTGTGCATAGTTTAATAATGTTACTGATGAAATGGCTATCACAACGTCAGAAATGAAATCAATAATATCCAAAGTGCAGACACAACGAGAAGTGCAATGTATTTAACCTATGCCTGTTAAGTGTGCATACACTTGGCTATCATCAACGCCAGTTCTTAGTGATTATATTTCTATTGCAAACAAAAATAACTTATAATGTTATGGATTAAATGTTTATCACATCAGAAATTAAATGAATAATATCCACAGTGCAGCCAGGAGACATGCATTTACCCTATGCCTGTCAATTGTGCACACATGGTGTAAAACAAGCTGGCTATCATTACAATCTTAGCGATTATATTTCTATTGCAAAAATACTTGTAGGCCGACAATAGGCATGCTCTTCTTGTTCCATCCAGATCCAGATCAGTGCGAGTTAATCATATTCCCACCAGCAGACAGGCGTGCTCTGTCAATAAATAAAAGGCCTTTCAGTTGCAAATTCATGATAATAGATGAGGCTACGATAGGCGCACAATATACAAAATAACCCAACTTAATACCACATAATAATATCCTATGTCATATTTATAATAAATTAAGCAGTTACTCACCAAATGTTTTATACTGTAGAAGGACGGTGCATTCGGCTATTGTGGTTCAGTGCAAATGAGTCTATAATCTTCTGGACAATGGACATCCAGGGCCTTGGTTCTTTTTGCGAGTATGGACAGGCAGGTGTAACCGAATGAATGTGAGTCCTCGTGAGTCCAGAGTGGTAGCGAGTAGGTTGGTTAAACTCACTCCCCCAGTATAAAGGCACATTAATCAGCTCCGCCACGGGGAGCTAGCTCTCTTGGTGCAGTGGTTAGCGTGTCCGTCCCGCAAGCCGAAGGTCGGCAGTTCGAACCCCCCCGGGGCAAGCCCTTAACATGGGTTGCTGCAATTACCATCAAACACAACGCCGTTGCGGAGTCAATTGTTTGGTTTGCCATTCTGCTTCTCAGATACATAGGTTTTTAATCTGCACTCACATGACACGGACAGATGACAGACATGCACACACGCAAGCATGCGCGCGCACGCACACACACGCACACGCACACACACACTCAGTGCCTGATGAGTCAGGAGGTTATCATAATCCAAACTTGATTAATGCACAATCTTGCAGCATGCTACTACAACTGTATAAAGTAAGTAGAGATGAAATGGTATAAAGACTTCATATCACGATTATAGTGAGCAAAATGATCACAGTTATCAGTCATATTCTCAGGGTGTTGTTACCATGTACTGGAAATGTTCAAAAAGTACTGATACACTCACTGAAATCATTTCACCAAGGATGCACATCTGCGTCTGGGAGACTGTTGCTAACTTTGGTTGATGATGGACAATATTTACTGTTTTTCAATCACGGAAATGTCACAGGGCAGAAATGTGATGTTTTTCATTAGATGTGTGTTACGTTGCATGCATATTTATCATTAGTTGTGTTTTAATTATTTGACATTGTTTTCAATTAGTCTCTTCCACTGTCTTTTAGATTTGTGTAGTTGTGTGTTTTTAATTTCTGCCTAGTGTACAGCCTGCGGGCAAGATACCCTTTTCATGGGGGCCATTTTGTGGCGAAAAGGCAGGGCAAACACAGGTGCAAGCAGAACACTAATGAGGGTTTCCAACTTCCATAACCTGACTGGGAGCAACTGGCCTGTAAGATGAACAGCCAATCTGGAACTGGGGGCAGGGTGATGGGAGCCAATTGTAAAAATCGCTACAGGTGAAAGCCAAGGGCCATGTAAGCTGTTTTGACTGCTTGCAGCCTTTTTTCACAGATGCCCTGCTGATGCAGGCAGGTGAAGGACCACGCTGCCAATGGTAGGCTGCTGCTACACCTCCACACAAATTGACACTGGTCAAGGAGGGGCCGGACCAATTTGCAAGTACGGTAGTGAGTGCAGCTGCCGGGTGGAGGCTAATACCGCATTCAACTCGGACCACCGTAAGTTTCAACAGGGAACCTCCGCCCTGACATTATTTGCGTTCATGCTGCACTTCCCGCTTGGGGGGAAAGCCAAACACAGGCTATAGCAACCCGTGTTCAGTTAGCATTGTAGCTACCTACTCGCTAACAATGCTAACCGAACATGCTGAATGCTGAATTTCACATATTGCTCTAATCAGAGCGAAACATAGTTGACAGAACCACATATTAATGTTAACATTACATAATTAAGCCAATTTTGTGTTAAAACATTAACAAATAAACAAAAAAATGGGGGGGGGGGGGGGACATTAACAAACGTCTTTATAATAATTCTGTGATTACCATTAACGATACAAGTCACGCATGGCGGTGTGGGACTTCCTGGGCATGGGACTTCATGAACTCTGCTCACCCTAACATGACTTGTGGGGTATCTGGGCTGATCTCCTTTTAAATCATTTTAACCTTTAAATTTACTTTGACTGTTTTTACTGATTTTATCATGTAAAATAAATACAATGTTTTAACTTTGCCTCAGTCTGTCCTTATGGGTTACTGAACAACACTGCTCCGCCTTGTAGAAAGAACCTAGTGGAAACCTAGAACTGTACTGTAATTTGAAACCGTACAGTTATGCTTTTGTCAGGAATTTGATCACGGTTTATCATTAAACAGGTTATTGTTTCATCCGTAAAAGTAAGTCAAATTGTGTTTGTATAGCACATTTCCTACACAGGGAAGCTCAACATGCTTCATAGAAAAGCAACAGTTAAAACAAGGAAAACTGCACAAATTGTGCAAATAAATATTCATTCACACGTTGGAAGAAGGGGGGAGAGAACCTGTACAACATTTCTAAACTTAGATACTGATTCAGAATTATTGACCCAGAATACAAACCAGGGAGTTGAAGTGCATCCTAAAATGCCTTTGGTTACATCCTTGATATCATGCTGCCATCTTTGAACAAGTCAAGAATAGAAAATAAATACATATTACATCTCCATACTACACCTGGAGCACTAGTAATTACAAACAATGAAATAATTTAGATCTTTTATTGGTTACATTAGTTTATATGATTTTAAATTGTGTTTTATGGAACAATTCATCTGTTTTGCATTCAGAGGAATCTTCTTCTATTCATCATCCTCAATCTAATTGCCAGGAGTGTCTACTAGCACTTACTTACTTAGATTTCTACAATACTAATTTCTACTTTAGTTCTATATTCTGGTACAGAGTTTATGTAACAATGAAAGAATTGAGCATATAATCCAAATCATGTTTCATGAAATCACAATGAAACATATTTCATTGTCTATCTCAAATTCATTCAACAACTTAAAACTCGGGCCTGTGCAGGAGTTGTACCTGAGGATTATTTACAATAGGTGCAGGGCAGGTTTGTATTTGTATACCACTCAAATAACCATAGTGGTGTATGAAGTCCTCATGCCACAGGAAAGGGACATTGCAAATTACATTCCATCTTAAATGGATGCCAGTCTCAAATACTTGTCAAATATACACATCAAAGATCTCTTCCAATCCACTTCCATTCTGTTTGTATAATGTGTAATGTTTCAGTTGCCTTTAAAGTTTTGCACATTTCTATTCTAAATTGCAGATTCTACTTTGAAATTCGATCTGCTAAATCAGATTTCATGTCAATAATAAAAATTATAGCTCTGGAACTAAATAAATAAATTGTCATAGTAATCATTTTCTCCATGTTGCCATGATCCAACAAATGCAGTCAGTGTACAATTTATTTCCAAATGACACATTAACATCTAGCGATTTAAAAGTGCCGTGGTTATGCCATCAAACAGCACCACAGAAAATGAACTGCCCAGGATCCTTTCTCAGTCTGCTCCGTGTGTGTGTGTGTGTGTGTGTGTGTGTGTGTGTGTGTGTGTGTGTGTGTGTGTGTGTGTGTGTGTGTGTGTGTGTGTGTGTGTGTGTGTGTGTGTGTGTGTGTTTCTGATTGACAGCTACAAAGGTTGAACAATTTACCCGGTAATATTTTCAAGATGCAGCTGTCAATTCGGTTATCAGCTCACCTCATGCACTCTTGTTTATCCCTTTTCCAAACATCATACAAGAGACAGGTGAGAAGCTTAGGAGTGAGATGGGCACTGATGTAAACAAAAAAAGCAGAAGAGACAAAAGTAAGAAGATGATTTGAAAAGGTTCCCACAAAGCCAGTGAGTAAGCACTGAATAGGAAGACACATCATCACAAGGCTTTTTGGTTCTAACAATGAAACAGATTTTGATTATATTTATACTAGCACTTTGACTATTTTTTTTTTTAGAAACAATCTAAGATGAGGTATGAACTTGGTGTCCGGGTAGTGCCGCAGTAGATTCCCTGCCTACCAACATGAGGGTCACAGGTTCGAGCCCCTGTGTTACCTCTGGCTTGGTCGGGCGTCCATACAGGCACAATTGGCCGTGTGGTATACTGTACGGGTGGTAAACTGGATTACGGGTATGTGTCCTGGTCGCTGCACTAGTGCCTCCTCTGGTCAGTTGGGATGCCTATTCGGGGGGGGGGGGGGGGGGGGGGTTACTGGGGGGAATAGCGTGACCCTCCCACGTGCTACGTCCTGGCGGTGAAACTCCTTGCTGTCAGGTGGACACACGCACACGCACACACACATGCATACATACATACATACATACTGTACATACAGTACATACATACACATATGTTATGTATAGTCTCTTGCACTTATTTATGGGGAGAGATTAAACTGTGAATTTAAAATCAAAACAAGAGGGAGCATTTGGACTTATGGTTGGCCCCATGTGGTTTGGTTAATTAACAGAATGGCACTCTAATAAGCAGAGACAGAACCTCTATGCTTGTAAAAAAAAAAATACAATACCTTGATTTGAAAAACAAGGTGCTTAATTCTCACAAAAGTGGGTCTCAAACATGTAATTGAAATGTTCCCATTTCAAGCCATTTATGTAGATTTGTGGGGGTGATGAGTATGCTTCAGTCCAGGTGTAAATGATCCCATTAGCGTCAACATCATATAAACATGCAGCTTGACATGTTTTACAATACTCAAGCCTCCCCAAACATCCAATGCATTTATTCAGGTCCCTATACACATTACTGATTTATGTGTCACTCTTCTTGTTATAGGGTTTCTTAGAGTTGCAGTGTTTAACATGCCTTCTTGTTATGGGGTTTATTAGTGTTGCAGTGTTTCACATGCCTTGCTTAGTGTTGCAGTGTTGAAAACATGCCTTGCTTAGTGTTGCAGTGTTGAAAACATGCCTTGCTTAGTGTTGCAGTGTTGAAAACATGCCTTGCTTAGTGTTGCAGTGTTGAAAACATGCCTTGCTTAGTGTTGCAGTGTTGGAAACATGCCTTGCTTAGTGTTGCAGTGTTGAACATGCCTTGCTTAGTGTTGCAGTGTTGAAAACATGCCTTTCTTAGTGTTGCAGTGTTGAAAACATGCCTTGCTTAGTGTTGCAGTGTTGAAAACATGCCTTGCTTAGTGTTGCAGTGTTGAACATGCCTTGCTTAGTGTTGCAGTGTTGAACATGCCTTGCTTAGTGTTGCAGTGTTGAAAACATGCCTTGCTTAGTGTTGCAGTGTTGAACATGCCTTGCTTAGTGTTGCAGTGTTGAACATGCCTTGCTTAGTGTGCAGTGTTGAACATGCCTTGCTTAGTGTGCAGTGTTGAACATGCCTTGCTTGTGCAGTGTTGAAAACATGCCTTGCTTAGTGTTGCAGTGTTGAAAACATGCCTTGCTTAGTGTTGCAGTGTTGAAAACATGCCTTGCTTAGTGTTGCAGTGTTGAAAACATGCCTTGCTTAGTGTTGCAGTGTTGAAAACATGCCTTGCTTAGTGTTGCAGTGTTGAAAACATGCCTTGCTTAGTGTTGCAGTGTTGAAAACATGCCTTGCTTAGTGTTGCAGTGTTGAAAACATGCCTTGCTTAGTGTTGCAGTGTTGAACACATGCCTTGCTTAATGTTGCAGTGTTGAACATGCCTTGCTTAGTGTTGCAGTGTTGAAAACATGCCTTGCTTAGTGTTGCAGTGTTGAACATGCCTTGCTTAGTGTGGCAGTGTTGAAAACATGCCTTGCTTAGTGTTGCAGTGTTGAACACATGCCTTGCTTAGTGTTGCAGTGTTGAAAACATGCCTTGCTTAGTGTTGCAGTGTTGAAAACATGCCTTGCTTAGTGTTGCAGTGTTGAACATGCCTTGCTTAGTGTTGCAGTGTTGAAAACATGCCTTGCTTAGTGTTGCAGTGTTGAACATGCCTTGCTTAGTGTTGCAGTGTTGAAAACATGCCTTTCTTAGTGTTGCAGTGTTGAAAACATGCCTTGCTTAGTGTTGCAGTGTTGAAAACATGCCTTGCTTAGTGTTGCAGTGTTGAACATGCCTTGCTTAGTGTTGCAGTGTTGAACATGCCTTGCTTAGTGTTGCAGTGTTGAAAACATGCCTTGCTTAGTGTTGCAGTGTTGAACATGCCTTGCTTAGTGTGCAGTGTTGAACATGCCTTGCTTGTGCAGTGTTGAAAACATGCCTTGCTTAGTGTTGCAGTGTTGAAAACATGCCTTGCTTAGTGTTGCAGTGTTGAAAACATGCCTTGCTTAGTGTTGCAGTGTTGAAAACATGCCTTGCTTAGTGTTGCAGTGTTGAACATGCCTTGCTTAGTGTTGCAGTGTTGAAAACATGCCTTGCTTAGTGTTGCAGTGTTGAAAACATGCCTTGCTTAGTGTTGCAGTGTTGAAAACATGCCTTGCTTAGTGTTGCAGTGTTGAACATGCCTTGCTTAGTGTTGCAGTGTTGAACATGCCTTGGTTAGTGTTGCAGTGTTGAAAACATGCCTTGCTTAATGTTGCAGTGTTGAACATGCCTTGCTTAGTGTTGCAGTGTTGAACACATGCCTTGCTTAGTGTTGCAGTGTTGAACATGCCTTGCTTAGTGTGCAGTGTTGAACATGCCTTGCTTAGTGTGCAGTGTTGAACATGCCTTGCTTAGTGTGCAGTGTTGAACATGCCTTGCTTAGTGTTGCAGTGTTGAAAACATGCCTTGCTTAGTGTTGCAGTGTTGAACATGCCTTGCTTAGTGTTGCAGTGTTGAAAACATGCCTTGCTTAGTGTTGCAGTGTTGAAAACATGCCTTGCTTAGTGTTGCAGTGTTGAAAACATGCCTTGCTTAGTGTTGCAGTGTTGAACATGCCTTGCTTAGTGTGCAGTGTTGAACATGCCTTGCTTAGTGTTGCAGTGTTGAACATGCCTTGCTTAGTGTTGCAGTGTTGAAAACATGCCTTGCTTAGTGTTGCAATGTTGAACATGCCTTGCTTAGTGTTGCAGTGTTGAACACATGCCTTGCTTAGTGTTGAACATGCCTTGCTTAGTGTGCAGTGTTGAACATGCCTTGCTTAGTGTGCAGTGTTGAACATGCCTTGCTTAGTGTGCAGTGTTGAACATGCCTTGCTTAGTGTGCAGTGTTGAACATGCCTTGCTTAGTGTGCAGTGTTGAACATGCCTTGCTTAGTGTGCAGTGTTGAACATGCCTTGCTTAGTGTGCAGTGTTGAACATGCCTTGCTTAGTGTGCAGTGTTGAACATGCCTTGCTTAGTGTGCAGTGTTGAACATGCCTTGCATTTCCTGTCTTTGCTCATTGTTTATTTTTGCCACTGGGTTAGGATTATATCCCCATGATCCCAACAGCTAGGGATGTGTAGCATAAATAATAACATGACAGTGATAGTGAAACAGTGGGGCTTTAAAATCTCCTGCAGTCATTTGCTCTCTTACCAAAATGCTGCACAGCTCAGTGCTGCTAACCCCTGGAGAGAGAGAGGGGGGAGAGTGTGTGTGTGTGTGTGAGAGAGAGAGAGAGAGAGAGAGAGAGAGAGAGAGAAGAATTATGTTGCAGAGAGAAACACCAAATTAAGCTGTTTAGCATTTTGGTCTTGCTTTTTAAAATGATGAAATTGTGTACAAGGTAGTAAATAAATTCTATAGCTCTGGGTGGATTAGCGAATGCCTTTCACACATTTGGTTAGTTTTGCAGTTTGAATTAGGGACTCAAGTAACTGCATTATGCATCCAAAATCTGTTGTCTTGTTTTCTGAACTTTTTTTTTTTGGGCTTATGCATACTGCAAACCATTCGGTTAACTACAGACTCATCCTAATAGTAGTTGAGATCTTCCACTAGATTTTTGCATAATCTTGGATGTGAACTAAGCAAAATAATACGTTAATAATGAGTTTCCAGGGGGTGAATGACAGTGTACAGTCACCCCCACCCTCACCGCCCTATGCACTTAGGCTTGTGCATGTCAGGAGAGGGTGAGCCTTTGGAGTTAAGGATGCTAACTTGATGATGGATGAATGTGATGAATACCCACTAACATGTCATCCCTTGGAGAAGACTAGCATGCCTCTAATCTTACTATAATTGGAGAGCTGTCTGTCTGTCTGTCTGTCTGTCTGTTTGGAGTTGCCAAAACACTTTTCAGGGGTCTGGAATGAATCTAGTGCAAAAAACTGTAGTGTGCCTACATTATGTTTTTAGGCCTTCACACTCACAGAGCCAGGGCGCTATTTTCCCACAGGCCTTAGGCGCAGAAACTGGCGTTAAACGCAAAAAAACGCGCCTTGCGCCTGCCTCGGGAAGATAGCAACATGGTTTTAGGCCACGAAATGCGCTTTACGCCAAACAGGCATGGCGCAGTGCCAGAATAGGCCAGAATGGGCGTTTCGGCCTTAAATACTGGCCTAACGATATCTTCCCCCCTGGCGTTAATTTAGCGCTTTGCGCTTTTGAAAACCAGGCCTTATTCAGTGCGCCGCGGATATTCCACGCACAGCTTCTCCTCTGCTGATCTCACAGTTTGTCCCCCTCTCTCTCTCTCTCTCACTCCCTCTCTCGTGCGCTCAGACAGGCACAAAGTCTGATGAAAAAAAAGTTGTTATACCGTACGTAGTATAACATGACAGTTTTTTATAACATGACAGTTTTGAGCCCGTGGCATTCAGAGGCTGTTGCATCATCCTACCTGTGCAGTGGAGAAGAAAAGGCGAGAGAAAACGAGATCATTCTGCCCAAACAAATGTTCACTGCCTGGCTTCCCTACCAAAGCCACAAATGTGAAATCTCCCAGCATGCATTGGGCTAATACATTTCGATAATAAATAGCAACCAAATGAGCCGAAATATATAGAAAGGTAGATAGAAATAATGTGTAATGTTAACACAACATGCAATTGTAGAACATTTCAATATTGGACCAAATAAAACATCGAAATCAAAACACAACCCTATGTGAAACATATATGTCATCCTGGGGCTATATCCCTCGCAGATTTAACGTGATTTAGATGAGTGACAGCGTAACGCGTTCTACTGTCATGTCCTACTGACTGTGATGTCCGCTCCAATAAATTGGCCCTACTTCACATTTAGTTTTACAATAAAAACACATTTATGCAATGACTTTACATAATGTAGGCTATATTTATGTGCATCATCCTACCTGTGCAGCAGGGAAGAAGAAAAGGTAGCAAAACGATATCATTCTGGACAAACTTTCACCAATCTAATCTCATCATGACATAGGGATAGGCTATATTTTTCTAGCTGATGCGTTTAGAACATTCTTTTCACTTTTATCTTGCTATAGTGTAGCGTATATGCTTGCAGTATTTAAACTGCAGTTAGATTGGTTTGAGAAGCATAATGATCTGGAATAATAGCCTACATATGGAGATAGACAGACGGGGATGAAAGGGAGGGGGAGATCAGAGCCCTCTGCTTTTCTGAAGCCGGACTGGATCGCTCCGTGGAATTGGAGCTTAACACATTGAATGCCAGCCATGTTTTCATTCCTGTAGGTAAGTTGTGCCAGGGGTGTTTTTGACGATTCTGGCTCATTTTAGAAACAGCCGAGGATTTTTTTCTGTTAAGAATTCATGAACACCAATCATCTAAAAATAACTAATAGAATGTGTGCTTTCTCTGTCTAAAAGAGTTAGTTTGCAGAGTTAGTAGTTATGTAGATATTAGCCGTTGAGTACAGCATGGTTTCAGCGTCTGGAAATTTATTCAGAGATAAATGGCTTTTTGTGAAACAGTCACTTTAACCATTCATTTTTGGCATCAGTAAGACCGTCAGACATTCTAAACAATAGTTTTGAACAGTAATTTCCTCCATAACAACAGGAAACACCCCTCTCATTCAAACTCCTCCCTCCGTGTGTCTTCTCCTCCTGGCTGTACAGCGGGCGTGTCAGAAGCGCTTTTGCTGCTGCCTGCCTGTGTGCCTGCCTGCCTGCTTGCCTGCGTGCAGACGCTCCTTGTGCGAGTCAAGATGGGCCGGGGAATGCGTGGGCGATGGGCAGATGTTGATTCTGGCCTTTCTGAGGTGTTTCAAAGTGTGTTTCACCTATGATCTATTTTGCAAATCGCTCTCCGCTCTCTGTGTGCTGCTGCCGGTGCGCGGCCGCTCTCAGGCAAGACAAGTCTTGAACGGATTACTGTAAAATCGCCACGGCATTTCCTTGAACGGCTTGGTCCCGCGGCAGTTTTTTCTTTGATTTCGGTCGTCTGGGGGAGCACTGTCAACACTTAGTGGGTCGGTAAAATAGATTATACACATTATCTTGCTCCAATAGTGATCTCGAAGATGTAAAAGTTGTTGATTGATGTACCACCGTCAAAAAAAAAAAAATGTTTATGTAAGACGAGTAAACTCGGCTCTGGCACTTAAGCGTTGGATTATGTAAGACGAATTATTTCGGCTATGGCACTTAAGGTGTTAAAAGGCAAGCTTGTGACTCTTTTACTGCACTTCTCCAATGAGCAGACTGTGCATAATTTTACGCTTAAAAGGCGTGGTTGTAATGCTTAAGGCTGCATGTAGCGCCGATACCAAAATATGGAGTGGGCTGGTCCACGCCCACTAATCTGCGCTGCGCTGGGCGCTGTGCCATTGTGACATCATCAGCACTTCAGCAATCGATGATGATGTCATCAGTGATCTTCTTCTTCTAATGGCTTTCCGGCAGACGATGCCTTGCGGCACATTGCTGCCTCTCACAGAATATTACACAAATTCCAGACTCCGGGGTCCTCCCCCTCCTCGCTCTCCTATTCGACCTTCGTGTTCCCGGACCTCCTTTCTCTAAGTTCCCCTCCAAACCAATGTCCATGTCATCAGTGATGTCACTTGAGCAACTGTGATGTCATCAGTGATGTCACTCAAGCAATTGTGATGGCACTAACGGTGATATTATATATTTTTAAGCCTTCACATTCACAGAGCCATTGTGACATCATCAGCAATTATAGCAAAATAGGGCGGACTCCGAGGTGCGGTCCAACACAAACACTATTATCTTACATATAGGCGGATAGTTATTTTTCCTATTTCTTTATCTCTGAATATTGACATGCCCGCTACGCTGCATACTGACACAAAGACAAATTCCTCGTATGTAATCTTGCATATTGTGGCAATAAAAGTGCTTCTGATTCTGATTCCGACACACACGAAGACAATCAACATACACAATCCTGTGACATCGTCAGTGATGTCATAGACATTGTGACATCATCACTGATGTCATAGACAGTGTCGTGTCATCAGTAATTGAACACAATCAACATCCGTGATCAAGCGTTGTCCTTGGGTGAAGAAGCATTTGTCAGATCAGTGGATTTAAATGGAAACATTATTGACAGAGGATCTGGCAGAGATCAGACAGACATGCCATCGCTTCTGTTTTGTGGGCCGAAGATGGCGGCATGCAGGATAGGGATTAGCATCTGGGGCGTCATCATGCTGGTCATGCTGGGAATCTTCTTCAGCGCCAAGTCGGCTGTGCTGATCGAGGACGTCCCGTTCACCGAGGAGGACATCCGCAATGATAAGAATCCTCCTGGGAACATCTACAGTTGGTATAACCAGTTGGGCATCAACTGCTTCATCGCGGCAGCAGTCTTATGTGGCGGTGGGCGCTGTGTCGCTCTGCCAGGTCTGCCTCAACAAGCGCCAGGAGTACCTGGTCACATAGATCCTGGAGGAACGCCCCAACCACACCCCAGACAACAACCTGACCCAAACCTAACCCTTGTCACGAACCCCACCCCGACCCCAGCATAACCCCTGAAGCCAGGACCCCAGCCCGACCCCCCAAACTAACTTCACCCTGCACCCTAACCCGTCCCAGAAGACCTGGACGTCAGAGTCTGGAGGAGACGTTACGTAATTTTCTGTCAGTAGACATTCTGTTCTGATGACACACAACTTCCTTTATAACTGACCAATCAGCAGCCAAGGTCGATATTCAGTCAGCAGCTGCCCCAGTCTGGGCTGAAGATAAATCATTATCATTATTAGTGGCCGGGGCAGCGAAGCGGCAGGGCCACTTATTGTATTTGCCTGTATTATTCTTCTTCTGGACTTATTCTGGACTTCCCATGCATGAAAACTAACCAAACTTTGCACAAAGGTCCAGTCCCATGCCAAACGTCTTTGACTTTGAATTTGGGGCCAATAGTCCTAATGGTGGCACTACAGCGATCGTCTAAAGTTTCAAACTTTGAAAATTCATAAAAAATCAGGCATACGTGCTACGGCTTTGCAACTTTCACCGAAATGTGCGCCCAAATGAGGAGAAACTTTTGTACAATGCAACCTATGGCCAATTATGAAGTCTAAAGACCGCAAAACTGCAAAAACTGTAAAATGAATTAAACCCTACTCCTCCCACATTTCTTCTTCAAATGACACCAAACTTCAGCATCTGCATCGCTAGACTGTCCTACACAAAAGTATCAAACAGATCTTCGATTGGTCAAACATTTAGCCCACAGTGCATCAAAACGTTGAATTCTGCCCCCGTGTATAGCCTAATTACCTCAATTACCTAGGGCAATTAGGTTGTATTTGTGATGTCATCCGTCACTCAAGCAATTGTGATGCCATCACTGATGTCACTCGAGCAATTGTGATGTCATAATAGCTCAAAGCCTTGAGACTTGCCCGGCCACGACCCATTGCTGCGCAGCAGCTATAATAATTATTATTATTTCGAGTGTCTGTAGCAAGTGTCTTGTTTGTTGTTATTGTTGTATGAACGCCATCCTTCCTCTGAGCGGCTTCTAATGAGACTCCTGCATGTTTTTTCTTCAGTCAAACGTATTTAATCATATACAGCTCTGGAAAAAGAATTAAGCGGAACACTGGAAAATTATCGGTGTTTGAGTCAATTTTCAGGGATGCAAACTAGTCACTTGTTTTGATCCCTTGAGTGAATGATTTCTCTGTGTTCTCAGCTAAATACTTTTTGAGGGTATGTTATTTGGTCATTGTCTCCCAAATTGTTGGGTAAATAAAATAATTAAATAAAATTAAATAAAACAAAACACATTTTGATTGTAGGCCTAATGTTTCTGGTGATTTCTTTTCTTTTTTTCTGAGCAAATGCAATCGCAGGGAGGAGAGGCACAACTAGTATGCCTAACCAATACTTAATGTTTTCTTTTTTCTGAGATATTATTTTTTAGTTGACAATAATGTAATTAACTAATGGTAAATTATGATAAATTCACAATTTACTAAGGATGATTATTACAAGGTGTAAGCAAATCTTTGAGACTGCTTCTCTGCCAAACAGTTGAATAAGACCACCTGTTCACACTTCCCAAAATCCTTCACCTCAAAAATGAAATCGTTGGTCGTGTGCCATCATGGGTAACAATAACAGTGCGTTGCTGAAAATAATCCCCATAAGACATGCTAAAATTTGCATTAAAGTTTTTGCATCTCCACCTCGTTTTATTTTCTTCTTTGCAAAGATTGGTTACATTTAAAGAAGGCAATGTTTTTTCTGCACAAAATAAGGATTGGAATGGGAGCGAATATGGAACATATTCAACATAAGAGAGTGTTTATGTGAAAACCCTTTTTTTTTCTACTAGTGTTCTACTAGTGTTGGTAATGACAGTGTATGTCCTCATGGTATTATAAGGCATTTTGGCTTAAAAAACAAACAAACAACAAATGACATCTATATCAGAATATCCACTGGCTAAAAATGAAAGAAAATGTTGTTGCTTTATTGTGCATCCAAATAGCATCTTGAAGAAAAAAAAACAGAGGCTGGAGGCTGCCAATGGAATACTTTGGGGAAAAGATAGAGAAGGCAAAACATCTGGCCTCCAAATTTTAATTAGCCTTACCGATGGGATTTCTTTCATTTTGGGTACTGGGATATGTCTTATCCTTGAGGACCACCTGACAATATTATGTTAAAATAGCTCGTTCTTGCTTGAAGGGGATATACCACTCAATTTAAGAATTAATTTTCATGTAACTCCTACTGCACTCTCTAGAACAGTCTAAATCTCCAGATACTATAATACATGATGATGTTATCAGTATTTTAACTCAAAGCCATAAACTGTCATAATGATATAAAGTCTGTAGTTAATCTGTAAACAAGGAATTCTATTTTGTGAATCAACAGGTTGTTTGTTTTTAGTTTTCATACACCCCGATTAGATTAGTTCATAATCAATTCTGAAGCAGAAACTGCATCCTTGTCCCCAGATAAAAAACCCAAGTAAACTTACAGTAACTCCCCCCCCCCCCAATCCACTCTTTATGTCTGTGTTTTTCAAACCTGATCCTAAGGACTAGGGGTGTCACGATACACTCAGTTCACGATACGATACGTATCACGATACTGGGTTCACGATAACGATACGATACGATACGATTTTAACAATATTTTTTTAAACTTGAATAATGACAATATATGACTGGAAAAGTAGTATTTTATTTGAAATGCACAAATACAAAACATGCTGTTGTGGGAAATTGTTATTACAATAACAACTAGAAAAAACATGAGATTGGAGATAAGGCTTATCTTGAAATAGAATGAGTTACACCGTCACTTAGATTTACTTTGAACTAAAAGGTTTCTCAGCAGTATAAATTCTCATTATGCATCTTCAGTTTTTCTTCAAACTCAAACAACAAGACTTTTCTTAGTCTATTTTTTATGCATCTTCAGTTTTTCCTGTCAAGTAAACAGTTTTGCCAGAAACTCAATTGAATGGTTTCTCTCCTGTATAACTTCTCATGTGTCTCTTCAGAGACTTGTTCAACTGAACTACTTTCCACACATTGAACTTCAACAAACAAAGACGTTTCTTTGTCTACTTTTGAAAAAAAAAAAAAAAAAAAAAAAAAAAAAAAAAAAAAAAAAATCACGATATGAGATTTCATCTCAACGATACATATCGTGACGTTTTACTATCGCGAAATTTCGTGGGACGATATATTGTGACACCCCTACTAAGGACCCAAAGCACTGCTTGTTTTCACTCTAGATACAAAATCAGGGAATATAATCAAGGACAGCTGCATAAAGCATGAGACCAGTGTGCAGGTGCAAGTATTACATCTTGGAGAAGAGTACTGGATTTATTGTTTTGTGTAGAGATATTTTCACAAACTACTAGTCCCCTAGACAGCATTGCATTGCACATTGTATTCCAAGCTTGGAGAGAGAGATGGGTAACAAATCTTGAACAATCTCTGCCCCCTCTGCCTCTCAGAAAGACTTGAAAATGATAAGTAATTGGTTAGCTCATAGTCATTTTAAATCAGTTATTAGGACTGTCAAAATAATCTATTTGAGATTTCTGATACTTTAATTAAATTGACCTTTTCTTTGTGCTATTTTTCCCCCAGCTCTCTGTTTCGGTCTCATTCTTCTCTCTGTATATCTTTTCCTAGATTATGTGTTAGTTAGTGTGTGTGTGTGTGTGTGTCTGTGTGTGAGTGTGAGTGTGAGTGTGTGTGTGAGTGTGTGTGTGAGTGTGAGTGTGTGTGTGTGTGTGTGTGTGTGTGTGTGTGAGTGTGTGTGTGAGTGTGTGTGTGAGTGTGTGTGCACGCGCGTGTGCGTGCGTTCTGTGTTGTTCTGTTTGTAACTAAATGTGCTGCTGCTGTCTCGGACATGTCACTCCTGGAAACAAAACTGCTGATCTCAATGGCCAAAGCTGGTTAAATAATGGGTAAAGCTTTCCCCAAATTAATTTCATGTTGAAAATATTTTCTTGTCTCTTTTGAGATTTTCTCTTTGGGGTTTTTCTTAGACATGCAATATGGTCAAGATTAACTCTTCCTCAGATGAGCCCAACTGGATTTTCTTCTCCATTGTTAGGCTTAACAATGCTATGTGGACTGAGGGGCACAACTCCTCTCAGCCCTGACCAACTCCAGTTTGATTGGCACCGCCTTGGTCAGAGGCACTGACAGGAGTATTAACCCTAACATGCATGCCGTTGATGGTGGGAGGAAACCGGAGCACCCGGAGGAAACCCACACGAACATGGGGAGAACATGCAAACCCCACACAGAAAGGACCTGGCTGGGATGGACCGGTGTTCGAAACCCGGGCCGGGACCAACAAACACTGAGCCACCAAAGTAGACCAAAAGCCATGAACAAAGACAAAAAGATACTGCATTTCACATAGCAGTATTCAAAACAGGGTTACAAAATGTGTTACACATAATAAAACAAGTAAAATCCAATTTGGTTACAGAGGAATAGAATAATGGTAAAAACAGACATCATATAAAACTCTGTCTGTACATGTTTCATGAAGAGAGTGAAAAGATGACACTGACTTGAGCAGTTTCAGCTCTTCAGGCAGGGTGTTCTGAAGCCTGAGGGCCTGGAAAGCAAAGGCTGGATTGCTTTTGGTCTTTAATGGCCAGGAGGCCCTGCCTGAGGGTGTGGGGCTATACCTGCTCATAACGAGTTAAAAGATCTGAGATAGCTAGACTCAGATCTAGCAGAGTGTTAAAAGTAATCAGTATAGAAAGTCAAGTAGCAAGCACACTCAAAAAATATTAAAAACTCACTGGGTGCAAGGCAAGCACGAATATTGGACAAGAGAAAAGCCAGCACTCCAAAATGTCTTTTTTGTTGATTTATTTCCTCCTCAATACACCTGGGCAGCAGCAACGAACGTTTCAGTCAGAGACCTTCCTCAGCGTTGTGCTGTGTCAGGCAAAAAAAGACAGCTATATACAGTCATGCCGGAAGTACAATCAATTAGGAAAATAAAATAAAACATTTTGTAATGTGCCTTGTCCCGAGTAGAGGCAAGGAACTATTTAGTAATACATTGAAAATAATACATTTAGAATAATACATAGAAAAGTTAAAATTACAAGTATTGTATGAAGACCTCCAAACGGAAGTGCTTCACAATAAGGCTTCCAAACGGAAGTGCTTCACAATAAGGCTCTGTATATAATGAGCATGATTATACCAGAACTTACAACGGGGGCTCTAGTGACAAGCTACTGTAAGAGGTTGGCTAGCCACACATGGAGCAAACAGGCACAGGGGTCCCAATGTTCTCAGCACAATCGCAACCACATACTTAAGAATACACCAATAGAGAACAAGAAAAAAATATTAAAGAAAACAGCTAAGAAGTAGCTCCTCGTTTAGGCCTTTAGGGTGTTCTGTGTGTAGGGCATGAATCCAAAATGCCTCCCTTTGTAGTAAGGCCCTGTCTCTGTCACCGCCCCTCTTTAAGGGACCAACAGACTCAATCCCCTGGAACCTAAGAGAACACACATCGTGTCCAAATGAATTAAAATGTCTGGCTACAGACGACTTTTCCTCTTTATTTCTAATATTGCTTTTATGTTCAGAAATGCGAACTTTAAGTTCTCTCGTGGTTTTCCCCACATAACAAAGGCCACAGGGACATTTCAAAAGATACACCACAAATTTAGTTTTACAGGAAATCCTACTTTTGATCAATAATTTCTTCCCTGAGTGTGGGTGTAAAAAGGTAGCACCCTTAATCATAGCGTTACAGTGAATACAATTGGAACAAGGAAAATTACCATTAGGCAAATTAGATAAAAAATGGAGGGGGGGTGTGTAGCAGTCCGCTTTAACTAGTACATCTCTCAGATTTTTAGCTCGTTTATGAGCAAACAGAGGAGGTTTAACAAAGGCGTGGCCCACCTGGGGGTCACTACGTAATATGTGCCAGTGTTTCAACACACAGGATTTGATGTCATGGGACACCGGAGAGAAGGTTGTGGCGCAAACCATATTGAAGCTCTGGGCAGAGGGGGTTTTGGGCACCAATAAGTCCTCTCTATTCAAGTTTTTAACCCGCTGGAGGCTGTTATCCAGAACACTGTTACTATAACCTTTCGCTCTAAAGCGAGCACACAGTTCAGCAGCTTGTTCATCGAAATCAATATCTCGATTACAAATTCTTCTGACCCTTAAGAGCTGACTATAAGGTAAACCTCTTTTAAGACTGGGAGGATGATAACTAGTAAAGTCTAAAAAACTATTTCTGTCTGTCTTTTTCCTGTAGACCTTGGTCAAGAGGAGATCAGATTTTTTCACACAAACATCCAGAAAGGACACTGAATCAAGGCTATATTCAAGCGAAAATTTTATAGAAGGTAATCTGGAATCAATATATAACTTGAACTCTTCTAATTGGATGAGAGACCCAGTGAAAATAAAGAATACATCATCAATAAAACGGAACCAACACTCAAAAAAGGCACCAAAGGGGTTATTCTGATGAACAAAGTTATCTTCAAATTTGCCCATAAAAAGGTTTGCATAGTTTGGTGAGCACGGGCTCCCCATACTAACCCCCTGGCATTGTAAGTAGTACGCTTTTTCAAACTTAAAGTAGTTTCTGTTCAGAATCAATTTGCACAGGTCCACTAGAAAACCAGTAGGGGGTGTAGGGTTCTGTCTTGTGTCCAAATAGTGTGTAAGAGCTTCCAAACCCTCCGTATGGGGTACATTAGTATACAGACTGTTCACATCCATGGTGCACAAAAAGCTGCCTTCAGTGATGTTTTGTATAGAATTCAATTTGTTAAGAAAATCTGTAGTGTCTTTCAGATAAGACGGAAGTAGGTATACCAGTGATTTAATATGTTTATCTAGGTATTGTGAAATCGGTTCTGTAAGAGACTGAGTGCCCGCTACAATGGGTCTGCCAGGTACTGGTTCCACACAACTCTTATGTATTTTAGGAAGAGTGTAAAAAACTGGACGTATAGGATGTTTCTGAAGCATAAATTTATGTTCATCCTGATTAATGAAAGAATTAGTTAATGCAGTGCTCAAAAAAGCCTCTACTTCCTGAAGGAATTTCACCGTAGGGTCCCCCATTAAAGGAGTGTAAAATTCAGATGCCCCAAGTTGTCTCAGGATCTCAGTTCTGTAAGACACAATGTTTTGAATGACTACAGCACCACCTTTGTCCGCATTTCTGATCACAATGGTAGAATCTTTTGACAGTGTGACTACCGAATTACTTTCTTCAAGTTCAATGTTCGAAAAATGTCTCTTTTTATTGCTTGACAGTACCGTTTCCATCGCGTCCTGCTCCACCAACCTACAGAAGGTAGCGACAGAATGGTTCAACACAGGTGGGACAAAAGTACTTTTAGCCCTCAATCCAAACGAGGGTATGGAGGGTGGTGCAGGTACACTGCTGACAGTCTGTGAAGGAGGAGAAAGTGAGTGGGGAGCGCCCTTGTCAAAAAAAGCACGAAGCTTGACATTTCTTAAGAATTTAAACAGTTCTATTCTAGTTTTAAATGGGTCCGCTCTAGTAAAGGGAACAAAAGATAAACCTTTTGAGAGGATGGAGACTTCTTTTGGAGACAGGGGTCTGTTAGACAGGTTGATCACGTTAATCCCTTCTGGTTCCCTCTCCCTCTCCCTCTGTTGGCGCGCGCGGTGGCGCCTGCCGCCCCTCCGGGTGGGACGTCGTCTGTTGCCACTCTCGTTGGATTCCTTCGCTGCATGGGATGTCCTAAAAAAGGCTGTTGTCTACGGCGGGTCGCTCGCTCCTCGTTGCCAGATTCGTCTGTCGACCAGCCGCTGGACGCTGTGTGTTCCCCCCGTCTGCGTTGATGTCTGAAGTGGGAATTAGAACCATCATGGCTCAACCATGGGTAGACACGGTCATTCTTGTAATCCAGCGTGTCTCTCCGGTACTTGTTCAGCTTCATGTCTGAAACCTGCTTTTCATAAGTCTCTTTCACAGCTGCACATTCCGTCTCAATATCACGCAGTTGTTGAGTACTGAGTTTGCCCGTCATCTCTTTCTTCAGGTCTGTGATCTCAGTACGGGTCTTTGATAGTTCAGCATCAGCGTGTTTAATGACAAGAAGCATAAGGTCAAACGAGCATTTGTTTAAGATCTCGCACCACTGTTTACAGAACTCACTGTTGTTCCTCCCGAGTGCCGGCTCCTTGTTGATCCGTAGTCCTCTCGGGATCCGTCTATTACGCCAGTATTCGGATAGTGTCGAGCCGTGAAGGCTGGAACGAGTTTCCTTCTTAAAGAGATACTGCAGGCGTTGGGACAGGAATGTCGCGTTGTCAGACACATGGTCGGAAGACAAGGTAGAACTTGGAAAAAGGTTTAAAATATTATCGGAGTCTGAGTCCGAGAAAGCCAGAGTGGTAGCTCTCACGTTTGTGAGCCCGTCTATGTTCTGGTACGCCGCCATTTTGCCCGCCCGGGTATAGAGGTAGAGGTGCGTCGCTCAAAGTGATACAACGTAGAAAGTCAAGTAGCAAGCACACTCAAAAAATATTAAAAACTCACTGGGTGCAAGGCAAGCACGAATATTGGACAAGAGAAAAGCCAGCACTCCAAAATGTCTTTTTTGTTGATTTATTTCCTCCTCAATACACCTGGGCAGCAGCAACGAACGTTTCAGTCAGAGACCTTCCTCAGCGTTGTGCTGTGTCAGGCAAAAAAAGACAGCTATATACAGTCATGCCGGAAGTACAATCAATTAGGAAAATAAAATAAAACATTTTGTAATGTGCCTTGTCCCGAGTAGAGGCAAGGAACTATTTAGTAATACATTGAAAATAATACATTTAGAATAATACATAGAAAAGTTAAAATTACAAGTATTGTATGAAGACCTCCAAACGGAAGTGCTTCACAATAAGGCTTCCAAACGGAAGTGCTTCACAATAAGGCTCTGTATATAATGAGCATGATTATACCAGAACTTACAACGGGGGCTCTAGTGACAAGCTACTGTAAGAGGTTGGCTAGCCACACATGGAGCAAACAGGCACAGGGGTCCCAATGTTCTCAGCACAATCGCAACCACATACTTAAGAATACACCAATAGAGAACAAGAAAAAAATATTAAAGAAAACAGCTAAGAAGTAGCTCCTCGTTTAGGCCTTTAGGGTGTTCTGTGTGTAGGGCATGAATCCAAAATGCCTCCCTTTGTAGTAAGGCCCTGTCTCTGTCACCGCCCCTCTTTAAGGGACCAACAGACTCAATCCCCTGGAACCTAAGAGAACACACATCGTGTCCAAATGAATTAAAATGTCTGGCTACAGACGACTTTTCCTCTTTATTTCTAATATTGCTTTTATGTTCAGAAATGCGAACTTTAAGTTCTCTCGTGGTTTTCCCCACATAACAAAGGCCACAGGGACATTTTAAAAGGTCGCTGAGGAAGGTCTCTGACTGAAACGTTCGTTGCTGCTGCCCAGGTGTATTGAGGAGGAAATAAATCAACAAAAAAGACATTTTGGAGTGCTGGCTTTTCTCTTGTCCAATATTCGTGCTTGCCTTGCACCCAGTGAGTTTTTAATATTTTTTGAGTGTGCTTGCTACTTGACTTTCTACGTTGTATCACTTTGAGCGACGCACCTCTACCTCTATACCCGGGCGGGCAAAATGGCGGCGTACCAGAACATAGACGGGCTCACAAACGTGAGAGCTACCACTCTGGCTTTCTCGGACTCAGACTCCGATAATATTTTAAACCTTTTTCCAAGTTCTACCTTGTCTTCCGACCATGTGTCTGACAACGCGACATTCCTGTCCCAACGCCTGCAGTATCTCTTTAAGAAGGAAACTCGTTCCAGCCTTCACGGCTCGACACTATCCGAATACTGGCGTAATAGACGGATCCCGAGAGGACTACGGATCAACAAGGAGCCGGCACTCGGGAGGAACAACAGTGAGTTCTGTAAACAGTGGTGCGAGATCTTAAACAAATGCTCGTTTGACCTTATGCTTCTTGTCATTAAACACGCTGATGCTGAACTATCAAAGACCCGTACTGAGATCACAGACCTGAAGAAAGAGATGACGGGCAAACTCAGTACTCAACAACTGCGTGATATTGAGACGGAATGTGCAGCTGTGAAAGAGACTTATGAAAAGCAGGTTTCAGACATGAAGCTGAACAAGTACCGGAGAGACACGCTGGATTACAAGAATGACCGTGTCTACCCATGGTTGAGCCATGATGGTTCTAATTCCCACTTCAGACATCAACGCAGACGGGGGGAACACACAGCGTCCAGCGGCTGGTCGACAGACGAATCTGGCAACGAGGAGCGAGCGACCCGCCGTAGACAACAGCCTTTTTTAGGACATCCCATGCAGCGAAGGAATCCAACGAGAGTGGCAACAGACGACGTCCCACCCGGAGGGGCGGCAGGCGCCACCGCGCGCGCCAACAGAGGGAGAGGGAGAGGGAACCAGAAGGGATTAACGTGATCAACCTGTCTAACAGACCCCTGTCTCCAAAAGAAGTCTCCATCCTCTCAAAAGGTTTATCTTTTGTTCCCTTTACTAGAGCGGACCCATTTAAAACTAGAATAGAACTGTTTAAATTCTTAAGAAATGTCAAGCTTCGTGCTTTTTTTGACAAGGGCGCTCCCCACTCACTTTCTCCTCCTTCACAGACTGTCAGCAGTGTACCTGCACCACCCTCCATACCCTCGTTTGGATTGAGGGCTAAAAGTACTTTTGTCCCACCTGTGTTGAACCATTCTGTCGCTACCTTCTGTAGGTTGGTGGAGCAGGACGCGATGGAAACGGTACTGTCAAGCAATAAAAAGAGACATTTTTCGAACATTGAACTTGAAGAAAGTAATTCGGTAGTCACACTGTCAAAAGATTCTACCATTGTGATCAGAAATGCGGACAAAGGTGGTGCTGTAGTCATTCAAAACATTGTGTCTTACAGAACTGAGATCCTGAGACAACTTGGGGCATCTGAATTTTACACTCCTTTAATGGGGGACCCTACGGTGAAATTCCTTCAGGAAGTAGAGGCTTTTTTGAGCACTGCATTAACTAATTCTTTCATTAATCAGGATGAACATAAATTTATGCTTCAGAAACATCCTATACGTCCAGTTTTTTACACTCTTCCTAAAATACATAAGAGTTGTGTGGAACCAGTACCTGGCAGACCCATTGTAGCGGGCACTCAGTCTCTTACAGAACCGATTTCACAATACCTAGATAAACATATTAAATCACTGGTATACCTACTTCCGTCTTATCTGAAAGACACTACAGATTTTCTTAACAAATTGAATTCTATACAAAACATCACTGAAGGCAGCTTTTTGTGCACCATGGATGTGAACAGTCTGTATACTAATGTACCCCATACGGAGGGTTTGGAAGCTCTTACACACTATTTGGACACAAGACAGAACCCTACACCCCCTACTGGTTTTCTAGTGGACCTGTGCAAATTGATTCTGAACAGAAACTACTTTAAGTTTGAAAAAGCGTACTACTTACAATGCCAGGGGGTTAGTATGGGGAGCCCGTGCTCACCAAACTATGCAAACCTTTTTATGGGCAAATTTGAAGATAACTTTGTTCATCAGAATAACCCCTTTGGTGCCTTTTTTGAGTGTTGGTTCCGTTTTATTGATGATGTATTCTTTATTTTCACTGGGTCTCTCATCCAATTAGAAGAGTTCAAGTTATATATTGATTCCAGATTACCTTCTATAAAATTTTCGCTTGAATATAGCCTTGATTCAGTGTCCTTTCTGGATGTTTGTGTGAAAAAATCTGATCTCCTCTTGACCAAGGTCTACAGGAAAAAGACAGACAGAAATAGTTTTTTAGACTTTACTAGTTATCATCCTCCCAGTCTTAAAAGAGGTTTACCTTATAGTCAGCTCTTAAGGGTCAGAAGAATTTGTAATCGAGATATTGATTTCGATGAACAAGCTGCTGAACTGTGTGCTCGCTTTAGAGCGAAAGGTTATAGTAACAGTGTTCTGGATAACAGCCTCCAGCGGGTTAAAAACTTGAATAGAGAGGACTTATTGGTGCCCAAAACCCCCTCTGCCCAGAGCTTCAATATGGTTTGCGCCACAACCTTCTCTCCGGTGTCCCATGACATCAAATCCTGTGTGTTGAAACACTGGCACATATTACGTAGTGACCCCCAGGTGGGCCACGCCTTTGTTAAACCTCCTCTGTTTGCTCATAAACGAGCTAAAAATCTGAGAGATGTACTAGTTAAAGCGGACTGCTACACACCCCCCCTCCATTTTTTATCTAATTTGCCTAATGGTAATTTTCCTTGTTCCAATTGTATTCACTGTAACGCTATGATTAAGGGTGCTACCTTTTTACACCCACACTCAGGGAAGAAATTATTGATCAAAAGTAGGATTTCCTGTAAAACTAAATTTGTGGTGTATCTTTTGAAATGTCCCTGTGGCCTTTGTTATGTGGGGAAAACCACGAGAGAACTTAAAGTTCGCATTTCTGAACATAAAAGCAATATTAGAAATAAAGAGGAAAAGTCGTCTGTAGCCAGACATTTTAATTCATTTGGACACGATGTGTGTTCTCTTAGGTTCCAGGGGATTGAGTCTGTTGGTCCCTTAAAGAGGGGCGGTGACAGAGACAGGGCCTTACTACAAAGGGAGGCATTTTGGATTCATGCCCTACACACAGAACACCCTAAAGGCCTAAACGAGGAGCTACTTCTTAGCTGTTTTCTTTAATATTTTTTTCTTGTTCTCTATTGGTGTATTCTTAAGTATGTGGTTGCGATTGTGCTGAGAACATTGGGACCCCTGTGCCTGTTTGCTCCATGTGTGGCTAGCCAACCTCTTACAGTAGCTTGTCACTAGAGCCCCCGTTGTAAGTTCTGGTATAATCATGCTCATTATATACAGAGCCTTATTGTGAAGCACTTCCGTTTGGAAGCCTTATTGTGAAGCACTTCCGTTTGGAGGTCTTCATACAATACTTGTAATTTTAACTTTTCTATGTATTATTCTAAATGTATTATTTTCAATGTATTACTAAATAGTTCCTTGCCTCTACTCGGGACAAGGCACATTACAAAATGTTTTATTTTATTTTCCTAATTGATTGTACTTCCGGCATGACTGTATATAGCTGTCTTTTTTTGCCTGACACAGCACAACGCTGAGGAAGGTCTCTGACTGAAACGTTCGTTGCTGCTGCCCAGGTGTATTGAGGAGGAAATAAATCAACAAAAAAGACATTTTGGAGTGCTGGCTTTTCTCTTGTCCAAAAGTAATCAGTAAAATCTATCCCAACAGCGTAGATAAGCTAGCCTGACAATAGTCTTCTTCAATAGCCTTGCAGCAGAATTCTGCACAATCTGGAGCCCTGCTACAGTTTGTCAATTGAGACAGGAGAGCAGTGCATTGCAGTAGTCAAGGTGAGATGATCCAAGTGTATAAACAGAAACCAATCTAATCTCTGCAAGCAAAACATCTCTGACCATGTTTTAGTATTGCTTTAAAAATGAATGAAACAACCCAGATGCAGGGTGGGATAGGATAGATGGATGAATGAATGGAGAATAGCCAACCAGCCTGTTTGGTAGAAGTAATAGGTCTACTTTTGATCACATTTGGTTTATAACTAATTTATAACTCAAAAACTTAAAAACTCCTCAGTGTCAGTGTCACTTTTGGTTTCACAGTGGGAGGCTGTTGGATTACAATGCTGCTAGTCTACTGGTCTGTGCTTAGCCAAATAACAAACATGATGTAATATGCATCAGAACCAGATTACCCCCCCCCCCCCCCCCCGTGGAGAAATTATCTCCATGAACCATGCTTTCTTGGTCCAATGTGGTGCGATCAGAATCATAGTTAATATCCCTATGCGCACATGCTCCAGTGCGGTCAGGATCAGCGCCAACGGTGGAGACACATACAGGAGTGTCTGAGGCCACTGATGAGCCAGTGCATCTGAACCTGAGGGGCACGCTCCCATCCTGTAGCCAGAAGAACATAGAGTGTGCACATCGACGGTGGCTCTGCCGAACCGACCCCATAGATCTGTTCGCTACCGACGTTGCGGTGCAGTTTTCATTCACTCTCCAGTGGAAACCCCCTGGAGACAGGTCTGCCCTGCTGTTCAGTATTCCAGTGGAAACCCCCTGGAGACAGGTCTGCCCTGCTGTTCAGTATTTCAGTAGAAACCCCCTGGAGACAGGTCTGCCCTGCTGTTCAGTATTTCAGTAGAAACCCCCTGGAGACAGGTCTGCCCTGCTGTTCAGTATTCCAGTGGAAACCCCCTGGAGACAGGTCTGCCCTGCTGTTCAGTATTCCAGTGGAACCCCCTGGAGACAGGTCTGCTCTGCTGTTCAGTATTCCAGTGGAACCCCCTGGAGACAGGTCTGCCCTGCTGTTCAGTATTCCAGTGGAACCCCCTGGAGACAGGTCTGCTCTGCTGTTCAGTATTCCAGTGGAACCCCCTGGAGACAGGTCTGCTCTGCTGTTCAGTATTCCAGTGGAACCCCCTGGAGACAGGTCTGCCCTGCTGTTCAGTATTCCAGTAGAAACCCCCTGGAGACAGGTCTGCCCTGCTGTTCAGTATTCCAGTAGAAACCCCCTGGAGACAGGTCTGCCCTGGTGTTCAGTATTCCTGGGATGTGCGTCGCTCTGAGAGACAGCAGGTGAATGCTGCTCCATGACAGAAGGCTGTGAGACAGAGAGAGGAGGGGAAGAGAGTGCATCCCTCCCTGGTTGTTTATGTGCGCAACTACACACAAAGATTTTTTTTTTTACATGTTTTATGTTTAAAAGTAGGTAGGACCCTGCCCCTCCCGGTTCTGTTGATGTTTAAAAGTAGGTAGGACCCTGACCCTGCCGGTTCTGTTGATGTTTAAAAGTAGGTAGGACCCTGACCCTACCGGTTCTGTTGATGTTTAAAAGTAGGTAGGACCCTGACCCTACCGGTTCTGTTGATGTTTAAAAGTAGGTAGGACCCTGACCCTACCGGTTCTGTTGATGTTTAAAAGTAGGTAGGACCCTGACCCTACCGGTTCTGTTGATGTTTAAAAGTAGGTAGGACCCTGCCCCTCCCGGTTCTGTTGATGTTTAAAAGTAGGTAGGACCCTGACCCTACCGGTTCTGTTGATGTTTAAAAGTAGGTAGGACCCTGACCCTACCGGTTCTGTTGATGTTTAAAAGTAGGTAGGACCCTGCCCCTCCAGGTTCTGTTGATGTTTAAAAGTAGGTAGGACCCTGCCCCTCCCGGTTCTGTTGATGTTTAAAAGTAGGTAGGACCCTGACCCTATCGGCTCTGCGGCGTATGTTAATATGCACATCAGGCGCATTAGAGATCAATGTCGGCAGCTGTGCCGATAATGTGGCAGTGTGCTACAGATCATCTCACAGCCAAAGCTCTGTTTGTGAGATGGCCTGTAGAGGCCATCTCACAAACAGTTGATGCATGACTGAGTGACTGGAACATGCCTTGTTATGCCCGTCGGATACTATACCTTTCGATGCCTTTGTTAGTATATTGTATGAAACAATTGTTGAGGCATTTGTGTACAGTATGTTGTGAATGTGTAATAAGGCAAAATGAAAGAATGGATAGCAATGATGCAGAACAGTGTTTGACCCCCACAGTTTCTGGTAGGATATCGGGCTGTATACTGTGCAAGCATTGTCTGGAAACATGTCATACTTAACTGTGACAAATGACAAAGAACTAAACTTGTGCTTGCAGAAAGTACGGCAAGCTGTTGCCAGTGTGCGGGATGGACTCTACACTTGTAACTACATGATTCACCAGTAACAGAGAAACAGAATTAGTAACCGAGAACCGGAATTAATTGAATAGGGTGAGGATGAAGGCACTTCAGCTTTTTGAGTGAGAAGGAATAATTGTCACTTTCACAGCTATCCCTGGGGATACAGATCAGCATTTTTGTGAGTAGCATGCTTTTGTAATCCACTACTGGACTCCTCAACCACCTATTGTGATATTTCGTACCAGGATGTTGTAAAGCTCCCTTCAGATGTCTGTTCCAGAGGGTCACACTGGGTATGCAGTTCACATAGAGGTGGTCATTCTGTGTGTGCTGTTTTACAGAAGATGGTGTTATGACTCACATGTATATATTTTTTCTATTCCTGCATCCATATAGGTGTTCAAGCATTAAGGCTGTTACACACCAAGAGCGATGCGAATATACAGCATGAAATTGCGATGCAAATTTTTGCCCACCTGTCAATCACAGCCACAGATGTGTACACGTCGGAAGCGAATTTCTGAAAAATCAACCGTGGTCCGAAAAAATAAACGCCGCAATAACGCTCAGCGAAACTTCGCCATTGGCATGCACGGTGACGGTTGCATTGACTGATATAGGTTCGGAAAATATTATTGACGTGCGAATTAATCGCACAGAAAAAAACGCTCCCGATGTGTAAGGACCTTTAGACTAAAAAAAGGGTGATTTCGAAATCCATTTCTATGAGAACCGTCACTGTTCTGTGTCACTCTGTGTTTTGAAGCAGACACCATGATACAGAGGAAATGAGAAGCTTTTCACGTTTAATTAATAACGCTAATGAAACTTAATTAGTGCAGCTTATGAAAAATGCATTCAAATGAGAGATGAGCTTTATCCTTAAATAACAAGCCTCCTGTGCTGGATTTGGTGTCCTATTACATGCTAATTAGACTGCACTAGGGACCGTTAATGAGCATAGATCATTTCAATCTTCTGCACAGCAGGGCCCCCCACCAACCTGTTTGGACCATATACTGTACGT
The DNA here is from genome assembly GCF_964638095.1 of Poromitra crassiceps. Taxonomy (NCBI): domain Eukaryota; kingdom Metazoa; phylum Chordata; class Actinopteri; order Beryciformes; family Melamphaidae; genus Poromitra; species Poromitra crassiceps. Next base: position 103,331,576 of record NC_139623.1, read on the forward strand.
GGAAATCTTTTTGCATAATTATGTATGTGTGACTGGTTCATTATTTTAATAATAGTTGGAAATGTATCCTGAAAATTTTTGTTACTCAGAAAACAACCTATTATTTTCTTATTTTATTAATTATAATTATAATTTTATTATTCCAAGTCAGCTTTCAAGGACTCTATCATGGACATATTCACTGACACCTGCAATTGCTTCCTGAACTAGTTCTTATCCCCTGCCTGTCTGCTCCGACTGTTTTTGTTTTATTTGCTGTCCGTCTTGCCATGTTTTAACTGTGTGTTAACTTGTGTTTTAATTTATTCTAAGTAACTTTGTATTTATTTTAGCCCCTACCCCCTATCCCTCAAAAGGCAGTGCCTTCTGCCAGGTCGCCATTGTAAATAAGAATTTGTTCTTAATGACTTACCTGGTTAAATAAAGGTTAAAAAAAAAAAAAAATTGTTTTGTCTTTTTAAGCATAATATGGAAAATATTCAAATGAACCACTGTTACTGAATAGTCTATTGTAAAATAAACAGATGCATGAAGCCTAATCTATTCGCCTTTGTTTCGCCTATATTGTTTTCTTACAATAGCCCACCTCAAATTAAATGGGGGGGGGGGGGGGGGTCTTTAAAACTCCAATTATAAATTCCATTTGCATGGGTATTTATACATATGTTATTATATATTCTATTATGTATTTGCATGGGTATTTGCCAGCTGTTTCAGTAATTGGGAAGATATCTATCTTGAGATCGCTGAATGAGAAAACTGCTAAAATAGACCGTGTGCATGGATTTTACAGGTGAAGTGTTATAATTTTTTTGACTGATCTTTTTAAGTTAAGTTTGTAGTTTTGTAGTCACATTCCAAATTTGTTTACAAAACTTAATCTTCAAATAAAGATTGTTACTTTTAAAAGCTTGAATATTACTGTCACTTACAAAAGTATTTCATGTGATGTAATCTAATCTGTCTTAAACTAGGCTGAAGTTTGCTGCGCTATAAACACTAACTAAACACTAGAGAGACGGACATGTGAATCATACACAGCCTCCAAGCCTTTGTACATTGTACATTCCTCTGGGAGTGCCTATTAAAAAGAGCTTTGCACACTGCCGGCTATTTCAGTTCACAGTTTACACATTCAGAAGGGGGAAAAAATCCAAATGTGAAAAATCTGAAAAAGAAGAAGCAACATTCGAGCACTGCACTGTACTCACTGTGATACCTATCCAAACCATGTATTTTCAGATCATATGTGAATACATTCTGAGCATTTTGTATTTCTGTAACCCTGTAATTTTGTCAGTCATATCAAATTGTACAGATTTGGTTGTCTCCACTTCCATCAAACTATAAAATGTTAACTTTAGGTTAACATGCATAAAGAGATGGGAAGCGTAGCTACCCTGAAAATACATGGATGGTCTGTATGTATCTGTAGCAGAGAGTGATAAACTGTCTGTCATTCCCAGCTTTCTCACAGCTCAGTAACATCCCAGCTCAATAGTGGAAAATGTCTATATACCCTGCAGGTAAGGGCCTGTTAAAGCCTCCTGCTCTGTGATCCTGCTGCTAAGTCTGATTCTATCTCAACCTAAGGCTTTTGGTCAGATCTGCATCACAACACCACCTCTAGCCATTTACTTCGCTAGGATTTCCACAAATTAACCCTAGAAGGAGAACAAAGCAATCATTGATTTTACAGCTAACATTATGAAGATACACACGAGTTCATACTGTAAATGATCAGTGTATACATACATGAAGTAATTAACTACATAACCAGTGTCAATGGGCTAAAGAAAAAGAGTGGGTTGGATGAATGGGTAGATGTGTGCACTCTGTTTTACACTGTCAATTTGGCAGATGCCTGCAGGGGTTGGTGTGTTGCCATGGTGATATGAGCAAGGCATGAAAGAGCAGAGCAAGGTTTGCCTAACAGGACCAGTCTCATACAGACTGATGAAATGAGAGCCTTTCTTTAACACTCTCATATACCACATGCCTGTTCAATTGAGACCTTCACTTGAGCACCACACAAAATATCAATATAAGTGAATTCCCAGCGTGACTCCAGTCACTGAAGAATCCAGCAGACTTGCACATTTGAAATGCTAAAATCAGTCTAAAACACTAACCAGGTAAACCACTGATTTCACTGCAATATTTACCAGCTAACCTACACACCCCAATACAACTATTTGAAATTAAAATAATTTTCAATTTGATTTAATATTCTGCACCTGTTGCAAATACGTCTATTTTAGATTAGAACTTAGAAACAAGCATCTTAAAATTGCTTATACAGTACATATGAAATTGTGGTTTTACTTCGTTTCGAACTCGAGCTCTCACTCTAGTGCCTTATTCGCTGCGTACGCAGCCCACTGGAAGACTGTCATTTTTGCTCCAAAAATTACTTTTTACATTGAAACCGACCACCCACCAGCAGGTGGCTTGGTGCCCCCCTGGGGCTGACGCGGCCACCTACCTCACCCACGTGACTACGTCACGTCCGGTCAGCCCCGGGTACGCCACTCATCGCTTCTTCCAGCCCGACAGAGGATGTGTTATCTAGAAGCTCCGTGTTAAGCTCAAAATTAGCGCTCTCAGAAGCTATAGAAATAAGGCTCGTTCCGTCTCACTTTGCCCACCTCGAGAGGTTTGCGTGGACGAGATACAGCAGGCTTCGGGGACCCAATCCTGTTTCTCTTCACCAGCGGCGTCGGATCAAGTCATCTAAAAGCTAAGAGTGTCTTCTTGCAGTTAACACCTGTATAAGAGGCTACCGCCGCGTAGCGTGTTTAACGTTTCCCCGGCTGGGGTAGCGTATATTGGCTTGAGAGCTGACCAAGGTCCGCGCTCAAAACTGTTTAAAGCTAGGTGAGCTAATGCTAACAAAACTTGCTAACACAAACAACAAACATATCCGCTACATCATCGCCAGCTTTGGTTTAACGTAATGCCAGCTTAGAGGTTTCCCCTCCTCTCGGAACCTGTGTGGGACATGGATTGCAAATTACAGTAGCTTTCTGATCATTGTGAAACTGAAAAACAGCAACACACTACACACTGGCAGCAGCCATGTTTGCGTCGCAGCTGTGATGTCACGAATGTGCGACAACAAAAAGCTCCGCTTCCGAGGCAAAAAATAAACAGGATTATTATCGGATAATTTATCGGAAAAAGGCCATTATCGGAATAATAAATAATAACGCAAAATGGCCATATCGGCCGATAATTTATCGGTCCGATAATTATCGTGCATCCCTAGGTATAACCCCCGCTAATTCCTGGTACAGTCGGCGGGGCTTGTTGCGAGTTAGCTTCGCTGAACTCGCGCAATGAACCGGGCGGCGGCCAAGAGAAAGGGGGGGACAGGCAGGTGCTGTGTTAGCTGTGAGGCTACATTGGCCGGTTACGACCGCCACAAGGAGTGTGTGTTCTGCCTAGGGCATGACCATGCTACTGATGCGTTGCTGAAGTCTGGCTTCTGCCAGACCTGCAACGGCTTCACCCTGGGCGAGCTACGGGCAAGAGCGATGCTCTTTGTCCAGGTGGGCTTGCCGCTCAGCGGTGCACCTCCCGAGAGAGGCGCGTCCGCTGGGTCCGACCACTCGGTCGGGGGGGAGATACCCGCTGCTCAGGGTTCCCCGGACCAGCCTGAGCAGCAGAATTTGAATTGGGGGGATGAGCCCATCGATCCTATGTTGGAGCAGGGTGGACTCTTCCCCTACGACCCCATAGCCGATCCCCCCCAGGACACCCCCCAAGGGGAGATGTCCGGCGGAGAGGACTGGGTAGAGGCTCGCTCAGAAATGAGCATCAACGAGCCCTACCAGAAGCAGTTTCAGGGGGTGATGTCAAGGGCCGCAGCGAAGCTCGGCATCGCTCGGGCCGAACCACCCCCGCCCCCCGAATCAGTACTGTTGGGGTGCTATTTTCAGGCACGCCAGGCGCCCCAGGCGCCCCGCCCGAAGCCCCGTATGCCCGTCTGTATAGACGTGGTTCGCGCGCTGCAGACGGGATGGGAGAAGCCTCAGGAGGCCAAGCCGCTCTGCGCTGGCATGGCTCCGTGGTCGGCGTTAGAAGGGGGGGATAAGCTCGCGTTAGCCGCGATGCCTCCCCTCGAGGAGATGGTGGCCAGACACCTGGCCTCCAACGTCGCGAGGCCCACGTTGCCCTCGAAGGCGTGCCAATTGACGGCCAAGCTGGCCGAAAAGGCGTATTTGGCGGCGGGGCCGCCATGACCAACAACCTGGCGATCCTGCAGGGTTACCAGGCAGTGCTCCTGCGGGAGATGCAGGGTGACCCCGCCCCCGAGCTGTTAACAGAGCTCAGGATGGCCACGGATTACGCCTTGCGTATGGTTGACTGCCTGGCGCAGAACAGCGGGAAGGTCATGGCCTTCTCCGTTCTGACTCACCGTCACCTGTGGCTGAACCTCACCCAGCTCCCTGAGCAGGAGCAGAGGAGGCTACTGGGGGTCAAGATCTCTCCGGAGGGCCTATTCGGTCCTTCCGTGGAGGATTTGGCCCAGCGGTTGGAGAAGCAGCAGCGGGACTCCGAAGCAGTCAAGTCCCTCATGCCTAGGCGGAAAGGGGCAGACCGCCAGTTTCAGGTGGCAGCGCGCGCGCAGAGTTGCCCTCCGGGGCCTCAGGCGCCGCGAGCCACCCCACGCCCGCGGGTGCGAGCCCCACAGCCTAGGGCGCCTTCAATGGCGGCGCCCCACCCGGCTGCAGTGGGCCCGTCCTGGGTCCCATGGCAGGCCAGGATACGCGGCCCCCGCCCCCAAAAGGGACGAGGGGGTGCGCGGGAAGCGGGTGACCTGACCCGTTCTTAGTCACCTCCCTTGGGGAAGGGGGGGGCCATGAGCCCACCGTCGTTGGAGCTCAGCGCTCAACTTCGGTCCGGGACTCAGCAGGGACCTGCCCAGTCCGCCACTCGCCGGTGCAATGCGCCCGGCGGGGACGGCAGCTCGCCAAGGCTTGGCCTCAGAGCCAGCCTTCGGCTTGTAGCTTTAGGGACAAGCCCGCCGTCCTCGGTGCCCAAGGCCCGAGTTCGGTCGGGGGCTCTCCCAGGGTCTCATACCAGTCATTGAGGCTCACCTTGGTCCATGGCTATGGCCTGGCCTCGGCTAGAGGCCCCCGGGACAAGCCCACCATCAATGGCGCCGTGGGCCCATTGTTGGTCGGGAGCTCTCCTGGGGACCGCACGGATGGACAAGTCCGCGTGTGGCGGGACTCGAAAGAGAGTTGGTGACCTGATCGCCCTCTCGGTGCAGCAGGCCTGTATGGTTTTTGGAAATGATGGGCGCAGGGTTACGTTGCGACCTAACCCGGCTTACCAACCTAAGAATATTAATGCCAGCTTTAGATCTATGGTCATAGACTTATCAGCATTCTGTCCCCCGCCGTTCAGTTCGGGTGAGGAAAGGCGCTTGCACATGCTGTGCCCCGTAAGGGCGCTCTCGGCCTATGTGGCCAGGACGCGTTCATTACGCACTACAAACCAGTTGTTGGTCTGCTTTGGGCAGAAGGCCCAGGGTGGGCCCCTTTCCAAGGATCGCTTGTCACACTGGATAGTGGAGGCGATCGCTTTGGCATACTCTGCCGTTGGTAAGATACCCCCGGAGGGTATCAAGGGGCATTCTATGCGAGGTGTTGCGACTTCCTCCGCGTTGTTGCATGGTGTTTCGGTGGAGGACATGTGCGCTGCGGCCTCATGGTCCTCTCATCACACGTTTGTTAGGTACTACAGTCTCGACGTGTCCGGTTTGCGGTTCATGCACGCGGTACTGTCAGGGGCAAGAAAGTAGTATCGTTGCCGCTCTAAGATGTCATACGGTCAGGCATGAACATTGCCATGCAGCCGTGGTTCACCGATGCCTCTCGGGTCGCTCTGTGGGGCGCTCCCGGCAGCAAGGGTGATTGAATTTGGCACTAGAGTGAGAGCTCGAGTTCGAAACGAAGTAAAACGTTAGGGTTGTACTACAATCCGGGTTTTACGAGTGAGAAGGAGAGCTCTCACTACCCAGCCTTGCTACGTCGATGCGCCGTTGGTTGCGTCGGTTCTCAGCGGGCTGGAAGAATGAGTGGCGTACCCGGGGCTGACCGGACGTGACGTAGTCACGTGGGTGAGGTGGGTGGCTGCGTCAGCCCCAAGGGGGCACCACGCCACCTGCTGGTGGGTGGTCGGTTTCAATGTAAAAAGTAATTTTTGGAGCAAAAATGACAGTCTTCCAGTGGGCTGCGTACGCAGCGAATAAGGCACTAGAGTGAGAGCTCTCCTTCTCACTCGTAAAACCCGGGTTGTAGTACATCCCTAACGGTTTCATCCTACAGCCTAAAAGGATGATCTGTTGCGCAATTTATTTTGGCATTGCAAGTGTGACCATTAAACTTTAATTTATAATCAAAATCAGCAAATAGGTCAACAAACATTTGAACCATTGAGATATATAAATGGAGGAAGCGTGCCTATCTCCTCCCTGTATGTTGTATTGAAGCCAAAATCTTCTCAGATCAGAGAACCAGTCTGCGCAGTAGCTCTTTTTGGCTGAAACCTCAGTCTGAGGCCCCCCCCCCTCCAAACTTTCTTATGTAGAGCTGCTGTTGCTAGATTTGCGCACAGTGCGTTGTGTAGTCAATCCTCTCTAGCTCTGTAAATATGGCACTTCAAGTTCTAATAATTTTTGTCTCGTCAAAAGTAACCATGTAGATTCCCACTATGAGGTCAGTTTATCAAAAATGACGCCTGTACTGAAATCTGAATTTCGTTGTCGGAGATTAAGCTCGTATCAGCCAGACAAGTCAGACCTCTGGGCTGCTCTCACTGAAATTATCAGATGAACTGATATTTGCAGCTCTGTGTTGATTAGCCTAATGTTTCCATGGCATTTTGATTAACGTTATGATTTAATTCCTTTTGGAGCAAATGTTTAACAGATTGAATCTAACCTTGACAATTTAGGCTACGTTGTTTACTAGTATAGTCAGTGGGTTGTGTACAATGTAATGATACAACCCACCTTTGGAAAAAAATTATCTGACGTGTACTGTGATTGTTTCATTTGTCCATTTCCTCATCCTAACATGGGGGAGGCGGGCCTTGTGACCTATACTGGATACAGCTGCCAGAGCGGCGATCTAACATGCAGCGGCTTCACTAAAGGGGACCAAATCCTCTGTCCATTTTATTTATGTCAATGATTTGAACAATGAAGTTTTTACCTACCCACCTGTATACCAGTCTTCAAATATCTTTGTGTGGACTGAACTTTGTGAATATTCATTATAAATATGTAATAAATACACAATAAACATAACAGTAGCATGTCTGTACTAAATGCAGCCAAATAGGCCTGAGTAAGATTTGTCCGCATGACAAATTTTTTATGGATAATAATAATAATAATTACAACAGATATAAATTCTTGAAAAAACAGGATAAGAACATCAGACAGCAGACGTCACTGTTCATCTCAAATTATTCAAAGTTATGTGAGAATAATTTGTGTGCACATACCGGTAGGCTAACAGATCACATGTCAAGTCACTGTCTCACACTGACCCCTGTTGGGATGTAATTAGCATAGCAAGTGCATATACATAGTGCATATGATGACATGAAGGCAATTAGGCATGTGAGTCACCAAATTATAGGTTCATATTGACTAGTAGGGATGCACCGATATGAAAAATTTGGCCCATACCGATATTAACAGTGCTGTTATGGCCGATATATTTACTGATGTTGATATGAGCTGTATAAAAACACATTTCTATGATAATAACATTTTGTACATACTGAAAAACACAATTTTGAATTGAATTTAAAAAAGTAATTAATTTCTTTATTTCCAAAACATTTGGAAAAGCCCATAAATCATAGATTTACCAGTGTTTCCTCTCAATGTGAAATTGTTGGCTAACAAACATTTGTTACCCACTTTTGGCTTTACAGGGCAGATTTGTGAAGATTATCTTGCTGAACACAAAGTTTGCCATTTCATAAACTTGTGTTATCCACATTTCATGCATTTAACCGAAAGTCCCATACAATTCCCATACTTTTACATGGGACTTCTGGGTAAGCCTAGAAAAATATGTCATCCCTGTGGTACTCTATCACCGGCGGAGGCATACAAATGGCCTATCCGAATTTGAATCCTGGTCCTACTGAACCTACTCACTCTGAATCTGAACACATACTGATCTGTATATTTTTTCCTCTAGTTATTGTTGGAATTAGTTGTATACCAAAGATGTAAAATACATTCAGCAGGCTATAGTCTTTCTTTCTTTTTTATACAGACAGCAGTTGAAACATTATGGAGCTAACATTAAAGATGGTGGACTCTGACACTAACAGCATTGACTCACTCAAAATCAACACCATTTTTACATAATTTATTCTTTTACAGCAGACACAGTACAGTACCTGATAAGGACTGCCCAGCTGCGAAACAGCTCAGTTTGGAAAAGAAAAGGCTATATTTACATGGATTGATAGATGATTGAAGATGTGTGAATAAATTAGTGTTTGTTAAAGTAGTACTGCCTTTGGGTAACTTAGTTCAGTATTTGACCGTAATCCCATTTTTCCCGAATTAGAAACAGAAAAAGGTTGATCCAAACTCAAATCAGATTGGGACCAATCAAGAGAAGGGTAGAAGGGAGAAATGAAGAGAAAACAGGGAGGGAAGAAAGAGCAGTATGTATTTTTTAAGTTTTGCTTGTCCAATTGTATTCCCCTTTTTTCCCAGTGACTGATTTATGTGAAGCCAGCCGTGAGTCCACTATTGTTTTAACTAGTGTGCTAATTCCACTACATTATCAATGTGTCTGCAATTAACCAAAGAACATTTGGAGTAGGCTATACATTTTAAGGATTATTGAGGGGACTAGGGCTGGGTATTGGTTCAAATTTCAAGAATCGATTCGATTCCGATTGACAAGGTTCCGAATCGATTAATCCCGATTCGATTCCGATTCGATTAATTTCAATATCGATTTGGTTAGTGATACTAAAACATGTTTTTTGAGCTGTAACCTGAATTACATGACTGTCCAGTTATGTAACACAGGGGTTCCCAACCTTTTTTGCGCCAAGGACCGGTAGATACATGGGGGGGAAAAGTTGCGGACCGGTTGTCAATTTTAATGGTTTTATTTACACATATATTTACTCATCAGGTGGTGGCAAAGGGTAAATAACAGCCTTTTCATCTGTCAATAAAGACACTTCCACAATTATGCAGTGATTTGATTTCAGCCTATAAAATTTCTAAAAGTAGATATTAATGATCAAACATTTCCATTTATGTAGCCTACAGTATTTATGTTTTTGTTTCAACTACATTTAAAGGAAGTAGGTCCGCACAACTACAAACATAAATAAACGTCAACTTGAAACTATGTTTCAACTACCACACACAGCCTATAATATTATAGCCTATGTTTATATATATATATATATTTTTTTTATAAAAAAAATCGATCTCTGGACATATGAATCAATATCAAAGGATTAAAATAAAAATCTGAGATTAATGTAATGTAATGGGACTTGTGATTTTTACTTCCATTTGTAAATAGAATAATCCATTGTGTGATGCAGGCCCGGCGTTGGGACCGGGGCGGCCAGTCTGCTCGCTCTAGGGGAGAGCAGAGCAAGGAACTAACCATTCTACACTGAAACGAATATTGATGTGATGGGTATATATACCACTCTCATACCATGTGTGTATCACTTAGGGCAGGGGCACTCAATTAAAATTCAAAGAGGTCCAGTTCGAGAAAATGTCCTTAAGCAAAGGTCCGGAACATTGTAACGTAGCTTGCATTATGATTCAGTGCCATTGAACTCAATGACTGAAGTAGCCTAATGGTACAATGTCTGTATACAATACAACTGACTGTTAAATCAAGCCAACAAACCTCCAGCTCCACCTTTTCTCTTTAGAGAAGTGACCTATCTATCTATCTATCTATCTATCTATCTATCTATCTATCTATCTATCTATCCATCCATCCATCCATATATCAATCTATCCGTCTGCCCCCTCTGTCTGTCTGTCTGTGTCTGTCTGTCGAGCGTTCCCAATGCAAACTTCTCCGTCGGGCAAGTGAATGTGTGTGCGCGCTGGTGTGTGTGTGCTTGCTCATGTGTGGCGCTTCCATAGACAGGTCAGGATCGGATCGCACTTCAACCGAGACATACTGGTTTTGAACTGCCCGTAAGAACAATGAATGGACATGACCACGCCATGTGAAATTACTTCTATCATCCCCTCCGTCCATGTGTCACTCTCACAGCAGCACTAGGAAACGACAGGGAGAAACGATTCGCTTATTTGATTGGCCGAGTAGCATCACGTGCGATGATTTACAGCGCATTCATTGGTCTGTGAGCTTCCTGGCAGATGAACCAGTATTACCGTAAAGATTAGAAAAGCATGTGCCGGTTAAAATAGAAAAGCTCCGTGAAAATGTAAGTTATCAATGATTTGTAGGTTATAGGGCTCGGTCCGGATAGGACGGCGTCTCGGTCCGGATGCGGACCGGAGTCCGGACTTTGAGGATCGCCGACTTAGGGTGTCGAGTCATAGTCTATTTTTTATTTGTCTTTATTGAATGTTCCAAAACAGCATGTTTAATTAAGAATAAGCTAATGATTATTTCCACCCACCACTTATTTAATGTGGTTACTTTCTTGTCAAAAGTTTGGAAGGAACAATGCATGTTGGGAGAAATATGCAAATGTATTTTGTCCAATGCTCCATTGGCATTGCTCCCTGTCAGAACTTGCTTGGATGTCCTAGTAGCAAAAGTAAACGCATAAATTATAGCAGATGATGTCAGGGTTTAGCAAACCCAGATTGCAATGCTGAGTGACTGAGCTAGATATTCCCATCTCCACCTTCCTTTCAGCTCTGGCTGATGGACATGCGTCTCAGTTAGATGGAGAGAGACTCAGGTTCCTGAGGACCAACTCACTGAAGAAATTCTCAACTATCATGGGACCCATTTCTGGCTTACTTTGACAAGGTTAAAAGCGACAAGTAACTTGCCCAGCTGTTCTCTCATGGACCACTTGCATGGTATACCATGCGCAACACCTTGTATAAGCTCATAACATAAACACCTTATGTGGCTGGTACAGCAGCACCACATTTTGGTGTTGGAATGTTGATAATATTTGAATGTTTTTTTTCTTCTTCTTCCTGTGTCTGAGCTTGTTTTTGTTCCTATGCTCTGAAAAATTGAAAAATAAAATATTGGAAGGGGGGGGGGGAGCGAAAACCCCATTCTTTCCCAAGGTCCACCCCGCTTGGAGTACCCCCCAAGGTTGATCTCTGAATCCTTTGAAGTCACACTGTCCCATACTGAAGTAAGGAGAACAGCAAATAATGTCTCAGACTATTTTCAATGATGCAAGACTACTTCCCCCTAATCAATGTCGATTAACAATCTCATTCATTAATCCATTGCTCCTTCCATTGACCTCTCTCTCCCCCTGCAGCAACGCCCTGTTCAGGTGACATCACTCATTCATAAATATGCACGCCGTCATTCCTGTCCAATCAATGTCTCCCATGCTTTCCCATGCTCTCCCTCTCTCTGGCCTGCTGGCCAATCACTTAACTGGAGTTCTATATCAGTTCCCTCGTATTTTAGAGTGTTGTAACTCACTTTGTGTGTCTCCCCTCAGTGATGGTCTTCACCATAGCAGTTGCTTCGCCCCACCTCCTCCCCTGAACACCACCAATGTCATGACTCCTGTAGAATTCCCTATGGGGGATTCTCTATCCTATAAATCACTAACATCCTCCTCACGTCTCAGAGGAGCGTCGTCATACCATGGAGTCACATGCCAAATCTAAGTGTTGTTTGTTGCATCATTAAAGTTTATTGTACTTTCCTTCTAGTCTCTCATCATTGAAATGCATTAACATTGCCCATTATGAGGAAAACGGCATTTATTTCATGATACATACTGTATCTTGAGAAATAAAAACATTAGCACAAATGAGTTCACATTAGTGGGTGTCACAATGTGTGAATTGACATTTCTGTCACTTCTGTTAAAGGTACAAGATTGGGGGGGGGGGGGGTGAACCGTGAAGAAAAGAAAAACCTGTTATTGCTGAAAGCCATTCATATTCATATTCCAACAGTGATGAGTGTGGAAGTCGAATGTCAATGTCCTCTCTCAAGGAGACCCCCAACCAGGGAAATGATGGAAACTACATTTGTGGTGCAAATTCAGGCGTCGCTGGACAGCATGCGTCAGGAGAAACGGTCAGTGGTTTCAGTCGGACACCCCAGGATTCTGTGATCACAATTTCTTTCATGGAGAATAGGTTATTAAGTTGCACCATGGAAAAAAGAAGCGAAGGAATCATGTAGAAATCACAGAAGTCCCCCATGGAAAGATTTTTTTAGAACCAGTAGAGGCTAACAAAAAAGTGAATATTTCTGCAGCACAGGCTGCACAGTCTAGCACAAAAACCATGGCTTCTGAAGAGAGAAGTGAAAATTGCTGTGAGCTTTGAGTTAGCACCGAAGTCAGTACATGCAGGCAGGCTGTTTGTTGGAGCTGTCAGATGAGTACAGTACAGCATAGCGATATCGGGAACAGCAGCGCCTGCTAGTCAAAATGTCACCGATTTTCAGCTACTTTTTGGAGACACCCAGCATCACTGAGGGCACTATTAATATGCTGACTGCAAAACTGTTAAAATCTCAGAAACAGAGAAAGGTCTATACTTTGATTCTTCTCTTTCAGGCAACCAGGGTTATATTTATAACCTAGCTAATGGAATCTCATTTTGCCTACCCCAAGCCAATACAGCGAGCACGCAAAGTTCCTTCCTACAATTGTTCTTTTAATTGTCCTCTCCCCATTCTGTCCTCTTCTTTGTGTTCTTCTATTATTCCCCCTCTCCTTTCACTCTTGTCCTCCTATGTTCGCTATATCACTTCACTCTTAAAGGAGAATTTCGTTTTTTTTAACCTGGACCCATCTCCTGGCATTAATTATGATTTGGCCACTCACCCAGCGATCTCCGCGGCGTTCGTTATTTCGAATCCCACATAGGTTACGCCAAACCCCACAAAGGTTACGCTAAAACCATCACCGCAAAGCGTCCTACCATGTACTTGGCCAGTCGGCAGGAAAGTATCGCGGGACTTCACGAGACTTGGTGACCGAGATCACGTTTGAGGTAATTTGATCCCTGTGCGACTCCAGGAAACAGCCTTTGGCGAAATATCACTCTGGTGGTCCTTGAGGGATCGGATTATGACGATATTTGGTGAAAACGGGAATACAAATAGCTATTTAGATGCAGGAAAGACAGGCTCACACTTGGCCCCAAATCAGCTCCATTTTACAACTGACTTGGACGCTATTGATCTCAAAACAACGCTAGGACGGCCAGAAACGCAGCGGAGATCGCTGTGGGAGTGGCCAAATCATAATTAATGCCAGGAGATGGGTACAGGTTCAAAAAAACCGAAATTCTCCTTTAATCCTGCTCTTTATTCTTCTCCACATCTCTTCTTTTCTTCCAACTCTCTAATCTTCTGTGGCCTTCAACTAACTCAACTAAATGTTATATCACAATGTCACAGTCAGATGGGAGGATCAGCAGCTGCTAAGCTAACATTAGAGGTTTCTAGACAATGTTACTGTAGGCAGAGTTTCCTAGTGAGCTAACAAAGCAAAGTAATATCAGCATTGCTTTTGCTGGTGATTTTGATTAAATTAAACTAGAAGGGCACTCAGAGAGGGTAGACCTCCACCAAGGCCACTAGTCATGTCCGTGCTATTATTGCTTGTTTGTGAGTCCGCTCTGCTCCAAAATGTAATGAGTTCTTCCTTGGCCCATGCTACACCTTTCCACAGAGTTTCATGACAATCAGGCCAGTCATTTCCCCCGTAATCCTGCTGAAAAACATAACCTCCTTTATGTTGTTGCAATAGCTTGGTCACTGACAAAGGTTGATAAAAGTCATATCGTTGCAACGGCCTTAAAACAGCGCTTAGCGCCAGGCGCAGCGCAGATTAGTGGGTGTGGACCAGCGCACTCGATATTTTGGTGTCGGCGCTACATGCGGCCTTAAGCATTATAACCACGCCTTTTAAAGGAGAATTTCGTTTTTTTACACCACGGTCCTCATTTCCAGTTTAGAATATGATGTTTTACTCACCGAAATAGTTTCGCTTCATTTGGATGCCCACGGAAGATTTTGAGCTCCGAGTAGTCTCCTCAAACAGGCTATAACGAGAGCCTGCGGCGAGTGCGGGGCATGCTGCACACACTCTGTAAATGACACTTTTTCGGTCACATCGCGGTTCATTATGGTTGTAAATATAATTATTTAGCTAATAGCTAGAAGCTAAGCTAACACCAACACAACAGTCAACGTAGATCTGCCCCGGATGGGGTTACAGTGTTCATCTTCTTCTGTGGTTTCTCTTCTTACCACACTTCTTCAGAGAAAGCACAGAAGAAGAAGATGAGCACTGTAACCGCATCCGGGGCAGATCGGAGCCGACTCTTTTGTTGTTGTTAGCTTAGCTTCTAGCTATTAGCTAAATAATTATATTTACAACCATAATGAACCGCGATGTGACCGAAAAAGTGTCATTTACAGAGTGTGTGCAGCATGCCCCGCACTCGCCGCAGGCTCTCGTTATAGCCTGTTTGAGGAGACTACTCAGAGCTCAAAATCTTCTGTGGGCCTCCAAATGAAGCGAAACTATTTCGGTGAGTAAAACAGCATATTCTAAACTGGAAATGAGGACCGTGGTGTAAAAAACAGAAAATCTCCTTTAAGCGTAAAATTATGCACAACCTGCTCATTGGAGAAGTGCAGTAAATGAATCACACGCTTCCCTTTTAAGCTCCAATTCCACGGAGCCATCCAGTCCGGCTTCAGAAAAACCGAGGCGCTCTGAGCTCCCCCCTCCCTCTTCCATCCTCTCCCCGGCTGTCTCCATATATATTATTCCATTATTATGCTTCTCAAACCAATCTCACTGCAGTTTAAATACTGCAAGCATGTAAATATGCTACACTATTAGCAAGATCAAAGTGAAAAGAATGTTCTAAACGCATCGGCTAGAAAAATATAGCCTATCCCTATGTCATGATGAGATTAGATTGGTGAAAGTTTGTCCAGAATGATATCGTTTTCTCTCGCTAGTCGCTACCCTTTCTACTCCCCTGCTGCACAGGTGGATGATGTACAAAAATATAGCCTACATTATGTAAAGTCATTGCATAAATGTGTTTTTATTGTAAAAGTAAATGTGAAGTAAGCCAAGTCTTATTGGAGCGGACATCACAGTAGGACATCTACTGAGTCTCCCTGAGACTGAGCCAGCCGATAGGTTAACTGTGCCTGGCTGAGCCACGTGTAATGTATAGGGCAAGCCGACTTAATATAAGTCCAGTGTGCAATAAAGATAATTGGCACGTAATGTATACTTACTCTACTTATTTTGCTTACTTTAGACGTATTCTACTTATTTTTGCTTCTATCGCATTTACTACTGTTTATTCTATGCTATGTTGTGTTCTTATTCTGCTTATTTTGCTTAATATCGCATTTACTACTGTTTATTTTATGCTATGTGTGTGGGGATCATTAAAGTCTTTCTGATTCTGATTCTGATCACAGTAGAACCGTGTTACGGCTGTCACTCATCTAAATCACGTTAAATCTGCGATTTAAATCTGCGAGGGATATATACCACCTGGATTACATATATGTTTCACATAGGGTTGTGTTTTGATTTCTATGTTTTATTTTGTCCTATATTGAAATGTTCTAGAATTGCATGTTGTGTTAACAGAAACATTATTTATATCTACCACTTAGCCTATTTAGGCTAATT
The DNA here is from genome assembly GCF_964638095.1 of Poromitra crassiceps. Classification (NCBI taxonomy): domain Eukaryota; kingdom Metazoa; phylum Chordata; class Actinopteri; order Beryciformes; family Melamphaidae; genus Poromitra; species Poromitra crassiceps. The sequence goes on from NC_139623.1 coordinate 103,347,482, forward strand.
TGGTTGCTATTTCTTATCGAAATGTATTAGCCTCAATCCATGCTGGGAGATTTCACAAGTGGCTCAACAGCCTCTGAATGACAGGGGCTCAAAATTACGATATAACAACTTTTTTTCCATCGGAAAAAAACCTGTCTGACGTGCGAGAGAGAGGGAGTGAGAGAGAGAGAGAGAGGGGGAGAGAGGGGGAGAGAGTGTGAGATCGGCAGAGGAGAGCTGTGCGTAAATACGCACAGTAATATCCGCGGCGCACTGAATAAGGCCTGGTTTTGAAAAGCGCTAAGCGCTGAATTAATACCAGGGGGGGAAGATATCGTTAGGCCGATATTTAAGGCCGAAACGCCCATTCTGGCCTATTCTGGCACTGCGCCACGCCTCTTCGGCGTAAAGCGCATTTCGGGGCCTAAAACCATGATGCTATCTTCCCGAGGCAGGCGCAAGGCGCGTTTTCTTTGCGTTTAACGCCAGTTTTAGCGCCTAAGGCCATTGGGAAGATAGGGGGCATAGACGACTTAGTTAATGCACCCTTAAAAGTTGTACAATTTGCTGATAAAGTCCTTGACTATGTACTGTATATGCACCTTGGTAAACTATTTATAGGATTCTGCCCCGCTGCAAAGGAAATTACCTCATATAAACTCTGATCATCCGCATCAGCCTCAGCCGATCTGAAATTTTTATGTAGCTGAAGCCTACGTACCCTGCTAAATATTTCTATATAAATGGATGATCAGATAACTCCGACACATGCATTTAATCCACACACCAGATGGTAATGTGGTAATTTAATTTAATGATTCCAAGACAAATGCGACAGGCGAAGGATCCCCAATGTCAACTTGTTCAAATCAATTTGTGAAAGAATGAAATTATTTTTTTCTTTTTCTTTTTAACAATTGGACAAATACATGTGTATAATGGGGCAAATTCAAATCTGCTTTTACGGTTTGGAGAGGAAAGGATAGCCTACTGCTCAAAGACCATTCTCCCTTCACTGCACATCAGGTTGCAGTGCTGCCATCACATTCATCTGCACTACTTTTGAGACAGCCAATTACTGCAAAAGAAGAGGACGGTGGGAGTGCATGGCAAAAACTGAAGGAAAAACACTATATATTCCAATTAGATGGTGAAATACAGTAGAAGTGATAAGCTACATGTATGAACACCTTTAGATGTAAACAGTTTGTCACTACTTTGACATTTTAGGTTTGAAGGAATACGCCGTTTCTGATCTCCATGTAACCATAGTCTTCCAGTAAGCTACTGTTAAAAGGTGAGAATGTAATCCTCTGGAAATGCACGCTGAATCAGAACACTTTGTCCATGGGAGTTGAGTTGCAGCAGTTGCAGTTTTGTAGAGACAATGGCAGGTGGGGCATAAAAAATTCATCAAATCATTATGGAGCAGATTCTGTCCAATAATGAGAATATTTTTGACGCAGTAAGAAATACAAGGTTTTGTTCACCTACAATTTCTGAATGATATTTTCACATTCTTTACAACTGGAAGTTGTTTACATGACTTAGGTCATGATTGATTGATTGATTGATTGATTTTTATTGTGGATAATAAAAGATAGCAAAACATAAAAACATGAGAAAGTGCAAGCACTTATTTACATCATGGTCCCTGGTCTTATGGAAACAAGACATACAGCAACCCATAACATCATATATATACAGCACAGATCAATCAATGAGTTGATCACTGACCCAAACAATTATCCATAGCAATATAAAAATTATAATAATAAAAATACATAATATTACATATAAAGACAATCTTAATATCAGCCCAGGCTCCCAGCTATATGCTACACTACCCCAAATTACTTAGCAACCATTTTTTCAGTTGGCTTTTGAACCCATTTAAGGACTAGGCAGACTTCATTACATTGGGAATTTTGTTCCATTCCTCCGCACAATGCAAATTGGGGGCGTGCACAAGCACATGCCTGTTATAATTGTACTGGACATAGGCGTGCCACATGCCAAAGCAGGCGTTTCGGTGCAAAAATGTGGGGATAGATGGCATTATCCTATCGTCAGCAGCGCGCAATTACTTTGCGCTAAGAGCTTTTAAAAGCACCTCTTACGCGCTAAATACCCCGATGCGCTTGAGCGCACCATAATCTCCGTGCTGCGCAGCGCAGTGCAGAGTAAAATTCCTTTTGGATATGTCATTACGCACAGCCTTGCCATGTCAGGACATCACATTCCGCTGCTAAAATTGGGTATTAGCAGATAATTCAGTGAGGCAATCAACTATAACTCACTGAGAAACTTTTATCACATCGCAAAGAGGGAAATTAATTGGGAAAACCTCTTGGACAATGGACATAGGCTATTCACCTTCACCTATCCCATAACCCGGAGGGTCATTGGCACCACAGACGATCTGTCAATAAGCTCTCTCCATCTCTCTCTGTCCTCGGCACGAGTGAGTCCACTCTATTACGCATGGAGAGAATTACAGCATAGTGCATGCCTCGCGCACACACAGCGATTGTGAGACAGGAATCTGATTGGTTTGTTTGATGTAACGCCCATGCATTGCCTGGCCACACCTGTGAATAATTCTGGTGCTTAATACCGCCCAAATCCCGTTTGCGCTGGCATTTAGGGGGAGAGGATGATTTGGCACGGCTCTAATTTGCACCCGCGGCAGGTGCCATGAACGTTTCCGCATCCCCGCCGAGAATTGCATCCCCACCATATTTCAGAGCTGTTTTAACTTAGAAAACAGGGAGGTTATGTCTACCCAGACAATTATATCACTTTTAAACAGTTACATTTCTGTATAAATCATTACAATATGCTCCCGTGAGGTGGGGATGCATTTGGCTGCTGCCGGGCGGGGGTGCAAAACTCGGCATAACACCTGGACACTTGCACAAGGCGGTCTGCTATCGGTAAGGCACGCAATCAGGTACGCAAGCGCAAATAGGGGATATCGCCTGTACCAAGATAGGGCCCTGTGTCTTAGCATGGACCTATAGCGATAACAAAGAGGGCCATGGACTCATTGGTCATACATTGAGGGTGTATTCACACCTATCTCGTTTGGAGCAGTTGTTCCAAAACAGAGAGCATTTTCCCCCTTGGTGCGGTTCGTTTGGGGGAGTGTGAACACAGCAATCGCACTCGGATGCGGGACAAAACAAGCGGACCGAGATCGCCAAGAAAGGGTGGTCTCGGTCCGCTTTAAACAAACTCTGGTGCGGTTCGTTTGTGGTGAGAACGTGATCCGACCTCGATCCGCCACAACTGCAGTAAACAGTGCGCATTTTTGGATAAACCAGCTGCCGTAGTCAGCTGCGCTGTGCGTAATGGCCTGAAGAACGAGCATCTTTCAGATCCTGTTTTGGCGACTTGTGACTTGCATTGATAAACTTTGGGGGATTTTTGGATCATCACATCAGCAGTTTGAACTCAATCAACTTACCTCGGACCATGGGAAGCAACGTTAATGTGTTGAATGTCTACGGATTTTGCCTGTAAATTGTGTGCGGTGTGCTGCTGCGCAGCGGGTGCTGCTCCCTCTCTCCCTCCCTCTCTCTCCCTCTCTCTGGTCTCCATTCATTAAATGAAAACAAATCGTGGTAATCAGAGCCAGCCTTCTTTGTGATAAGATTGTCTGGTTCAATCAGACAATCAGACTGATTGCATGTCTTCCTCGAAATGTCCGTTATTATTAAATTATTTATTAATATGACAGGACAGGTGTTCATATAGCCTATGTCTCGGCTAATCCTCATCTCCGTGATAGCCTATTAGCAGAATTTGCGAGGGTCTTTGATCTTCTATCTCCAAATTCCCGATAGCCTAAATAGGCTAAATAAATACATGTACATAGGCTACATAGCATACATTAATAAATAAAGAACTTTCTCCCTCTCTCTCTCTCTCCCGATCCCTCCCTCTTTCCCTCTTTCTTTCTTTCTCTCTCTCTCTCTCTCCTCGCACGGCGCACGCGCGACATAGCCTACAATGTAGGTCTAACAAAACGCATTCTTATAATCATAATAGGAAAATCTCTGGGAATTATTTTGTCCATCCCGAGAGGCTATTAGCCTATCAGAGTGTCTGCTGGCCAATCCAGGAAGTTTGACAATACTATTTGGACCGTTTCATTTGTGGCTGTGTGAACACAAACGAACCAAGGCACAAATGCAACAATTGTATCAATTAAGTACCTGAATCGGAACAAAGCAAACGACCTACAGGTGTGAATACACCCTGAATCTAATTCACATCCAAGATAAATAACAGAGACAGAGAAACTGCTAACGTTCCTTAATTTATACCTTGATCCAAACACAATATATTCAGATTTTCCTAAATACAAGGACAACTTCCAGAGTCATGTCCAGACTAGGCTGTATTTATTCTTAGCCGGCGTATTGAAAATGAAAACACGTTTTAGTAACATTTCATAAATAATTTCTGCCCATAGCAAATGTATATAAAATGACCATTCACGTACACTGGGCCTGCACCTGCCATGGGGGCGACAGCAAGCTAGGTGGTTAGTGTGCACAAGAAATGTTATTTGACAGCGGCAGCACGTAAGTATTACGTAATTTCAATCAGAAAGACTACTTAGCATCACCCCTTTTTCTCTCTAGTTTCCTTCAAAGTTCCCTCCATCCACACACCGTTATAACCACGCTTTCCCTCACTATCAATATCCAATCCGTGCAAGCCATCACTTTCCCTATCCTTTTCGCTGATCCAATGATCTGTGTAAGTGGTCGACAGTACAGCTCATTCACTACGTCACTACGCTACTCATGAATGATCCAATCATCTGTGTAAGTGGTCAACAGTACAGCTCATTCACTACGTCATCACTACGCTACTCACGAATGATCCAATCATCTGTGTAAGTAGTCGACAGTACACCTTATTCACTATGTCACTACGCTACTCACCAATGATCCAATCATCTGTGTACATCTGTGTACAGCTCATTCACTACGTCACTTTTCTACTCACGGATGACCCAATCATCTGTGTAAGTGGTCGACGGCAGTACACCTCAAGGCGCAAACATAAGCCAAAAAGTTATGCGGTTTACAACGAAAATGGGTTAATGTGGACGTGGCCTTAGGCTATGGTCTTTCTACCTGCTCTCTCTCTCTCTCTCTCTCTCAACCCCCTCTCTCTTTATCTCACTTGGTAACTTGTAAATGCACTTTGCCTTTGTTTATAGCCTTGCAGCCCAGTTCAGAGGCAGGCTGTGGTCCCTTAGCTCTGCAAGGTCAAGAAGTTATATCCCAGCACTTGTAATCGTGCCTGCACTTTCGAACAGGAGATTTAGATCAAATTAAGACCACAGGTACTTTCAAGTTGCCTACGAGTTTTGTCAAGTAAATGAGCTAATGAACATATTGGACAGTTTACGGTGTTTATTTGATGTCTCCCTTTCTCAAAGTCGGACTTGCCAGTTTTGTGCTGGTGTGATCCTTACAATCAGACCTCAATTTATTTAATAAGTGAGATACATAATAGGTACAGTATATAGTGAATTTTGAGCTGTATATGGAACCATTTCATCAATACAAGATTTTAGACTTCGATCAAACTTTCAGTGGCCTTTGTATCTCCGATGAGCAGTGTTTTTCCATTGTTTTAATCATTCCTGCTCTTAATAGACCCCAAATTCCAATCATGGAAGTTTGAAACCCTCATTAGTGTTTTGCTGGCACCTGTGTTTACCCTGCCTTTTCAACACAAAATGGCCCCCGTGAGAAGGGTCTATAAGCGGAGATGTGGTTACAATCAATATACAGGGTATTTTCGTTACAGTCTTGAGTGAATGAGCCTAGAAAGGGTGGATTACAAGCTTATTTTCTTCTCAAACCTCCATGAGTTGTGTAATGTCTCCCTGCAGCTTCATATAGGCCTAACTATACAGAAAGGCACAACATTGCATTTGCCTTGATTACCTGCCACTGCCTGTATTTGACTGTGGGGCTGTGGGAGTGGCTTTCATACAATAGGTTGATGAGGGTTGTCCTCACCCTATCTTGAGAAAGTGGCACTAGCCAGCACTGCTTGTATCTCTTCATGAGCCCCCAGTGAATGATCAAACTTTTTTTGCTCAATTGGATTTTTAATCTCAGAGATTTTTATTCAATGACTAGTTCAGCATTGTAATTAGAGATGAAACGGTATGAAAATTTCATATCACCCGATTATAGTGACCAAAATTATCACGCTTAAAAAGTATTGAAATATTTTCAGTCTCAGTGTGGGAGACTGTTTCTAACTTTGGTTGATGATGGACAGTATTTACCGTGTTTTTCAAAGGGCTATAATTATGGTAACACGGTAATCACAGTTTTAATGATAATTACATTTTTAAACAGTACCATTAGTAATTGTATTGACTGGTTTTTGCTTTCTTGAGTGGGTATTGGATAACCTTTTTTTTGGGGTTGAATAATTCAACATTGTTTCAGAGAGTAAACACACTGACATTTATTTGAATATTTTGTTCAATAATAGTCAGTGCAACATAGTGTAATAGAGAGCCAAAGTGAACGTCACTTCCTGCTTCAGTACTGTACCAGAGATTTCTATCCGCCATTTATTTTCCCAAAGACATTTCGTAAAAGGCTTATAAAAATAGTTTTACTTCGTCAAACCAAACGGTTCAGATATATTTAGAAACAGGAGAGACCACATAACATTTCACTCAGACCAAAACGTTAGAAAATAACGGATTTAAAGATTTTTTTTTCCCGTTTTGGTCTGAGGGAAATGTTCTATGGTCTCTCCCGATTCTAAATATAGCTGAACCGTTTGGTTTGACAAAGTAAAACTATTTTTATAAGCATTTTACGAAATGTCCATGGGAAAATAAATGGCGGATGGAAATCTCTGGTACAGTGCTGAAGCAGGAAGTAGGCGGTCACATTGCCTCTCTATACAGCCCACTTAGGTGCCGCGCAGACAGGACGTGTGTATTTGAGAAGCCAGCGCCTTTCTGCAATTCATTCCCTATGGCTAGGCGCACTCCTCTTTCAAGGACCGCACCTGGCGTTTTATGTGCTCTTGGTGGCTAGTTTTTTTTGGCGGAGCGCTCTGGGCGTCTCAAGCTGAAAAAAGTTTAACATTTGGAGGAAAAGCGCACTGCTCGTCAATGTCACTCCCTCCTCCCTCTTCTCCTGCCAGGGGGATCTTCAGCCTCCGCTGCGGCCAGAATTGCCAATAACCTGGCTTTCATGTTTACAGTGTGAACAATGTTTACAGTGTGAACAATGAACAACATCAAACAGATGAAACTAGCTGGCTACCGTCTGTGTGATCGCTACGTCCTGAACTGTACTGCACGCGACTGTAGGGGAAAGCAAAACAAAGCGCACAAAAAAAAAAAAAAAAAAAAAAACGCCCCGTGCGCTGTGTTTTGTGCACATTGGAAGCGCTCTCGACATGATTTCCAAAGCATTCTTATGTGAAATGCACACTTCCTCCTGTCTGCATGGCACCTTACAGTAGCTTAACGAGGAATCGGTATCAGCCACGACCAGGCGCCTTCAGTCAGTCACAACCAGGTCCCACAGACTCTTTGCCCCCAGTAGCTCTGCTGTCAGTGCTCTGCTTTTCTGCTGCAATAGTCCATCAGAAACACAACTATTCATAAATCTCACACACACACCTACACACACACACACACACAGTAAAACAATTCAGCTGACCAAATTCTATCAACAGTTCCCTTCAGGATGTTAGCCCCAAAAGCATAAGAGTGGATGTCATGAACATAACCGTAGAATAGATAATAGTCAAATTTGTTTGTACGTGCTATTGCAATCCCAGTATGTCTAGAGGGTAGGTGAGTACACACACACACACACACACACACACACACACACACACACACACACACACACACACACACACACACACACACACACACACACACACACACACACACACACACACACACACACACACACACACACACACACACACACACTAGAGGGTAGGTGAGTATAGCAGCTGTGGTGCCAGCTAACAAGCCTGTAAAAATAATAATGGGAGTGCTCTGGAACAAACAATCAGATCAGACTAAAGCAGAATTTGTTTTTCCTCTGTCTGCCTTCTAGTGATAAAGCAAAGTTTCAAACGAAGCTAATTAAGAGATACCCACCATGGAGCACACAGCTTCTACCCACTGGAACCATTATCATGCACAGTACTCTAGCATGATCATTCAAAGCTGGTTCAATAACTCAAGACACTTTATCATTTATCTGTACCTATACCCCGGAATACCATAGCCATTTAAAACCAAGGACAGTCACGACTGAATCTTGAGAGATAAACAAACAAATCCACCACAGTTGATCCGTTATCCGTACGGATCCGCACCCACGGTTCGGCACAAATGTGAACCACAGATTAATTGCAAAGTTTAACCATTAGTGTGAAATACAGTTTTACTACTGCTGTAAATTTTTAAAGTAATAATAATTACCTACATCTCGAATCGATAGAGTCACAGTGAAAAGATACAGGCAAGACAAATGCGTTCTGTGTTTTAATGACTATGTGGGGGGGATGAGTGAAATCCCCCTAGGCTATGACTTGGGGCATTTTCAGTGATGTAACTGGGAAACTGAGCGTGCTCATCACTGAAATAGATCACAAGATTGTGATGTTTAATGCAATTTACGGCGCTATATGTTGCCTTCCCTTTGACACACATCTCCGCTCGGAGCAGCTCCAGGCAGCCTGTCTGGGGTGTGTTAATTCTGAGAATGACGTGTACCGTTTTGCTATGGTTTGTGGGATGTACGTCATGTTTCCTCGCATGTTTCAAACTTTCAACGCACCACCATTTTTTTACCATTTAAATAAACGTTTACAGTGTGTTGATACTAGACGTGACGTGTAACCAATCAGATAGTGTTGTGTGCAGGACATTGACCAAGACTATCACTACCACAATGGTGACTAGACAGAGGTCTATTCATCACAACCTTTTTTTTATTAAGTTTGTTTATTTCTATTCATTGTTTCTTTGTATACTATACTTATATACATATACTATGCTGAGCACATGTCTGCACCGCTTGCTTGTATATTTGATGCCCCCCCCCCACTGCACACACATCAATGTATGTTTATATGCCATAACCTCAAGTACCTTAATTCTTATTTCTTTCCTTGATGATGTATCCTTTAGGATGAATCAGCGTGACATCACAGCATGACATCAGATCACAGCAACAATAAAGTACTTCCGGGTGCCACTGCAGCAGAAACTAGTATGAAACACGCTGAAAAGCTGTGCCAAACAAACGCCAATATCTCATACTGTATATTGCGCTTCTCCCTTGTCCTGAGTGTCAGTAGGTACTGCAAGTTGTCAATGTGTCTCTCGAACATTTCAATACACATTTTTGTACACTTAATGTATTTGGTGGTGAATAAACAATTTCTCATTCAAACTTGAACAGATATATTTCTTATGAAGCGCATAAATTGTATCTAATGTATGAAATGAGCTATAAAAATTAAGACTAGGAGGATCTCAAAGAACCAGCTGCCCCACTTTGTCTATGTCTTGGGGGAAGGTCACATGAGAAGCAAGTGAAAGTCATCTCATAGTTAAAATATACTCCAAATAATGTCCAAAAACAGGTACGCTCTAATATAGCCCCCCCTTGTATCCGCAATTGTACTTGGCCATTCCCCCTGTCCCGGGCATTGCTCCACCCTCTCTCTCCATCTGGGAGGGTTAGCACATGCTTACTCTTATACATGTGCAGTCACCAGCTGCTTCTTTTCACCTGACAGCGAGGTGTTTCACCAACAGGACATAGCGCGTGGATCAAGCTATTCCCCCCTAATCTAAAAATCGCATAAACATTTTTACATTTGGGAGAGGTGGAAAAGTTGGCTTATCGATAAAAGGGAAATGCGATCAAGTGCAGTGGAAACAGATTAAGCGAATACTCCGTTGTCTCGGTTCACCTCTCATTTAACCAAACTCCATTCAAAAACATGCAGTTTCGTGTTGCCTTGCTTACTGGCAAAGGTTAACACCTGGACCGTAAAACATGATGAAGGTTTGTTATGAATAGACCTTATTCGATTGACGTCACTCACGTACGGGCACGCCCACCGCTGCCATGTTCTCGACATAGTGCAGCAGCTCTTAAGTGACAGCCGATGTAAGAGCAGCGTTTATAGGAAGCTAGCCGCCGTTAGCGTTACCTGTATCGTTCCAATTGTGTTCGGATGGTGACCTGCATTACACACGGCTGTAGTAATGACAGCAATAAAGTCCCCGTGGTTTGTTTCTATCTCTACCGTCCACAGACGTGAAGGGAGCGAGACGGAGGATACTTCAGCAGCACAGAAGATGTGTGGATAGTTGGGAGAGACAGGTGAACCTTTATGACAGCTCCTCACAGCAAAGTCTGTTCACCTCGTTTTTTTCTTTTGTTTATTATTACAGGCATTAACGGCAGCATACAAACAACAACTCTGGGGTTTTTATTGCTGTCATCACTATCGCTATTTTGTAATGGAACAGAAACGACAATAAGGCCGTTACTATAGTTGCCAGCTGCAGGACGGTATGTCAACAATATGGCGCTGTCCGGGGTTAGCGAATAAGGTCTATAGGGAGGCTATACAAGGGATCAGCCGAGCAGCATTTTGGTAAACAAACCGCGTCACTGGGTGGCAACGGCAATTGACCGTGTTTACAATAAAAAACTGGGACAGTTCACACAACTTTAACACGACATGCATATATTATACATCAAACTCTTGAGCTAATCCTGCTCTCACTCACAATGTCAAAATATAAGCGATGTGATGTCTACTTTTTGAGATATTAACGTTTGTTTGGCACAACTCATACTATTTAACTGCCGCGGGGTTACGCATTTTTGGATGGCAGTGACGTCACGCTGATTTGTCCTATATGAATCACACTCTACATTGTCGGCATACACATACACTTGTAAATTAAACAATACATATTTAGGTACAATCTGAAGGTTTTAGACCGCCGGTGCACCGCGCCGCCGTGTGTTTTAATGGAATACTGCGGGATTAAAAGGGGACTCACTTCTATAATTGACATTTTATTCACTTACAGTAACTGGCCAGTGGGTTTTATGTATGCCGGATTGAAGAGTGGCGCCTGGTAATCCATTTTGTGGTGTCGTTTATAACCAAGAAACTTGAAATGAATAGTTTTTCATAAAGCTCGGTCACTGCCTGCAAGACAACGGCACATATCGGGTGTTACATTAATTAGCAGAGGCAGACAGCACAACTGGCTGCACCCTCATTAACAACTCATAATATTCACATAACAGTAGTAGAATGGAAACACACATAATTTCACATTTTCTTTTGCAGATTTTCCTCAAAATTTGTTTAAAATTTGCGATACATTGGGATGGAAACCCAACTTCTGGCCATTTCTGACGGATCAGTGTGACCACCGCCTTAATCTGGCTTCCCACCTGCAGACACGGCCAATTGTGCCTGTACGGACGCCCGACCAAGCCAGAGATAGCATGGGGGCTCGAACCTGCGACCCTCGTGTTGGTAGGCAGGGAATCTGCCGCTGCACTACCCGGGCGCCACCATATCCCTATAATCCTGTAGTGGTTTGAAATGTTAGAATCATTAATCTTTCTGTTAAAAGTGGCAGCACACAGGCGTCCGGGTACTGTAGGGTAGATTCCCTGCCTACCAACACGAGGGTCACAGGTTCGTGTCCTCGTGTTACCTCCAGCTTGGTCGGGCATCCATACAGGCACAATTGGCTAGTGTCTGCGGGTGGGAAGCTGGATACACACACACACACACACACACACACACACACACACGACTTCCACCACAACATCACACACCCTGGCGCAACGATACAATATAGCCCATGTTTTCCAAGGACCCAATGTAAATTAGCTACTTGTTTAAAGACAAGAACAACATTGGAGACAAGAAGATACCTTAAATCAGTTGAACAGGTGGCTGTCGCAGGGTGGTTCTCCTCCTCGGTGCCATGGGTACGTCTTGGGTGCTTCAAGTGGAGGTGGGACTGTGGAATTTTTTGGGCCTTTTCAAGCCAGATTTAGAGGAATATGAAGATAGGACCATATGACCATAACCAGTGGTGTTAAGTAACGAAGTACAAATAGCCTACTTACTGTAGCCTACTTAAGTATATTTTTTGAGTATCTGTCTGTACTTTACTTGAGTATTTATTTTTCTTTCAACTTTTACTTTTACTCCACTACATTTTCGTAATAAAATCTATACTTTTACTCCGATACATTTCCCAAAAGCATCTTCGTTACTCGTTAGTATAAAATAAACAAACAGCTGGTGTTGTGGTGAATCAGTAGCCTGGCTAGCGAATCAGTGCTTCTGAGTTGCAGGTTGCGTTTGCCAATTGCTTACCGTCAGCGCTTCCCAAGTCTTTTCATCCATGTTAAAAGTTCTCACAGGCTGAAATCCGACGGGTAATTACTTTAAATTGTCTTTACATTGTGTCCAATTGACCCAAAATGACGGAATATGCCACCAGAAAACAAGAAACCATGCGTCTCTTGGGGTAAGCTTCAAATTGGTGAAGCGTCCACGCAGCCAGAACGTAGGTCTTCCGCTTAAGGATTTCAAAATAAAATCCTAAATGCTTTATTTGTTTCTCCAAAGGTGAGAAGCATTTTATTCTGAAAGTAAATCATAGTATTTCCGTTGCTATCTGGTGTAACAGTCGCTGTTTTGACACAGCCCAATACTGTCGTGTTTCAGAAAGGTAACTCAGTCAGTTTCAATTTCAGTGATTACATTGATTAACTGTTTATCTGGCAGTGACAATATCCAGGCATATAGCTATATGAAGGAGATGTCCATGATCTATGGTGAGTATGATGATGATGATGATGATTATATATTTCCCATTGAAATGGAGATATCTCATCGCCATGAGTTCACACCGGGCACCCAAGCCTTGCCTACGCCTTGCCTTTACCCACGCTTTTAAATAGGCCTCCGTTTTTTTAGTCAACGAGGCTGTGTACACCGGGCGCCTGAGCGTGAACCCTGCGTGTACCCACGCCTTGCCTATGCCTTGCCGATTTTATCGTTTAGGCGTGAGTTCTATTTTCAAGCCGACTAGGCGCATGCAGGCAGGCTTCTTCTGTCAGGCTTCGTTCACACCAAGCCATGAAAGAAAAACGCGACAATATCCGTGGGAAATGGCAAAGTCAACTGAATTTCAAAATTACTACAACACAAAGAGTTACTACAACAGTGTTGAGCAGAGAGAGAGAGAGAGACACTTGCCACTTGCTTTGGCAATGTATACGTATGTTTCTCATGCCAATGAAGCCCCTTTGAATTGAATTGAATTGAATTGAAATTGAGAGAGATTGACGGGTGGCTATCACGTGGGGCTTTCTCCCCATCCACAAACAAATCTTCGGGAGAGAGAATAGAGGGTTTGCACGGCGCGTCATCAAAAGGGGACGCGTGTGGCCGCGGCCATCGTGGAGGTACTGTCACAGCACGTAAACAATAGCCTACTAAACCGCAACGAACTGTTCCAGATTATCCATCAAAATGGTCAATTATTGCCGTGTTTTTGGTTGCACTAATCGGTCAGACCGGGAAAAACATTTGGAGTACTACAGATTGCCAAAAGTTATCACAAATCAGGGAGAAGAGTGCCAAAAATTGACCGAGGAAAGGAGGCGTTTGTGGTTAGCCAAACTGAATCAGGATTTCCGGGGCAAGAATCTTGACAACATTCGAGTTTGTTCTGCACATTTCTTGTCAGGTATGTGACATTAATACAGCAACTCTTACCTAATTTTATAGTGCAATAGTATGCAAGGATAACTATATTAACGTCATGTTAATGGCATTGTTGGCTGCATAAAGTTATTTGAATTGATCTGATCCCATTTCATAGCCTACTACAGTACAAGACTTGTGTAGTTACATTCCTAAAATGAAGCTTAAAAAGTGTGCTATATTTCTCATTGTATTTCCAGGTAAAAGATCTGACCTGTACAAGAAGGATGACCCAGATTGGGTGCCATCTGTCAATATGATAGGAAAGCCTCCCCAACCACCCAAAGAAACACCGACATCACGCTACAAGCGCCGTGTGAATCGAGCCCAGCAGAAACAGGTTGATGATGCTGCCCATTCCTCGCATGTTATGGATATCCCAGCAGCTGATGAGGATTCTACCACAAGTGATGATTATGTCAGTGATGATGTGTGCGTTATTGGGACTCAAACCGAAATGACTGGTGATTTTATTGACTCTATGACCAGTGAACTTCAAAATCTGAGAACGGAAAACATTCAGTTGCGTTCTGATCTGGAACATTTGTCCTCTTCCTATGAGCAAAGTGCATTTGTGGGTAAGGATGAAAAGGTTATCTTTTTCACTGGCCTACCTACATTCCAGGTTTTATTATCACTTTTTACATACCTTAGTCCTCATCTCCCTGTGAAGAAGTCACTCAATCCATTCCAGGTGCTGATGCTGACATTGATGCGACTAAGGCTTAATGTTTCTACAACTTTCCTGTCTTATGCATTCAATGTGTCAATAGCCACCGCTTCTAGGGTATTCACTGATGTTATTGATGTCATGTATATTCGCATGAAAGCCCTTATTATATGGCCAGAAAGAGAACAGTTGCAAAAGACGATGCCGATGCAATTCAGAAAACATTTTGGGAAAAGATGTGCTGTTATTATCGACTGCTTTGAGGTGTTTACAGATCGTCCATCTAACCTTCTAGCCAGAGCAGAAACATGGTCCTCCTACAAGCACCATAACACAGTTAAATTTCTGATTGGCATTACAACACAGGGCACAGTCAATTACATATCAAGTGCATGGGGAGGAAGAGTCAGCGACAAGTACATCACTGAAAACTGTGGCTTTTTGGACAAAATTATTCCGGGTGATTTAGTTCTTGCTGACCGTGGCTTTGATATTCAGGACACTTTAGGTTGCATAATGGCTCGGGTGAAAATCCCAGCCTTTACTCGAGGGAAGTCACAGTTAGCTCCAGTTGACTTGGAAACCACAAGGAAAATTGCTAATGTCAGGATTCATGTTGAGCGTGTCATTGGTAGTGTGCGCCAGAAATACTGTATTTTGGGGGGGACATTGCCGATTGATTTCTTGATGTGCAAGGTCACAGAGAGTTTTTGTACCATAGACAAGATTGGAGTTGTCTGTTGTGCTCTGGTGAACTTTTGTCCATCAGTTGTTGATTTTGATTAAAGTGTCTCGTCATTGTAAAGTAGTTTGTGTGGTACGAATACACACAGTATACCATTCTCATCAGAATACACTCTTTTATTAAGAGAATGAAACAGCAATGTTTTGGAAAAACATTCTTTTAAATAAAACTTTCAGCCTAATTCAAACAGTGTCTGAAGTGCAAGTTTCTGGACTGTGGTTGGCTACAATTAGGCTGTAGGCATACACATCACAAATAAATGAAGACATGTTCATAAAAAAGGGAGATACACAAATAAGAAAATAGCACAACATCTTTTTTTACTCAATACGTTTCTTGCCCCTTTTTGGCAGAAACTGAGGGAGCCTACGACAGTTAGGACAATACCATTTTCCTTTAGGCGCAACCTCAACATTAACACAGGAATAGTGAAACCACTGAATACCACATTTTGCATTGTCACACAATATCATCTGACCAAACTCAGTCTGGCCACAGGAACACCAGGTCTTTTCTTGCTGGCTGGAACTGGTTGCATTATCAGAACCATCTGAATGGACAGATACAGCAGGCTGTGGGGACACATTAACCATGGTAGATGAAAGCCTAGTGTAGAACTTGCCAACTAGCTCTGGCATAATGGCTGTGTCAAAAATGTGCTTGCTTTTCTGACATATCATGCCCCAGAACTCTTCATCAAATAAAATGTGCTCAACATGCAGATCTTTCTCTGTCCAAACTACAAAATAAGCAGATTCCAGTTTGCACACTCCAAGCTGAGTTTGCACCTGGTAGAAATACTGGTGGTTTCTACTTAGTGTCAGTTTCCCTTCACCATCCTTCTCCAAGTAAAATCCTGTAACACCATCTAACTTGTCACCTTTTACACAGAATGGACATTTAATTTCAAGCACACTGATGCCACAACAATCACAAGAAACAAGGCCGTCCGGTGAAGCACCCAAAAATGGCACACTTGGATTGATAAAGAAACCTGTGTCATGCACTTTCACATTTTCATGACATTTCCTATGTTCATCTGTAAACATATCACGTGCAAATTTCTCATGAGTACATCCCCAGGTAGTGGCTTTTGATGTAAATTTGTATGATTCGGGATAGCATACACTTTTGATCAAGCTCTGGGCTGGTTGTTTTGGATCAGTGCAGCATGCAGTTTTCATTTTAGACGCTGTAATTCGACCAGCACGAAATTGAAACCAGAGTTTAGAAGCAGCTTGATCCCTTGTAGCTTCCTCAACTGCCTTTGCTTGCTCCTCTGATACTGAAATTTCAACATCATTGCAAATAGACAATACATCGCTATAGTCCATGTGAACTGCTTCCTCGTTTCGCAATTCAGTCAACACAAGAGGAAAGTTTTCACCAATCGGTTTGGGAACATAACAGTCTGAATAAGGCTCAATCAGGGACAAAATAGCACATTTTGAGCCAGTTGTGCTAAGAGAGTGGAATAATGATGCCAATTCCTCACTGGTTGGAGGTGGTGTTTTGCTTACTTTAGGAGTGGGACAGCTAGCACCTTCTTTCTCAAGTGACTGTACATGACCAGCACAGTCACTCTTAGCAGCTATTTTACTTTATATGTCTTTGCTGCAGTGAAGTCAATTTTTCGGCATTCCTTGTACTCCACCTTTGACAATGCAGTAGGTAACAACCAATATGCCTTTTCCTGTGTCACTGTCTTTGAGTCCCTCAAATTCACTGTTGCTTCAATGAGGAACAAAAGTGCAGCGACATGTGTGCACGTTTCCCCCAGGCCGGCCATACATGTACAGTGCGCTCCGCGAATCTTTCCCGACTTTTCAGCAATGATCCAGGGTTCCAGGGGCTTTTCTCGTAGTCGTTGGGAATGAAGTACCTGAATAAAAGACAAGACAAAAATATATAAGCTTGTAAGAACAACAAACTAATTTCTCCTTTAATAAATTGGTTGAAGAGGGGCATTTTAATTGTTTATATATTTTATGATAGATCAGCCTTTTGATTAAAAAAATGTGTACTAGTAGACAGGGTCCAAAATTAGCACCCAGCCACCAGCCAAATGCTGGTAGGACATGAAACATTTGATCATATGACTATAGCTAATTTGCATTTCACATCAAGTTTGAAATTTACATCGATTTGCTAGAAAGATGAACATTTCAGCTTTTCACCAGGGCACTCACTGCTGTCACTAAGTTGACTGTACAGTACAGTACAGTAGAGTACAGTATGTTTTGATTTAACCATTAAACAACCAATCCAAGTCAGAAACACAACCGCATAGCTAGCATGTTATAATTGAAAATCCTGAGTACCAACAATTAACTAGCCTGTACTCCATGAAATGTTGTTAATCCAAACTGTAAAGCTAGCTAAATTGTCGCGAATGCATCACCTACCTTGGCTTTCACGACACACATGTCATTGATGATCTGATACTGTGGCTCCCTCACCCATCCGCACACCATCTGGTTGTAGGCTTCCAATCCTTTGTAACATTTAAGGTCTTCAGTTGTGTATGGGCTTGGTGAAAAAACGAGATAGTTTACTATATCGGGATAGGTAATAGACGGCAGACTTGAGGGGTCGTCATTCCAAGAAGAAGGAGCCAGCTCATACGGATCTTGATTGCCTATCAACTTTAGTTTCTCAAAATATCGCGTCCGTTCCTGCTGACTAAGTCCTTCTCTGTACGTTTTAGCAGCGTCCACTCGTTTTTGTAAACACTTTTGTTGTTTAGACATCTTAAAATCTGCATAAATTCAGCGTACAATCCATTCTCCATTCAGTCAGCGTGCAAGGGATCTTTTGTTTACTTTGAGTGCCTCCACGATGGCCGTGCATCCGGGTTACTGACCAAAACGTGACGTAGGTGAAAACCCTCTATAGACCAAATCAGCGGGGATGTTTACATTTACTTCCGGTTACCCCTGGTTCCGGTTACCTCCACACAAACTGATGTGTTGAAGACAAAAACAGACAAAGAAGACAAAAATGGTTCGTTCGTGTTGTGTTGTTGGGTGTCCAGCAGTGTTGCCAGATGGCAAATGTTGAATTAAAGTGTGGACCAGTGACATCACTGGTCCACACTAACTCAAATGAATAACTCATTAACTCAAATCAACTCTCAATAACTGTCAAACTATTCATCATTCATCTAGTTTGACAGTTATTGAGAGTTGATTTGAGTTAATGAGTTATTAATTTGAGTTAGTGTGGACCAGTGATGTCACTGGCCCACACTTTAACACTCAATAACTGTCAAATTAAATGACAGACTTCAAAACAGTTTACAGTTTTCTGATATACTACTGATGTTCTAATGATACAAAGCTGGTTGAAAATGGGCAGTGTTCCTTCAACGTCATTATTTCGGCTGAATCATCTTCATCATCGTCTGTCTCTCCACTGTCCACCACCAATACAGGTGCGGGAACGGGTGCACTACACGCAGTGAAGCCGCACTTGTTGAGGGGGAGGGCGACGGGTCATCTTCCTCGTCAATGCGACGTTTCTTGCCTTTGTCGAAAAAGCTTAAAAGCGAGCTCTGTTTCATGTCTTCTGATTTGGTGCTGCATTTGTTTACTTTACAGCTTAGCTAGTTTCCCATGATGCTCTGGGGCACAGAGGCATAGGTCAGCGGACAGTCGGACACTTGACAGCTGGTGTTTTTTGCAGACAAACAAACAACAAACTTTATTCCCCCCCCCCTTTTTTTGGGGTGTGCCAGCTGCCTCTTTGGGTGGCACAGGCACACCCTGGCACACCCATGGCTACGTGACCGTAAGTTGGCTCTGACTGAGTCTGTGTCTGTCTGTCCGTCCATGCTGATCCGCCCACTCCACAGAGGAGTTGAGTTGACAATTCAGTCTGATTATCAGGCTAACAGTAGTCCTTCGCTATCAAATTAGCATAGTCCTCGCCAGGCTCTTTGCTAGCGAGTTAACTTTTCAAAGAGATAACGTCTTTCCCCTTGTTTAGCGGTAAGCCTACAATGTCTCTGCTTTAATTTTCTTTTTTTGCCTCTGTTGCTGTTGTTTTTTCATCTTCATCCATTTTTGTTAATGCGTTAACAGCTAACTAGCCCCAACGTGACGCGTTATTTTGAAACCCACATAGGTTACGCCAAAACCACGCCCTGTACCCGCCTACGCAGTCGAGCGCCGGGATTTGCCAGGCGCTCATGCTCATGTTGGACTCTCTGGGACACCATTCCTGTGAGAAGCAACACCACCAAGCGAGGTTGAAGCGAGGCTCCAATGAGGATATTGAAAGACAAAATCCTACATTGCACCAAAGCATACAATGTATTGCAGTTATTTGACTTTCTGACCACCCGCCTCAGTGCTTATTATGAGGCCAGAATAACAGATGCTGCCCTTGGCCATTGGGAAGGCTAACCCTTTACTTTTTGTTTTATTTATTGTGTATGATTCAACTTTTTATCTATGATTTTATATTATTGCATGTTTTTGTAGATTGTTGGTGTGGCGTTCTCATACGCTCGTTGTTAAATGATAGACGCTGTCACACGTGCTTGGGTCTTGACTGACCGATTGATTTATTAAGATGGCTTCCACACATGCCTATCATGACTACGCACACATGCGCAGATGTGCCATTCAATATATTGGATCTTTATTGATTCACTTCACGTGACACCTCCCCCTTAAAGTAAAGAGTTTCCAATATAAACACTTTAACTTTCAGCACAATTAAACTTGAAATAATAAATCACTGATTCTTCTTTTTCTTTTTCATAACACAAATAAACTGTCTGTCAAAGTCTCTTTTCTCTTTCCTTTGTCTATCTGTACTTATTATGAACAACAAACTAAATAATGCACGCAGCCTAACTAAAGGGTGTGGGTAGACTGCCACAGCCCCTTGCAAGAGTGGAGGCAGGGATTATTCTGCCCTATACGCCCTCCTGACTCTTAGGTAATAAAACGTCTGTTAGGCTTCACCACTCTGCCACTCCTGGTGACAACAGGACACTCCTGGCCTGCTGTTGGGTGGCTGCTGACAGGCTGTGTGGCACTCGGCTCTGGGTGAACTGTCTCTGGGTGCACCGGCTCAGGCGGGACCTCCTGTGGCTCCGCAGGGGGTTCTTTGTCGACCAGCTGGATGCACCTGCGGTTCCTCCTCGGTGTGTCACCTCACTCTGTCTGCAGTGTGAAGGATCGCGGCGCTGCTTCCTCGTGCTGCACCACGGCTGTTGTCTTCCATGTCTTCTCCCCCTCGATCTTGAGACAAACCTGGTCACCGCAGCTGAGAGGGGCGAGTGGCTTTGTCGAGTGTCTGCGGTTGTAGAACTTCTCATACGACTGCTTTGCTTGTCTGTCGTATTCCCTGACTTTCTCCAGATTTGGCCAGGCAGGTCTCAGATGCTCTTCTAGGGTTGGCAGAGTTGTACGCAGGCTTCTTCCCATCATGAGCTTGGAAGGGCTCTCCCGGGTCGGCTCTGTTGGCGTTGAGCGGTAGCTCAGAAGCGCCATATGAGGGTCGGCCTGCTTTGGCCATTTTGACTGCACGCTCAGCCATTCCGTTAGACTGGGGGAAATGGGGACTGGAGGTGACATGCTGGAAATCGTATTCTCAGCTCTGCAGAGAACTGCGGTCCATTGTCCGTCCTAACTTCCTCAGGTATTCCCCAGCGGCTGAAGGTGCTTTTCAGTTTTCCAATCACAGACTCACTGGTTGTCTTTGGCAGATTCAAAATCTCTAGCCATCTTGAAAAGTAGTCGACAATGACAAGGTAATGGTGGCCCTTATACTCACAGAGATCGGCTCCAATTTTCTGCCACGGCAGCTCTGGCAGCGGTGTTGTGAGTAAGGGCTCCCTCTGTTGGCTAGGTCGGTTGATATTGCAGTGCTGACATGACTGTATGAGTTATTTCACGTCATTGCTAATGCCAGGCCACCAAAAATGGCATTCTTGTAGCGCTGTCTGCACTTGGTCAGGCCCTGGTGACCCTCGTGGATTCTCTGAATCATGTCGTCACGCATGCTGCATGGGATCACAATCTGGTTGCCTTGCCTCAGGACTCCATTCAGCTCGCTCAGTGTTCCTCTCTCGTGGAAGTACTGCTTAGCTGGCGTAGCTATGCTTTTGATGTGGTCGGGCCAACCATTTCTTGTGTACTGAAGGACGCGCTGCAGCTCGCTGTCCCTTTCCGTCTGCTCCTTAATCTGCTCCAGGACCGGCTTTCTCACTCCAACGCTCTCTTCTATGGCATCCACGTGTGCCCGGACTTCCTGTTCCAGGTCACCCCGCTCTGTGCTCTGTAACGGGCGTCGTGACAGTGCATCGGATCAGATTCTTCCCTGGAACCCATACAGCAACAGGGTTAAACTTCATCATTCTGATGAGGAGGCGCTGGCAGCGGAGAGGCGTCGTGTCCAAGTCTTTAGAGTTAATTAACGGAACCAAATGCTTGTGGTCTGTGTAGATCTTGTATGACTTTAAGCCACACAGATACTGGTAGAAACGTTCTGACGCCCACACAGCGGCCAGACATTCTTTCTCGATCTGGGCGTATCTTCGTTCCGCGTCGGATAGGGTACGGGAACAGTAGGTCACTGGCTTCAGGACTCCATCATGCTCCTGTAGGAGTAAGCCTCCTACCCCATAGCTGCTGGCATCAGCACTAACCACTGTGGGTCTCTTTGGATCGTAATAGGCTAATGCTGGTGCTGAGGAGATCAGTGCTTTTACTTTAGTGAAGGCCTGTTCTTGCTGAGGACCCCAGACCCACTGTCTGTCTGACTTCTTCAGGTCATTCAATGGCTGGAGATGTGTTGACAGTTGCGGCAGGTATCGACCTACATAAGTCACCATCCCCGTGAACCGCTGTAGCTCTTCCACATTTGTGGGGGCGCTCATTTCTTTGATCGCTGCAACTCTAGCGGGGTTTGGCGTAATGCCATCTTTGCTTACGATCTGACCTAAAAACTCCAACTTTGGCTGTGCCATTTTGCACTTTTCTTCATTTAACTTAAGGCCAGACTGTTTGATGGTCTCTTAACACCTTGCTAAGTCTCATGTCGTGCTGCTGCTTTGTTTCACCAAAACACAGTATGTCATCCATAAAGACAACAACCCCTTCATGCCCCGGGGTGATAAATGTGGTTAGAAGGGCACTGTCCTCTTCTAACGGGATCTGCCAGAAACCGCTGCTAGCGTCTGGGCTTGTGAAGACTGTACTTCCTGCAAGCCTGTGGAGAAGGTCATCAATTGTAGGCAAGATATATTTTTCTCGTGCCACTGACTCATTCAGTTTCTTTAAGTCTACGCATATTCTAATTTTTCCATTTTTCTTTATAACTGGAACCATAGGTGCGCACCACTGTGTTGGTCGCGTGACCTTTTCTATGATGCCCATTTTCTCCATCCTATTTAATTTTTCCTCCACCTTTGGCAAAAGTGGAATCGGAATGCGTCGAGGCGTAGCTACACTATAGACCAAATCACCGTGACGTCACCATGTAAACAACATTTACTTCCGGGTACCACTTCGGGAAGACGGCAGGTTTAAATTTGCGTGTTGTCAAATAAATGCTGTCAAACTCTCTCGTTGTTTTCGGCCAACTACTTTCAATTTAAATGTTCAAACGGTTGGTAAACATGCTTGTCCGACGTATCTAGCCTTTCTTCTGTGTTTTTTTATGTAGTGTTAGCTAGCTAATAACGTTTGTTTACAACTGTCAAACTCGCTGTTTTTTTGCAGACTCGTTAACGTTACGTTACAGACAGAGGCTACTGACGCCGCTCGGATACAGCTCGGAACCCGGATGTTGTAGCTGTAGTAAGCCTGTGCCGCTGAATCCAGAGTTCTCTTTGCTCATGTTTGCCCTTTGCAGAGGGAATTCTGAATAATCCAAATCTTGACCCGCTCTTTATGGTCACTGGACACCCAACAACACGAACGAACCATTTTTGTCTTCTTTGTCTGTTTTTGTCTTCAACACGTCAGTTCACCATTGCCATTCGCCATTATGATGTGTGGAGGTAACCGGAACCAGGGGTAACCGGAAGTAAATGTAAACATGCCCGCTGATTTGGTCTATAGGGCACGGCGTCTTTTTCAAGCACAATCCTCACGGGATCTCCCTTCAACAAGCCTACCTCGCTGAACACATTCACCTCATCCAACTTAAAGCGCTTGATCAGGCCTAATTTGGTGGCAACAGCTCTACTAAGCAGATTGTCTCCACTTGACTTCACTACCACTACTCTAAAATAGCAGTCTGTCAATGTGTTTTGGACTTCAGCTTTAATCTTAGCTAAAAACTGCCCTCTAGTGGACACTGTTCCTCCTGGGCTGTCAAGTGGTGGGCCCCTCATAGGTTTGAGCTGAGGTTTTCTCCGTAGGCTATCATAAGCGGCTTCAGTAATTACTGATGTATCAGCCCCTGAGTCTATCTTAAATCTCACCGGGGTGTTTCCTATGTTCAGTGTGGTGTGCCATGGTGGCTCATCCTCTCTGAATAACTCATCCACTGCTGTCTGTGTCTCAGTGAGTGAGCCTAGGAAAAATGGGTCATCTTCCTCACTTTCACATCTAGTTTTGTTTACTTTTATTTCTCACACGCTCTTTGTGTGGCACACAGCAGCAAAGTGTCCTATCCTTTTGCAACTATTGGATTTTTTTCCTTTTGCTGGGCACTGCCCCTCATCACTATGCTCTCTGTTGCATCTACCACACTTTCTTATGTTTTCATTCCCCTGTTTGTATGTTTTTCCTGCATTTGGACTACTTTTCCACTTTCGTCTGAATGTTTTCGCTTCATCCAGATGCTCCGAGCTAGTACTGGGTCGTTCCTGGTTCTGCCCTTTAATTAGCTCGTGATGTCTCGCCATCTCTATTGCACTGCGTAGTGTCAGATCTGTTTTCATCTGTAGCCTTTGAGACAGGGCAGTATCTCTAATTCCTACGACAATCCTGTCACGTAACTGCTCCTCTTTTTGGGCTCTAAAGCAGAGGAAGCAGAGGTTTTCACTGAAAACCTCTGCTTCCAATCTGGCCAGGTTGCGGGCTTTGTAAAGTCCATCGGATCCGGAGGTGAAAACTTCGCCATGGCGATGCACTAACGTCACTCCAATAACGCAGGTTACTTCTCTTGGTCACTTCTGACACCATGTGGCATTCTCATACGCTCGTTGTTAAATGATAGACGCTGTCACACGTGCTTGGGTCTTGACTGACCGATTGATTTATTAAGATGGCTTCCACACATGCCTATCATGACTACACGCACATGCGCAGATGTGCCATTCAATATATTGGATTTTTATTGATTCACTTCACGTGACAGTTGGGACTACAAACGGGGGTGGGGTGGGGGGAGAAGGTAGGCCTATGTGCTGTAGCCTATTGTATTTTTAATTTTATATTGTTTATATTTTTCATTTGCAGGTTAAATTCAGCTGAGCTCTGTTATTGAAGCTTTGGCTAAAGGCCTGAATTTTACAATGATGTTTTGAAATAGACGTTTAAAAATCGAATTTCAGCCCAATTATGGCAAATTCTGCAGTATTCCACGTTTTACAGTAGATTCCATTTTTATTGGTCAATTCCGCGATTCCGTTAACGCGGATTTCATATGGCTCTACCATAATTAATTTCAATGTCCGCTATCAAGAGCAATTCAGTTGGTTAATGAAATCGCTGGGCTGCTTCCTGCCGTGCAGTGTTTGTGGTGTGGGAGATTCCAGCTGTCAAACGAAGACAAAAGACTTGCTCCTGGCCAATCCCGGCTTGACTGCTATGTAGGCGGGCACAGGGCGTGGTTTTGGCGTAACCTACATGGGTTTCGAAATAACGCCAACGTGACCCTACTGTACTTTGTGTATATATAATATATACACTCCTGCAGTAGTTAGGGTCACATTTACCCTCGGACTCTTCTAAATTTTGTGTCAACACTGCAGTTGTAAGAGCCCTCACACCGACCATGCGATTTGTGTTAGGTAATCTGTGTTGGGCATTAAACTAATAGTACAGCGGCATATACCCCAATACAAGAGGTATTGTGCACTTTTTGAAAAAAGCATGAAACTTCTACCATAGTTAGATGATACCATGAGGTGTATTTTCAGATGTGGAGTCAAGTCAGATTTGACCCCTGAGGCCCGGTAGAGGTCAAATTATAAATGGCCGCCGAAAATATTGAAAAATGCTTAACTTTGGAACCAAACGCTGTAGAAAAACATTTAAGGTGTCATTTCCCACTAATTTTTGGGTGCCCAGTCAGTTGGTGATACTTTTGAGATCAATAGAATTCAAGAAAATGCATTTCTTTTAAGGTCAAGGTAAAAAATATCTAAAAAAAGACAATAAATATTTATTTAATTGTATCCATGTGACCCAAAATGTTCTTCTATACCTTTGTACTATCTGTTATTATTAACTGTGATGTGTGGTTATTTTATTTTTTATCTAGGATCAGAACTACCACCAGGTCCAGGTGGCCCTCTATCAGTAGCTAATTACATTAGAGTTGTCAGTAGGGTGGGTGACATGATGAGCTAACATTACAGTCTGCAGGAGAGACAACTTCTGGCAGGAATATTCTGACATGGATATTCTGACAAACCTCTAACAGGTAAAGTGATTGAATAATTGAACAATATTATTAGTAATCTTCTGAATGTTGTTAAAATTAGTAATTTGTGAGCTAAGTCAGTTGAATGATTGAACACAGTATAGACTTCAGCTTTGCAATGTAAAGGATATCACATCTCTTGATAGCTACAGGTTTACTGTACTTAATAATTCTTGAAGCCAAACTTAGCCCTGAAGCAGCATTCACTCTTGCTTGCTAGCTAGCTAGCTGTTAGCCAGCTTAGCTCAACTTTGCTCAACAGCCAGCCAGGCTTTAACACTTATGTTAACACATTGACTGCCAGCCGTTTTTTTTTGCTGTAGGTAGCTTCTGCCAAGCCGTTTTTTGAGGATTCTGGCTCATTTTACAAGAGCCGAGGATTCGTTTCAGCTTGGACTTTGTGAACATACAATATCTCAAAAGTACTAATAGAATGTGTACTTTCTCTGTCTAAAAGAGTTAGTTTGTAGAGTTAGTAGTTATGTAAGCATTAGCAGTTGAATACAGCATGGTTTTAGCGTCAGAAAAAATATTCAGAGATAAACGGCTTTTTGTGAAATTGGATAGAACAGTCACTTTAACCATTCATTTTTGGCTCTCTCTCTCTCTCTCTCCCTCCCCCTCTCGCTCTCTCTCCCTCTCGCTCTCCCTCCCTCTCTCTCTCTCTCTCTCTCTCTCTCCCTCCCTCTCGCTCTCCCTCCCTCTCTCTCTCTCTCCCTCCCTCTCGGGAGGGAGACGCACTAGGTTTAATCCTAGTGAGAGGGGGAGAGGGAGAGAGAGAGAGAGAGAGAGGGAGGGAGGGAGGGAGAGAGAGAGAGAGAGAGAGCGAGAGGGAGAGTTGCTTCAACTCCTCCCTCCGTGGGCGTTCTTCTTGGCTGCAGCGCCGTGTAACAAGCACTTTCCTACCTGTGCAAATTCACTTTCTCATACTCTCGACCTCTCAAATAAATTTCTGAATAGAAATTAAATTACTTTAAATTAGAGCGAAAAAGAAACAAAAAAGAATGGGTTGAAAATCCCATTCTAAAAGCCTTTTATGGCTGTTTCCAATTTGGTGCTATTTTGCAAGGCAAAATGGCCTGCTGCTTGTCACCAGCCTCACTGCCCCGCTGCCGCTGTGCCTGGCTGTGCCTGTCTGCGTGGCCGCTCCCCGAGGAAGCCCGGCTGGACTCGCCCGCCTCCCGGAGCCCTGGCCGAGAGCTCCGATGAAGCCCCTGCGACTCTGGTCATATTTACGCTGCGTGCCTCAAAGTGTGCTCCATCCGCAATCCACGATGCAAGTTTGCAATCCCGCACCGCCAGCAATCAACACGAAAACGAAAGTGCCTCCGCCAATCCATTTTCATGAGAATGGAAATGGATCACACTGCTTTTTGCTTGCCTTCCTACTTCCTTGTCGCCACTTAGTGGGTCGGTGGAATGGGTTGTACACGTTGTACACGTCCAATACTTATATAAGATATGTAAAAGGGTTAGATGCACAACCCCCCGTTAAAAAAAAAAAATCGATGGCAAGGACGTGTTTACACGTTGTTGGCAGTCAACAGCTGGATTCTGAAAACGTGTTTACACGTTGTTGGCAGTGAATGTGTTAATACATTTTTGATTGAGACCGTGGAGACAGGTGTGCCTTTTCTCTTGGTATGTAGGCTATAGTGCTCCACCTCCTTATATTGGACACTGCACCTGCCCATCACTGTCACAGATCATTACTGGTGTGCAAGAAACCTTAGGATAACCTGTGAGTATTCTAGCCATTAAGTTAACTTTTAGAATCATAGTATTGAAATCAATTACCATATTGTTGAAAGGTACATTAAGTAAATATTTGTTTGAGGAAGACAGTGTGTGAGCATTCTTGTTTCTCTTAGTGCAGTGAAGGATGTCTACTCCCCGATGCACCTGAGATTGCGGTTGGTTCCAGGGGTGCAAGAAAACATTTTGTGGTGCACAAAACCACCAACAAATTCTCTGCTATGGCAATCGACCAGTGCCATGAACAGAATAATGCTATGGTGAAAGGTTCTGGGGGGGCAATTGGATTGACTGGGAATCCAGGAGCACTGAGACGCTGGATGGTAGCTGGGCCAGAGATTGCAAGGATCACTAAAGAGTTTGAAGAACAGGCAACAAAGCAACAGTGTGAACCTAGTGACTCAAGACACCATGAGCAGCAACCTGCAGTACAAGCCACATTTCTGAAGGAGGTCCAAGCACTCGTGACAGTGCTGCAAGAGATGGGAAATCCCTTTCTAGAACACAGCCAGGATCTTCTAGTCATTGACACAAGAGACATTGTGGATACCCACATAGCTGACACTGTAAGAGGAATTGATACCCTTGGTGAGGAGCAGTACACCAAGTTTGTGACTGAAAGGCTGGAAAAGTGTACAACACCTATCACACATCCTCTTCCAAAGAATAAGTTGCCACTGTTCAGCAGGCCACCTGTCAAGGTCAAATCAAAAGAGAAGGCACAACTTGCTGCACTGAAGAGTGACTGTGGTCTTTTTTCAAGGCTGTACATCTCGTGTCAAACAAGAGATGGAGACATCGACCATTTCTTTTCCCATGAAAACCAGGCAGCACCCCCAGCTCTGTCAAGTGGAGGAAAACTTCGGTTTGGGGTTAAAGCTGATCTGCTTCGCTGCCTGGAGTCAAATCTGCCCGAAAACAAGAGTGTTCCCAAGGCTGATGCAGTTATTCTAGATGGTGCAGCTGTGGTTCAAATGCTGAAACCAAATACATCAAGAACATTCCAAGAGTATGGAGAAACTGTTTTTGCGCCTTACATCTCTGCTCAACTTGATGTAAGCTCCCGTGTTGACCTCGTCTGGGATGTATACCTATCTGCCAGTCTGAAAGCCTCAACAAGAGAGAAAAGGGGGAAGGGCGTGAGGAAAAGAGTGGCTCCCCTCAATATGATGCCCAAGAACTGGAAGGACTTCCTTCGATGTGATGAAAACAAAACAGAGTTGTTTTGTTTCCTGTCACGAGAAGCCATTCGTCTGCCTGTCGCACAAGGCAAGGAACTGTATGCAACCGATGGATGTGGAGTCCTATGCTCTCCTGCTGACTCATGTGTGGCCTGCCTTGCCCCATGTCTGCAAGAGGAGGCTGACACTCGGCTACTTCTGCATGTGGCAGATGCTGTGCAGAAGGGTTGTAAGAAGGTCACCATACGTACAGTTGATACAGATGTGGTTGTATTGGCAGTGGCTTCTTTTAGCAAAATGGCTCCTGATGAGCTCTGGGTTGCCTTTGGTGTTGGGCCAAGCTTCCGATACATTGCTATTCACCAAATCGTTGCCACAATGACTCCTGCCAAGTGCCTGACTCTCCCTGTCTTCCATGCTTTCACTGCGTGTGACACTGTGTCTGCATTTGCTGGCCGAGGGAAGAAGACAGCCTGGGAGACTTGGAAGTCTTTCCCAGAGGTCACTGGTGCTCTGCAGGAACTCCTGGCCATGCCAAGTGAGGTCAGTGAAGGATCAAGGTCACTGATAGAGCGATTTGTGGTGCTGATGTACGACCGAACCAGTGACTGTATGGAGGTAAATGATGCTAGGAAACACCTTTTCTCACAGAAGTCCAGGACTTTGGAGAACATCCCTCCAACCCAGGCAGCCCTTAAAGAGCACATCAAGCGGACTTGCTTTCAGGCCAACCTGTGGAACCAGTCACTTGTCTTGGATCCAAAGATACCAGAGCCATCTGACTGGGGTTGGACAAAAGAATCCACTGGGTGGCAGCCATTCTGGACAGCTCTCCCTGAAGCAGCAAAATCTTGCCATGAGCTGATCCGCTGTAACTGCCAGAAAGGGTGCACTGGACGGTGCACGTGTGTCAAAGCTGCACTTGCATGTACTGATCTGTGTTTTTGTTCGGGAGACTGTGTTAGGGTTTAGTTCTCATTCGAGAACCCCCTAAGGCGAGGATCTGGGGAGGGGAGTCAGCCAGGGGGCACCACCCAATACTATACTAGACAGATAGACGGTTAAGAAATTTCAGTACGGTATTTCCATTACGTGATCCTGATATGAAAGGACACTAAGCATGGTCTGTTTGCCGTATCTCCATCCACTGATTGTTTCTGATTGTTTTTTTGTTTTGTTTTGTTAAGCAACCTTTGGTTCAATTACAGGTGCTGTATTAATATAAGTTATTATCACAATTATTATTGTCATCATAAAAATAAATAAAAAAAATCACTTGTTACTTCCATTATTTGGGAAATAAACCACCTTTTTGCACCTTTCGCTTCCCTTTGTCTGTATAATTTGACCTTGACATTGATCTGAAGGTATTTTCTTGAATTCTATTGATTCTATTCTATTCTATTCTATTCTATTGACACCCCCCGGCCTTCCGAACCACCCACTGCTGGTCAGACCAATCAGAGGACATTCTGAGAGACTGCTTCGACCAAACAGCATGGGAAGAGTTCAAGGCTGCAGGAGACCTGGACGAGTATGCAGACACAGTAACAGGCTTCATTCAAAAATGCACAGAGGACATAATCCCCCAAAAAATAATCAAAATAATGCCAAACCAGAAGCCCTGGATCAATAGTGACGTCCGGGCAGCCCTACACGCCAGGACCACCGCCTTCAACTCCGGAACACCAGAGGAATACAAACAAACAAGATATGCCCTCCGAAGCACTTTAAAAAGAGCACGGAGAGAATATGGCAGACAGCTGGAAGCAAAACTGGACTCAAACAACCCCAAACACCTGTGGAGAGGCCTCCACGCTGCCACTGACTTCAAAGGGGCAAAACAGCAAAACAACAACGAGTCACCCACCCTGCCAGACGAACTCAACGCGTTCTACGCCAGGTTCGACCCCTCTGCCAGAGCGCCTCCCCTCCTCCTCTTCCACCCCTCTCCTCCTCTCCTCCCCCCCATCACCCCCCCCACCACCCCCCCTCCCTCCTCCTCTCCTCCCAACCCTCCCCCCCTCCTCTCCTCCCCCCCCTGCCACCTCCTCTTCTCCCCCCCCTGCCACCTCCTCTCCTCCCCCCCCTGCCACCTCTCTCCCCCCACCACCCCTCCCCCCCTCTCCCCCCACCACCACTCCCCCCCTCCGCCCCTCCGCCCCCCCACCACCCCTCCTTCCCCCCCCCCACTGCCCTCCTCTCCCCGCGCCCTCCTCTCCCCGCCACCACCCCTCCTCTCCCCCCCCCCACTGCCCTCCTCTCCCCCCCACCTCCCCTCCCCCCCCCTCCCCCCCAGCCCTCAGCACCCCCTCCCATCCCCACCTAACCACCAACCCCCCCCACCTCCCCCCCCCCACAGACCCAGACCGCCCTCTCACCATCACTGAGGAGGAGGTGCGCCGGTCGTTCCTGCGTATCAACCCTCGCAAGGCGGCCGGCCCGGACGGCATCCCCGGGCGGGTCCTCAAGGCCTGCGCCCACCAGCTGGCAGGCGTATACACAGACATTTTCAACCAGTCTCTCTCCCTCCGACGAGTTCCCTCCTGCTTCAAAGCAGCGACAATCATCCCCATTCCCAAGCAGCAGAAAGCGACCAGCCTCAACGACTGGCGCCCAATAGCCCTCACACCAATAGCCAGCAAGTGCTTTGAAAAGCTGGTCATATCAAAGATCCGCCCCACACTCCCCCCGGACCACGACCCGCTACAATTCGCATACCGGCCCAACAGGAGCACAGCGGATGCAGTAGCACACGTGCTCCACACCGCCCTGTCCCACCTGGAGGGGAAGGACACCTACGTAAGAATGCTGTTCGTGGACTACAGCTCAGCATTCAACACCATAGTACCCTCCAGGCTGGTATGCAAGCTCAAGGACCTGGGACTTAACACAGCAATGTGCGACTGGATCCTGGATTTCCTGACAGACCGCCGCCAGGTGGTGAGGGTGGGCAACCTCACCTCCTCCCCACTGACCATCAGCATAGGAGCGCCCCAGGGGTGCGTCTCCAGCCCCTTCTGGTATGACCTCTACACCCACGACTGCGTGGCGACTCAAACCTCTAACACCATCGTGAAGTTTGCAGACGACACAGCAGTCGTGGGGCTGATCTCGGGGAGCGACGAGACGGCCTACAGAGAGGAGGTGGGGGCCCTGGAACAATGGTGCCAGGACAACCACCTCTCTCTGAACGTCTCCAAGACCAAGGAGATCATTGTAGACTACAGGAGGGGGGGGGGCGCACACCCCCCAATCACCATCAACGGCACAGTGGTGGAAAGGGTGGACAGCTTCAAGTACCTGGGAGTCAATATCCACCAGGACCTGACATGGGCCGGCCACACCGCCACTGTCGTCAAAAAGGCCCAACAGCGAATACACGGACTCAAGCGCCTGAAGAAATTTGGGCTAAGGAAAGAAATCCTCAGGGACTTCTACAGAGGCACCATTGAAAGCCTGCTGACTGGCGGCTTCACCACCTGGTACGGGAACTGTACCACCATGGACCGCAGGGCGCTACGGAGAGTGAGACGCGCGGCACAGCACGTAACAGAATGTGAGTTGCCAGATCTGCATGAACTGTATAAACAGCGGTGCCTCAGGAGGTCCCTGAAGATCATCAAAGACACAAACCATCCCCACAACAGCCTGTTCTCCCTGCTACCCTCAGGGAGAAGATACAGGGTTCCGAAAGCACGCACAAATCGCTTGAGGAACAGTTTCTTCCCGCAGGCCACGAGACTCCTTAACATACACAAATAGTGTAGTAGCCGCACTGTACCGTACTGTAGCTGCTACCATTACGTATGTCTAACGTTTAATTGTATGTTTAATAAGGAATATGCTATTTGCACCTGTATGTCAAATACGCCGAATTTAAAATGCCGAGTTTAATTGTATGTTTAATAAGGAATATGTTATTTGCACCTGTATGTCAAATACGCAGAATTTAAAATGTTTAAGCACGTCTAAAGTATGCACCCGACACGTGCACCTATGTGCAGTGAATATGCCACTGTCTCTGACTTGTCTTATCACTATACTGCCTTATGCTTGTTGTGTCTCTTGTGTTTTTGCACCCATATGCCCTGTTATATTTGTTATATTTGTACTATTTGCACTATGTTGTAAACGGAGTCCACAGCACAAGAATTTCACACGTGATACTTGTACCATGGAGTGACAATAAAAATCTTGAATCTTGAATCTTGAATCTTGAATCTTGATCTCAAAAGTATCACCAACTGACTGGGCACTTAAAAATTTGTGGGAAATGACACCTTAAATGTTCTTCTACTGTGTTTGGTTCCAAAGTTAAGCATTTTTCAATATTTTCGGCAGCCATTTAGAATTTGACCTCTCCCGGGCCTCAGAGGTCAAATCAGACTTGACTCCACATCTGAAAATACACCTCATGGTATCATCTAACTATGGTAAAAGTTTCATGCTTTTTTCAAAAAGTGCACAATTTTTTGGTAATCCGCTGTACTATAACCCTATTTCTACAGTTTGAAGTCACAGGTATATAGGGTCGGATGGGGCAAACTACTTATATCAGAAGCCTAGTTGCGGAAAAAAGTGAGCGGTTGTGGTCTGTCTAAAATGCATTGCAGAATGTATTGTAGCGATGTGGGTTTTGTGAGTAAACATGGGTTGTCTGGTTGTCACGTTAGTCTGGGGTTGACATGTCTGTGGGGATTTACGGGGTTACGTAAAGGCAGCATACCAGCCAGTGGGTGTGGTGGAAGATAGGGGTTCACCTGTGATTGGCTGGGGGAAGGGGATGTGAACGAGAGAGAGCGACAGCTCGAGGTTGTTGAAGTGTGGAGCCTGAGGGAGACAGCTGTGGGTGTTGGGAGCTGCGAAGCTAGGAGAAGCTAGCTGGGTTTGGGAGTGTGTTTGTGGGGTGTTGGTGGCGTGGACTACGGCTGACAGTAGTCCTGTGAATAGCGATCCACAATAAAGTGCGGTGACAAGATCCTGACTCTTCGACTGCTTTGTGGGATCGTTACATTGGTGTCAAGAAGTGTTAAGCTCGGACCGTGGTCGCTCGCCTCGCACGAGGTTCCAGCTAGCTGAGCTGGATTCACCTCGGGTAGTTGGCTGAGGTGCTAACGTTGAACACGGACTGTTGCAGCTCGCCGTGGAGGTTCCAGCCAGCTGCAAGCTAATCGGGCTGGATTTCCCTCAAGTAGGTCGGCTGGAGTGCTACGGTCGGCGTGTGAGAGTGGGGCGCGGAGGAAGGGCGAGGAAGAGGAAGCTAGACAGTGAAAATTAACGCCTTGGAGGATCGACCTGGCGTGGGCGGTTAGCCGTGTGTGCTAACTGCTACGAGGTTAGCTGTGTCTGCTAACTGTTACAAACACCACGTGGAATGGTGCCCGATGGTGGACCCTCGTCGCTGGACGGGGGGAGAAGGAGCTACCGACTCCAGAGTTCTGCTCGGTACTGGCCGGCATGGAGGCCCGCCTGAAGCAGGAGTTCAGCGCGCTGCTTGCCGGCGTGGAGGCCCGCCTGATGCAGGAGATCAGACGGCTGTTGGAGGCGACGCCTGCCTGGGCAGAGGAGCTTATGAAGCTGCTGCGGGAGGTCACGCAGCGCGGAGAAAAGCGGACGGAGGAGCCGCAGAGACTGTGTTGGACTTGCGGAGAACATGGTCACCTGGCAAGGTGGTGTCGCAGCGGTCCCGGGGGAGAGACCAGGTACGCGGAGCAACGGTACTGGGGACGGCCGGGTGTCTGCTGGTCGTGCGGAGCGTTTGGGCACCTAGCCAGGGAGTGTCGAGAGGCTGTCGGGGGCCAGAGGACAGCGGGAGAGGAGAGACGTGCAGGCGGCTGGCAGGTGAGACTCTGTTGGACTTGCCGTTCGCCTGAGCACTTAGCCAGAGACTGCACTGAGACTGTAGAGGGCAGGGGAGAGACACAGGCTGGGGAGGATGTGAGCGGCCGGGGAGAAGAGAACGTTGTTACGGTCAGGAGAGTGACGCTTGTGGGTCCAGATGAGCGGGTGTTGCTAACGCCGGAGGAGCCGGCCCAGCCTAGCTGCTCGGCGCCCCCCACGGTTGCTGTGCGGGAAGCCGAGGTGGGGATCGATGCCGGTTGTGTTCCCCCTGCTGTCCTGAACACGCCGCCCCCTGGGGGAGGGGGACGGGAGGACGAGCGAGTGCAAGAGGTGGAGGAAGACAAGAAGTACTGGTTGGATGTGGACCCGACAGACGACGACATGGCCATCTGGGATGTCGGGGTAGATGAGTGGAAACACAGGCAGGCGGAGGACGCGGATATCGGTCCGGTGTACGCGTGGGCAGCGGCCGGACGCCGGCCCCCTGTGGAGGAGTTTCGCACACGTTCCGGTGCCACGAAGGTACTGTGGAATATGTTTTCGGACCTGCGTCTGGAGAATGGGCTGTTGGAAAAAACAGTTCCAGGATGTAAAGGGGAAGAGGGGTTCCGGAGGGTTGTACCCAGCTACCTGCGGGGATTGGTGCTACGATGGGCACACAGGGGACTCGGGCCCGGTCATCGGGGGGTTGAGGACACACTCCGCCGTGTTCGTCTGGGATTCTACTGGGGCGAACACAGGGAGGATGTGTCGAGCTACTGCAGTGCGTGTGATGACTGTGGGGCACAGTTGGGTGGGATAGAAGCTTTGATGAGTTACAGAATGTTGAATTGAAATGTGTGTAAAAAAAGAAAAAAGAAAATGTAAATGGTGGTGGTTGAATTTAATTGAAATGTAAATGTTGGGGTGTTATTGTACAGGGACATGTACAGGTATATGTGTGTTGCATGTTTACTGTGCCACTCGGGACGAGTGTTTGTTTAAAAGGGGGGGCTGTGTAGCGATGTGGGTTTTGTGAGTAAACATGGGTTGTCTGGTTGTCACGTTAGTCTGGGGTTGACATGTCTGTGGGGATTTACAGGGTTACGTAAAGGCAGCATACCAGCCAGTGGGTGTGGTGGAAGATAGGGGTTCACCTGTGATTGGCTGGGGGAAGGGGATGTGAACGGGAGAGCGACAGCTCGAGGTTGTTGAAGTGTGGAGCCTGAGGGAGACGGCTATGGGTGTTGGGAGCTGCGAAGCTAGGAGAAGCTAGCTGGGTTTGGGAGTGTGTTTGTGGGGTGTTGGTGGCGTGGACTACGGCTGACAGTAGTCCTGTGAATAGCGATCCACAATAAAGTGCGGTGACAAGATCCTGACTCTTCGACTGCTTTGTGGGATCGTTACAGTATGTAGAAGACAATGATGCCAGTGCGCATGCGTCTGGACTGTGTTTTCAGGCAACTTGGTGATTCTCGTCAAACTTTGTCTTTAAAAAAAGAACAATCACTCACTTTTTGGCACAACTAGGCTTCCGATATAATTAGTTTGCCCCATCCGACCCTACCTGCGACTTCAAAGTGTAGAAATAAGGTGAGTTTAATGCCCAACACAGATTGTCGCACGCGCGCGCCCTAATCATTGAAAAACCTGTTGGCATATCCAATGGTGTGTTCTTTTTAGAAAGTTCACAATGACCTGCAACATCATCTTTGTAAGCAGAATCAACACAGGTATTTCAGTGGTTACACAGGTGTCCTATTCGATAAAGAAAAAAAGGAAAAAAGGCAAAACACGTGCCTCTCTTCTTACTGTTGTGTTTCTCTGCTTACACCAGTTGGAATCATTCTAGGGTGATCTCAGAGTCTGGTGTAGTATGAAGACCTCGATCAACCACATCAAGCTGGTTCCCTGATATCTGCACTGTGTCCTGACCAAGACGGAGAACTCCCCCATCTTGTTTGCCAGCAATCTCACGTTCTGCAAGACAATAAAGGTACATTTTAAATCTTCTTTCTCTTTGTCATACCGTCACCCTGATCTCTTACTGTACCTTTCTATTCAGCCTGGAGCTCGGTTGGTAGATTGACTAGATTATTTGGATTCTCCCGTTGCTGGCTTCAGAAGGTTCAACTACTCCAAGTGTATGATAGCATGCTGTAATTCCCAAGTCAGGGAACTAGGGGAAGGCCTAATTGTTGTAGGTACAAGGCAGAGTCTGTGATTGTAGTTGTATTTGGTGTTGTAGCAGGTGTCCATGCTGGTGGTTCTGGGATGGCAGAAATCAATGCCGAGGCTTCTGGAGGTTGGCCTTATCCAATGAAACATCGGTGATAAGAGGTTCATACTTGATAACCCCAGTGACATATCCACACTCACACTCAACCCTGTAACATTTAGTTTAGGTGGCCAGTGAATTTAGCTTATTCTTATTCTAGTCTTATTCTAGATTTATGATGCCATAGGGCTGATCATTTCTACTAGGTTTTTGATTACACTCAAGCAATTGTGACATCACTGATGATGTCATCAATGTGTAATGTCATCAGTGATGCAAAGTTGTGCAATTGTGTGCTGCACATGCCAATAGAGCAGGTGAGGCCACGCCGCGGGCGAGCTGTGTATGCGAGCTGCAATGCCAGCTCGGCGAGCCGCAGGGCCGGCAAGCGATAGGAATCAAACCTAGTAAAATAAATTACTATTCGAAAATCATTGCCCATCCCTAGTTTACACATAATCTTCTATTTTAGTTCAAATTGGCTGTGTGGTGTCTGGGTCGGTGCTGTCTGTGGCGTGTCGCTCGCGATTGTGATGTCAACAATCAGTTAATTATGATGTCATCAGTGATGCCATCAGTCATGTCACTTGAGCAATTGTGATGTCATCAGGGATGTCATTCGAGTAGTTATGATGTCATCAGTGTTGTCACTCGAGCAATTTTGATGTCATCATCAGTGATGTAATAAATCCTTTCTGGTATGAGTTGTGGGCGCAAAGTTGAACGGTGGCGCCTAGGTTGGTGGGCGCTGTCTGTCTGTCAGTCCAGAGTCTGCACCCTAGGAATCGTTCCTAGTGTGTAATAATCTGACATGCATCAATCTGATTGATTGGCGCATGTGCTGCTGTGTTAATTGAATCTTGACTAGTAAATCAATTTACAATACAACTGGCAAAGCCTCAAAGCTTCAGAAAGCCTTGTCTTGCCATCACTAGTCTTGCCTATTTTAACGAACTGTGACTGAACCTTTTGACCATGTTTGTATGCTTGCACTTGTTGTGTTATGTGACTCACTGTACTGTATGGAACAGCAAGCTGTTTACATAATGGCAGGTGTACCTAAAAATGTGTCTATATATCCATCATGTAAAATATAGAGCGCCTGGTGTTTTTACTCGCAGACTGCTTGTCTGCCTCCCCATTGGTAACACCCCCAGAGTGCTTGTCTGCCTGTCCATTGGTAATGCCCCCAGGAAATCCAAGTTGAATTGAGAGATTCCAGACTAATTTGCATGTGCAAACTTGGTCTGGCAATGTCAAGCTAGTTCATGGGAGAACCACCTTTATTATAGGAGGACCACCTTTATTATAGGATTTCCTTACTACAAACTAGCCAGTGCAAAAACACTTGTGATAAGTCTCACTAGTCAACCCTAGGTCTCCCTTCCTTGATTGCATGTCACCCACACATTCAGGGATTATTTCCCCTGCATCATATTATGCAACCCAGCTACTCAAGCTAGCCCTCCCTGCTTATCAAAGAGATATAATTAAGCTATTAAGTCAATCTGGTCAATAATGCAAATTAGCCTCCTTTGCCTTTGCTCGAACTAAAGATGTATCCGCCAGTAGTGGAAGAAGCACACAAAACCCTGGGGGGATAGTACTCTGGGTGCTGCATTCAAAATGATAACAAAGTATGTGTCATCCATTTATGAATATTGGATATTCTGTACTTCAGTCTCAAAAGTCGTAAAAGAAGGTGCTCAATATGAAGTTTTCCCAAGTTTGGATTATTTGACATGGGGTTGTATGAGGTAAGCTACTTATCCATAGTCAGTGTATTACCTACAGCAGGGCTATTCAACTAAATTGTTCAGGGGGCCGCATTGTCAGAAACCTAAGGGACCGGGGGGCGGAACGTTCCCCGAGCCATTATATGTACACTTGACACAATGCGCCACCACATTTTCGCAGCCGCGCTGGAACTATAATTAAGTAGGGGGTGCTGTAAGGAATGGAATCTCGACGCTGCCCGCAAGGGCAGCGTCGAAGAAAATTTTATCTTTTTTGGACTTTTATCCATATTTAGAAGAATATTTAATTTTAAATTAACATTAGGATTATACTGTTGTGATGTCATTATTCAGTATGTTCTCCTTTTCTATTATTAGTGGCCGGGCCAGCGAAGCGGCCAGGCCACTTCTTGTATTTGCCATTATTCTTCATCCTCCCGGGAAGTTCGACTTCCCATGGATGAAAACTAACCAAACTTTGCACAAAGGTCCAGTCCCATGCCAAACGTCTTTGACACAAATTTGGGGCCAATAGAGCGACCGTCTAAAGTTTAAAACGCTGGGAGGGAGCGGGGTTCGAACCGCCAACCCTTGCGTCATTGGCCGACCCGCTCTACCTCCTGAGCTAAAGCCGCCCCAGCACGTGCCCCAGCACGTTTCTGTTTGCGTCAGAAACGTGCTGTTGTGGTGACTGCTCATTTTAATCAGGTTATTTGATAGGCTGCCTCAATATGTTTATTTTATACATTATCTCAGTCTACTCCTTACTGATATGCTTAAATTAACCCACTCATATTCTGGTTTATTTCAAGAAAAACATTTTGGCTACAATGGCTAGTGGAAATTCTAATTGGCTGGTAACTTTAAAATCTAGCAGCCATATTGGCAGGTGGTCAAAAAAAGTTAATTTCAAGCCCTGCATGGAGAGCAGGTGGTGACATAGGAGTGAGTGAGAAAAGGATCAAATATTGGTGGTTAAGACTGAATAATGACATCACAATTGTTAATTTAAAATGAGTTATTCCTCTAAATCTGGTTTCAAATTCCCCCAATTTTTCGCGCCGGGACCGTTCGGCCCCCAGCCCTCTCGGCCTTCAGCAAAATGTGGCCCTTGGTTAAAAGTAACTGGGGACCCCTGGTCTACTCCATTCCCAAGTAGATAGGCAAATATCACTGGGTGATTAGAAAGTCTGAGAATGCCAATTTGTGTCCTTGTGGAGAATGTTCTTCCTAAGGTGTCTTGAGAAGAATGAATGAATTGCTCAAGGATGCAAGCACAGAGAAGAGCACCTAACCCTAACCCTCTTTACAGTATCTACAGTACTTGACAATTCACTATCAATTAGGAGACACAAATCTTAATTTTCCCAGCTCTTCTAGACTTGAGCTCTGTTTGGATCTGCCTTTCTCGCAATTAATCTTTCAATTTGTTTTCAATGGCCAAGTCACCATCCAATGCATCCTCGGGGGGGCAAGTAAATGTCTGGGGTCTTTATCCATCCTCTGTCCTTGTGTTCTTTAGTTTTGGAACTAGAAAATGTGCTCAGTAGAATGCACACCTCACTCTGCAAGGAAGTGATGCACCTTTTGGTGATATGCCATGGTCACCACCACGCCCCGTTTTGGCCAATCAACATGAGAAGTTAATCGCTTCTTCCTTGGCCCCTTAACCAACATTCATATCTAGTTTTGTGCAATTGCGTGCCAAAGTTTTAGAGATATCCTGCTTCAGACGGAGGGACAGACCAACACAGACACCAGTGAAAACATTACCTTCTTGGCGGAGGTAATGCTAACTGTTACAGTTCGTTACCCTCTCTCGTAGATATGGTAGTATTGATTGATATTGATATTCTTTCCTATTTGTGGCTGAAAGCTCAGGAAGTGATGTCACGGGCTAATATATAACATGTCCCACTGTTAGGCGTGGGTATTTGGACTCTAAGGCACAGACAGACAGAGGCAAGATGTCAAGTTCACAAGTTCGCATTTTATTGAATGGAGTTTGGTCCAGCAGGCCGAAGGAAAGCTGAGGGCTGACAGGCGGAGGTCCAGGCAGGGTTAGGCGGGGAACAGACAGGCGGAGGTCCAGGCAGGCACAGACAGGCAGCAGGTGCAGATTGGAGCAGGCGGCAGGAGTCCGGGCAGGAGGAACCTGAACAGGAGACAGAGGTCAGGCTTTGTATTCCACAAGGAAAAGTTAGGCTAGGCAGGAGCGTTTAGCTGGAGATAAACTGACATGCTGTGAGTTTACAATCTGGCGCTGTCTTGGAGTCTGGGCCGGGTATAGACCAAATCAGCGGGGATGTTTACATTTACTTCCGGTTACCCCTGGGTCCACACATTATAATGGCGGTGGACGGCACAAACTGACGTGTTGAAGACAAAAACAGACAAAGAAGACAAAAATGGTTCGTCCGTGTTGTGTTGTTGTTTAATATAATTCATAACAACACTTTCACTAACGTTAGTGGAGACCAGACTAGCTAATTTACCTGTTGGACCAGACCATAGTAGACTTGAAGCTAAATTAAATTAACGTGGCGTCAGTAGCTCTGTCTGTAACGTTAACGAGTCTGCAAAAAAACAGCGAGTTTGACAGACAAACAAACGTTATTAGCTAGCTAACACTACATAAAACAAACACAGAAGAAAGGCTAGATACGTCGGACAAGCATGTTTACCAACCGTTTAACCATTTAAATTGAAAGTAGTCGGCCGAAAACAACGAGAGGGTTTGACAGCATTTATTTGACAACACGCACATTTAAACCTGCCGCCTTCCCCAAGTGGTACCCGGAAGTAAATTTGTTTACATGGTGACGTCACGGTGATTTGGTCTATATGAAGAGCAGACAATTAGTGATGTGATGAGTGGCAGCTGTGGTAGCTGGGGCCCAGCTCCCACACACCTGGCTCCAATCCTATAATCAAAACACAAAGGGAGGGGGGGGAGAAACTAGGAGGCAGAGGATGTTGAGGGCATGACACCCGGAAGCCGCAATCTCTCTCTCTTAACACGTCCACACAGAAGAGGAGCCAGACGGTGTGTTGCGCGCCCTTTTCCTTTTTCTTTATGTAATGTTATCTGTCAGTTGTATCTTTGAGTTGCGTCTAAATTAAAGGGACAGTGTATCCTCACTGAAAGCAATCCATCCCACCGGCCTGAGCTGTCCGAAGGACACCAACACAACACCTGGGCCCGACCACGCCAGTTGCCTCAAGTGAGCCGACACCCTTGTTGTTTCGTCATGTATGTTACGGGTAGGGATGCACCGATTGCGACTTTTAACAAGCCTTTAACACATTCAGTGCCAGCGACGCCATATGGCGTCATTAGAAATTTACCGTACAGTGCCAGCGACGCCAAATGGCGTCATAACTCGATTTTTTTTTTTGACGGGGGGGTGTCGATCTATGCCTCTTACATCGCCTCTTACAATATTCAGAGGTATTGAATGTGTCTAACCTATTTTACAGAACCCTTAGGTGGCGACAGCGCTCTCCAGATGAGAGAACGTGGAGTGAAACACACAGAAGAAGTCATTGGGGGGAAGGAAATCGCATCGCATCCGTCCGTATGCAGCGGCTTCATTGAAGCAACGTTTAGCTGTGCCCCTGCAGCAGCCAATCTGCTATCACAATTGAGCACCTCGATGTCCGCTGCAACAGCCTCCGTGTCCGCTGCAACACATGATCAGCCGTGGATTTGTTATTATTCTCAACTCGAAGCATGGGAGCTGGTACACGCGGCTGTAAAAAAGCAGGATCTAGCAGACTTTTTCAGTGCTGAGCACAGGCAGAGAAAACGAGAAAACAGCAGAGCAGAGAGACACTCCTCCCACAACGGGGGGGGGGGGGGAGGAGGAGGGGGGGAGGTGGGCACGCAGAGCCAAGTACACAACACAGACCCAGACAGCAGGACAGGGTTGGCAAACGCAAGCCAGAATATCCGATGCCCACCAGCAGCAAAAGATCAGCAAGAAGCTGCAACCAGCAGCGCATGCAGGCGCCAGCGCTGCTGGTTTCAGCTAAAAATATTATTCTTCCAAACAAAATTCCCTTGCCTTCACTGTTTTATTGAAGGAAATTATTTTTGAGGTGTGACTACATCAGAAAATTAGCTTCAGAGTCAGTGATGTGCTTGAAATGTTTAATTTCACAAAAGGCTCATTATCTCAGCTCGTAGAAAAAAAGCTCTTTTTTTCGTTCAATCAAGCTATCTTCTCCGGCTCATAACTAAAGAACGGAAAATGGGATCAATAAACTTTTTTTTGCAGGTGATAGAAGAGAGTCTCATCGTTATTTGTGCGTGTTCAGTGTTTACATAGTAATTATTAAAGAAATTATATGACTGTTTTAAAATGCATTGCGGCCTATGTGGCACAGCAAGCAACCTTTTGCCCAAGGGCCGTGGCACTGAAAGTGTTAATGAAACCTCTACCTACAACATGTACATCATGGCAGAGGACAAACAAGTTTCACAAAACAAGAAACCAGAACCAAAGCAACCCCCCAAAAGAATTTCAACAAAGCAACACCAAACAAAACAAAACAGATCAGTTGTGGACATTCATACACATTGTCAAGCCCTCCTCATCCCAACTCGGTCTCTCCTCCCTCCAGCCTGCACACAGCTTCCCCCAGACACCACCTGCTCTGAAACACTCCTATGTCCTGCATCCTTTTGTAGTACTCAAAGTCAATGGCCACTCTCGCCCTAACCAGAGCTTTAAACAAGACTACAAGGTCTACTTGAACGTCTGCATCTATTTTCCTCTTCCTGCTAAGGTACACCGCCATCTTTGCCTGCCCCAGCAAGAAATTTACAATATGCCCCATCCTCTGCTTGCTCTTGCCACACTGGAAACCAAAAATAAAGACAGAAAAAGTAAAAACCGCACCAAGAAAAGCAAACAAA
The DNA here is from genome assembly GCF_964638095.1 of Poromitra crassiceps. Taxonomy (NCBI): domain Eukaryota; kingdom Metazoa; phylum Chordata; class Actinopteri; order Beryciformes; family Melamphaidae; genus Poromitra; species Poromitra crassiceps. Next base: position 103,391,050 of record NC_139623.1, read on the forward strand.
GAAACCAGCACATTGAAGAGAGGCCTGAGTCTCACACAGTCTCTGAAGCAGTGAAAGTTTGTCTCTCTCACCCCACAGAAAGGACAGCCACTGTTCACATCAGGGTTCACCACAGAGACAAAAGCATTGACTGGCAGTGCCGCATGTAGTACCCTCCACTGCAAGTCCCCGGCGTATTTTGGCAACGGCCCCCTGTACAGTGTGGTCCATGCAGGCTTTACTTCCGACCCATAGCGAGCGGAGAGGGAGAGGGTGGGAGGGAGGTGAGCGAGCCGCTCAGACTGGACTGCAGCCGAGCGAGACTCGGCCAGTTGTTGCTCCGCGGCTTATTTTCGACTTGCATGTGTGACAAACTGCGAGCTTTGTGTCTTCTTTACTGACGGTGAAAAATGTCCACACTGAGGAGGACATGCTGGCGTGTGTGTGTGTGGTGGCTGCTTCCTTTAGTTTTGGCTGCAGCACAAAACTGTCTCGCTGCTTTGGCGCACTTCACGTGAAAAAAAGGGGGGGTGCGATATGTAGGATCTGATCTGAATCGGATATGTAGACTGACCCACGCAGGTCACCGGTCATGGCCGATCAGCTGAAAATCAGCCATTTCCGGTCACGTTCATCTCTAGTTACGGGGTATGGTGCCATTTTGTTGCCCCTAGACCCGAGCTTACTAGAGCCATTCTACCGAACCTGTAACACTACTATTACATCAGACATGTAATGGAGGACACAAGAAGATATGAAACTGCTTATTGACAAAGACGTAGTGTGTCCTTCTATGCTTAGGCCTACTAGTTGGTTAACATTTTTCCCATTAATTTGAACACCTGCTGTTCAGAGAAGAAAATATCTAAGAAACCTCTGTGGCACTGGATAAGCACCACTGTGGGTAGTGCCTGCTACCATATGTGATAAGTCCCAGATCAAATCAGAATATAAACAAATATGCTGCCTACAGTATCTGTGGGGAACAAGCTGCTTTCCCAACATATTCTGATTTGTGCTGCTCCAAAATGCACTCCTCCGTTCATTACAACATTACATCATTTAACAGGCACTTTTATCCAAAGCTTACAATTACAATTTGTACACAACAATGGTCACACGCAAGGTAGGGCCTACTTGCATACTACTATACATTGGTTGCATATTTTAGAAACTATTTGGTACATTTTACACTGTAGGTCACCTTATAGCTTTGTTATTATAGAAAAATGATCGTGCTGGGATTCTGATTGTGCAAGTACAGTAGGATTTGTGGGATGGTACTAGTGACAATGTACACAATAACATCATGACATGCAGGCGATTTGGCGAAAGAGTGACTGAAAGTGGAAGGACAAAAACAGAGAAAGGTGTCATGGTTTGGCTCAGCTGCCGCTGTGGATTCCTGACCCGACTTGGTGCTCGCTAATGCACCCACAGGAGGGGCCAACCCCTTCACAGTCGACTCTAAAGCCCCTTTCAGACTGGGCAAAAAACCCACTAACACCCACATCAGCATTCATTCCCAGGTCAAATGACTTTGCAGCAGTGATGGATTTGTATCGGTTCCTCCAGCTCCGATAGGCAGCAATGTAAACATGAGACCCGGGTGGACCGAGTGGATTTTCACCCCTTGACATGACGTGATGCTACATCATTACCCCGGCGACGGACAGTGTTTCCCATAGGCTGAAAATGTACTTTATTTAGCCTACAGTTAATTCCTTTATATTGTCTTTACATTGTGTCCAACATAACCCAACTGGCGGAATATGCAAACATTCAGCCAGCTACTGCAATGGAGTCTCTGCACTGCACTCATGTTAACGTTCTGAGTGTTGAGCAGCTCAGTCTCAATCTCCAATAGGGGCAGTTGTAGGCGCTTCAGGAGATGGTGGCCCTTTTTGACCCAGAACAGAGGCTAGCCATGTGTCTGAGGTAAAAGACTGAAAATAAAATATAATATAAATATAAAATAAATATTAGAAGTAGTAATAAGTCCAGTTTGAACACAGTTCCAGTGGTGCACATTTGGCGATCTGAGCACATTTGGCGATCTGAGTGCCTTTGGTAAAACAAATGATGTCAGGAGTGAGATAATGAGCTAGTGTTTTATCGTTTTAACTGAAAAGTGAAGCACTTGGAGTAATTTCATAATCGAGACATTATTGATCTGGTGAAATTTGGGTTCTAGGTCCTAAGGTTACCTAGCCTGATATTCAGACTGCATCGTGAATTCATAAACTCATTCCCTCTTCGTCTGAGATTGCGCTCACTTCAGAGCATTTCTATGAGGGGGGCGGGCTTCGGTCTTCCCTAACCAATCACTAGACAGCACTGCACTAGTAGTAGTCATGCATAACATAAACAGACGCAGCAGGCATCTCTACTTTGGCTACTAAATTTGGCGTTATAAAACAATTATATCAACGAGCAACGGATTGTCAAATTTTACCATTGATGAAAAACGTGACTTGGACATAACAAGCAAGGCAAGCTATAAGCAAGATCTATCAACATCCCCCTAGCTATCAACAGCTCCTCTAGGCCAGGCTGCGCCAGGACATTTCCTTGGGCGGGTGGCCGAGCAGGGCTTCACTTACCGCGGCCGCCGTAATGTTAGATTAGATTCTTTAATGACCACACAGCCAGGCTGGTGGAATTTGTTTTCAGTACAGTTCATACGTAAGCCATGGTCCAACATTGAACATCGTAATACATAAAACACAATAACAATACACAATACAGTCATAGCAGCAGAGATATGGGGGTTGTTATAGAGAGTTCAGTGTCCTGTGTCATGTTACTGCCCTCCCGGACTGATAAAGCTCCAGCAGGCAGCGATCTCTCACAGGCAAGACTGATTGACAACAGCGTTAGCCAATCAGTGCCCGTCATTGGATTTTCAACCGGAGAAAAGGCGTTTGCGCATGGCGATTCCAGACCAAGAAGAGCCATATTCACAACTGTGGAGTGGGCATGGCTTCGAAGGTCTGCAGCCAGGCTAATGGTTACCAATATGCACAGAGAAATAACCAGCCTATGTAGTCGCATAGTCGTCACTACACGTTTCGACGACCATTGACCGTCTAAAAATATGGACAGTCAGCGTGACGTCACACATTGGCTTTTGGACTCCCGTTTCGAAGTCTAGTGTGGCCATCGCCATCTTGGGTTCTTGCGCAGTTCGCACGAGACAGCACAAACACGGGGGTTTCCCAGAGCCACAGCTGCGCCTGCTATTGGTCTGTGATCGGCAAGCTACGGGATCACTGGACAGGTGACCTGCAATTGAATCAGGCTACAGGTTACAGGAAAAAATACAGGAAAACGCAAAGATAATCAGTCAGGCTCTTGAGTCTTTATCAAAATATGGGGAGGATATGTGAAGCCATGTTCAAGTGTTAGGTTTGATTGACAAGCACATACTTCAATCAGCGATTGACAAGCACACACTTCAATCAGTTAACACATTCACTGCCAGCCGTTTTTTTTTTACTGTAGGTAGCTTCTGCCAGAGGGTTTTTTTGAGGATTCTGGCTCATCTTTCAAGACCCGAGGATTCTTTTCTGCTAAGATTTTGTGAACACAAAATATCTCAAAAGAACTAATAGAATGTGTGCTTTCTCTGTCTAAAAGAGTTAGTTTGTAGAGTTAGTAGTTATGTAGGCATTAGCACTTGAATACAGCATGGTTTCAGCGTCTGAAAATTTAAGCTGAGATAAATAGCTTTTTGTGAAATTCGATAGAACAGTCACTTTAACCATTCATTTTTGGCATCAGTAAGACGTCAGACATCTAAACAATAGTTTTGAACAGTAATTTCCTCCATAACAGCAGGAAACCCCCTCTACTTCAAACTCCTCCCTCCGTGTGTGTTCTTCTTGGCTGCAGCGGGCGTGTCACAAGCTCGTTTCTGCTGCTGCTGCTTTGCTGCTGCTCCTGTCTGCTGGCGGCCGCTGGGCGAGGATGGGCTCGCTCGTTTCTTGGGGTTTCGGTTGAGAAACCCCAAGAAACGGGGTTTCTTTTGCGATTCTGTTCTTATTTATGCTGCGTGTTTCAAAGTGTGTTGCACCCATAATCTATTATGCAAATTTGCAATCCCCCACCACCAGCAATCAGCGCAAAAGCGAAAGCGTTTTCGCCAATCCATTTTACAGTATGAAAATGGTTTCATCGCGCGTTCCCCTGCAGTTTTGGCTCTGCCTTTTCTAGTGTGGAGAGCACTGTCGCCACTTAGTGGGTCGGTGGAATGGGTTGTACACATTCGGCGGCTCCAATATTTATTAATATTTTTTTTTGACGTATCAACACGTCATTGGCAGTCAACCGTTGGATTTTTTTTGACGTATCAACACGTCATTGGCAGTGAACGTGTTAAGACACATTTCCTTATAATTTGGAGGAACTCAAAAGCAGAGGATTTTCATGTTTGAAGCTTGTGCTCATGACATGAATATGATGTAAACCAAGGAGCACATGTTTTTCTGTGACTTTGAAAAGGCGTAAGAGACGTTTTGTTTGCGCTTATTTTGCGCTCTAACGCCGCACACAATGCAAATTGGGAGCGTGCACGAGCACATTGTATTCTCCCTGCCGTGCTATTACCTCTATGTCTGTTATAATTGTACTGGACATGCATGGGGTAGGCGGGCCACATGCCAAACCCTCTCCTCTCTCTCCCTCAATCTCTCTCGTGAGCCTCAGACTGATGACATCACTGATGACATCATTAGTGATGTCATCAGTGACATCATCACTGAACTCATCAGTGACATCATCACTGAACTATAGCCTCTGCTTTAGGGCAATCAGCCTTAGGGCAATTAATCAGCCCTAATTAAAAAATCAGGCTCCGTCAGGTCACCCACACGGGTGCTCTTTACAACCCCTGAAAGTTTCAGCCCGATCGCACATAAAATGGCATAAATGTGGCACAAAATTATTGAAACAGAGAACAGACAAACGGAGTCCACATTGCCAAATTTATATACACAAGTATATTAGATGTTTGCTGGAGATGTTGAAGTTGTTTTTTGTTGGTGTTCTATATCAGCGTTTCTCAACTGGTGGGTCGTGACCCAAAGGTGGGTCACGGGCCGTTTTGATTGGGTCGCGGACATTGGCCAAATTATTATTATTATTATTATTTTCTTTTTCTTATATTTCATTTGAGTTACATTCAGATTATTGAAACTGGATTAGCCTGACCAGTTTTACTTGTTTAACAAGCTGAAGCATATGCTCTGCCTGTAATTCAAGAGAAGTCTGCCTTTTCATTTCATATTTAATTTTAGTTCAATTCAGATGATTGAAACTGGATTAGCATGGCCCCAGTTTAATTAAAAGTTATGACCAGTTTAACTAAAAAGCATATAGCCTGCCTGTGATTCTAGAAAAGTCTGCCTTTTTATTTCATATTAGTTAAATTCAGACTAATGAAACTGGATTAGCATGACCAGGTTAACTTGTATTATTATTATTATTATTAACTTGTTTAAAAACATATAGGCATGTAATTCAAGATAAGTCTGCCTTTTATTTCATATTTCATACAGTTCAAATAAGACTTTCTGAGCATGACCAGTTTGACTAAATTTAAAAACATATAGGCCTGTAATTCAAGTCTGCCTTATTTCAATTGGTTTTTAGCCCTAGTTGCACTTCTGTTGCACTTTTTTGGTCATTTGAGGTTTATAACAGTGCATGAAGGCATTGTGTATTAAATGAATGCGCTATTTTTTGGGCAATAAATTTGAGTGGTTTAAAAAAAAATCAGAAATTTGGGTCGCGACTTCATGACAAGGAAAATAGTGTGTCCTGAGGCTACACCAGTTGAGAACCACTGTTCTATATTCAACTGACTACATGAAATGGTGAGGTGTAGGGGGCAAGGAGATGCAGGACCAATCGTTCAAGCCTCCTTCTTGTTTCTCTAAAATATATTATAAATATATAATATTATAATATATATAATAAACATATATTATAAATATATAAATAAATGAATACAAAATTATGTTTCAATAAAATTAATATTTTTGGATGTTGCCCAAAAAGTGTTTGCCCATTTGGGTATCTCATTTCCGATGCCATAATATGCACACTTTGCACAGCATCTGTTAATGGGGCCGGTAAGCAGCAGGTTGGTCATAAGAGGCATAACACGTATGCTTAGTTGTAAGAGTACTCTAGGGCAGAATGTGCTCTCAGCCTGATACTAGAAATGTGCCATGTAAAGCAATTTTGCAAAACTGTCCTGTTGTTGTTGAACTGTATTAGACGTGGTTGATCTTAAAGGGGACATGACATAATTTGATATTCTTGGTGCAGCGTTATTGATTGGTTTAAGATTTAATAATTTAAATTTCATTATTTATGATACTGTGGAGGCTGTGAGAATACTGTAGCAGTGCACCATTGATGGCCCTTTGTGAGGGAAACACTGACTGTACTGTACCTGTTGCACCACCTTGACATAGCACTACACTACACTACTGTACGTCTGGTGTGAAAATCTTAAACCTAACTTGTGGTACTGTAGGTGTTATCCCTGGCACTGAAACTAAATAAGGCTTAGGTTTTATGCCAGTGGATCTTTTCAAAACACCTTTGCTGATATGATTAGCCAGTAGGTCAGCCACTTGCAGAGTAATCAGATGAGCAACCAATAGCTGGCACACAACATTCACATTTGCCACACCATGTCATTCTGCCCCCCCCCCCCCCCCCCCCCCCCCCCCCCCCCCCCCCCCCCCACGCCATACCATGTCATTCTACCCACCCAGCACAGCAGCTTAGCACTAGGGTTTAATATTTTTCCCGAAAATTAGGTATACCGGGAAATGGGAAATGAAGCCCTCTTTCCCGGGAATCACAGGAAATGTTTAGGTTTTTTTATGCATCAAGGAGAAATACAGTTACGTATTGGTTCCCAACCTGACCTAATGTATTATTTGGTGGCATTAATATTTATTAATTAAGGCAAAACAGCACAATTTAACGAACGTGGGCTATAGTGCCATTAGGGTTTATATAATTCATTTATATAATCACCTGCATTGGAGTATGAATAAATCCTGTGGTAGCCTAGGCTAACGATTTTCTTAGAGAGTTTTGGAAACTGCCGTGGAAGGAATGCAGCCGTAAACGGGTCCATTAGTCCGTTTTCACGCTCTTTTACGCACAACTTCAACATAGGGCTGTTCCATTTTGCCTAAAAATAAAATTGACGTTTTTTTTCTCTCAAAACTTGATTTTTGATTTAGATTTTTTTATACTATTATACTTCTCTAAACATTTGTTGCCCTGCAGAGCTGCTCATTTCACAGAGGCATTCTTGCGGTTTCCCCATCACACACGGAAGAACAACAAATAACAACGAATGACAGCGTTTTCATGTGATGACTGACAGCTAGTTTGAGTGATGCCTGACAGCTAGTCTGCAGGAGGATCGACAACGTTTTTGCGTGAGACGTGAGGAGTGATGCCTGACAGCTAGTCTGCAGGAGGATCGACAACGTTTTTGCGTGAGACGTGAGGAGTCATGCCTGACAGCTAGTCTGCAGGAGGATCGACAACGTTTTTGTGTGAGACGTGAGGAGTGATGCCTGACAGCTAGTTGGAGTGATAAGTGAGGCAGGAGGAATGACAATGTTTTCGTGTGAGATGTGAGGAGTGATGCCTGACGAGTGAGGACTGATGATTGACGAGTGACGCCGTATTGTGCGATGACTGACGTGTGAGGAGTGAAACAGTAATGCAGGAATAATGACAGCGTTTTCGTGTGAGGACTGAAGGTGTTTCAGAGCACACTCGACATGGTTTACTATAGGAGACATGACAACTGACAACACTTAGACTGAGGAACGATAGCCTATACTCTGACGGACGAGGATGCCCTAAAATGGTTGCCGTACACATGGGAATGGTCAAGGATGGCAGGTATGCCGTCTCTTTCCTAAATGGGAGCGTACCTATGTTCCCCGGGTTCTATGTTCCCCGCTCCTGCTAAAAAGGGTCCTATGTTCCCCGGGTCCTATGTTCCCCGCTCCTGAAAAAGGGTCCTATGTTCCCCGGGTCCTATGTTCCCTGCTCGTATGCGTCAAGTCGGCGAGTAGCGCACCGCCGGACGCCTCCACAACCATCCTTCACTTCACCCCCAGCACCCAACACCCACTGCCCAGAGACAGCGCACCTTTTTCAGCGTGACTCCATACTACAGTGCACTGCCTCGGGTCTCTGGCTCTCTCTGGCTCATCTTGAAAATATGGGGTTCGGGGGTTTTCCCTAGCAATTTGTAACATTTATACAGAGGCTAGAGAAGCATATGTCGGCCACGTAGTGATATAACACTTATTATTTCGCTTTATTTTCTCTTCGTCCATTATCCTTGCGAAGTAGCCTGTGGGAAGTAGCCTGTTGCAGAGGAAAGCAAAATTAAACAATTTATTTGAATGGCTTTACAGAACTTGTGCATGTCTGTGGGTTATATAGGCAGAGGCGATTTGTGCTGCGTGAATGTTGCAAATATTGATCTCTCTCTCTCTCTCTCTCTCCCTCTGAAATATGTAATATTATGGATAGCATGTTGCTGCTCCTGCTGCTGAATGTGTGCATATATCTGAGCCTATAGACTCGAGCTTTCCCTCATGCAGTCTGTCAATGAAGTCTCACAACCTCGAGATATTGTGGTTTGCACTCGCCGACTTTACGCATACGAGCGGGGAACATAGGACCCTTTTTCGGGAGTGGGGAACATAGGACCCGGGGAACATAGGACCCTTTTTCAGGAGCGGGGAACATAGGACCCGGGGAACATAGGACCCTTTTTCGGGAGCGGGGAACATAGGACCCGGGGAACATAGAACCCTTTTTAGCAGGAGCGGGGAACATATAACCCGGGGAACATAGAACCCGGGGAACATAGGCATGACCCCTCCTAAACCCCCTCCCCTCTGCGCCACTAAACACAGCCGAGCTGGGGAGGGCCACGCTTTCATTCTCTTGACCCCACCCCATGCCTATGACGGCATTAGGGGGGCTTCCCACAGTTACAACAACCAACTGACCGCTTATGAGAAGAAATTATTTGACGAGATGTCTTGTTTCTCCCCTCTTTGGGCCATCTCCGTTTCTGCTGCCAGTCAGCAGGCAGATGTAAGTGAGGACAAGCTGGAAGAAGCGGAGACCTTTTCGCCATCCTCCTCCCTTCCCTCTGACTCCCATATTAAGTGAGAGGCGGGTGTACGAGGGCACAGCCTCCCCACAGCTACGGAGGTGCAGTCAGCCGGGCCAATTGGAAGAAGAGCGCACCCAATCTGTGCCAACAGGCAGTGTATTTGGGGGTGGAGCTCAACTCCACCATGATATGAGCTCGTTTGTCAGAACCTGCCAGACAGGCAGCGGTTGTGGATGTGGTTTGATGGGTGAGACAAAACAAAACCATGACAGTTTACTCTGTCATTCATCTCCTGGTTCTTATGTCAGCTGCTCACCCTGTGGTTTCACACCTTCAGAGATGATCTGTGATGTTGCATTTGGGACCTGAGATGTTACAGATGCAGCATGGTGAATATTACCCAAATAGGCCATGGCCAGGAAGGCCGTTTTATGCCTTCCTTCCTTTCCATCTCGTCCCTCCCTTACTGGCAAAAATACACCAGGAGAGGCTGCCTGTCATCCTGGCAGCCCCTCTGGGTCAGGCCCTCAGGGTTCCTCTCCTGAGAGGGACAGACTGTTGCATGCTGGCTTGTCTGCACAGGTAGTACAGGCCAGCAATGTACACCATTGCTGGCTACAAAACAAAATTATTGGTTTTTCAGAAGTGGTGTGGGAAAAAGGATGTTGATCAACTGATCTGTTCTCTCTTTTCTCCAGCATCTGTTGGAGAGGTGACTGTTGCATTGGGGGTTCCTTTGCCTTTCCGACATGCTGCCACTCCGAACGTTAACTTCCATCATTCGGACTGGCGGTCGTTCACCTTAGAAGCCGCAATGCCGACCTTAGGTTTAGGCGTGGGGGTGGGAGAGGTTAGGTTTTGGGTTAGGCTGGTTTCACACCGACGACCCACGCCTTGCCTTGCCTCAACCCACGCCTACGCCGAGCTGGGCGTGAACCTGTTACACGCTTTTGCGATCACACCGCACGCCTTTTGCACGCCGAACCTGGAGCCGAGTCACAAGCGCCTCTCCTCTCTCCCGACTGTATTTTTTCACGTGTTGTCCAGAATTGTCATGGGTAGCCTCTAGGTAAAATAAATCTGATATATTTAATGTTCTATTGATGCTGGATATGTATAACCAGGTCTGACTATAGTCGGACATTTTAGAGAGGTGATCTTGCAAGAATATGTGCTGGCACAACAACATTGTCCATCTTGCTTCTTCGGTCGCTATTCTCTCTCATGAAGATTTGTTTGCCGACAGGGAGAAAGCCCCACGTGATAGCCACCCGTCAATCTCTCTCTCGCTCTCTCTCTCTGCTCAATACTGTTGTAGAAACTCCATTTTATTTTGAAATTCAGTTGACTTTGCCAGTTCCCACGGATATTGTCGCGTTTTTCTTTCATGGCTTGACAGAAAAGCCTGCCTGCACGCGCCTTGTCGGCGTGAAAATAGAACTCTCGCCTATTCGATAAAATCGGCAAGGCACAGGCAAGGCGTGGGTACACGCAGGGTTCACGCTCAGGCGCCCGGTGTACACAGCCTCGTTGACTAAAACGGACGCCTATTTAAAAGCGTGGGTAAAGGCAAGGCATAGGCAAGGCGTGGGTCTTCGGTGTGAAACCAGCCTTAGGCTTCGTTCACACCGACTGTGTGTGCCTTGCCTATGCCTTGCCTTTACCCACGCTTTTAAATAGGCGTCCGTTTTAGTCAACGAGGCTGTGTACACCGGGCGCCTGAGCGTGAACCCTGCGTGTACCCACGCCTTGCCTATGCCTTGCCGATTTTATCGAATAGGCGAGAGTTCTATTTTCACGCCGACAAGGCGCGTGCCGTGCAGGCAGGCTTTTCTGTCAAGCCATGAAAGAAAAACGCGACAATATCCGTGGGAACTGACAAAGTCAACTGAATTTCAAAATAAAATGGTGTTACTACAACAGTGTTGAGCAGAGAGAGAGAGCGAGAGAGAGATTGACGGGTGGCTATCACGTGGGGCTTTCTCCCTGTCGGCAAACAAATCTTCATGAGAGAGAATAGCGACCGAAGAAGCAAGATGGACAATGTTGTTGTGCCAGCACATATTCTTGCAAGATCACCTCTCTAAAATGTCCGACTATAGTCAGACCTGGTTATACATATCCAGCATCAATAGAACATTAAATATATCAGATTTATTTTACCTAGAGGCTACCCATGACAATTCTGGACAACACGTGAAAAAATACAGTCGGGAGAGAGGAGAGGCGCACTCGGCTCCAGGTTCGGCGTGCAAAAGGCGTGCGGTGTGATCGCAAAAGCGTGTAACAGGTTCACGCCCAGCTCGGCGTAGGCGTGGGTTGAGGCAAGGCAAGGCATAGATTGTCGGTGTGAACTAAGCTTTAGGGTCTGGGGGAGGTTAGGTTTAGGCATAGGGGGAGGTTAGGTTTGGCGTGGGGGTTGGGAGAGGTTAGTGAAAAACGGGGAATATAGACCCCCTTTCGGAGTGCCGATATTTCGGAGTGGCAGAACGTCGGAGTGGCAGCACGTCGGAGTGGCAGCATGTAACCGTTGCATTGTATTATTAAAGCCCTGTCAAAGGAAGCTTTTGAGCGCATGCAGCAGGTGTCTCTCAAGCAGCTGTCTGTCTATTAACACAGGGCTGCTGCTTGCCTTGGCCTTGGCTAAGAGATGGAGTGATTTGTGCGCTCTCTGTTTGCTGATTCATGCGGACCTGAGCAGCGACACGTTCAGGCAGAATCAGTCCTCTAAACCCAAGAACATCTTAGTTCTTTCAGGTTGAGGATGATTCAGTTGCTGACCTTCCATCTTCCTCCTCATCAAGAGGAACAAGAGGTGAGGCTGTCTGCCCTGTCTTTCCTGCCCCCCCCCCCCCCCCAAAAAAAAACAAACAAACTAGCATTGGGTCTATCAATCAATGCTCCACAACTATAATGCATTAAGATGATTGATTGGTGAACAATGAAAATGCTAGACCAAGGCAGTTTAATTTATTTTCCTTCTCTCTTTTAACCAAATTTTATTGGATGCAGGTTCATTTCATAATTGTTATTGTGGATAGTTTTCTTACAGGAAAGTACAGTATATAGTATCTATAACTTTGGCTGCCATATATTGAAATTATTCCATACATCTTTCATCTTTGTCCTCGTGGAACAAAAAATCCTCCACGACCCCAAAGATAATATTAGATGTGTGCCACAGTGCCCCACCCCCTCAACATTCCCTGTATATGTTTCAAGTTTTATGTTTTACTCAGTGTCTGTTTTCAGAGTCAAAGGAAAAAAAGACTTTTGTATTACACTCATTCTATATGAATGTCATTATTAGAGCCTGTCAATCAACCAGAGGGAATCATGCACGCTGCAAAATTATAAAAAAATCCCAAAAGGTTTTTGATAGATTTTCTCCCTTGCAATGAGGAGTTTAAGGTGGTGAGACTGTTGTGATAAAGTTATGATGAACAGCATTCAGCTGAAAGCTAAGACTGTTGTGATAAAGTTAGTTATGATGAACAGCATTCAGCTGAAAGCTAAGAAAACATTAGAGACGAGAGTTGGCACCAGGCGCGGACTGCATAATCGGGCACGTCGGGCCGATGCCCGGTGGCCTGGCCTGCAAAAAAATAAAATAATAATAATTAAAAAAAAATAAAAAATTACAGGCCAGGCCACTCACGGAACAGCAGGCCAGTATGGATACGTGTTCCTAGTTGCGCAGATAGCAGGCAGGCAGGCTGCAGGTAGCCAGGCAGGGAGGAATGAGTTAATGAGTTGGCCAGGGCTTGCTGTTCAATGGTGCCAAAATAGAGAAGAAAAGAGGTGCAGAGAGGTGGAAAGCAAGGAGCATTTATTTATTTATTTATTTATTTATTTATTTATTTATTTATTTATTTATTTATATTATGTTATATAAAAAGATGTAAACAGTAGTGGCTAATCTGAAAGTATGGGTTGGATTGCTTTTGGGGTTTTCTCCACAAAAGTGGAGAAGGAGGCAGAAGCAGCACTAGCACTGCAGCAGGTGCTCCTGCAGAGCTGGAGGTGGTGTTGAACTTATCAGAATCAGGAACCTTCAGGTAGGCTACAATTTCAGAGCATAAAGTGAAACATGTAGACTATATGCTTATTGCTTTCACATTAATGTGCTATGGGATTATCAGTAGGACTGCACAATACAGTTTCAAGTGGAGGTTAAGCAGTTTGATTTTATTATTTTTGTATTTGCATTTAACCTCAGATGAGACAAGACAGGACACTGCACTCTTCCTTAAATTAAGTTTGCTGTGAAGCTTTTGTACAGAGGCATGTTTTTGTTTTTACGTCTTCATATTATACTGTACTTGCAGTTATCTAGGCAATGTTGAATTATATTAGTGAACAAAATAGGTAACATGTAACATCACGTTAGCATTATATTCACCAAATCTTGCTTCAAACGGCCAAAATTTTTCGCCATAGGTCGCCGGCATGTGTGTCCGCGTGTGTTGGCCTGGCCTGCATGGTATCTAATGCCCAGACTGAATTATGGTCCCAGTCCGCCCCTGGTTGGCACGATGGACGATGGCATCGACCATCGTGATGGGCCGAACCCCCATCGACCTCTGAGCCTTCTACATCGGATCATTAATTAATTATGTGTTCGAATACAAATTTTGACGTTTTAATAATAAAAAAGACCAAGTCCACTTACCATGACGCGCGGGGGGACGCGCCGGCGGCATTAAACGAGCGCACCCAGTTCAGACTCAGAGAAGCTTCCCCTCCCCCTCCTCCTCCGCTCTACTGCTTCTCTGAAGTCTGAACTGGGTGCACTTGTTTATGTCGCCCGCGCGTGAGAAGTCAGAGAAGAAACTTCACGTTCTTTACTGTTTTCAACCCAAAGTGAGTAGAAGTCTTCAACTGTGAATTTAACTCGCCTGTTTCCAAAGTGAAAGTTGAAGTCGCTCCATTACATGCGATACAGCACTGCCAGAAATATTGAACGGCGCAAAACAAATGACGTTGACGTTGCAGATCCTGACCAACAACATGTGTGTGTGTGTTGAATTTAACTAGCTGGCAGAAAACTGACACAATTACTGGCGGATATAACGTTAGATTTGCGTGGGCTTTTGAACCTAATGAGAGAGAGTTGAGGAGACTCTCACGCTATAACAGCAGCTGTAACAGCAGTAGCAGCAGCAGCAGCTGCCACTGCTTCAGTCGCCTGGCTCTGTGCAGTAGTAGCCTGGCTCTGTGCAGTAGTAGCCTGGCTCTGTGCAGTAGTAGCCTGCCTGTCGGTCTCATGTAGAGCTCAGCTGTCCTGCTGTTAACGTGCATTGCGGCGGCGGATCCAAACGGCATTAAGGCACCGCAGCGACTTCATAAATCCTGAATGAATCCTCCCCCCCCACCCCCCCCCCCCCCCATCAATGACGATGCCATCGGGTCATTTGGCCATCATACTGTATGTCAAATCTGTATCGGCTAAAATGTTTGCCGATATCAAAAAATATATATTTTTACTGAATAATAATGCAGAAAGCATACTTGGATCGAGCAGAGCGGCATCTTGCATTGTTTACAATACTCTCAGCACTGCAGCACAGCTCTAGTTATAGCCAGCTATAGTTTGTCATTCAGTCTACACATGGTCAAAAATAATCAGAGCGCTGAGACGTTTGTTGTTGATGCCCTGATTGAGGAACTATTAAAAACTGTGAAAGGACATTTGGAGTGCTGGCATTTTTCTCACTACTGAACTCTTTGCTTGCCCTGGAGTGAGTGTTAAATCTATTTTGAGTGTGCTCGCTACCGGTGAGTTTCTATCAAAAATAATCCGAAACCAGCGCTCACCTTGTAACGTTACTTTGAGAAGTACGACGGCACCGATCGAGGTAGGATGAAAGCAGACATCTTTACATGCAGCGATGTGTTCTCAGATGTAAATAAGTCCGTTTACAGATGCATCTAGTAGTCCTTAACAAGTGATACGTCCACGGTCCTCCAAACTGCAAAATGTGTCCACCTGCATACGTCCACAGTGCTGATTCCAAACTACAACTACAAAACACAGAGACTGTTGAAATAAAGTTACGATGAACAGCATTCAGCTGAAAGCTAAGAAAACAGACTGTTATGATAAAGTTACGATGAACAGCATTCAGCTGAAAGCTAAGAAAACAGACTTGTGATAAAGTTATAATGAACAGCATTCAGCTGAGGTGTTTAAGGTGGTGAGACTGTTGTGATGAAGTTACGATGAACAGCATTCAGCTGAAAGCTAAGAAAACAGACTTGTGATAAAGTTATAATGAACAGCATTCAGCTGAGGTGTTTAACGTGGTGAAACTGTTGTGATAAAGTTATGATGAACAGCATTCAGCTGAAAGCTAAGAAAACATTGAGGATTGTTGAAGATGGAAAAATGAGAGCGAGGCGGTAGAGTCATTGGTCTCTTGGAGGTAAGGGACAAAGAGAATGTGTGTGGGTGGGAAGTTAGAAATGCAAACTTCCTGTTCCTCGAATTGGCTGTTGCCGTCTTCGATCTAAGCTCAAGCTTTTTAACCTATAGTGAAAGAAATAAAACTGAATTGCTGAAAAATCACAACATAACGTTGCAAAAAAATTCAACATAATTTGCTGCTTCTGAGAAACAACAGTAATTTAAATGAGAAATGGGGTCTCGACCGAGTTTCAAGATGGAAACCAGTCACGTTACCTCATATCACAATAGTAATCAGCTCCCAACATAAGTGTGACGTCCGACGTCCGTTATGACGTGTCTCCTGACTCATCACCCCATCCTCAATAGCCAATCAGCCCCTGTCAATATGACGTCTCTTATGACGTCGCTGCTGAGCCTATGACGTGGCAGTATATAGCCATGGTCAGCACGTCCTCATCCTCTCCCTGATCGTTCCCCTCAGTGGTGGCTGTACCTGGGCTGATCGTCTTCTCTGGAGCTGTGTTTCACCCCACCCACCTCCCCAGTCCACCACCAACGTCTTGACTCCTGAAGAATTCCCTACGCGGGGGATTCTCTATCCTAGACTGAGCAGATGCCCTCCTCTCTCACCACAAGTAGAGGGTCATCTTACCATGGAGTCATTACACCAAAATTAGAGGCCATGCTATTTGTGAATAAAGCTTGCTTGTCAAATTTTACCCACTGGTCTCTCATGATTGAAACAAGACTACGTATGCATTCGTTACACCAACACACAAAATGCGCTATCATTGCACCCAATACACAAATACAGGTGTGAAATGGTATAAAAGCAATACCAAATACACATTTGTACCATTACTAGGGATGCACATTTTCTCACACACACACACACACACACACACACACACACACACACACACACACACAATTGCACTGTTAGTTAGCGATCAAATATCGTTTGTTAGGCCCAAATATCTTACATAAAATGCAACACGTAAGTCACACTGACGAGCATATTGAAGCTGAATAGGGGCTATAATAATTTAAAAAAAATAATATTGTTATGTAGGCTGAGAGGCTAAAGTACTAGTCTATGTAGCAGTGGCAGTTTTATGTTGTCACGTCACCACGCACCATCACACACAAAAAAGATCTAGCCAATCTATGGTAGGCATATGACTGTGATTTGAGTGCCAAGGAGCAGAAATATTCCAAAACTAAATACAATTTGTCCGGGTGCGCTCGGTATGAAGCTGCTCGTGCACGGAACGCAGACTTCATATCACTGATATTGAGCGGCCCTTTGCTGCAAACACACACTGCTCTGTTCCCTCACTTCCTTGTTTGTCCCAGACGGGGTTACTATCACATGACAGCTAGTAAATAAAACAAACCTTGCATTCACTTCATGCCCAGACTGAAGCATGACGAAATCTTTTGGTCTGTGTGGCCCTTACCGCTTTATTTCCAATTTATCTTCCAACGGCAATGTACTCAACCGTACAGACAACAAATAGTCTACGCGATTCATTGTAGTAGGCTAAATAAAAACACACTTGACAGTATTTAGCTAGCGGCATTGTGGTCTGATTTAGCCTTGGTTTGTTTATTTTCTCCTCGTCACATGACTTTTTGCGGCCAGTCCGGCCACACCTGTTGGGCGGAGTTCATGTCAGGAGTTCACATGGGGCATCATCATCTCTGCCCCTTTACCCAATAAAAACATTTTCTTTATGGCAACGGTGGGTCAGAGCGCCATGTTGCCCCACATGCAGGATGCAGCACGCTGCGCGAGCAGATCCGAGCACACAGAACCAGACACACACAAGGAAATTACTCCAAAACAGCACTATAGGGATTGTGAGTAAAGTTAATTCATATAGACACCAAATTCACAGTTGAATTACTATTAAATATAAAATACGATTTGCCACAACAGTCAGATGTAATGAGCTTCTTCCACCACAGCGCCATCTGGTGGGGCACTGCCCTACTTGCCCCTAATGCAATATCGCCACTGCTATGTAGGCGATGCAGTTATGGCTCAAAAAATTCTGCTGCATTTTCAGAAACAGAATCAGCGTTATTGCCACGTATGTACTGTACATATACAAGGAATTTGACTTGGGTTTGCGTTGCTCTCAAAGTACTCACATACAGAAAAAAGGTATGTACAAGTTAAAACAGACAACGCATCGGTACATTTAAACATTTGCTAAGATTTACAGTAACTACTATATACAATAAGTGTGTAAAGTGTCTATTTTAAATAGGTAAAAGAATGTATACATGTACAGTATATGTATAAATAAGCCGCACAGGATTGTAAACAAATGTCAGATATTGCACAGATTTATGTCATTCAATATGAAAATGTGAACAAAGGCTTATACAGATGTTTCCAGATATTGCAGTTATATGCCATTCAATGTGAATGAGGCTTTGAGTCAGGTATTATTCCACAGTAAGCGTAAGCTAAGTGTTCAAGTGGCTGGTTTAAGTGCAGAGTGATGGCCTGTGGGTAAAAACAGTTTTTGTGTCTGCTGGTTTTGGCATACAGTGCTCTGTATCGCCTGCCAGAGTTCAAACAGATATTTCACTCAGCAGCTCGGGCATGGCACCTAAATGAGGTACATATAAATCTGTTGCAATTCAGCAAGGGTAGTAGATTTCGGTACCCAACCCTATTCCTGGGTACTGTGAAAGCTCCAAGTTCATCTTTGTCCTTGTCTTTTTTTCTACAGAAGGATTTACTTTCTATTGTGAATAAACAGGTTTAATTTACGGCATGTCTCCAAATTTAGCCTACAGTAATGTTTAAATAAGAACATTGCACATATTAGACCATAGACCTACTCATGTGTGATCAATAAACAGGTGCACAGTTTCAAGATGAAGCAGTGTTTTATAAACCTGAAGAAAAGATGAAGAAACAAGATAATAACCAGGGCTTGTTATAAATGGGTTGTGGAATTGCATGTGTGAACCCCACATGCCCCATGAGCCAGAACCAGACTTGTTAATAGCAATAGCCTGTTGATGTATTACACACGAGTAGATGTAATTATGCCTCCGCCGGCAATAGCCAGGCCGGAGGCATTATGGATCCGGGTTGTCCGTTCGTACGTCCGTCCGAGCTTCGTTAACGCGATATCTGAGGAACGCCTTGACAGAATTTAATCAAATTTGCCTTAAACATCCACTTAGACTCAAGGATGATCTGATTAGATTTTGGTGGTCAAAGGTCAAACGTCAAGGTCACTGTGACCTCTCGAACGGCATTTTCAAGATTGTTAACGCGATATCTCAGGAATGCCTTGACGGAATTTCATCAAATTTGCCTCAAACATCGACTTGGACTCAAGGATGATCTGATTAGATTTTGGTGGTCAAAGGTCAAAGGTCAAGGTCACTGTGACCTCTCGAACACCATTTTCAAGCTTGTTAATGCGATATCTCAGGAATGCCTTGACGGAATTTCATCAAATTTGCCTCAAACATCGACTTGGACTCAAGGATGAAGTGATTAGATGTTGGTGGTCAAAGGTCAAAGGTCAAGGTCACTGTGACCTCTTGAACGCCATTTTCGAGTTTGTTAACGCGATATCTCAGGAATGCCTTGACAGAATTTCATCAAATTTGTCTCAAACATCGACTTGGACTCAAGGATGAACTGATTACATTTTGGTGGTCAAACTTCAAGGTCACTATGACCTCATGAACGCCATTCCCAAGTTCGTTAACGCAATATCTCAAGAACGGCTTGATAGAATTTCTTCTGATTTGGCTCAAACATCGACTTGGACGCAAGGATGAACTGATTACATTTTGGTTATCAAAGGTCAAAGGTCAAGGTCACTGTGACCTCTCGAATGCCATTTTCAAGCTTGTTAACGCGATATCTCAGGAATATCTTGATGGAATTTCTTCGAATTTGCCTCAAACGTCCACTTGGACTCAAGGACATTTTGGTGGTCAAAGTTCAAGCTCACTGTGACCTCACACACCCAATTTTCAAGCTCTGTAACGCAACATCTCAGGAGCGCTTTGACGGAATTTCTTCCAATTTGCCTCAAATGGTGATTTGGACTGTAGAATGAACTAATGGCGGAGGCATAAGTCCGCCTTGCGGTCGTTCTAGTTTATGAACCTATTTGCACAATATTCTAATATCCATTTGTTGGACCTTTCGTGATCAGGAATTGGAAGGTGAAGTTGTTCCTTTTCTATTCCTATTCTCTGTCTCTACCTCTCTCCTTTCCACTCTGCTGGTGCTGAAAGACGCATAGCGTGTTATTTAAAAGTAAAATCAAGTCCTTGTGTGGGTGTGTATGTGTGTGTGTGTGGGGGGGGGGGATTGCGTGAGTGCGTGGGTGGGAGGGCGGGCATCAGGAGCCAAATTCAGGTCAGGTCAGTCACACAGTCAGGAACGCTTAGTGAGGTGTCGCTTCGTCAGATGGTCTCTAGTTTCCTGGCTGGACGGTGTTTGGACCTTCGGCTTCGGGTTAATCACAGTGTTTAAACAGGGCAAACTCCACTCAACCGGGATGCCGGCTGACTTTAAACAAACACACATTAAAACAACAAGCACATACAGTTTTGCGGCCGAGCTGACAGGTTGTGTTTTGAAAATACTGAGAAAGAAGAAACCACACATTCGTTCCTATTTTCAACCCAATGTGAGTACAATGTGTTCAAGTGAATTCAACTTGTTTTGTTTTTCCTGTGCAGTGCCCGTTCGCCTCGCTGCTGGACAGAATGCTGCTCGCTTGTTTATTCGAAGTGTAAGAAATTTACCACGAGAGGAAGGGGGTTGTGGCCACATTTACCACTGGTACAGGGTTTATGGCACTCGGCGACAATAGCTACCACATAATATAAAAAATACACAATTGTAACATTCAATTAATTTATTTACAATCATTACTGGTTTCAGAATACATTTATCCTTCCGCCACAGAATATAGTTCCATACACAAGATCAATGATTGCACTAAACATTTAGTTGCCTTTGAGCCAAAAAACAACTAACCTATTCCTTAACGGGATTCACAGTTATTGATACATTGCCTGTAAAAGTACAGTTATTTAAACAGTTATCTAAAGCAGCCCGTTTTGGTGACGTTACTACGAAATCGGACATTTCCTTGTTAGAGATTTGTAGACTGACAGGCTAACAGTGGGCGGAGTCAGCACAGGTGTTCTTCATTCATCAGGGAGCGGAGTGATACTGCGGTTGGAGCCGAACTGTAGATTGTTGGCCTATTTACCACTGTTGCTAGCCAATCAGAATCCAGTATTCACTCATGCTGTTGTAGAATTATGAATTTTGAACATGTCGCGTCTTCAAATTTCACCAAATCCGACACTGCACAACGCAACACAACACAACACAACACACCCTTCAGTCCCCAGCAAGTAGATTGGTTCTTGAGATATGCGAAGGACACATACACCAGCATATGAATGAAAATGGGTTCTATATGTACCCATGAGTCTCCCCTTTACAGACATGCCCACTTTATGCTAATCCCATGCAGTTTTTGGTAAAAACATGCAGTTGTTTGCATGCAGTAACCTATACATTTGTTATTTTCGCCTTCTATTTTAATATTTCTGCATACTGGGGTCCCTAAAAAGTCTTGGAATTACATTATTTGGGTATGAATGGAAAGCTGAGACTCTTGTGGATTCAATGAGTCCAATGAGTCCAATTGTATTAATGTGTGCTGATGCTGAAGTCCCTCCATGCCCTCGCCCCCCAATATTTGTCTGACCTCCTCCACCAGTACACTCCATCCCGGGCCCTAAGATCTGCTGATGTGGTGTTGCGGACCTTCGGCGACAGAGCCTTTAGTGTGGCGTCTCCAACCCTCTGGAACTCTCTCCCCCCCCCGAGATCCGCAATGCTCCAACACTGGCCATTTTCAAAACAGCTCTCAAGACGCATCTTTTCAGCCAGGCTTCTCCCCATTAGTTAGATAGGTTTATTTATTTTTCCTCTACCTACGGGTCCTCCCCCCCTCCCTACTGCCCCTTTTTCCTACCCCCCATTCCTGACTTGTAAAGCGACCTTGGGTTTCTAGAAAGGCGCTATATAAATTTGATTTATTATTATTATTATTATTAGTCCCAATAGTAGCCATTTAGTTGTACTTAGACCATTTTTTTTTAAATCTTACCTCACTGTACAAAATTATATATATATTTTAGTTACTGCATTGTGTCTTACATGTTTCTATAGTATGTGTGTTGAGCCTGTACTTAAGCAATAAGTTCATGCAAATCTGTGGTCTTTATTGCCATAGTAATTGTTTTTATTTTTACATGCAAATTGGAAGGAGGTGGGCACTTCAAGTGTGGTCACCCAGGGGCACCACACTCTATTATTTCAGACCTGATTGTATGTGACTTTATTTTTTTATAAATAATTATTAGAGTGCTGCCCTTTTTTTCACTTGAGCACCTGCCCCCCAAAATGTATATGCACGCCACTGTGGAAGATTTCAGTGTCCCGGACAAATGTGAGAAATTCTGGGTGCAGTCTATCAGGTGTCTCCATGACTTCAGACTGCATCTGAGACTCATCGTCATCATTGTCATTAGACCTGCATGGTTTCAGAAAATATTTTTTAAAGCATACTTTACTTTATTTTTTTTAGTTTTAGTTTGCAATTACTTTACTTTATTGCACATACATAATGCAAAAAAAGAAGTTGCATAGATATGGGGAACAACAAAATAAATATATATATATATATATATATATATATATATATATATATATATATATATATATATATATATATATATATTAGGCCTGCACGATATGAGGAAAATCTGCGATGTGCGATAACATTGTTCAATATAGCGATGACGATACGACTTGCGATAAATAAACAAATATTAAAGTATGCATATTAGCTATACAGTTCCTATGTCTTTCTGCTTTAATAATGCTAACATAGACCCCAAACATAGCCTATGCCCACTGAATAAAGAAATGAAATACACACTGACTCTAGCTGAAACTACACACAGCGTGTTTGGGCTTTGGCAGAGGGGCGGAGTGCACTGTTGCAAGGGAAAGGTGTACGCTGGATTTACAACACAAGACAAAATGATCAGATGCTGAGTGGGAATGCATGTAAATAAAACCACCTTTGTTATTCATTGCGTTTCAGGCAGTCTTTGCGATGTGTTTATTGCGCATGTTCATATTGCGTTGACGATGAAAATACGATTAATTGTGCAGCCCTAATATATATATATATACTGTATATATATATATATTTTTTTTTTGTAACTCTGGTCTGGTAATACCGTTGTGCGTTCTCGGCCAGCTATAATGGCGATGCCGCTGTGTAGTACGAATATCAGACACTAGTGCTGTGGCCAGGTAAACAAACATGTTACATGTCAGGTTACATGATGTAAGGCAATCGGCGTCTTCCAGCTTAGCTGACAGCACAAGAGTCAACAGGCCTGAGCTCGGCGCATCCTTATAACGTCATGAGCGCGCCTGCGGTAACGTTGACAACCACAGTCCATGGATGTAGCCACAGTCACACAGCCTTACACTACTGTAGCTAGCTAGGCTACTGTACTCACATTTTGAAAGTAGGACTCAGGCAGCTCACCGGCCACGGCTTCCAGGCTTATAAACTTGTGACAAAACCTCATCTGTCCTGATGGTCGAGTTCCATCCAGCTGCTCTCAGAGTCCGACGCGTGGATATTATTATTTGCCACGAGATGTGTGTGAATTGATTCAGGTGGGCGTTAGCAGCTAAAGGCTAGCTGAGTCCATGCTGACTGCTGCTACTTCATAGTTCATAACGTTATAAACAAATAAAACGACTTGAATTCACTTAAACACGTGTACCGTTACTCACACTTTGTTGGAAATTAGGAGAGAAGTGTACGAAGTGTCATAGTTATAACAGCCTCGCTGAGGTCCGCAGACCGCTGGGTGCATTTGTTTGTGTCCGCGGCGCATGCCATTGTGAATTCCCCATGTTTAAAACAGTTTTGTTGGCACAAAGGCCCCCGCCCAGCCAGAAAACTAGAGACTATGGGCTCTATCTTCCCGATGGCGGTAATTTTGCGTTAGCGCCCGTTTTGCACTGGAATAGCGCCGCACAAAGCCCTAATTGTGGGCGTGTCTCGGCGCACATCTCCGTATAGGTGTGTTTATGCCCAAAAGCATTGTGGAGGTGTGGCCATAAAACCACAGCGTCACGTCAGCAGCTTCCTCCTCACTCAGAGGGACTAGAGTGAGAGAGAGAAAGAGGGAGAGGCTGCTGCCCAAACGTCTGACTGTATGGACTGTATATTCCTTTTCGGGCTCTCTTCTCCTGCATTTCCGCTGCGGGCCTATACTGCATGCGTAATTGCGCAGCGTACTGAGCCGCGATGAGTGATGCTGCTCTATTTGAAGCTGCTCTATTTGAAGTTGAATTTCGTTCCACCAGCGCACATTTTATTAATCAGCTATTTTCTATTATGTTTCTATTAATATACTGTATATACATCGAATCCCACCAATTTAGCCCGTCATTGGCCCCTTGGCGCACATAAAGACACATGCTTCCGTCACTGTCTGCTTGATGGCGAGAGGGACTTCACTGTATAGGCTACTCGTGACAAAACCAGACATCGAATTTTCAACAGTTAACTTTTGCAGCTAGGCCTATAGGTTACTGGCTATTACGAGGTGAGGCAGTATGCCCCGTGTTTCTCTCTCTCTCTTCCCCCGACGAGGGAAGTGGAGAGGGCTATTGCGGTGCTATTAAACGTATAATGGTTGGAAAAGATAATTTGCTTTTTATTTTCTCCTACCCTCTCCTACCTAAAGTAATGTAATGTTACACCACAGACCTGTATGGTTGGGAATTATGTAGCCTAATAAAACCATGACAAACGAATTCTCATTTTTAAATCAAGGTGTGTTTTTCTGGAATGCAGGCTAGTTGAAACTCAACGTGGCATTCCGAGGAGAGAAGAGTGTGTGCAGGCGCGAGGAGAGTGACATCCATGCCATGCGTAAATGTATCCAAGCAAGGATTTCCTGCACTGCACGGAGATGTGGAGACTGTCTGCGCTCAGGCGTCTGCGTTTGCGCTAAGACCAGCTATTTCCTGGTGTTAAAATTGAGAGCACTCAAGGCGATTTTTTCGAACACATTGCGCTGTAACACTTATTTTGGAACGGGCAACTCCCAAACCTCTCTTTGCGCTCGGCACATACTGACGGTATCCTCCCCACAGCGCTAAATGACACTTGCGCGAGTAGAGGCCCACGGACACGCCTGGGCCACGCCTACACCTGTGTCATCACAGCGCAAAACTGGACGGTGGAGACAGACGATAGCTTAAGACGCTGGGAAGATAGCAATAAGAGGCGTGCAAACGCAGCACAAAGGCAGCGCAAACGATAGCGCCGTACAACGATAGGGCCCAAAATGAAGCTCCACCTCACGTTAGTCGGCTGTGCAATGGAGTGGGGCTGGGGCGAGGAGGAACGAATTCCACCCAAACCTAGTCCGCAAAAAAAACAAAAACAATAATCGATAAAAATTCCACGTGATCGAATTCATTCCTCAACGATCAATTATCGATTATCGATTATTGATGAACATCCCTACTCGCCACCAGAGGGCCAGATTTTGCTGAGGGCTGGGGGCCGAAACGGCACCGGCGCAAAATAATTTGGGCATTTGATGCCAGGTTTAGAGGAATAACTATAATAATAAGTTGTGATGTCATTGTTCAGTCTTAACCACCAATATTTGATCCTTTTCTCACTCACTCCTATGTCACCACCTGCTCTCACTGCAGGGCTTGAAATTAACTTTTTTGACCACTTGCCAATATGGCTGCTAGATTTTTTTAGTTACCAGCCAATTTCCACTAGCCAAAATGTTTTTTTCTTGAAATACACTAGAATATGAGTGGGTTAATTTAAGCATAAGTATCAGTAAGTGGCCCGGGATTCTCAAAGCCTGTGTTGAGGGTCACACAAGAACAAAGATGCATTATTGAAGCTAAATAAATCCAAAACCAACAAGTTAATTCTTTAAATTTTTACTTCAATGTGGAACAGTCATTTCTTACACATGAGATTACGTTTAGCCTTTTAGTCATAAAGATGATTGAAAGATAGCCTATTCCATATTCCAGACTGAAATGTTATAACAGAAGTGGAGTATTGGCCAGAATGACATGAACATTTGGACACTTATTCAGCGGGTATCTTGCATGTTGCATTCAGGTGCACTGTAAAAAATTAAATTAAATAAAAAATTACAATTCCAGCGCGGGCCGCGGCCACCAGTTGCCTACCCCTGATTTAGACTAACCCATTATATTTGATTTGTTTCCCTATTTCTGCACACTGTGGTACCAAAACAGTAATGAAATTGTATACATTTGGTATGGCTACAAAGCTCTTGTGAATCCAAAGAGCCCAATCATATTAATGTGTGATGAAATAAGGCCTAAAAATGTGATAATACCGTACTCTTTTTTTTTTTACTAATCCTTATACTGTATAAATTTACCTATTGTGAGCTCTAGGATAATCACAGCCTTGTTAAACTCTCTAGTCTAGACCCAGAATGTAGATACATACAATTGTAAATATATCAATTGTACATAAAAACATAAAAATTGTGGGCCGCCAGTTGCCCACCCCTGATAGATGGTTGAGAGCCTGGTGAGGTGACGCGAGGTTAGTAGCCACTGCATTCAATCCAAGTGTGGGCTTCCTCATTTAAAATGTAACTGTTTCATTCATTGCATAATAGGCATTAGGCTATAACCTACACAGTCATATTTGTTTTTATAAAAAAAACAAATGTGCTGTTATTTAATAGGATATGCATGGAAATTAAATTTCAGCCTATTTTAATACAATTCAAATTGTGCTTAGAGTGAATTAATTTCACCGGTGACCGGACGGTCACCGGTGAGATTTAAAAGTGTCGGACTTTAACTGATTTTACCGGTTAAAAAAATCTGGAATTACCGGATAACGGAAACCCTGGTGTGTTTGTGTGTGTGTGTGAGAGAGAGAAAGAGAGATAGATATATAGAGAGAGAGAAAGTAGAGAGAAATAGCATACAGATAGATGATTGAAGAAATCCAAAGTTGATTTAATCTTACTAACAGTATTTCAACTGCTTTTATAAAATGTCTTTGACTAGAGGCAAAACACCTGTGAGATGTCAGCTGGGGAACCTTAATAGCTGGGCATATTACTGGTGAAAGAGTGTGCTGCTTTGTGGCAAGCTGAAATGTATGATGAAAGAGACTATTAGCACTTACACAATCAGAGGGAAACATATCAGCATACCCAAAAGAGCAGAGACTGGAGCATTTATTTTTCTCATTAGTGCCCGTGCAAATTAAATCAATCCTTCAGACCAGTGCTTCTGTGCACCTCAGAACCCAATTCTCATTCAACAGACATCTAAAGGCCTAATCGTGCCAGTCCAACAGCCTGCAGTCAGGGAGAAGAGCCTCTCCATTCACGTGGTTCTTTCTTACACTGCATCTGTGACACTGGAGTCCCCAGGGCACTCTCTCCACAGATGCTCCTGCCAGAGTATCTCTCTCGTCTACATTCCTTATTTGGAAAGAAGAGATATGCAAGGAGGGGAAAAGAACAGTCTTCTTTATATCCTCGACAGCTCATTACCACGGAAACAACTCTGGCCTGACATCACTGGCCCGCCCCCTCACTGGAGGAAATAGGGGGAGTGTCGAGGAGAAATGAGTGCAATAATACAGACGGTAACTGCACCTTTTAATTAAGACACTTAACTGCTGAGTGTGGAGGTCTCCCATAATCTTGGCTGCCATCATCTTCCACTAGTGTGGCATAAACACTTAAATATGTTCATGAGTTATCACTGCCAGTCATAAAGAGAGTGTATAACATAAGAGATAAACATGAAGTGGCATGAGAGGCGTTATTTTCTGGGTCCAATCAATAATGAGATAACAGGACAAGCTTTCAGGTCAAATAAAGTGTGGTCCATTTGCAATTTATAATGTTTCGTTCTATACTCAGGAGGAGGGAAAGTAGTGAGGTAGATAGTGTAGGGGACACATAAGTGGCAAAGCCCTACCTGAATTAAATCCTTGGCCAGAGGGAACTTGACTACTGTTATGTCTGGGCACAAGATGATTAATTACCAATGCTCCAGTTCTACAGTAGAACATGCCATAACCATGGCATCATTGTTTACAAAAGCTTCAGGGCATATAGTGTTTTTAAGAAACACATTCCCAAATGAATCACTGTTTGCTTTGCAACTAACTTCATGAACTTCATAACAATTTTAGTACTTTCTTTATTTCCTTTTGATGTCAACAACAAGACAACTCTAATCCCTGGTGTTTAAGGTACAGTAGACTGTCAAGAAACCTGCTATGATGGAAAGGCTTCTTGAAAATTACTACTATACTATTAATAAAGTGAGGCCATGCACTTGGATGTCTTGTCTTCTTGGAGAGTTTTTGCAGTTAGCTTTACGTCTAATGATGGCAGACTTTTTTTATGCCTCTGCCGGCGATAGCCAGGCCAGAGGCATTATGGATACGGGTTGTCCGTCCGTACGTACGTACGTTGCCTCAAACATAGACTTAGACTCAAGGATGATCTGAATAGATTTCGGTGGTCAAAGGTCAAGGTCACTGTGACCTCTCGAACGCCATTTTCAAGCTTGTTAACGCGATATCTCACGAATGCCTTGACAGAATTTCATCAAATTTGCCTCAAACATCGCCTTGGACTCAAGCATGAACTGATTCGATTTTGGTGGTCAAAGGTCAAAGGCCAAGGTCACTGTGACCTCTCGAACACCATTTTCAAGCTTGTTAACGCGATATCTCAGGAATGCCTTGACAGAATTTCATCAAATTTGCCTCAAACATCGCCTTGGACTCAAGCATGAACTGATTCGATTTTGGTGGTCAAAGGTCAAAGGCCAAGGTCACTGTGACCTCTCGAACACCATTTTCAAGCTTGTTAACGCGATATCTCAGGAATGCCTTGACGGAATTTCATCAAATTTTCCCTAAACATCGACTCAAGCATGAACTGATCAGGGGGGTACGGTGGGGCAGTGGTAAGTGCTGTTGCCTCACAGCTCGAAGGTCCTGGGTTCGATTCCCACCTGGGACGCTGTGAACGCTGAAGGAATGCGTGCCCGTCCGCATGTCCTCGAGTGCCCACCGCCCAGGTGGGGTCGTCAAAAGGGCCTTTCTGTGTGGAGTTTGCATGTTCTCCCCGTGCCTCCCGGGGGTTTCCTTCATATAGGAACCCCCTTCACCAAAACATGCAATATCCTGGTTGCTAATGTGGTTCCTCCTCTGGTCGTTAAGGGCGCCTGTTCAGAGGGAGGGGAACTGGTTGGAATAGCGTGAACCTCCCACGTGCTATGTCCTACCGGTGAAGCTTCCTCTGTCAGGTGAAAAGAAGCGGCTGGCTAACTGCCCATGTCTCGGAGGAAGCATGGAGCCAGTTTTGGCTCTCCCCAGATCGGCAGAGGGTGGAGTAGCAACCAGAAAAAAATAAATTGGATTAGCACTAATGGGGGATAAAAATGGGATAAAAAAATCAGGAAAAAAAAAAGAAGCATGAACTGATTAGATGTTGGTGGTCAAGGTCACTGTGACTTCTCGAACGCCATTTTCAAGCTTGTTAACACGATATCTCAGGAATGCCTTGACGGAGTTTCATCAAATTTGCCTCAAACATCAACTTGGACTCAAGGACAAACTGATTCGATTTTCGTGGTCATAGGTCAAGGTCACTGTGACCTCAAGAATGCCATTCCCAAGTTTGTTAAAGCGATATCTCAAGAACGGCTTGATGGAATTTCTTCTGATTTGGCTCAAACATCGACTTGCACTCAAGGATAAACTGATTAGATGTTGATGGTTAAAGCTCAAAGTTCAAGGTCACTGTGACCTCACACACCCAATTTCCAAGCTCTGTAACGCAATATCTCAGGAGCGCCTTGACGGAATTTCTTCCAATTTGCCTCAAATGACGATTTGGACTCAAGAATGAACTAATGGCATAAATCCGTGGTGCGGTCGTCCTAGTTTCTGTCTGGTCTATATACAATGGCTGTTTCCCAGTCTTTTTCTGCAGCAAGCTTAAGATGAACCACAGAGGTGGGCTTGGTCTTTTCAAACTGCCGTTCAGATACGGAGTGAGACCATACGTGTTTTCTTTGTTGTTGTGGATTTGAAAGGTGCTTTAATGTCCCACTGGTGCCAAGACACATAAAATTCCTGCACTTGGCGCTGTGGTTATCTCTTCTTCCCTGAGATGCTCCCCCATTGGGGTTGGATATGTTCGGACACATGGGGACGGCACGGTGGCTCGGTGGTTAACACTGTTGCCTCACAGCAAGAAGGTCCCGGGTTCGATCCCGGTCCGTCCCAGGTCCTTTCTGTGTGGAGTTTGCATGTTCTCCCTGTGTTCGTGTGGGTTTTCTCCGGGTGCTCCGGTTTCCTCCCACCATCAAAGACATGTATGTTAGGGTCAGTGCCCCTGACCAAGGCAATGGCAAAAGAACTGGAGTTGGTGCCCAGGCGCTGCGGCTGCCCACTCCGGCTGCCCACTGCTCCTAGT
Source organism: Poromitra crassiceps (assembly GCF_964638095.1). Classification (NCBI taxonomy): domain Eukaryota; kingdom Metazoa; phylum Chordata; class Actinopteri; order Beryciformes; family Melamphaidae; genus Poromitra; species Poromitra crassiceps. The sequence goes on from NC_139623.1 coordinate 103,421,274, forward strand.
TCTAGGAACGTTCCTAGTAGAGGATGGGTCAAATGCAGAGGATGAATTTCCCCACAGGGATAAATAAAGGATAACTTAACTTAACGTAACACGCACCAAAGCTTCTGTATGCTTTTCCTCCCCTCCGTCTCATTCCTCCCCTGCTGGTGAGAGTGGAAAGACTGTCACTCATTCTGGTTGCTCCGGACCACACACTGGCACCGTGGTACGCAGAGATGAGACAGTTGCTGGTGACTCTGCCCTGGACATTTCCCCATTTTTGGGGGGCAATGCATTGTCTCTGGTGAATGGAGCAATAGGCGCGATTCTTTTATAGAAAGAGCTTTTGAACGTAGGTGAAACTAAGGATTTACTTCCCGACTTTCTCACCTCTTCAGTGGTGTTACTAAGCACCGTGGCAGGAGCGGGACTAGCCTGGGCTGCCACCGAGAAAAGAAAGCGAGGAAAATGGGATGGTGTCCTCCAAAGACTCCGTAGGCGTGGTCATCGCTTGCCACTGCCCAGACTGCTCCTCTCAAACGTCCGATCGCTTGGTAACAAAACTGATGAACTCCAGCTACTGGTGAATAAAAACAGGGACTTTGCCACTGCTTCCGCCCTGTGGTTTACTGAGTCATGGCTGTGTGAATCTACACCACACAACATGGCTGTGTGAATCTACACCACACAACATGGCTGTGTGAATCTACACCACACAACATGGCTGTGTGAATCTACACCACACAACATGGCTGTGTGAATCTACACCACACAACATGGCTGTGTGAATCTACACCACACAACATGGCTGTGTGAATCTACACCACACAACATGGCTGTGTGAATCTACACCACACAACATGGCTGTGTGAATCTACACCACACAACATGGCTGTGTGAATCTACACCACACAACATGGCTGTGTGAATCTACACCACACAACATGGCTGTGTGAATCTACACCACACAACATGGCTGTGTGAATCTACACCACACAACATGGCTGTGTGAATCTACACCACACAACATGGCTGTGTGAATCTACACCACACAACGCGCTGCTACTGGATGGATTTCAGCTCTACAGAGGGGACCGTAATCCCACACTCGCTGGTCAAAAGAACATCCATCTCGGACCCACTCCTTGACCCCCTGCAGTTTGCCTACAGAGTGCCCCATTCTATTCACGTTATTCCTGGACTTACGTTTCCCATGATTCTCAGTGGTTGCTGGTTGTCGACTTCCTGTTTAAATTTTTTCACTAGCAAGGACGTGCGCGCCGCTGTCAAAGAGTGGGGACGTTTGGCTTATTTTATCAGAAATGGCTAAAAATAGTAACGTTGTGTGGTTGCATAGCGGCGATATTTTACAAAAACGAGGTGAATGTCAATTCACTCGTACTGTATGGGCTTATTTTAGCCGAAATTGCTAAAAAATAGTATGTGGTTGCATAGCGGTGGTATGCATACCGGAACTCGTATTATTTGGTCATTGAACGGAGCTTTAGCGGTCTCTCTCTTTCAAGATTCAAGATATTGTCACTCCGTTGTACAATCATGCACGTGTGAAATTATTGTGCTGGGGGGCTCCATTACAAGACATGGGCAGGTACAAAGTCACAACAATTATTATGATTATTTTCAGTCTCTTTCGCTATGAAAGGTCCTGGGCGGAAACAGGCAACCGGCAGCTGGAAACAGGGAGGGAGGGTGTCATGGAAGCACCAACGGTCTCACGAGGAAACTCGTGAATAGGCATGGAGCCTGTGTGAAATAGAATGATACAGTAGTTCAGTGTTTCCCCTAGACTTTTTTTCAGGGGATCTTTCAGGGGAATTTTTCAGGATCACAAGGAGGATGACTTAATAATAAAGTACATTTATTGTTGAATAAATACGCTGTGTAAGTTACTGCAAAATATTACAGAGATTTAAACTCATGGGGAATTATGTTGAGTGACAGACACCAGGCAGACACAAAACACTGAGGAATCATTCACTTAAAGTGTAACTTACCCCCAAAACACTTTTTTCAGCTTTTAACCAATATGACTTTGGGGGTGGTGTGTGAAGAATGCTGGTCAAAATTTCCACATTTGAGACCAAACTGTTGCCATTCTACCATTTGTATCATTTTTCAGCAGCATAACTGGCATAAGTACCCTCAAATGAATGGGAGATTTGATACGTCGTGACGTCACGATGAACCAAAGACTATGGGATTTCAAGATAGTTACTCCCCTACTCCCCCTGTACCCTTTCGGCTCCTCACAACTCCAAGCCTATTCCCATGATGTCACTTGACCTGTTAACAGGGTTGGGGAGTAACATGTAACGCCGTTACGTAATCTGATTACAAAAAAACGGTAACTGTAATCTGTCACAGTACATTTTAAGATGTGTAATCTAGATTACAGTAACGGGGGTATAGTAACGGCGTTACAGGCGGGATTACATTCGCCCTTGCCTCTTCATTAATTTTACAAAATAACAACAAAAAACGGTGTAGCCAACTGGCGAAATGATCTTGTGATAATAAGAGCGGTATGTCAGCTTCATGTGTGGGCATTCCGATTTACCCCTCTCCCCTCTTTGCTGCCTACTCCCTCTCTGGCCAGTCCTTCAGTCCTCCTCCTTCAGTCAGCCCGACAGGGACACAGACAGCTCTGAGAGTCTTGCAAGCCGCCCAACGCTTGTTGAGAAAGCAAATGCACAAAGCGAAATGTGGAAGTATTTTGCTTACGTTGCCGACAGCGAAGGCAAGCCCGGACACATCAAACGAAGCCAGTCTGTAAAAAGTGCTTCAACGCGACGCAGGTGAACGGATAAACATCGAACCATGGCTATTTATCTCCGACAGGGATCCCAACTTCTTCAAATATTTCAGTTCAAAGACTGGTTAGCGAATGTGAATGATACAACATACATGCCCTCTTAAGTCAAACGAGTGTGATTTATTGTGTGACAAGCAAACTTATTTCAGCATCGGAGTTTTGCCGACCCCCAAAATAAGGAGGATTCCCCATCCAAGTGCACACGTCACTCCCCACCCGCTCTGCAGTGCCGCCCCGCCCCCCAACATACAGGCTATTTGACACTATATTCACACATGGAGCGCTCAGGTGTGAAGGGAAATTCCGGGAAATGGCCGATATTGATTTACAGGTAATTTTCCTGTAGGCATGTGTGAAAACGGCTTTAGTGTTTCACGTCGTGTTTCAAGATTAAAGCAACAAGCTGTGTCTTCCACTCCACATCATGAAAAATACCCATAACGTAAATTAAAGTGGTCTTAAAAATAACTCTTGTTGTATTCTCCTTAACTTCATGTTGGTATAAACATTCTTATCTGGTTATCAATGGTAAAACATGCTTCATCTAGTTAAATAAGGGTTTTAGCCAGGACTCTTGACCAGGACTCCCTGGAAGAAGAGATCTTGTATCCCAATGGGACATTCCTGGATAAAATAAAATAAAAGTAATCCAAAAGTAACTGAAAGTAATCCCTACTTTACTTTTAAATAGTGGTAATCGGATTACGTTACTAAGTACAATTTTTAACAAGTAACAAGTAACTTTAAGGGATTCCTATTTAAAAGTAACCTACCCAACCCTGCCTGTTAATCACCTGTTAATAGATTACAATCACCTGTTATTTTCCTACCAACTCCTATGTAACACAATACTATCAATAAACGCCACTATAATCATAAAAGGAAGGAAATGGCTCTCCAGCTCTCCAGAGGCAATCTCCTCTGCTGTTTCACGTCCCCCCCCCCCCCCCCCTCTCTCTATTATATCTAGAAGGCAGGTGAAGTGACTCGCCTCCGACTATAGGCTACTGCTGCTGCTGCTGCACTGACGCTGTGCCCCTGTCTGTGAAAAGCGTCCTGTCCAGTCGCACCTTCGCAAACATGCGGGATGCGGGATTCCCGCAATCCTGTACCCAATCTCAGACACTGATTGTGCAGAAAAATCGCACACCAGCTATTTCTGTTTGTGTTTGTTTGTTGTTGCTCCATGAGGGCTACAAAGGGAGGAGGCTTCGCCTCTATAGTATGAGCAGCCGCCAGCCGGGCTGAGGAGGAGGGAGGAGGGAGGAGGAGAATGTTCCAGTACCCGGCTGCAGCTCTGCGCTCGAGAGGAAAAGCAGAGGTGCAAACTTTTGACAAGAATCATGGAAAAGGGAGAAACGAAAATTAAAAAGGGACCTCATGGCGGTCTATATGGCAAGTTGGACAAGGGCATAACGTGGAGAAATCTCGCATTGTGTTACCCCAGAGCGGAGGGTTTGTCCTATTGTGCGGTGTGCTGCGGTAACCAGCCTCGCGTCACTAGTCTCTCCTAACGTAAGTTAGGCAAGCCACACACACATACATGGGAGACAAATAATTCAATTTCTAGTTCGCCACTGAATGGCCAAATTTATATAACTTTCAACCATTTTGAGCAACGCTGTTTCCATACAGGCCACCAGCGTTGGCTAGTTGTTGATATTTATAAAGATATTGCAGCTCTCATATAAATTATTTTCGAGGCGGTGGGCAAACTGTAATGGTGTCGATTTCCGGAAAAAATTCCTGAGCTGAGCACAGCCAAAGAGTATAGTATAGACGAGAGGATACGTAATTTCTTGGTTTTTCCCATAGGTTTTTTCAAATCAAGCAGCATGCCGTTTTGTTACATATCTGGGGGGTAAGTCCCCCTTTAAGTGGTGACTGTCATGAATCATTGCTGCCATTTATCTTCCTTGGCTTGGAGTAAAATTTGACCATGGCATCATGGACCATGATGCTGTAACATGGTGTAACAGACTGTTCTATATCTGTTATGGTCTACTCTTATTTTGAAGTCCGTAAAAGGAAGTGGTGTGGTTCACTCTATTTTTTTCTCTGTGCCTTAAGTAAACTGATGACAGCATGTCCCAATAAGAAGCGGTCTCAGAGTCATTATTTCATTCTTAAATATGATAAAGAACCCAAAGCGCTCGGTTACAATGGTATGGGCAATGACAGACGCTGGCCGTTGCCTAGCAACAGCACATCGGGTGGATAAATTGGATGTTGTAATGTGACGTTACCGCACCAGTATGGATTATGGATTATAATGTCACTGGATAGGGCTGTCCTCGACTCAGAATTCTGCCAGTCGAATCGGATTCGACTGTCCAATATGAATATTCGACTATTCTATTATGAGCATTTAAAAACCAATAAGAGACTGTATAATCATGCAAGATTTGAATTGCCGACGTCAGGCTATTCAATAATGCATTTAAATAATGAGACACAGGCAGGCCGCAGGACACATGTATTTCTTTTTTAAATGAAGCTCTTACAGCCTATTTTTAATTTCCCATTTGAAACATTAAAACATGGAGCCTACATGAATAAACAAATGAAACCGTGTCGAATAAGACATTTCCGCTGCTTTGAAATGGCGTCTCCAATGCATAAGGCTAGGCTGTACAGTTCTTTAGCCTATTTCTCATAAACTGATAGGCCTAAATAAATCTAAACCAGAATAAATTAACAAATGAAATTAAGATTGGAATTTAGATGGGGGGGAAACAGCTGCTCGACTTCAGGAATCTCCGTCGACTCACGGGTCTCTTGATTATTCAACTTTTAGAGGACAGCCCTATTACTGGACACGTGGAAATATCCAGTAAAGGCCGTTTCTCACTGGTGCGTTGCGAAATGCGATGCAAAATTTCGTGCGGATTTTCCGCATTGCAAACTATACACACAGGTCCGGGTGCGAATTATTCGCATTCCCACGTTCATTTTCCGTCGGCGGAAAAACAGAGAGCAGAGACCACAATGGAGTCAGTATTTCAGAATGGGAGTTGAGCAATTTGAGGCTCTGTTGGGGATGATAGCCCCTCACATAATGAGGAAACACAAACTACCGCAAACCTATCGACCCTGAACAACGACTGGCAGTGTGTTTGAGGTGAACATTTTCATGTAATTTACTTTGTTTACCGTCTTTTGCTTTTAAAAAAATCACGATATACGAGGGATCAGTGTTTGTAAACAAACGACGAAACTGGGGGGGACGTTCACGCTAGGAAGGCTATAGATATCCTGTAACGTTACAGTAGGCTATGAACACAAATTGAATCATCACCATGCCAAACAGCAACGCAGCTCCATACTACAATGTGACGTCAGTTGTAAATAAAGGATTTCATTGGTCAAACGTATCTTGCCGCATCCGAAAATCCGCGGAAGTCAAAGTCCGTGCGGAAAAATAAACCCCCGCACGAATGTTCCGCCTCGGTGTGCAAGGTTCAATTGCAACTCATTAAAACATTTTGTTGCAAATCTCCGTGCCGAATATTCGCGCGAAAATCCGCACCAGTGTGAAAAGGCCTTTAGCCTGCTTGTTGTACAACACTGTTTTGTCTTCTTGAAGTGCTAACCAGTTGGTTAGTCTGCAGTAACACTTTCTCCTCCTCTCTCATAGACGCACGCGTGCGCACACACGCGTCAAGCTGGATCACAAGCAGCAGATTAGATAACGTTAAACGAGACATTTAACATTTCCTCACTTCAAAACTCAAAGCACATGTCTAATCTTGTTTACAGTTCTGTAGTAACGTTAACCAGCTTAGCCTGCTTGTTGAGCCACGTTCGTCCATAACGTTACGTTACCTTATCGTTTGTCCTCATTAACGTGGTGCGTCCGTGTAATGCAAGGTCGATTCTCATAGTTTGCAGCTGACACACGCTCTACTTTTACAGAATGAGTGCTCCCCCAAGAGTTTAGTTGGAAAGTTTCTGGCGCCTCGCCATCTTATAATAACTAGTGCAGTGCCCGTTCCCCCATGCACCACCCCGTGGGCGCTCCCCCCCCCGCACACACACCGCACTCTGTCAGGTCCCCCTAAGCGCAAGTTTGAAGTCGATCCAACAAACGGTTCTCGAGAGATGCGAAGAAAATACATACAAACAGTCCTGGAATAAGTCCAAATTGGGGCTGAAGGAGCAGAACTGAAGACAAATATTCAAATATCGAACGTGTTTCGCATCCGAATCGCATGGAAACAGGGCACTGCCCTCCGTCGGGTCGCCTTCAGCGAAAGATACGCGAAGGACAGACAGAGAGACAGACAGACAGACGCTCCCGCAATTATAGTATAGACAAGTTTCCTGGCCGTTCCTAGGGCGGTGCCATAGCAGCCTTTCGTGTCACCGGCTTCCGGTTAAGTCCACAGCACCGGCTTCCGGTTAAGTCCACAGCAGCGAGCTCCACAGAAGGCAGCAGCCGAAATATCCAAACTTTTTTTTTTACAACGATCGATAACATCAGCTACACCAACGTTAGCAGACGTTATTAACAATGGTTAATACTGGAACACATTGTGCAGTGCGTGGCTGTCACAATACACAGAAACGCTTGAACGAGTGGTTGGATCGACAATGTTTTGAGCATCAGCCCGCTACCAAACGGCTTTGTCCCTGCACTCGACAGTATTCCTTCTACCGAAAACCAGCTGACGATTCGGATTCACGGATGTGGCTGAAGGCTTTAAATCTGAAGAAGCCGCCGAAATACGTCAATGTTTGTTCTCACCACTTTGTGGACAAAAAGCCAACCAAAGAGAATCCTTTCCCTGAACTGTGGCTAGGATACGTGCGGCCTCCTCAGAAAAAGAGACGCAGACTGGAGCGAGGCACTGCTGCTGAACTGCCGGGTAAGCTAGCTCGCTGGGTAGTTATCATGTTAGCAACGATATAGCTGATCATCCATGTTATTATTATTTGGCTACGTTGTGTTGGTTTTGTGTGTTTACTTTGTTGCATTGCCTGGTGTAACGCTAGTTAGCTAGCTAGCACTGCAGAGGCTAGCACTGCAGTGTTGAGCTAATGTTGTGGGCTTGGATCAGCCTCCCCGACGTTCCAGTATTTACCTGTCTGAAAAGTAATGCTTAATGAATAAATATGCTTAGTGTATATACAGCCAAGTTCCATCCATTCAGATTAACAAATCATCAATTTGCAGGGAAACCCCTGGTGTTCTCCAGAGCCCACGTTGTTAGTACAAATTACAGGCTAATGTTAGCTTGCCAGGCTGTTGCTAGAAACACAACAAAGTTCCATCCCTGATCACATTTACATTTAGAGCCTTATTCTCTCTCCTCTCTCTTTCAGGTAATGCAGAATCAACACCCAGTGAACCTGAAGCAGAACCTGAACCTGCACCTCCAACACACCGCGATGCTCAGACCCAGTGGGAAGACCCAACACAGGTTGACCATAGCTATGCCTATGCGTCAACAAAGGCAGTCATGGTCAATAAAGCTACGCAGTGTGGGGCAGAAATCCAACCTACTGTGGCTAGCACCATGCTCCTTACTGATGACAACTCACTGCTATTCACGGGAGTGCACCTGTTGTGGTTTTTCGAATTGGTGTCTGCATTAATGCCGTTCAGTCAGCCCTCATTTGCCCTTCCTGTTGTTGACCAAATCTTGATGACCTTAATGAAGCTAAAACTAAATCTTGTCCTAGGAGATATTTCTCATCGCTTCAATGTGTCTACCAGCATGGCGAGCAAAGTTATTTCTCACTGGATTGATGTGATGGGTGAACAGTTTAAATACTTTATCCCCTGGCTTCCAAGAGAAACCATCCAGGCCACCATGCCAGTTTCATTTAAACAAAACTACCCTCGAACCACCTGTGTCATTGATTGTGCAGAAACTGCTATTCAGAGGGCAACAAACCTTGACACCAGGAGTTCCACTTTCAGCCACTACAAAGGAACCAACACGGCTAAATATCTAGTTGCTGTTGCTCCCAATGGGCTGTTCATGTTTATATCTAATGCATATGTAGGCAGAAGCAGCGATAAGTACATCACAATGGACAGTGGGTTCCTGGAGCACTTGAGGCCAGGTGATGAGGTAATGGCTGACCGCGGATTCACAATTCGAGACCTGCTGCATGAAAGAAAGGTCAGGTTGAATATCCCTGCATTCACCAACAAACGTGGACAATTGACAAATGAGGAGGTGACACGCACCAGACGAGTGGCCAATGTGCGCATCCATGTAGAGCGAGCAATAAGAAGGCTCAAAGTGTTCAAGATTTTGTCCCAAACTGTCCCCATCTCCATGACACCAAGGTTGGACAAAATTCTAACAATCTGTGCCGCCCTAGTTAACCTTAGGGGGGACCTCATACGGCCGCCAAAAGAGCCTTAGATAATGCACACATGATGCATCCATCTCAAGTTGCAGCAACTAGATTGTGTGACTCAATGTGAAGGGACTCAATGATGACTTCTCATTTCAACCTTTCTTATGAACAGACATGTTTTTGCTATGTTCTCATGTTCTTTTGTTTTTGGATTATGTAAACATGTATTTTTGCTATGTAATCATGTTATTTTGTTTTTTTATTCTGCTGCTGCTAATATTCTGTTTTACTTTGTTGCTGAATAGACTGTTTTTTTACTTAAAGCGTAACATTTTTCACCAATAAAACTCTGTAAGAGATTTTGTGTCATTGTAGTACTTCCAGGAGTTCACTTTTCCATGTCATACAGAGTTCAATGCATTCATTGTTTTTGGTACTTGAGTGCAAACAGTTATGAGTAATTAATCAGAATCAGAAATCAGAAAATCTTTAATGATAATTGAGTCTCTTCACAAAATTGTGAGTGTTCATACAATGAATAGAAAAAAATAGCATCCGATAGAAGTAACAATGTATAGTTTGTGTATACATAATATATCTATACACTAATAAATTATATAATAATCATGCATATGTTGATTTATATATAATATATCTAGCATCCAATAGAAGTAACAATGTATAGTTTATGTGTATACATAATATATTATAATATATCTATATCTATACACTAATATATGATATAATAATAATCATGCTTAAGTTGATTTATATATCTAATATATCTAGCATCCAATAGAAGTAACAATGTATAGTTTATGTGTATACATAATATATATCTATATCTATACACTAATAAATTATATAATAACAATCATGCTTATGTCGATTTATATATCTATAATATATCTACACAGTTATAAGGAAATAGATGTAATAATAACAATATCAATAATAATAAATATATATAATGTATCTATACTATAGAGCAGAAACACTGTGGTATTTTGCGCACAACTCCAACCGTCCCTCGACAAACTCATCTACTATTTTCGGCAGCATGTGAGCAAAGTAGAACCTGCGCAGCCTTGTGATATGCTGTTCAGCAAAGGCTTGGTTGAAGGGCACGTCTACTTCTATGTATTCTGCTCTGTTCCAGATGACCAGCATGCCATTTTTAAGTCCTGTGCAATGCATGCCAAGTTGGACCTGCAGGTAGTACCCTTTGGGTCCGTTTTCGTTTGCGCTGTACACTCCATTGCCCATGGGTTTCACGTCACTGTTCTTTGCAGTCAGTGCTTCAGTGAGCGACTTGTTCTTGCCTAGCACAGGAGTTTTGATCTCCAACAGCACGTCCGTGTTGAGGACTCCATCAGGACTTGCTGCAAGCCATGGCTCCCCCGGGCAGACCACCAAACCTTTGGTTTCGATGCTGTAGCCCTTGTCCTGCAGCACCTGCCTGGCTTGTTCCTCACCCTCCACCCCTTGGCGGGTTGCAGCATTGCCACGGAAGGTTGGGTGTAGATGCTCTGCCATGAACTTATCAGGTGCCGTGGTGGAGCGCATAGGCACCCTTTTTGCTGTGCTTGCTGTAATGCGCACCCTCCGCATATCGTGCCACAGCTGTTCTTGGCTCTGAGCTTTCGTGTGCCGCTCAATCTCCACCAACTGGGCTGGTGACATGTCTATGAATTCTGTGTAGAAGGCTCTGCACTTGACGCAGGCGAGCGGTGTGTTATGCTGCTCATCATGGGGGAGAAGCAACGGAGATGGTGTTTTCTCCACAGTAGGAGCGGATGGAACAGCATTGAAGCATTGCTGCAGGAGCCCATGGTGTGGGGAAGTAAAAACTGCAGCCATAGGTGAGGCAAGCACACTCTTCCTCCACTCCTCATGCGTCATGAAGACCTTGGCTGGAGCTGGGTTTGGAGCACCTGAAGATGAGCTTGATGTAGACGGTGACTTGTGCAATTTATAGCGGGTGTGGCGTTTGAATGACATGTCCTTCATTCTGTGCTGTCCAGCATTTCTTTTTGCTCCACTGTTCCACAGGTTCTGTCCATCTGTGCAGGCAAGCCCTGTTTTTCCCTGTCGCACAGCATTTTCCACCTACAGGAGTACAAGAAAACACAAACACATCAGCAGGGGCTTAAATTGGCTATTGTCAATATTTGCCCTAGTAACACAAAACCAATAGTTTATTGTGATGTCTTGCTCTATAAAATAAAACTACAAATGGTAGGCTAACTTAGTTTGGTTGACTTTGATTACTTTCATCCAACTAATATTTTGGAACAAGAAGTACAAGTGTACAGTACACATCTGTGACACTTAAATAGGCTATGTAACTATATTCTATTTCATTCTATTTAGTGTTTATTTCATGTTATTATCCATTCCTATATAGCCTAACCCTAATTCATATAATGTATAACATGATATAAACACAGAGATGTTTATATGTTTTTTCACAGTCTAAGTGTAAGCAGAAGCATGGCTCCTTTCCCCTCGGTGATCAGTAAACAACAACAGAGGTAAACTCCGTATTTACCACTAGACCCCAGAGTGGCCTATCTGGTTTGGTGTTGTGGGATTGTGAGAATTTTGTTTTCTATGGTTTTCTCGTAATATTCATTCACAACGGGAGATAGCCTGACTGTGGGTAATTTGATGAAATACATATGCGTTACAACATACCTTCCAAAGGATTGCAGCAGCGTGGCTGCACGATCGACCTGGCCCAGCTACACAACTGCACCCCGCGGTCTCCACATCTCCTGCCTCGGTCACCACCACCCACGCGTTGTGCCATAAATTGTTGAGACACTGGCTTGGTTCAACACTTGCCTTCAAGTAAACAAAGCCGTCGTGTTTGTACATGAGCACACGACCTACTTTGTTGCTGTGGAGATATTGGTACGCCTCGGAGCCTTTGAGATTGTTCATCGCGTTGCCGTCCACCGCCATTGATTCCTCAAAATACGCTATAATCCTGCCTGTAGTTACGTTCGGCCATTTATACATATTATCTTCCCATGTGTCCACTGTCAACGGGTGTGGGATAGACACTCTTTCGTTAGATAGGAGACTCTGAGAATGATCCCAAGTTTGCATTTTTTCGGCGGTCGCTATGGCTACTACGCTAGTACAGCACGTTACGCTCCTCTGACTGTATTCACAAAACACCGGAAAAGAAAGACACGACGGCGGCCGAGTCCGGACGCAAACCGGAAGTGCCCAGGAAACTTGTCTATAGATAATAATAAATATGGGATTTATATAGCGCTTTTCAAGGACTCAAAGACGCTTTACACTAAACACTAAAAGGGCGGGGGCGACGAAGGTGCAACAGACAATGGACACACACGACACAGATACACAGGGATAGGCAGGGGGAAACTTCAGAGAAGGCAGAGGAGAAGAGATGGGTCTTGAGGCGGGATTGGAATACAGTGAGGGAGTCTGATTCTCTAATGTCCGGGGGGAGAGAGTTCCAGAGCTTGGGAGCTGCCCTTGAGAAGGCTCTGTAACCGAAACTGCGGAGGTTGGATTTGGGGGTGGAGAGAAGACCGGCAGTGGTGGATCTGAGGGACCGGGAGGGTTGGTAGGGGGAGAGGAGGTTGGTGAGATATGGGGGGGCCAGTTGGTGAAGAGCTTTGTATGTGATGACGAGGATTTTGTAGGTGATGTGGTGCCAGGATTTGGTGTGGGTGAAGAGTCGGGCCGCTGCGTTCTGGACCAGTTGGAGTGTATTGATGAGGCTGGAGTTGATGCCGGTGTGTGTGTGTGTGTGTGTGTGTGTGTGTGTGTGTGTGTGTGTCTTAGCGGCGGCATGGGGCTCCAGTCTCATCTCAACATGTGACGTAGTCAGTCCATGACACATGAAGGGCCAGGCCCGCTGCACGACAAACACAGCAAGTCCGACGCGATCAGACATAGCAGATATATAAACGTATAAACCCCCCCCCCCCCCCCCCCCCGGGGTTCCTCGTACAATGTTAGAGGAAACACTGTAGTTACATATTGCAGTAACGCTAGGTCTATGATCACAGCTTAACAGCTCGCCCTGCTGCTCAATGAGTCGTCGTGACTTGGTGGATGCAGTGTTGAGAAGGGCACAGTCCCATAGGGTCTGCGTAGGCTTATCCTGATTGGCTGACTATGTGCATGCAAATTTCAGCAGTGTTTCCCATACATAAAGGAATTTGTGGCGGGCCGCCACAAAAGGATTTTGACCGCCACAAAAAGATGTTGACCAAAAAAAATAAAAATAAAAAATATATATATATATATATATATACTGTATATATATATATATATATTTTTTTTTTTACAGTGCACCTGAACGCAACATGCAAGATACCCGCTGAATAAGTGTCCAATAAATGTTCATGTCATTCTGGCCAATACTTCTGTTGTAGCATTTCAGTCTGGAATATGGAATATTTTTCAATAATCTATGATTTAGCTGCTAAATTGTCAAATACCGCCATCTGCTCGCTACCCAGGCACTTATGTATGTACTTAACCTAACTAACTTAACCTAACTAACTATCCGGTGTGCACAACATTGTCAGCCTAAACTCCGGCTGACACCCAAAAAACCTACAATCCGCTACAGAAAAATGTATATTGTTTGTTTATTAACTCATTGAGTGCCAGCCACTTTTGGAGAACGGACGCTCCCAGTGCCAGAGTTTCAGAGCTTTTTTCAGTGATTTCTCGAGGCCCACAGAATATTGTGTGATATTACTATGTAAACAATGAACACGCAAAAAGAACGATGAGACTCTTTTCTATCATCAGCAAAAACAGGTTTATTGATATCATTTTCCGTTCTTTAGTTATCAGCCGGAGAAGATAGCTTGATTTAACAAAAAAGAGCAGTTTTTTTCTAGAAGCTGAGATAATGGCCCTTTTGTGAAATTAAACATTTCAAACACATCACTGACTCTGAAGCTAATTTTCTGATGTAGTCACACCTCAAAAATAATTTCCTTCAATAAAACAGTGAAGGCCAGGGAATTTTGTTTGGCAGAATAATATTTTTAGCTGCAACCAGCAGCGCTGGCCCCTGCGTGCGCTGCTGGTTGCAGCTTCTTGCTGATCTTGATTTGCTGCTGGTGGGCATCGGATATTCTGGCTTGCGTTTGCCAACCCTGTCCTGCTGCCTGGGTCTGTCTGGGTCAGTGTTGTGTGCTGCTCTGCGTGCCCCCCCCCCCCCCCCCCCCCCCGCCCCGCCCCGCCTCGCCTCAACTGCACACTCCTCCTTATGGGAGGTGGCTCTCTGCTGAGTTTGCTCTGCACTGTGAAGGGTGCGCGTCGGCGACATCCAGCTTTTTCCGCGTGTGTTTGTCACCGGCTACTACTGTATGCTTCCAGTTGAGAATAATAACGGCTGATCATGCGAATGGGCTGTCGGCGACAGCCTGTCGCAGCGGACATGGAGGAGCTCAATTGTGGGAGCAGATTGGCTGCTGCCTGCTGCAGGCACATCTAACGTTAAAACGCTTCATGCATATCGATGCATACGGATGCGATGCGATTTCCGTTTCCCCAACGACTTATTCTCTGTTTTTCTCTGCCTTTCTGTTAACCTGGAGAGCACTGTCGCCACCTAAGGGTTCTGTAAAATAGGTTATAGACCTCCAAGAGCTGCGGAAGGCTTTGATCGACGTCCCACCGTCAAAAAACGCATTGGACGTCGAAAGACGTCCGTGGCACTCTACGTCACTATTTAATTGGACGTCGAAAGACGTCCATGGCACTCAATGAGTTAACTGGCCCCTCGCCTTCTATCATTTCACGAAAATGGCAAAGCAAGTTGAGTATCCCTGACCTTAGTGACCTATAGGGAGAAATGCAGTTTGTCATTGTAAACCCACAGCACAGTAATGATGACATGTTCTTCATAGATCTAGCCTTTTAATTTTGCTCTTAAGCTTTCTCAAAGTACACCAAATTCATGCATTTTACTTTAAAATGTTTAAAAAAAATCTCGCGGGGGGGCATGCCCCCGCACCACCCTAGGGGGTCTGCGGTCCCCCACCACAAATACCCTAAATCCTGTGGGAAACACTGTTCAGTGTGCTTGAGGCACTTACGTGAGTGGCTACAGCATAGAGAGCCTGTTAAGGGGCTCCGCCTGTGATCATAGAACTACAGTTATGATACGTAACTATTGTTATGTCTCTTTCCTCTGTTGATGTGTATTTGTTGAGTGAGCAGAAAGAAAAAAACCAACCTGGTATGTTGTGTGGGCCCCAAGCCACCTCCTCCACATAATATTATTAACTGATGCCACTGGCTTGGCTGAGAGCCTGCTTTTATAGATCATCTTGTAGGACTTTTTAAGCTTTTTGCATTGTCATCCTGAAGTTTGCCAATGTTTGGCCATGTACATTTCAGGTACTCAATCATTTCTGTCAGATTGTCTGGATATTTTTGTCCATTCGCAATTTCATAGGACTCTTGCATTAGGTTCTGTGGGGATTGATTGACAGAGCTGTCAATCAATCAGAGGAACCAGGTAAGAGTCATCCTGCCTGAAGACTGAATTGACTCCTCTGACAGTATTCTTGCAGATGCCATTGGCCTGAGGGTAATGTGGACTTCATATGACATGCTTGAAGGCTTATTTTGTAGCAAATGTTGGAAGACTTGCAAACATTTTTGTTTGTCAGTGTACTCTGCCAAAATCCAAAATCCACTTTTAGCATCTAAACTTCAGAAAACATTCCTGTCTGCTAGTTATAAAAGTAGGTCAATCTTTTAAGATCAACAGATGCACATATTTCCCTACATAACTTTGGGTGTTTGATTACATCTTAAATTATGTCCATTAAGTGCAATCTCTTTAAGCCTTATTGTACCATAGGAAGTAGATGGACTGTGATACTTCACTGTGTTACACTGTATATCATGTGAACATCGTGACATGGTGTATGTTCTCAATCTGAAATAAGTCTTCACTGTGTTACACTGTATATAATGTGAACATGGTGTATGTTCTCAATCTGAAATAAGTCTTCACTGTGTTACACTGTATATAATGTGAACATGGTGTATGTTCTCAATCTGAAATAAGTCTTCACTGTGTTACACTGTATATCATGTGAACATGGTGTATGTTCTCAATTTGAAATAAGTCTTCACTGTGTTACACTGTATATCATGTGAACATGGTGTATGTTCTCAATCTAAAATAAGTATTCACTGTGTTACACTGTATATAATGTGAACATGGTGTAGGTTCTCAATCTGAAATAAGTCTTCACCATGTTACACTGTATAGCATGTGAACATGGTGTAGGTTCTCAATCTGAAATAAGTATTCACCCAAAATGCCAGTGCAAATGGGATCTGGGCTGTCTTAAGTACCAGAATTATTCACAGGTGTGGCCAGGCAATGCTGGGCATTACGTCAATCAAAACCAATCAGATTCCCGTCTCGCAATCGCTGTTTGCGCGAGGCATGCCATATGCTGTAATTCTCTCCATGCGTAATAGAGTGGACTCACTCGTGCTGAGGACAGAGAGAGATGGAGAGAGCTTATTGACAGATCGTCTGTGGTGCCAATGACCCTCCAGGTTATGAAGGTGAATAGCATATGTCCATTGTCCAACAAGTTTTCTCAATTCATTTCCCTCTTTGCGATGTGATAAAAGTTTCTCAGTGAGTTATAGTTGATTGCCTCACTGAATTATCTGCTAATACCCAATTTTAGCAGCAGAATTTGATGTCCTGATGTGGCAAGGCTGTGCGTAATGACATATCCAAAAGGAATTTTACTTTGCACTACGCTGCGCAGCACGGAGATTATGGTGCGCTCCAGCGCAGCGAGGTATTTAGCTCTAAGAGGTCCTTTTCAAAGCTCTGCTGACGATAGGATAATGCCATCTATCCCCACATTTTAGCTCTGAAACGCCTGCTTTGGCATATGGCACGCCTATGCCCAGTACAATTATAACAGGCATGTGCTTGTGCCCGCCCCCAATTTGCATTGCGCACAACCTTAAACGAGCGCAAACGCTAAATTACCATTTTTGCGAAGATAGGGCCCACTGGGTCTTCAAGACATTCATGTTGTTACATTGTGGCAGTATGTAGTGGATGAAAAACTAAAACATCTCTGCATTCTTTCTTTACAGTGGCAATCATATTTAATAATGTATGCAAAATATAACTTATGAGACCATTTAAATTAAATTAAATATTGAACAGTCACACCATACTATTTAACATAGTGCGGATAGAATGGTCAAACCTATTGTTTATCACAATCACTATGGCAATGAGAAGTTTAGTTTGCTATTTTTGTTGACTAAGATCCCATGATGTTAACCAGTATGGTCTTTTTTAAGGCCAAGTGTGAACATAGCACAAGAAACTGGATTTTATTTTATTTTATATATAATATATTCATTTTCATTTTTTATATAACAGTATGCGAACAAGACAAACAAGCTTAGCCACAGGAAAACAATGAAAGAAAGTCAAAAACAAACCAGACAAAACAAAACAAAAACAAAAACAAAAAACAAAAAACAAAAAAACATACATGGACATTATTATAACATGGTGCTATCAGCTGCTTAAGGTGTGCATGTGCTTGCAAGAGACTATGTGCACGGGATTCCACACAAGGGGCTCACGAGACACCAGCCGGGCGAGCCACCCGTCACCCCAAACCTGTCACTTGTCATTCAATCTCGTCAAAGTAGGCCAAAAATGGGTCCCAAATAATTGAGAACCCTTTAAGTGAGTCGGTTATCAGCGCCCTGAGTCTCTCCATCTGTATAACAGAGATCATGTCCATCAGCCACACCTGAAAAGAAGGTGAAGAGGAGGACTTCCATTCCTTCAGAATGAGTCTTTTGGCGACAGTTGTCCCCAGTTTCAGAGATTGTTGCACAGCTGTAGGGAAGTTCAGAGAGGACTCTGAGCAGCCGAAGATGGCGAGTTCTGCCTCCGGCTGTAGGGTTATTTTGTAGGCCTTGGAGTAGCAAAAGAACCTGGATTACATGAGATTGACAGTTGTCCCCATTGGTTTGGAATAAGGGTGGAATCCTGCATCTCAAATGGACCCATTTAGTTCACCATGTGTATCTACATAAAAATGCGTAGGCTACATAATCTCATCCATATGTAAATCTAGATATGCACACATAATAATGCCGTGTAGCTGAGTACATGGAAATAATTCACAAAACACATCAATTATTGCAATTGAAAGATCCTTTAACAATTGTTTTTGTCTTTTCTTTTTTTGAATGTTAAATAAATACACAAATTAGGTACACTGATGAGGTGAATCCAGGTAAAAGCCAGTATGATTTATTGATTTCCCTTATTAAATCTATAACAATCACAAAGGATGAGATGTAGATAAAGAGAAGCAGGCAAGCTGGAGAAAGATTTCCAAGCTTTGAGACAACTGAGATGTGGATTGTCCAAAAGGGGGCTGCTACTCAGTATCAGGAAGATATCCTGAATATTTTGTATTCAGTGAATTTGTAGCTTTGCTGCTGCTGAAAACATAATTCTCTAACCCGTATGCTTCTCTTATCTAATCTCCTCCTTTGTGGTTGATATAGATTTAATGTGTAGCTATTATCAACAAGGGATTTGGCTTTTACCTGGATTCACCTCATCAGTGTACTTCAGAGAAAGAGTGCTGTGCTTCCTTAGTATATTAACATTAGCAAACAAAATCACTGCAGCTTGCTGTCACAAGAGCCAAACTAACATTAACAGTAATGATACGTGCATTGCATTTAACTTCAACTAATTTGATAGTCATAGTCATTATGTATTCCTAGCTAGCGACACGTTGCAGCATAAAAAGATACTTCATGGGCAGTTGGGCATTTTTGATGTGGCTCTGAGTTTGGCTTGTCTCTGAGAGAGAGGGAGGGGACAGGGGAATGTTGAATTTCTGAACTTGACTTCAGAGGCAGGGTTGTGTCTGCCCAAGCCCCTTTCACGCCCACAAAATTCCCACTTTCATTTTTCTGGTAAAGATAGAAGTGTTCTGTTGTTTGTGTTGTTCACACAAGACATGCCTTACCAACGTACTGTAATGCTACCATTTACACAATACTGTACTTGCAATACAGTTAAATTCCACAAAATTACATTCAACCGCCGGAGTCAATAGATACACTGCATGAAATAGGCCACGCCCATCATGGGGGAAAGCTCTCCGTTCACTCCCATACAGCAGCGTCATTTTCCTTGAATTAAACATAGCTAAAAGCTGTCGTGTGGTGGGCTGTGTGGAAGTTAAAAACCGAGTCTAAGAAAAACCCTCAGATACCCTCAGAAACCCTCTAAGAAAGAGACAGTCACACAGTCCTGGAATAGATAGTTGGTCTGCTTTATTGTAAGTTCACAGCTCTTATATAGGCCTCCTGGCACGCAAGTCTCATTCAGGAAGTCACAGGGACCACCCTGTTGCTTTGAGGCGGCCCTCTGCTTCCAGAGATAAGACCTGCTCACAACTTCCTTGAGAGAAACGATTTCACTGTTCCATGCCTGTGCGTCTAGCAAAATTCCACCACATATCCTCTCTATTTGACCTTCAAAGGTCAAACCTGTGCCGTAGATCTTTTGCGCACACAGGCACCAAAACAGTGACCCCGCAGTTCCTTTTCATGGCATAAAAATGACAGTTATATATTGGAATACATGACCTTATATTAACAGGTGTTACAATCTGTAAAATATATGCTACATTTAAGACAAAATAATAACACAACCTTGACAACAAATGCAAACAATCGCCAGTTAAAGTTTTTTTGTACTCCCGAGGAAAACCAGGAAGCCATTGAGAATCGGCGAGAAGAAAAATGTGGATGTTGCTGTCAATGAAGTAAGTTGGAGTGTTCATCTTGCGTATATATGATCTTTGTGTGCAACACCCGACCATGCACGCGACATAGGAGAACGCCAGGATTTGCGGGGATTTTGTGTTTTTGTGTGTGTTTTGGGCGTGGTTTCTGAATGATGACGCGCTCCGCAGTGTCTCTATACAGTTTGAAAACATGATCTGGTCTGTCCAATTTGACATTTTCATAAAAAAAAGTAAAGCATACAAGTAACCCATTGAACACTGATTTCCATATCAACAACAGAGTGTCATTGTCATAACGTTGTGCTGGTGATGTTACGGCATCGTTCAGTCGATATGGAACATTACTAGTAATAATGGCACAATGTCTCGAGCAGTGATTTACCTGACATTTCCACATTGGCTCCTTTTCACACATGACGAGTGACGATGTGCCGTGGCATTTAAGGAACGACCAGGCTTCCGTGTGAAAGGGGCCACATGAAGGCCTTTGCCCTTTTTGGAAGTCTAAAGAAGCCCCAGCCACTTCAGTTGTTTAGTAGAAGGCTGACACGGAGCTGTGTCAGCCTTCTACTGCGCAACTTCCTGTATGTTTTAGAGAGACGGCGGCAGAGGCAAATTCGTATAGGTGGGCATTAAATCTGATCGAGGGGGCATGATTTTTTCAACGTAATGCGTAAGACTGAACAGCAAAACAAAACAGAATAACGAGTTCACATGATCCGGATGGTTTTGCCCGGCTAGCTGATCGGAGTCAGTTCAATCAGCTCTGAGTATGTTCACCCTGAGTTAAGCACGTGTGTGTTGAATGAAAAAAGCCATAATCAATGGAGCTCTGATACTATGATTCACCATGGCAAAAGGTAAAGGCATTGGACATAGAGATATTAATGCATGTCATGTGTATGCGGACATTGCACATTTATCTTTAAAAAAAAAAGCATGAGTCAGAGTCGGGAAAAGTGTCAATAGAATACACTGAATAAAGTTTTATTCAGTGTTGTCAATAGAATACACTGAATAAAGTTTTATTCAGTGTTGTCAATAGAATACACGGAATACAGTTGTATTCAGTGTTGTCAATAGAATACACTGAATAAAGTTTTATTCAGTGTTGTCAATAGAATACACTGAATAAAGTTTTATTCAGTGTTGTCAATAGAATACATGGAATACAGTTGTATTCAGTGTTGTCCATTCATTTTTACCAGGCTTACGTTTCTTTAATGGAATGTGACTGTGCAGCTCGGAAAAGGTAACCACGTTGCGCGTGAACATGTGTTCATATATGCGCATGCACAAAATTCAACTTGCGCTTTCCAGCAGCAACCTATGTGGGGACCAGTCCAGACAATACAGTATATGGGTGTGATGGCACTGCGTCCTCATAGTCACACATCATTTTAAAACAAGACAGTGAGTATCTAGTCTGTCAGTCAAGGTTTAGAATATTGAATTTTAAATGTTGATTAGCTGGGCAATGGGCACACTGGGTAATATGGATGCACATTTGTCATAATAAGCATCAAGTATTCAGCCAAGCCATACTATAAATAGTATAAATAGTATTTTATATTTGAAAATGTATAAAAGGAAATCTGGGGGAGCCAGTATGAATGGGCTTGATGCTGGATCATCATTCTTCAGCCAGCCCAGTACAAGTACAAGCACAAACTCAGTTGATCCATATCCAGCCTCAGCCAGTACTAACACAGACCCAGAACTGCCGGCTTCAGCAAATACTAACACAGACCCAGTACTTATCATAAGATTCTATAGAAAATAGTATATTTAATAAAATTGTTGTTTGTTTATACCTCATTCTGTTCTGTATTGAGTCTACTTATTCTTATGACAGATTGTAGGGGTGCTCTGGGGCGTCAGGTGTGACTATGGCAATGGCAAATGGTATACATGGCTCATGGATCAGGTAGGAGGGCCCCTTAGTGAACTTTGCTTGGGGTCCCAGGGAGGACTGGCTCTGCTTGGCTCAACCACATTCAGTGACTTTATTGCAGCTACTTCATCAAATGTAGTAAATTTAAACATTGTCACTGAAATGCTGTTGAAATACGTTAAAGGGGCCATATTATGCATTTCTTAATTTTGTATCCTATATATGCAAGTTACAATCTTGGATGGTCATATTAAATGTGGGCTAAGCTTCAAATAAATAGGTGAAAGTGTTTAAATGTTACCCCCATGAACCCCCCCTCCCCCCCATGAAATCTCGTGTAGGAGATGGTACGGGATTTGTGCGAGAGCCACTGGTCTAGGTGACATCAGGTAGGACTTGTTGCCTTGCCAACCTGGCTGTCAGACTGGCTCGCGCACACACCAGTAGTCTCATGGAATAGAGAGGCAAAGTGACCGCCTACTTCCTGCTTCAGCACTGTACCAGAGATTTTCATCCGCCATTTATTTTCCCATACATTTCATAAAATGCTTATAAAAATAGTTTTACTGGTTCAAACCAAATGGTACAGATATATTTAGAAACAGGAGAGATCGCATAACATTTCACTGGGACCAAAACGTAAAAGAAATGCGGGTTTAAGAAAATATTTTTTCGACGTTTTTTATTATTATTTTGGTCTGAGTGAAATGTTCTATGGTCTCTCTCGATTATAGCGTTAGCTGAACCGTTTGGTTCGACGAAGTAAAACTATTTTATAAGCATTTTACGAAATGTCTATGGGAAAATAAATGGCGGATGAAAATCTCTGGTACAGTGCTGCTGAAGCAGGAAGTGACGTTCCACTTTACCTCTCAGGACCGCAAAAGCAAGGAGACGACTTGGAAGTGAGCAAGGATGTAGGACTGAAGTGGTAAGTTCTGAAAATATGTGTCTCATTCCAGCATCGGTTGTACTGCGAGCCAACCTGCTGTGCTAGGAAGCGCTAAGTAACCTAGCCTAGCACAGCCATACAGTATATAGCCTAGCACAGCTGCCTTTCATCTAACATAATGAACATGATAGCTGGAATGACAAAGGCATTTTGTTTGGTCCATGTAGCCTTTGCTAGGAGAGGCTCAGCTATTAGTCACAAGCATTTGGGAAGTTAGCTAGCTAACTAGCACCTCTCCCACCCCCACGCCTAAACATAACGCTGGAGCTGTCCCCGAAAATGTCCCCGATTTTGGCCACAAAGTCAAATAATAATACTGGCAAGAAACTCGATAACAGAGCATTTGCGGCACCACAAAAGCCTGTCATTGTGCACGTTGTGCAAAGTGCTGCCTGTGTGTGACAGAGTAGATCACAGAGTAGATGTCCTCCCTCTGCCCGTGCCGTGGTTTTCCCAGCCCAGCCGCACGCAACTGAAGCCCCAGAGGCGAACGAGAGGCGGAGTCTGCTTGCTGCTTTTGCTACCGTCCTTGTTTACCGGACCCCATTCAGTGGGTTATCCATCCCAGTTGTTTTGAATAGTTAAAAGTACAGTAAAACTATCTGGTAAGTAAGTGCAGTAACTAACTCAAAACGTTTTTGCAGAGAAGTCAGTAACGTTTTTATGTACACCAAACTCCATTGAAAAAAATGACAATTTTTAACATGATTGGCGATGGATCATTGTTATCTAGTCATTAGCCTACTGTTCCCTAAATTGGCCTTCAGCCATCAAAACTTTGATAACCCCTGGTTTAAATTAAACACAATAGGTCATATTTATCTCTAGATTACAATTTTAATCATTAAAATTGCCTTTTAGTATTAACATGATTTTTTTAATTATTTTGTCAGCATTTAATATTAAATTAGCAGTTAATATGGTCATGTGGCCATTGAATACTTGAAACTGGTGAGCGACACCCTAAACTCAAGGAAAGTGTTTACTGAGGTAATAAATCACTACTGTAATGTTTTTGTTTTGTGTAAATAAATTATCCACCAGTTGGTGAGGTCAAAGAGAGAAGTTGTCCCTCTCTTCCTGCCACTCTACACAATACACCAGTAGCCTATTTCCCATGAATTACCTAGGCTGTCTAATTTGTGGTAAATTGTGCCAGATAACTAGTAACCATTGTAAACTGCTTCTTTTTCAATTGTTTCAAAATCACAAAGTTCTTCATAGATCTAGCCTCTTACTTTTGCTCTCAAAGTGCACCAGATTTATGCATTTTACTGTAAAATGTACACAATTTTCTAAAAGCCGGGGGGGCACAGCCCCGCCTGGGCCCCCCTAGCAGGCCAGAAAATGTCCCCGATTTTCAGCTGAGAAATCTGGTCACCTTAGGGTGGACCCCGGGGCGTAACGTTACGGCGTAGAACCAAGGATAAAAATGTTAGAAGCAATTATAAAAATCATAAAAACATTCAGACCGACTTTATAATTTTATATGTAAGGGATAATGTATACTGAGCCGGTGATTACTGTGGAAATAATGACCGACAGGTGAGATTGAGCCCGACGCGCAGCGGAGGGCTTAATCATTCACCTGAAGGTCATTATTTCCAGTAATCACCGGCTCAGTATACATTATCCCGCTTAGAACACGGCCTACAACTAAATCATTCAATAATCTGACAAAAATAATTATTCAAATAGATTTTTTAATAGCGTTTTCAACACAAAGTGGTTTCATTCGTAATTGGCACACAAGACACCACAGCTGCAACTGGTTGGCCTAATTAGTAGGCCAGTGGTTGCTGACAAAAGGCTCTTATCAACTGATTAATACCAGGTGTGGCAGAGCAGCGGTCGGTTGTCGAGAAATAATGACCGGTGAATATTGTTGATTGACCAATCAGAATCGAGTATTCGAGAGAGCCGTGTTCTAAATATATATATATATATATATATATATATATATATATATATATATATATATATATATATATATATATATATATATATATATTATGATATAATAAACATTCAGGCCGACTTAATACAAAATTATAAAAGTGATGAAAACATTCACACCGACTTGATTAAAAATATATATATGAAAACATTCTGATGTCCAGTCTGTCTCTCTCTGCAGCTCCACACACCTCCAGCTCAGTAAACAGCCTGTGCACCCTGGTTTCCACACCCAGCTCAGTAGGCTAAACAGCTGCTTTGCTTATCGTTAAAACTCCGACGCTGGGAGGGGGGGGTTAACGTGACTTGATTCTTGCAGCTTGCGCATTTCGTCGTTAACGAGGAAATGCCAGCTGCAACAATACGCCCTGTCATTCACACCTGAAGCACTCTTTCTGCTCCCTCCCACTGACCCAATCCCTCCACGAGGCATTGGCTTGTTTGCAGTGTTGCCAGATACCGGTATATGGCGAGTTTCAACCCCCATTTGGTGCTCCAAAGGGCCACAAACCTGGCAACCACGTAGTTTGACACCGCAGTGAGGGAATTGTTTTGACAGTGATTGTATTATTTATATCAGCCGCAAGCCGCCAATGAAAGAGTAGAGCCGCCATCGTCTCGCGAGCCGCGCATCGAGGATCTAGGCGTTAGGGGGATGTTGATATATCAATTGATAGCTTGCTTGTTATGTCCAAGTCACGTTCTTCATCGATGGTCAACTTCGTTGGTCAATCCGTTGCTCGTTGATATCATTGTTTTACAACTACCAAATTTAGTAGCCAAAGCAGAGATCGCTGTTTCTGTTATGCATGACTATCTATCTGTCTGTCTGTCTGCCTGTCTGTCTATCTATCTACATAGATAGATAGACAGACAGATGACAGATATTATAGCTTTGCGTCTGGCTATAATGTGTAGGAAGGAGGAAGACTGGAAACAACGAGCAGGTTTATTCCCTGCCGCAGGAAAACGCAGAAGAAGACTAAAATTCCCTGCCACAGCAAAACGCAGAAGAAGACTAAAACGGAGCGTTTCAGACAGAGGGTGAACTGAAGGGGGCCGTGAGAGCCAGTATAAGATAAACAATTAGTTTTTTGAACTATGAATGATGCAATAAGCTACTCTAGTGGAGGCCAACAATAAAATAATAATACATTATATTAGCAAAATATGGGCCCTTTAAGACTATGGACCCATTTAAAAAAATCACTTTCAAAATACATTCCTACGTGTCTAAAGCTTCATACCGACATACATGAAACTGCTCACAACAAGGTCTGTGGATTATCTTGAGTAACCGGGTCATGATTTCTGGAAAGAGACATTCCTGTTGAGTTTTTCAAATTTATTTTTTTGGCGCTTTGAGCACCACAAGCCGAGTGCCATCCAGTTCCATTGTATTGGAGAGTAGGCAGGCATCTCTACAGCCAATATCTCCAAAACCCAGGCAACTATCCCAAAACAATCGAGATGGATAAATAGCACTACAGGTGAGCAGGGGTGAAAGTGGTTTGAATTTCTTACAGGAACTATAGGCCTACTACCCCAACCTTCATCGTTTCATATTGTTCTCCTCCCGCCCCCAGCTTCATGCATCCCTGAACACACACATCCATTTTTTTAATGCCTGTATGGTGTAGAAATTAGAAACACTTGACAATATAGTGAATTATTTAAACATTACAACAACAGACTCTCCTGTGTGGACTATCATGTGTGATTTCAACTCTCCTTTTTGACCAAAACATTTACCACACACTGAACAATTAAATTGTTTCTCTCCTGTGTGAACTATCATGTGTCTCTTCAAGTCTCCTTTATGGCAAAACATTTACCACACACTGAACAATTAAATTGTTTCTTTCCTGTGTGAACTATTGTGTCTCTTCAAGTCTCCTTTGCCAACCGCCATTAAACAACAGAAGAAGACATTTCACGATAACAGCACTGACACTTCACTCACTGTATTATCACTCCGCTTCACAGCTGCTCTATCATTGCCTATTACATCCAGCCTGTTAGCTGCTAGACTCAGCTCTCAGTCTTAATCCATTTCACTACCTTTGGTGGTTAGGTGGCGCTGTTGGCGCCGCTCACCAAACGTCTGGAAACCGAGACTAGTTAGCTGCTGATTTACTCCACAAAGTAAAACCGTTTTCAAAATATGCGTTATTTTGATAAACAGACCTCACAACGGGGCTCTATAGAGTTACGTGTGTCTAGTACCATTATTAATCCATCATAAAGATAATGCTGTTTCTGGTAGTTTGCTAAGATACTAGTGCTAATCTGTTAGCGAGCTATCGGGCAAGCTTCTTCTTCTTCTGCTGCTTCTAATAGCTCTGCAGCAGACTGTGTATCACTCCATTTCACTGCGCCTCCTCCTGCTAGCTGCTGTTAGGCTACTCGCCCCACAATTGCCACAAAGTAAACCCATGCCTTGCGGCACATCGCTGCCTGCCTGCCTCTCAGTGGTTGGAAATATTACCGTTTCTGCTTGCTTGCTTGGGAACTACTACACTCGTGCAATCCTGGTGGAACTGTTTTTGTTGGCGGAGCGGAGGCAAGCCGCAAGCGAGACTAGACTTGACACAGCCCAGTGCAGGCAGCAGCAGCGCAGGCAGCAGCAGCGGCATTCAGGAGCTGCGTGCTGGAAGCGCAAATCACCCTACACACACAGCACGGATTAAAAACCACTGACAGCCAGGTCTAAAACACGGAACAATTTAGAAGCAATTTATGAGAGAGACTGTTGTTTATTAGTAATGACATAACGTCAGCCATGCATTTCCTTGTTGGAAATTATGGATCGACTGCACTCTGCAACAATCGGATTTTGATTGACAGGCAGCTGCATGTCTTCCCCCAACGGCGTTCAGGCACCGAAAGTCTTACCGGAACTGCGCACCGGACGGTTCCGGCCCACTTTCACCAGTGCAGGTGAGAGGAAAAATATGTATTTGGGATTTTAGGATGAGCTGTCCCTTTAAACTGAGATTACACATGATGTACAATAAACATTTCAGTACAGGAATTGCCCTAACAAACTGACAGCTGTCTTGTGACCACAGAGTCACAGTGTTATTTTTTCTCTCCAATATTTTATTTTAAATTTTTTCTGAACAATACACGAACAAGACACACGAACAGGCTCGGACACAGGAAAATTAAAAGAAAAGAAAAAGCATACATATATTATCAACATTCAATATTACAACGTGGTGCTACCAGCCACATAAGGTGCTTATGAGCTTGTAAGAGATACTAGGCAAGTAGGCATCTTGCGCTCTACGCGCGCTCGATTCCTAGGCATGGGCTACATACAGTAAACCTCCGTTAATTAATGCGCTTTGATACAGATTGAATGGATGAGGAAATTAAACGATTTGTCTGGCTCTGTATGAGCGAGGAGACAGAGAGCATGTCATGGTTTGTTGAAGAAAACCTGCCAGCGAGCAGGTTATGTTCGCAGGGTCAGACCCAGAGTTTAAGTTACCTCTCTCTCTGGAACTGAAAACCCGCAGTTTCATCTCAGGGTTAACAAACTGGGTGGAATACCACCCTGAATTCATATTTCATCCTTGTTTTGTATTTGTTGCCATTGGCTAATACTGTCAGCAATGTGATGCACGCTTCCATCCTCAAAATTGCAAAACTTCCACCCATATTTACAGTATGAGCCAAATGTTATAAACTGATGTCTGAATTTCACTTCTTGGGGAGTCACAAAATCTGTCTGTCTGATGGGAAGCTATAAGTGCCAAAGGGATACATTTAGGAAAAGAATGAGTGGCGGCAAACAGCTGGCCCATTGTTTAATTTAGCCTGGGCTCACAGACATGCAGGCTTTACTTCTTCAGCTAGTGTGAAACTCGTTGGACTTGACAAGTACCTGTCAATAAGTCAACTGTGTTTAAATGAGCAGAACCCATGCTAGAACAGAGATCAAGGCCTCTCCTATGTCTCAATGTGTTACAGTAATTGTATGCCCCCAATGCTGTACAAGTTATGCTGACCTTACACCAAAATACTTTTCAAGTGATTTTACTGTTGCAGACATAATTGCCAATGTCTGTTACCTACATCTACTGTCTTTTCAAAATAAAAGCACTTCCGTGTTCATGGAAAATAACAAAAATAAAAGCAGCATAACAAATACATTACAAACTAGCCTACACATGTCGGCTAGTCAACATGTAGGCTAGTGATTTTCATGTAGGATCATTTAAAGTGGTTCATTTACAGTTTGTTAAAAAATGACAGGGTGTCAGACTTTAGTCTTAGAAGTATTTTCAAAGTCTTCTAATGTATGGTAGGCAATCTTTTTGCAAAATCGTATTGAAAAACTCAGTGACTTATGACTCATCTTTAAATGTAAGCTGGATGTGAGAGGGTGTTACTAGACTTTAGTCTTTTAAAGTATTTTCAAAGTCTTCTAGTGTATGGTACAGTAGAAGGCATTACTTATAGTCCAGGCAAAGTAGCGTTTTACGACAAACTAATTGTAAAATAATTTTTTGCAGCTTAGATCATTTCTATGAAGTGTCCAGAACAACATACTAAAAGTCCTAAGAAATCCTAGTTGAGGAAATATGTTTAATTCTCATCAATCCAAGATGTGTGCCAGTAAGGCCAGACAACAATACACCCCAATGGGGCTATTTTTTTCCTTTACTCCTATCAAAATAAAACTTTATACAATGAAAGTATCCATGAAAAGTAACATTTTTTGTATTACAAGTTTCTTTGAAAATGAATTTGAATATGCAAATGAGCATACTAATCGAATATAGGCTACCCAAAATATACCCGCATAGGAGTCAGGGCCGTAGCTAGCTATGAGGACGGGGAGGTCCGGACCTCCCCTAATATTTCAGCCTGCCAAAAAAAAAAAAAAAAAAAAAAAAATTAACACATTCACTGCCAACAACGTATGAACACGTTTTCAGAATCCAGCTGTTCCCTGCCAACAACGTGTTTACACGTTTTTGGCATCGATTTTTTTTTTTTGACGGTGGGTTGTGCATCTAAGCCTTTTACATCTCTTATATAATTATTGGAGCCACCGAACGTTTACAACCCATTCCACCGACCCACTAAGTGGCAACAGTGCTCTCCTGGCTAGAGAAAGGAAAGCATTTTTTTAACTTGTCAAGCCATTCTCAGCCCAGCCATTCTCCTTTTCGCGCTGATTGCTGGCGATGCGGGATTGCAAATTTACATAATAGATTCAGCCGATCTACTATGATCGGGTGATAGATTACAGGTGGAGGAACACACTTTGAAACACGCAGCATAAATATGACCAGAATCGCAAAAGCTTCTCTCAACCAAAACTCCAAACGAGCGAGTCCATCCCGACTTCCTCAAACAGCGGCCCAGACATGCAGGCACAGGAGAGCAGCAAAGCACTGACTGGTGACAAGCTTGTCCGCCCACGGAGGGCGGAGTTGAAGCAACTCGAGAGGGAGGGAGAGAGAGAGAGAGAGAGAGAGAGAGAGAGAGAGGGAGGGAGAGCGAGAGGGAGGGAGAGAGAGAGAGAGAGCGAGAGGGGGAGGGAGAGAGAGAGAGAGAGAGCCAAAAATGAATGGTTAAAGTGACCGTTCCATCCAATTTCACAAAAAGCCGTTTATCTCTGAATATTCTTTTTCACGCTAAAACCATGCTGTATTCAACTGCTAATGCTTACATAACTACTAACTCTACAAACTAACTCTTTTAGACAGAGAAAGTACACATTCTATTAGTACTTTTGAGATATTGTATGTTCACAAACTCCAAGCTGAAACGAATCCTCGGCTCTTATAAAATGAGCCATAATCCTCAAAAAACGGCTTGGCAGAAGCTACCTACAGCAAAAAAAAACGTCTGGCAGTCAATGTGTTAAAAAAAAAAAAAAAAAAAATTTTTTTTTTTTTTTTTTTTTTTTTTTTGCAGGCCAGGCCAGGCCACTCACTGAACAGCAGGCCAGGCGCCGCCTACTGGTTTACTAGTGGTTTTATTACTTTATTCAGGTTTAAAGTGGGTGCATCTCATTGTAAAATTGGACTTGGCCCAAATTGGGCTTCAAACGGCCCAAATCAGGCTTCAAACGGCCCAAATCTGGCTTTAAACGACCCAAATAGGGCTTCAAACGGCCCAAATCTGGCTTCAAACGGCCCAAATTGGGCTTCAAACGGCCCAAATTGAGCTTCAAACGCTGAATAATGACATCACAACAGTATAATCCTAATGTTGATTTAAAATGATATATTACTCTAAATATGGCTTAAAAAGGGGGGAAAAAAACCTCAATTTTTTTTCAGCGGGCACCCTAACGGGCGCCGCCGAATCCGCCTCCCCTTGCTGGACCTCCCCTATTTCGGAACCCTGGCTACGGCCCTGATAGGAGTAAAGGAAAAAATGAAGCCTATCACAATCAAACCTCACACAGTGAAAGTATACATGAAAAGGAACTTTTTTGTTTTACAAGTTTCTTGGAAAAATCTATTTTAAATCTGCAAATGAGCTCAACACTAGGCCTAATTGACTTGTCCAATAAGCCATAAAGTCACAAGTAAAACAGGGGCCAAATAACTAACACATTCATGTCTATTCAGTAAGTTAACCTATGCATAAACAAGATAAATTTGAAGTCACTTGCCACACTTACCTGGGTCACTTGCCACAAAAAGACTTATATTGACCTTAAGAATTGATTGCACAATCTTGCCTCCAGTTGCTTTCTAAATTATTATTTTTTATTTGCGAACAAGCCTAACCTAATGACATGACAGAAAGTCAGAATAGCCATCTTAGTCATTAGTAACGTGGTGAGATTACATTTTGGGCTGGTAGATTTACAAATAATTGGTATTGTTGGTAAGATTACGAGATAACAGGCAGAAGTCATTCTTACCAACTAAACGATTCACTCTCACACAGAAGACAGATGAAAAACCAGACATTCCAGCTCTTTAAATAATTTTGCCAGACACCAAAACTGCTTCTGTTTTTGTAGTAAGCAAGTATTTCAGACCAGGCGGGCCACACATCAGACTTCCACCGTTTGTAAAGTAGCTTTGCAGTGTTATGAGAAGCTAGCAACAGCAATATCTAGGCTAGAAACCCAATCGGAACATTTTAAGTTACCAACTCCTTTCTTTTTTTATTCCCCCCCCCCCCCCCCCCCCCCCGATTTTTTTATCCCATTTTATCCCCCATTAGTGCTCACTTGATTTCTCAATCCTGGTTGCTACTCCATCCTCTGCCGATCTGGGGAGAGCCGAGACTGGCTCCATGCTTCCTCCGAGACATGGGCAGTCAGCCAGCCACTTCTTTTCACCTGCCAGAGGAAGCTTCACTGGTAGGACATAGCACGTGGGAGGTTCACGCTATTCCAACCAGTTCCCCTCCCTCTGAACAGGCGCCCTTAACGACCAGAGGAGGAACCACATTAGCAACCAGGATATTGCATGTTTTTGTGAAGGGGGTTCCTATATGAAGGAAACCCCCGGGAGGCACGGGGAGAACATGCAAACTCCACACAGAAAGGCCCTTTTGACGACCCCACCCGGGCGGTGGGCACTCGAGGACATGCGGACGGGCACGCATTCCTTCAGCGTTCACATCGTCCCAGGTGGGAATCGAACCCACGACCTTCGAGCTGTGTGGCGATAGTGCTTACCACTGCACCACCGTACCTCCCACCAACTCCTTTCTAACTAGACATTTCTATCTGGTTAGGCTTGTTCGCAAATAAAAAATAATAATTTAGAAAGCAACTGGAGGCAAGATTGTGCAATCAGTTCTTAAGGTCAATATAAGTCTTTTTGTGGCAAGTGACCCAGGTAAGTGTGGCAAGTGACTTCAAATTTATCTTGTTTATGCCTAGGTTAACTTACTGAATAGACATGAATGTGTTAATTATTTGGCCCCTGTTTTACTTGTGACTTTATGGCTTATTGGACAAGTCAATTAGGCCTAGTGTTGAGTTCATTTGCATATTTAAAATAGATTTTTCCAAGAAACTTGTAAAACAAAAAAGTTCCTTTTCATGTATACTTTCACTGTGTGAGGTTTGATTGTGATAGGCTTCATTTTTTCCTTTACTCCTATGCGGGTATATTTTGGGTAGCCTATATTCGATTAGTATGCTCATTTGCATATTCAAATTCATTTTCAAAGAAACTTGTAATACAAAAAATGTTACTTTTCATGGATACTTTCATTGTATAAAGTTTTATTTTGATAGGAGTAAAGGAAAAAAATAGCCCCATTGGGGTGTATTGTTGTCTGGCCTTACTGGCACACATCTTGGATTGATGAGAATTAAACATATTTCCTCAACTAGGATTTCTTAGGACTTTTAGTATGTTGTTCTGGACACCTCATATAAATGATCTAAGCTGCAAAAAATTCTTTTACAATTAGTTTGTTTTTTGGTTCCAAAATGAGTTACTTTGCCTGGACTATTATGTCTTTACAGTTAAATTCAACTACAAAACATTTATACTTTATAAAGTTCATATAATTGATTTGCGAACATGGACAAAATACAGTATCATAATTATTTTATACATAGTTATTAAGAATTACGTTTTTTTTACCTTTTTTTATACAAGGGGAGTTTCACTGAGAGTGCAACGCTCTCTTTTTCAGGACCGCCCTGTTCACATTCAGAGCAAATTGAGTTCACATTGAGCAGCTCCACTGGAGCTCCTAATTCACAATGAAAACTAAGGTTAAATAAAATTTGACTGAGCTCCAGCTAAATTGTCAAATATGGCTGTCTGCTCGCCACCCAGGCACTTACAGTATATGTATTAACTATGCAAAAAAATGTGAGACTAAACTCCGGCTGACACCCCAAAATCCTACAATCTGCTACAGAAAAATTAATATTAATGTTTATTGACTGGCCCCTTGCCTCCTGTCATTTTGCACAAGTGTCCCCCAGGCAAAGCAAGTTGAGTATCCGTGCTCTAGGGCCATGCCACTTCTGGGAACCCCCATCCTGTGTAAGTAGGGTTCCCAGAGTAAAACCTGGCTATTTCCACAACTGCTTATGGATGAGCATCATCTGCTGCATGCCATCGAGAACCGTTGGTCGGATCGACTTAAAACTCTGGGAGTGTGCCCTATTGTGCAGTGCAGTGCCCTGTTTTCGTGCAATTCGGCAAAGCGCCACCTACTGGCAACATAAAAAATGCTGTTTATCTCAAGAACCGTTTGTCCGATCGACTTCCACTTTGGCGAGTGCGCTTAGCGGGACTCAAGGGAGTGCAGGGAGCTGAATTCCGTGCAATTTGGCATAGCGCCACCTACTGGCAACACAAAAAGCGGTTTATCTCGATAGCTATTCATCTGATCGACTTCAAACTTGGTAAGTGTGCTGCTGGGAACCTGACATAGAGCAGTGCAGAATTTTGTGCAATTTGGCACAGCGCCACCTACTGGCCACACAAAAAGTGGTTTATCTTGAGAACCGTTCTTACGATTGACTTCAAACTTGGGGAGTGTGCTCCTGGGAACTCGAAGTAGTGCGGCGCTGAATTCCTTGCAATTTGACATAGTGCCACCTACTGGCAACACAAAAAGCAGTTCATCTCGAGAAACATTTGTCCGATTGTGACTTCAAACTTGGGGAGTGCGCTGCTCGGACCCTGATGGAGTGCGGTGCCGCATTTCATGCAATTTGGACTTATTCCAGGACTGTCTGTATGTCTGTCCTTCGCGTATCTTGAGAACCGTTTGTCGGATCGACTTCAAACTTGCGCTTAGGGGGACCTGACAGAGTGCAGTGTGTGTGCGGGGGAGAAGCGTCCACGGGGTGGTGCATGGGGGAACAACATACAGCGTTGTTACAGTGCTAACGTACGTTAGCGGCTTACAACGTACAGTTATCTTTTGACATCTTTGCATCAATGGTCAAGACAATTTATGCTGGGGGGAAGGAATGAGAGGAAAATAAAAGATTGAACCCACATGTTTATACATGTCTCCTTTGATGGAGATAGGTGATATTCTGGGATGTTGCCGTACAACATGCTACAGTATGCTTGTAGCTAGTGGTTCTATGGATAAAACAAATAAAAAAGGAGAGAGCGGATCTCCCTGGCGTGTACTACGATATATTGGGAACTGAGGGGAAATATCCTGATTTGTGATTACACTTGCAGTGGGATGAGCATACAGAGTCTGTATCCAGTCTATGAACACCTTCCCAAAGCCAAATGACTCTAAGGTCTCATACATACATTATATGGCCACTCGACCTGGTCGAAGGCTTTCTGAGCATCAACTGAAATCACAACTGTCTCCATTTTGTGATCTGTAGTGTATTAAATAACCATCTTAAATTGAAATAAATGTCTCTATCGGGTATAAAGCCCGTTTGATCGGGATGAACAATCGTATGGATATGAGCTTTCAAATGATTGGCTAAAATTTTACTGATCAACTTTGTTTCATTGGGAATCAGTGACACTGGTCTGTAAGATGAGGCATCTAGCTCACTTCTGCCCTTGTTCAAGATTAATGAAATATTTGCACTGTATACTGTAGCGTTTTTGGCAATTGGCCATTTGATGCAGCATGTTTAACGCAGCAGCAGTGGAGATAGTTATTTTAAGAAACATTTATAGCATTCTATTGTGAACCCGTCAGGGCCAGGTGCTTTGTTATTTGGGAATTCTTTAATAGCTTCTATTATCTCTTCAATAGAGATGTCTTTGTCTAACTCCTCTGCTGCCTCACTGTTAAGCTGAGGTAGGTTAAGTTGAGAGAGGAATGATCTAGTAGCCTCAGTGTCATGATTACCATTTGATTTATACAGTTTTGAATAGAATTCCAAAAAACTTGCATTAATTTCCTTAGTATCAGTAAGGACCGTGGCCGTGCCCTCTTCTGATTTTATTCTCAGTATTGCCCGTGAAGCTTGTGTTTGTCTCAGCTGTCGTGCCAGCAGTTTCTGAGGTTTGTCTCCTATTTCAAATTGCATCTGCCTAATTCTGTTCATCTGTTTGCTTATCTGAGCAGATATAATTGTATTATATTAATCTCTTTGGGCAACTATAGAGTTCAATATGTTAGAATCTGCTGAGTTTTTGTATGAGCGTTCTAGCTGAGACACAGATTCATCCAACTCCACTAATCTTTTTTCTATCTGTTTTTTTCTGCCTATTACATAGGATATGATGCTGCCTCTAAGCACCACTTTGATAGATTTCCACAATACTGAGTCATCCACATCACCTGTATCGTTTGTAACTATAATTTCAGTCAGCTTGACCGACATATATTTAAAAAAACCTTTCTCCTTTAAAATTGTGTTGTCAAATCTCCAGGTGCCTTCGCTTTTACGGTTGTTGAATCTAATATCTAGTGTCATTGGAGCATGATCACTTATCAAAATATTGTGGTATTGTGTGGTCACGACACTGGAGATCAGTTTAGAGTCTAATAGCATGAAATCAATCCTAGAATATGATTTATGAACAGGAGAAAAGAATGAATAATCTCTGATGGTGGGGTTAAATAACCTCCAGATATCAACTAAATTTAGGTTGTGCATACCTTTGTTTAGCATGTCACTATAGACTTACTGTTTACAGATGATGTCGCCGATTGCTTATCCAATGAAGTGTCCATAACACAATTAAAATCTCCTCCCAGGATGATATTTGTGTCTCCCGCGTCTGGAATTCCATTCAAAACTGTCTGAAAAAGTTGGGACCATAAACATTTACCAGCGTGACGGGAACACAGTTAAGTGTCCCTGATACTATTAGAAATCTGCCATTTGGTGCATCTATGATCAAATGACACATTCTTCTTGATAATAATGGCTACCCCTCTGGCTCTGGCACCAAAGTTTGACTGAATATCTGTGATCCCCATTCCATGCGTAGTTTATCTCTAGCTGTATTCTTAATATGCGTCTCCTGAAGGTACATGATATCAACTTTCAGGCTTTTTAATTGGGCTATTATCTTCCCTCTTTTAACTGGGTGGTTCAATCCTCTTACATTCCAAGAATTTCCAACTCACTATTCTTGTAATGTCTCCATTATTCAGTGTCATAGCATATTTCCATGTTTATGTAACAAAAAACAGAGAAAAAATAGAAAAGAAAAAAACCTGCATATTGTAATTTACATAATCCGCCAACACAATACTATTCCGTATGAACTGCCGCATGTTAACAAGAACTACATGAACTAAACGTAAACATCAACACTCTAAAACAATGGCCACCTAAACAAATCGATATCTGTGTACATGCACGCTCTATTTTGACAATTTTCAGCGCTTTAATTTTCCGCTAAACAGCCCTCTCATTCGGCACTGCTTTTTCTCCCAACCGTACAACTACCGTATTCCTCCGCTAAACTCCTGCACAGAGCCGGAGCGCTGGATTACTCCGCAGATCAGCTGTTATTTTGGGTTATTTCTCCTGGCTTGTTAGTGAAGACACAACAAATAGAATACGAATGAAAATATGAGTGATTTTGATAGCGAGGACGATATGCCATTCACCTTGGTGACAAGAGGATACAATTATGAACCAGAGGGAGTAATATACAGAAGAGGAACTTTTGCAGAGTGAACAGGCAGAAAGAGAGATACGAGGAACTGCCATAATATGCTGCCTAAATGCCGGGGTGTCCTGCAGACCTTTTTCACCATTCCCAGGATAAATTGGGGAAAATGTCCCAGACCAGAGAGGCCAGGTGACTTGTTGTCTCTGTGCTCTGTGCAGGAGTTTAGCGGAGGAATACGGTAGTTGTACGGTTGGGAGAAAAAGCAGTGCCGAATGAGAGGGCTGTTTAGCGGAAAAGTAAAGCGCTGAAAATTGTCAAAATAGAGCGTGCATGTACACAGATATCGATTTGTTTAGGTGGGCGTTGTTTTAGGTGGCTAAATTACGTTTGAGTTCTTGGCCCCGTGTAGTAGAGAGACAGAGCTGTGGAGGCTGTTGCTTAGAGTGCTGGGTCTCGATAAACGGTGCGCTCAGCGTCAGAGAACACTGTACCTATTTCAGTTAGTGTATGCAACTAGCTGATAGGACCCCACTTCAAACAAACTGAACTATCCCTTTAAGCTTTCACGCAGTGTTTGCAGTGGGCGGAGTTGGGTGGGTGTACTTGCCTTGACAGACAACTCCTTCAGCCAATCATTGTTGGATCCAGTCAAACCCAAATCCACTCGGGAGAACGGCAAAAACATATTTTCCTCTGAGAAACTCCGCTGTTGCATACTCCTGTACTTGTTTAATTGTTGTTATTGAGTCTATTTCTGCAATAACTGC
This sequence comes from Poromitra crassiceps, assembly GCF_964638095.1. Lineage (NCBI taxonomy): Eukaryota > Metazoa > Chordata > Actinopteri > Beryciformes > Melamphaidae > Poromitra > Poromitra crassiceps. The sequence continues at coordinate 103,459,350 of NC_139623.1, forward strand.
ACTTTATGGCTGTTTAAACTTGATGAATGTTGACGTTGGTCCTCGAGGTGGACAGGCACGGAGGTAGCCAATATTGTTTTCCCAGCGGCATTCCTGATTGGCCGGTTACTATGTCAACTACGAGGTGGGTCGCTGATTGGCTCGTACGCTTTGCAGTTTCTGCAAAAGCCCTCCCAGTGCTTGAGGCCAGACGGTCTGGTAGGACAAAATGAAATGTGAGTTAACGTGACTGGCTGGTTTACCAGGCTAGTGGCTCACCTGGTAGAGCGCATACCACTAAGGCTTAGTCCTTCACGTGGCTGACCCGGGTTTGAATCTGACCCGTGGTCCTTTGCCACATGTCATCCCCTCTCTCTCCCCACCTTTTCTGTCAATCTACTGTCCTAGAATCTAAAATGCCCCCCCCCCCCCCCCCCCCCCAAAAAAAAGGAAGAAAAATACAATTGCTAAAGCGACAGATGCCCAAAGAAAATATATTTTCCAAATATGGGAGTTATAGATTGAGATAAAACTGTCAATATAGAACTTTAAAATTCTCAAAAGGCAAAATGCCCTTGGCCCATATTCCAGATGATCACCATATGCTCAGAAAATAATCAATCCCACTGCACTGATCCATGTGATATGAGATGAGGATATGAGACTTAGCTTCATACAGTAGTTCGCAGAATAGAGATGTTAAAACCTCTTCTCAAGTAGTAGGGGGAAAAATCAAAGTTATAAAAGATGATTCAATGCTTAATTCCCACACAGAGACTCAAAGGATCGAGAGATTTACTATTCGAAGAGTCTACCGGTAGCCTATACATTTTTTTTAAAGGAGCCAGAATGTACATAAGTAATATGGTGATTATTTACATCTAGTAGTGGTAGTGTACTCATAGATAGTAAAGTCTCACCTCAGGAACTACTTTACATAACTTAATGCCCCAAATTATTTTTTTTATTATTATTTCCTTGTATTACAATGCTGAATTTCCCCATTAGGAAGATCAAAAGGTTTTTGCAAAAACCATGGTATTTTTTTCTGTGCCAATATAATCTAACTGTGTCTTTTGATCATAATTAGGAGTTTGATCTTAATAGTCCAGGCCTACTGAGCAATGGCGTCATGCCCATTCAACCCCCCTAAAGAAAAAAGAAAGTCCCAGCCATGTCCTCAGTCAGGAGGTTGATGCAAGAGGTAGGTTATTTTAGGAGATTATATAGAGAGGTAGAGATTTATAGTGATAGGCTATTTGTCCTTTGTGGAAATGTATGCAGATTTAATTGAAATATTTGCATTGTGTTTGAAAGAGCTATTACCATGTTGGCAGGTTCTTTTAATCTGTGGCTTTATTATCTTCTTACTACTTAATCACAAAACGTGATTCCGCGTGAGCACCTAGTGACTACAGACGTGATTATTACTGCACCTAGTGACTACAGACGTCCGTCCGAGCACATTTACCTCCCCAGCTGTTGCTCCCATCACCTCCAAAATTTGCCAAAACACTTTTCAGGGGTTTGGTTACATTTATCATTGTAAAATTGAAAACTGTAAATAAAGTTTTTCTTTTTTTTTCTTGCAACAGTGTGCTCCAGTCCGCCCCTCTGCCAAAGCCCAAACACGCTGTATGTAGTTTCAGCTAGAGTCAGTGTGTATTTCATTTCTTTATTCAGTGGGCATACGCTATGTTTGGGGCCTATGTTAGCATTATTAAAGCAGAAAGACATAGGAACTGTATAGCTAATATGTAGGGTTGCCAACCGTCCCTTAAAATACGGAATCGTCCTGTATTTGTAAACAAAAAGACGTGTTCCGTATTGAACTGATACGGGACGCGCTTTGTCCCGTATTCGAGAGACACTATACAAAGCTATTTGAGCGAGTAAACTCCACAGAGGAGTCTCGTCCCCCGGTGTCATGTTACAGCAGCCTAGCGAGAGGCTGTGGACAGTGCGCAGGACACAGGGAGCACTCAAAAAAGGTTCCTCACTCACCAGGCATCACAATGCCATTGTTTTTTCACATTGTCAATACATTTAGATGTGAAAAGGCTTCGAGAGCCTGGTTTAGGTACCTTGAAAGTGCTTGAATTACTCTTAAAAGCTGTATAAACCCTGCTTACAACAGTAGGCTATTGCAGGTGTAAGACTTGTTACAGTAATCAGAGATATCCTCATCGTCTAATCCATACTTTTCAATAGCCTAATTGTCCTTTTATTCAGAAGATTTCATCTGAAATCTAAAATGTGTTGCACTAATGATGTAAACTCTTGCAGGTCTGTCAATTCAAAATAATGTAAAATTGCTGTTTGCACTGTTGAAAGAAATTTCTTGGATGTGTAGGCTACATGCCAATGTGAAGATAAATTAGGCTATCTCAAAATATCATTTGCACTACTGTTTATTTATTATTTTTCTTAAAATGTTTAAAGCCCCAATCAGTAAGATTTTTGACATTTTTTACTGAAATATAACAGCTTTTTAGTCACAGGACATGGTAGATTGACTTGGAATAGGGAGACCCTCGTCTTTATTTATCCCACACCACCCTCCATTGGCCAGCACTGGGACTAAGCAGTTTGTCTGCCACGTCCCGTAGCAAGAAAAAAGAAAAAAGAAAAGCATGCGCGCATGCGCTGTACAGCGGAAGCGCTGTGTTCATGAAAACAAGGAAGTAACTCGATTCGGATTTGCTACGAAAATTATGTTTCACGGAACTATGGATTATTATTTCATCACGTGGTGAGTACCCGATGTCACAACATGTACATAGAGCTTTCTGGCGCTGTGTTTTGTTGACTTTGAACGGCGATATCGTTATCGATACTAATGCACGCAGAGGGCGCAGTTTCTCCAACAGTAAAACTGGGAAAACTTACTGAATGGGGCTTTAACTTTATCCATAGCGCAAAAAAATGCAAAAACTGATCAAAACCAGGTATGTGTGTTTGCTTGTATTAATGGGTAGCCTAAATGGTTGAAGCCAAAGCCATTAGTTAGTTAGTCCCCCCCCCCCCCCCCCCCCCCCGCCGGGCCGCCCCCGTTCCTTATTTCCATTTCAAGAAGTTGGCAACCCTACTAATATGCATAGTTTATTATTTGTTTATTTATCGCAAGTCGTATCATCATCGCTATAATGAACAATGTTATCGCACATCACAGATTTTCCTCATATAGTGCAGGCCTAACACACACACACACACACACACACACACACACACACACACACACACACACACAATTCCTGGAACTTGGAAGCCTATTCGATCATGATTATGTTGTTTGATTCCATAGGCACTCAACAATTGAGCTAATATAGTCTGATATTACTGTCTGACATAATGTCAGACTACACCAAATACATAAAAAGGTCTGTCTGATGGCATTTATTAGTGTCTGACTCTGGGATGGTAGGAAAAACAGTAAAATTCCCCAAAACGACTGTATCTCTGAACTATCTTTAACCAAATCACACATTTTCAGGCTATTCTATTCTCCTTTTGATAATTAATGTAATAACTAATGTCATCTTTTTTCAATTCCATTCATTGAGCCTCCCCTGAAACTGCTTGGAGCACCCCTGGGGAGGCCCACCTCCCAAAACCTCTGAATAAGGCCATATCACTGTATAAAGTTTATTCCAGATTTTTTGTGTGCATACGTTTCTTTTGTACATATTTTCAACTTATCCAAGACACAAGCCAATAGTTTGTGTGTGTGTGTGTGTGTGTGTGTGTGTGTGTGTGTGTGTGTGTGTTTGTGTGTGTGTGTGTGTGTGTGTGTGTGTGTGTGTGTGTGTGTGTGTGTGTGTGTGTGTGTGTGTGTGTGTGTGTGTGTGTGTTCCTACATGTTCTATTTTTATGCCTCCGCTGGCGATAGCCAGGCCGGAGCCATTATGGATCCGGGTTGTACGTATGTCCGTCCGTCCGTACAATGTTTGTTAACGCGATATCTGAGGAACGCCTTCACGGAATTTAATAAAATTTGCCTTAAACATCGACTTAGACTCAATGATGATCTGATTAGATTTTGGTGGTCAAACGTAAAAGGTCAAGGTCACTGTGACCTCTCGAACACCATTTTCAAGCTTGTTAACGTGATATCTCAGGAATGCCTTGGCGGAATTTCATCAAATTTCCCTCAAACATCGACTTGGACTCAAGGATGAACTGATTCGATTTTGGTGGTCAAAGGTCAAGGTCACTGTGACCTCTTGAACGCCATTTTCAAGCTTGTTAACGCGATATCTCAGGAATGCCTTGACAGAGTTTCATCAAATTTGCCTCAAATATCGACTTGGACTCAAGGATAAACTGATTAGACTTTGATGGTTAAAGGTCAAAGTTCAAAGTCACTGTGACCTCATACACCCAATTTCCAAGCTCTGTAACGCAACATCTCAGGAGCGGCTTGACAGAATTTCTTCCAATTTCCCTCAAATGGCGATTTTGACTCAAGAATGAACTAATGGCGGAGGCATAAATCCGCGGTGCGGTCGTTCTAGTTCATTGTAGGAACTTATTGCCTAACAGCCACTAGCTTAAGAAAAGCACAGAGATATTCCATACAGGGGATAATACCTTTCTAAAGGTAAAACTGGCACCCATGATCCTCTGTGTTTCTTTATACTATGCTCCCTTGCCCAGAGAAGACTTGCTTTACCTAAAATCTTATATTGTCAGACCCAGAGACAAACCATTTTCATAAACATATGCACCAATTACAAAATCCATTAATATCCATCATGTTGTGTCATAAATCATATAGCTGGGCAGCTAGTCTGACTGCAATTATTGCTGAGCAAGAAGCAGAAGTCTGTGATTAGGCTTACTCATTATTTCCCTCCATATGATTCATCTCAGCTTTGAAATAATAAATGGGGAAAATGAACCAATTCTATGTCAGTCTGTCTATAATTGTGATAAAGCGTGACATTATGAAGCTTAAGATTTGACAGAAATCTGTTTCTGTCTATCTGTCTCTCATCCTCTCCCTCCCCTCTCCTTGTCTCTGTCTGTGACAAATACTGTACAATGATCAGTGCTTTGTCTTATTGCTGTTTGTGTCAGAGCATCTAAAAATATCATGAATCCTACAAATGTCCCATTGAAAAGCAGCCATTTCACTGGGGCTCTTTTCTCTCTCAAATACTTTTGCTGAATGTCAGAAAGAAACAAATCATACAGAGAAAGGAGACACAGCATTGGAGCTTGGTTTAGTGAAAAATCAAATCGTCTCAGACCATTACTCCAATGTGATTAGTAACATTAATTGTATATTAACCTCAGAGTATTCACACAATTAATCCATCTACCATGAGTACAATTTTATTTCTCATTCAGACTACAAGTTTAGATACACGCACATAATATTCATTTCCTGCTTTGTTTGAATACTCATTAAAGCAATTTGTTCAGCTCTCACTGAAATTACACACAGTTTAGTGCATTATTATTTGTGCATTGCACTTTTGCCTTCAAGCTTCACTAAGCAGGGGGTATCGTAGATACTAATTGTTGAAGGTGTTGTGTTCTTGCCACTTAGAACTGGGAAATCTCATTTGGATTTCCATAAAACCCATTCAACAAAGGTCCTAATTCAAATTCAGAATGTAGATTTCTCATCATTGCCGTTGGTTGTATCTTTAAACCTTATTGATCTCTTTGTTCAGCAATTTCTCTTCATTACGGGAATAATCAGATTGAGCAAGGCTGCATATATGAGATTAAAAAATATGGCTCACCTTCCAGCAGCAGCACATGGTGCCCTCTCTTATGTACAGCAGTAGCTTCCAGACAACGCTGACTAATGTCTTCTGGCACATGGGGTTTTAGGGAAATCAATTTCTGCACAATAAGCCCTGGCTAGAATCTGCCCTGTGGAATGGAGGGAAGCATATTACTTCTAATGCAAACCCTATTATCAAAGACACACAGTCATACATTATTTAGGGAATGCCAGTTTCACAAGGCTGCTTCAAAACAAACGTGAATTATGCATCTGTTCCCAGATTTTCTTGGTTTTCTGAATGTAATTAATATTATGAACAATCAGCTCATCACTTATCAATGCAGTAAGTCTCTTTAGCTTTCATAAAGCTTCTGAGAATGAAAACAATGGTAGGACTTGGTCACTATTATACCTAATTGGAGTTCAGCACTGTTGCTTGACCACAATGAAGTGGGGATCCTGCAGGTTTGATCGATTCAAGACCAGGTTAACGGTTTGGCTATTATTCTGCAGCAGAAAGGGGATCAGCCTTCTTGCAGGAGATCAATGAAGAGCCTACAGCTATAATCACCATGCTCCTCATGATATTTTCATTACTACATAACGGCATGCACTGGTGCCATTGACTCTGCAGTCACATTCTATAATGCATGTCAGAAAACCCTTAAATATGGATCCTATATCAGTATGTCTCCCTACAGGTGCAGCAATAGATGCCAGCACCTAAATTTTAGTTTAACAATGTTGGAACTCATATGAATGCAGTTGTCATTGATTCTGTTCATTTATTGGAATTAGGTTCAGTAAAACAATAACACCTACTACAACAACAAGAAGAGTATCCTGCAGGTCTGCAACTGTCGGATCTTCAGACCAACAGGCAACCATGCAAAGCTGCTTCAAGTTTCCCCTCGATGATGTGATCACAATTTTTAAGACCAATGTGACACAATGTTTTAATTTTTACAATTAGTGAGAGGGATTTATCTGGCATGCTAATTATTGACTTTTAAACATGAATCATTCACAGATGGTCTGTGAGTCATTTTCAAAGCCTTATAATTTAAAATATTGACATTATTCCTGGAAATGATAGAAAAAGAAAGAAAAAGTAACTGGCTGCAGAAATGGCTGTTGTCTAAATGTCACAGACCACCAGATCCAGACTCACACAAGGCCTGAAGGGAACATGATAAAGGTTGCAAATGTCAGATTTCTGTTTTATCATGACACTTGGTTGTTCCACTGAATCACATGCATAAAACTGGACTTGTCGGGACACTGGAAGAGCAAAAATACAAGCAAAGGAGAGCTTCAGTCATCTTTAGAAATCACTTGTTTTGTGTCCATGCATTCATTGTGTTCATGTTCTCGATCACTTCATCATTAAGTCAGCTTGTCAAGTTTTGATGCTAGAGTTATGGCTAGTTCACACTAGGTGCTCCGAGCCCTCGGCGAGCTGTTTTTGGAGCTCGGCGACAACCCCCCCGATCAGACGCAAATCACGTTGGCTCGGCGCTCGCAAATCGGTGCTCGCTTGTTAAGTGTGAACTGTCCACAGATGCGAGCAGAGAGCTCCCCCCAGCACTCACCGATGAGTTACAGTCGTCCGGAGTGTGGTCGGAAGAGAAGAGCGTAGTGAGGCAGACACAGCCGGGGTGATGTGTGCTGTCTGCAGCACGCTACAAACAGGCAAGTGGTCTGACTGAGGTGGTCATTTTCCGGGATTGGTACCTACTGTCCCACAACCAAAAAAACAAATGTAAAAAGCATTTAAGTTGTTATGCAAATCGTATATGTTTACTAAAATCATTCTATTATCCCTTCGAAAGTTTAACCCAAATAATATTTGAGATAGCTGTAAACTTAATAACTCCGCCTCAATAAATCTAACATTGAACCAATTTTGGAGAATGACTCATCGATGTGCGAGCGTGTGTTTAGAAAGAATAAAGCCAGTGTGAGACTGCGTTTGCGGACTTGTCATGGATTCTCCTGGTGAAATATCTTGTGATGTGTGATCCACTGTTGCAGCTCAGTCATAGTGTGAAAACCACAACGACTCAAAGACTCCTGAGTACAAGACAGACAGTATAGTGTGAACAGAGACTGACGATTAACGAGGATCTTGTAGTCTACCAGGGTTTCAGTTGTCCTGTAATTGCAGGACATTGTCCTGTAAAATTAATCAAAGTTCGGCAAATTAAAATCTGACACTGACCTGTTTTTCCTAGCGGAAACAGTGGTCTGTACGTGCTATTAGAGGCACACTTGCTAACTATTGTCTCACCTGCGGGTGGTTTTCACTATCCTTTTTGGTCCCAACTGTCCAATTTCTTGTAATACATGATCATTTAAATTTTTAGCGCCAAATTCTTCCCATATACTGCAATATAACAATTACAGTTCAGTTTAAAAGCTGTAATACTGACAATACAGAGGTTTAAAACTGCATTATTATATTGTAAGTAGTTAAACAAAAACATTTAATTACAGATATGGGACAGATGGGTATTGGACAATAATTAATTTAAATAGGCTGCATGGTCCATTCAAAAAGTTAGTCTAATCTTAAATCACTACCTTCAATAGCAATGAGACAGCAATTCATTCTACTGGCATGAGCTCATCAAAGAGACACATGGTATGAACAAATCAATAGACTACATTATCCTAAAAGCAAAGTAATATGAACATTATCATGTTGTTGAGGGGAGTGTTTGACAGATGCTTTTAGATAAGTACATGTTATCTCCTCTTTTACATAAGTACATGTTATCTCCTGTCATCTTTTTCCGCCAACCCACACTGCGTGGGCAAGTCCAACTCACAAATCAGTTGTTGCTATGAGTCTATGCTCTTCAAGAAGTTATTCTTACACTTAATGACTGTGCCAGGCAGTGAGGTCAGTGTGGGAATATTCTAAAGATAGTCACTGTGCATTGCCTGCCTGTTCCCAAATTAATATCTTACTGAAATAGTTGAAGTGTCCTACTTTATTAATCCAACTTTATGAAATTTCAATTGTTGAATTGACTTTCTTTATGATCTTTCCAATCTGTTTTCATCATTACACCTATAAATATTCATCCCCACTATCCTGTGGAGAAGAAGAGCCCCAAATCCCAATATGTGCCAAAACCATACATGAATACATGAAATATTGAATGGTAACATTTGGCATGATGCTGCTTCCTGCTAGGACTTCCAAAACAGGGTTATCATACAAAAAAGAGAATTACTTATCAGGAGCGCCTTGTACTATTTGGATTAAGGAGGGTGAGCTGGATCTCATTGATTAAACCAACATTTAAATATGAATATAAAACAACTACATCTTTTTGCAGTCAGACTCTCTAACAGGTTTCTATCAAAAATGATTAACCTACACTCTTTGGAGAATAATCCATTTTCCTAGGCATTACTGTTCAGAATCAGAAGGCTCATCTCAAAGTCCCATCCCTGGCAAGATGATTTGTGGCAAAAGCACAGCCCTATGAAATAGACCCCTGGTCACATCCTCAATTTCCTCCTGACTGATTTATAAAGTGGAGTGGACCTGCTAAAATCACATCGCAGTGCTTCTGTCCAGTGGCCAAATTGAGCTAGCTGATTGCTAGCTGTAGTGCAGGCAATACAGTGCATGATTAGCTGCTAGTAGATGCTATTGCCGAAAGGTTTTTGCTGCAGCCAACTTTCCCATGACAAAATATGAGGAAACAATGCGACTGTGGTCATCATCGTCCATTTCTCTTGTGGTTGAAAGTGAGTGGACACGCAACAAACTGGAATAATATTTCAGGAGGGGGATGAGGGTTGCATATATTTATTACATATTTACACCACAGTAAGTCTCTTCAGCCATAATTCACGGACACATATTTTGTTTTCAATATTGTACATCCTGCAATTATATTGACCTGCTCCTGCATTGGAGCACAAGATGGGCAAGGTAACAATCAAATAATTTAATTAATATCACATAATGCAGATCTTGACTGCAAGCCTTAATTTAATTAAGTCATTTCTGTTCATTTGTGGCCTATACAGTGCATTTCCATCAGTAGAAAACATCATTGCACAAAGGGATAGCCAATATCCTAATGAAGCTGCTATCAAGATGTGAAGCTTCTGTTGATCACAGAATACCTGAACATTTAGAACTGCCTTCTGTCTTCGAATTCTTTTGGTCAGGATTTGAATTATTATATATATTATTATAGGGTTTTTGGCCTTTTTTATTTGATCTATTTATTTATTTTAACATACAACATAGTTCTGAATAGCCAATATCCTAATGAAGCTGCTATAAACATGTGACGCTTCTGTTGATGATGACCATACCTGAACATTTAGAACAGCCTTCTGTCTTTGGATTGTTTTTTGGGTCAGGAAGCATTTGAATTATTCCTAGGGTTTTGGCCTTTTTATTTTATTTTATTTTATTTATTTATTTTAACATACAACATAGTTCTGGATCTTTAGGCTGTTAATATATTCTCTTTCATGATTCCGTGTGAGAGAATGCCTTGATCACATACTTGTTAATGGGGAGACGCTCCTTATTTATGTCCTAAGATGCTGTTGCAGGAACGAGGCTGTGCTATTTATCTTTTCTCCCCTTTGTGTTTGTGGGTAAGCAATTAAAATAACTGGGTCACTGATTATTGAGCTTGCACTTCAACACGGCAGCACATGGGTATGATACAATATTGGATCTTTCTCTGATGGCTCAGTGCGGAGCAGGCTTCAGGTTTCCTGATTTGAAAAGAGGAGGAAGGAATCCTTAATGAGGTGAGGAAAGCTAAGATCTTCTGTTTATTGTTGTCCTGATCCTCCCAAACAATAATGGGACAATAGTTGGCAGATAAAGAGGCCCATTGCCCTATAAACATATCAGCAAGAAAGAACTTGTTTCTGTGCAAGTTCAGTGAATTGTGTCAGCCGGAAGAAGAGGTTTTCTGATTGGCATGTGTATCTGACAGCGAAGGCATGATATAGAAAAGCAGCATGAGATGAATAACACAGGCTGCAACAGTCACTGGAGTTCTACAGGAGATGATTGACAGCCAACGGGACCTGTAAAACAACCTAAGGCAAACCCATTACCGCCCCCATCAGTATATAGGCTGTCCGTGTTATTGAGAGACTGTCAGATTCATTCTCAGTGCCATCCAATTGAAATGTGAATATCAGTCATAGGGCTGCTGGGAACATCAAGCATCCCCTCTTATTAACCCATTAACCTTGCTGTTTTGTTAAATAATTGCAGTCTTTGTTCCTAAGGGAAACACAGAGCAAGTTCACAGGCTTTGCTCCTCACAGACACCTTACGACCGGACTGTATTATACAGATAATTCACATTCTTTGTTTAGATCCCCTTTAGCTACTGTATTGTAACAGTAGCTACTCTTCCTGGGGTCCACATTAATATTTTACAATACTTCAATTAATATCAGAAAATACATACATTATGTACCCATACAGTATACACATTATTTACAAATATACACATCTGTATCATTCATACTCACAATAGGACTCAAAGCATACATGCAACACAACCACTTAGACCAGGGGTGGCCAAACCTTTTTGGTTGTGGGCCACATACAGAAAAATATGGCCAAACAATTTTAAGTGCGGCAGTTTTCAACCCGTTTAGACTGGGGGGGGAGTTTTTAGACCAGAAAACCCGTGCCATCAAAACTTAATTTTCTACCTAAATAAACACATAGTTTATTGATGTGCTCACCTATTACAATGGGTATTTCTGTATGTTTTCAACGTTTCTTTTCCTGTGCCAACAGGTTAAGACTAATTTCACTAAAATTCAGTACAGTATTAAAAATGTGGCAAAAAATGTTGCTAAAAAACTTTTTTTTTTAACTTTGTTTATTTGTTTGTTTTTGGAGGGGGGGTTCCGTTTTTGGTTTTAACTGGAAAAAACTAAAAACTCCCATTTTCTCGTTATGCCTCCGCCAGCGATAGCCAGGCTGGAGGCATTATGGATTCGTGTTGTCCGTCCGTCCGTCCGTATGTACGTACGTACCTCCGTCCGCCCGATGTTCGTTAACGCGATATCTGAGGAACGCCTTGACGGAATTTCATCAAATTTGCCTCAAACGTCGACTTGGACTCAAGGATGACCTGATTAGATTTTGGTGGTCAAAGGTCAAAAATCACTGTGACCTCACGAATGCCATTCCCAAGTTCGTTAACGCGATATCTCAGGAATGCCTTAACGAGATTTCTTCCAATTTGGCTCAAACGTCGACTTGCATGCAAGTATGAACTGATTCGATTTTGGTGATCAAAGGTCAAGGTCACTGTGACCTCTCGAACGCCATTTTCAAGCATGTTAAGGTGATATCTCAGGAACGCCTTGATGAAATTTCTTCGAATTTGCCTCAAACGTCCACTTGGACTCAAGGATGAACTGATTAGATTTTGGTGGTCAAAGGTCAAAGATCAAGGTCACAGCCGCTTGTTTCATGCTTGTTAATGCGAGGAACGCCTTGACGGAATTTCATCAAATTGGCCTCAAACCTCCACTTGGACTCCAGGATGAATGATTAGATTTTGGTGGTTAAAGGTCAAAGTTCAAGGTCACTGTGACCTCATGAACCCCATTTCCAAGCTCTTTAATGCGATATCTGAGGAACGCCTTGACGGAATTTCTTCCAATTTGGCTCAAACATCGACTTGGACTCACGGATGAACTAATTAGATTTTGGTGGTCAAAGGACAAAGGTTAAGGTCACTGTGACCTCATGAACACCATTTTCAAGCTCATTAACGCGATATCTCAAGAGCGCCTTGACGGAATTTCTTCAAATTTGCCTCAAACATCCACTCGGACTCATGGGTGAACTGTGAAGTGATTAGATTTTGGTGGTCAAAGTTCAAGGTTACTGCCATCCACCGAACATACTAACCATGCAGGCTGGCTTCATTGCATAACAACGAGCTAGCGGATAGCGCTGCTGCTGTTATTGTTTCAAAGGCAGCGGCGCAGGCATTTGAGCTTTTCGACACGTACAGCAGCAGAGGCATACAGATTCGACACAGGGGGCGTGGAAAGGAAATCCACGCCCACGATGCAGGAGGGAGGTGTAATGGCAAATAGAAGCAGGTGTAGGGCAGCCAGTGGAATCTCAGCTGTACCCACCAAGACTTAACAAGCTGTGATGTTTTTTGAGTTGTGATGTGTAGACTAAAGGTAGAGCTGGCAGAGGTCTATCAGCCTAATGTTGCTCCACTATACTCTACAATCCAAATCCTGATGCTAACAGCGCACCCCTACTTGCCTGGAGTCCACTACAATCCAAATCCTGATGCTAACAGCACACCCCCTACATGCCTGGAGTCCACTATACTCTACAATCCAAATCCTGATGCTAACAGTGCACCCCCTACATGCCTGGAGTCCACTATACTCTACAATCCAAATCCTGATGCTAACAGTGCACCCCCTACATGCCTGGAGTCCACTACAATCCAAATCCTGATGCTAACAGCACACCCCCTACATGCCTGGAGTCCACTATACTCTACAATCCAAATCCTGATGCTAACAGTGCACCCCCTACATGCCTGGAGTCCACTATACTCTACAATCCAAATCCTGATGCTAACAGTGCACCCCCTACATGCCTGGAGTCCACTATACTCTACAATCCAAATCCTGATGCTAACAGTGCACCCCCTACATGCTTGGAGTCCACTATACTCTACAATCCAAATCCTGATGCTAACAGTGCACCCCCTACATGCCTGGAGTCCAGGCAGCTTCTTTGCTGTTATCCAAACAAACAAGAGCTTACATCTTTCCTCGGCTTCCTCTCTCACAGCCTTGTTTCCTTGGTAACCATGTCAGATGAATTGAGAGGGGGACTGACGCCCTCCAGAGAGCCAATCCTCTCTCATCCAAAGTTTGTCTCACTTTAGGTCATGTGACACCTGTTCCCATGACAACCAGGTTGGAGGGCAGTCTGGATATCTCTTTGATCAAGGAAAAATACCACACATGCCAGTGAGCAACCCTGAAATGAAGGAGGGGATGCAGGAATGCAATGGTTCTTTAGGAGATGTAAAAGCTCATGTCAGCCCATTCAGAACAACCTTTGCTTCCTTCCAGCATATCAGTTGTAGAAGTAGCCTATATTGCTGTGATAAAATTGTACCTTGAAATTATATCTCTTGAGTAAGCCTCTGGTAAGGCTGTAGTATCTTTCATGAAAAAATGCTGAATCACCATGGTAACCCAGATTTGATTTTCATCATAAATGTGAGCTAAATAAAGAGCTCGAAATGTCATCACTTAAAGGTACAGGTAACACGATGCCTCCGGAATAAGTTGACTGGATGCCTGCCTTGTCAGCTCACAATGGAGCTAATCACGCGCACCACAACACAGTTTTTATTTTGTGAGCAAGCGGCCTTAAGGTCTTTCGGTCTATGATAAGCATGTGGCCTTTGAAAGCCGTTGAGCGCTCTCACAAACACAGAGCCAAACACAGAGCCATCCCAAACCTCTCACAAACACAGAGCCATCCCAAACCTCTCACAAACACAGAGCCATCCCAAACTTCTCACAAACACAGAGCCATCATAAACCTCTCACAAATACAGAGCCATCCCAAACCTCTCACAAACACAGAACCATCCCAAACCTCTCACAAACACAGAACCATCCCAAACCTCTCACAAACACAGAAGCCATCATAAACCTCTCACAAACACAGAACCATCCCAAACCTCTCACAGACACAGAGCCATCCCAAACCTCTCACAAACACAGAACCATCCCAAACTTCTCACAAACACAGAGCCATCCCAAACTTCTCACAAACACAGAGCCATCCCAAACCTCTCACAAACACAGAGCCATCCCAAACTTCTCACAAACACAGAGCCATCCCAAACTTCTCACAAACACAGAGCCATCCCAAACCTCTCACAAACACAGAGCCATCCCAAACCTCTCACAAACACAGAGCCATCCCAAACCTCTCACAAACACAGAGCCATCATAAACCTCTCACAAACACAGAACCATCCCAAACCTCTCACAAACACAGAGCCATCCCAAACCTCTCACAAACACAGAGCCATCCCAAACCTCTCACAAACACAGAACCATCCCAAACCTCTCACAAACACAGAACCATCCCAAACCTCTCACAAACACAGAAGCCATCATAAACCTCTCACAAACACAGAACCATCCCAAACCTCTCACAGACACAGAACCATCCCAAACCTCTCACAAACACAGAACCATCCCAAACCTCTCACAAACACAGAACCATCCCAAACCTCTCACAAACACAGAACCATCCCAAACCTCTCACAAACACAGAACCATCCCAAACCTCTCACAAACACAGAGCCATCATAAACCTCTCACAAACACAGAACCATCCCAAACCTCTCACAGACACAGAGCCATCCCAAACCTCTCACAGACACAGAGCCATCCCAAACCTCTCACAAACACAGAACCATCCCAAACCTCTCACAAACACAGAAGCCCTCCCAAACTTCTCACAAACACAGAGCCATCATAAACCTCTCGGCTGAGGTAAATGGTTGACTTTTCCAAGCCTTTTAGTCCGCACAAAGCTGTTGGAAAGCTTCCATCAGATAACAGATTCCCATGGGCATCCTTTCAATAAAATATGTGTATGGCAACAAGCTGGCTGTAGACACCTGTCCTAATATAAAGGACAGTATTTTCTCCCCTTTGCAATGCTCTCCAATCTCTGATATTAGTAGGAAATTAATAATAGTAATAGTTGTAAAAAATAATATTAATATACAGCAATGACTCCTCATGCCTTATGTGCAGTGAGGCATGAGTTCTTCAAGGCTGCACCACATACTACTGAGAAAGTAGCTCACATCTGGCCTATATAACACAAAAGAGACATGTCACTGCGAGACTCCAAGGGTGGTTTCAAGAGTGGTAACATTTTGCTGTTAAATGACACAAAGGAAGCAAATGCTGCATTTTCATACTAGGGATGGCACGATACCACTTTTTCCATATTCGATCCGATACCGATACCTCAATCTTGAGTATCTGCCGATACCGATATCAATCTGATCCGATCTTTTTCCCTCGCTTGTACAACTAAGCTGTTAATAATACATTTACCAATGCACTTTGCTTAACCCAGCCATCTAAACAGCATGTTCAATCTGTGGAACAATATTTATTCCTTAAATGAAAGGCTATAGCCAGAACATACAGTAGACTCAGTAATGCACTAATGCTGCTTCTTTTTAAGCCTTCACACACACACACACACACACACACACACACACACACACACACACACACACACACACACACACATACACACACACGTCCCTTGCTACAATTGTCCCTGGTCTCCCTTACTTTGGTGTCGCAAACAAGGGGGAGGGGACTTTACGCATCAAGGTGTTTGTAAACAGAGACACACGGGCTAATCTAGTTTTATTTGGCGTTTTCAAGGAAGATGCAGACTTTTGGGATTAATTATAATTAAGGACTAAAACATCGACAGGAGGAGAGGACTGAGGCAATTTATTGGTGCGAGTGTTCATTAGGATTTATTTTGCCTAGGGTTAATCTGCCTCTTCGTTATGCAGAAAGTGCGTAGATTTGACTACGGTGGTCGATGCTGCGGAATTGACCATGGCTGGCCGGCAGTGTGTTTTGTAGGGTTGGCACGATGGCATCGACCATCGTGATGGGCCGACCCCCCATTGACCTCTGAGCCTTCTACATCGGATCATCGTAATTAATTATCTGTTCGAATTAAAATTGTGCCGTTTCAATCATAAAAAAGGCCAAGTCCACTTATCGTGATGCGCGGGGGACGCGCCG
The DNA here is from genome assembly GCF_964638095.1 of Poromitra crassiceps. Taxonomy (NCBI): domain Eukaryota; kingdom Metazoa; phylum Chordata; class Actinopteri; order Beryciformes; family Melamphaidae; genus Poromitra; species Poromitra crassiceps. The sequence goes on from NC_139623.1 coordinate 103,475,947, forward strand.
GCGGCATTAAACAAGCGCGTTCAGTTCAGGGAAGCCTCCCCTCCCCCTCCTCCTCCCCCTCCTCCGCTCCACTGCTTCTCTGAACTGGGTGCGCTTGTTTAATGTCGCCGAGGGGCGTCCCCAGCGCGTGAGAAGTCGGCTGTGTTGTTGTGAAAACTTTTTAAGACAAAGAAGAAACTTAACGTTCTTTCCTGTTTTCAACCCAAAGTGAGTACTACAAGTTTTCAACTGTGAATTTAACTCGCCTGTTTCCAAAGTGAAAGTTGGAGTCGCTCCATAGATACAGCAGCTGCGTTTCTCTAGCCATTTCTCCTAAACTCTCTCTCATTACATTAGGTTCAAAAGCCCACGTGTGTGGGCAACAGCTGTCCTGTTGTTAACGTGAACGCATTGCAGCAGCTAGCCAAATGGCATTACAGCAAGGCAGCGACTTAATAAATAATTAATTATTCCCCCCACCCCCACCCGTCAATGACTATGCCATCGTCCAACACAATGTTTCACTGTAAAACAATCACGATGGGTATTTTGATGACATCGCACAACCCTAGTGTTTTGTGGCTCTCACCGTTGCTGCTGTCGGGTTGTTTGTGTGTGATACAGCGACCTTGTATCAGGCAGTCTGCGGTGTTGAAGTTTCCAACGCTTAAAAACACTTGGCTGCTTCTCTTCCTTGATCAACACAGCTGACATGACAACACAGTGCAGCAGGTCTCATACTGTTCACATGCTGCGGTGCTGCATTCACATCTCTCTTCACCGCGACGGTGCGTTGCTCTAAGTGACAATGTGATAGTTTAGGCTAATGGATCGGATCAGATTCTGCTTATTTTCCCCTGCAAATATCCGATCCAGTGATTTTGGACAGATCGGCGCCAATACCGATACCGAGTATCGGATCGGACCATCCCTAGTTTATACATGTATTTTCACAGCAAAGTCTTCAACAAACTTTGAGAAGGTGGGCCAAGAAGAAACACTTTGACAATGATACACAGACCCACTCAAGCAGTTTTAAAATTGAGCAAAGCAGGGCAAAAGAAAAAGTCTAGGGTCAAATATACATTGAAATCAAACTGAGACCACAATTAACTCCTCCCTACAAAGTCCTCCAAGAAATTTGACTTGCCTTGAAGCCCATCTATATCTTGCTTCACCGCCTTCCTACCCATCAGCTGTTGAAGGAAAGAGATTCAGACCACTAGTAACCACATTGCTGTGCTACACTCTGACGGCTGCTTTGTGTTAGCTGATTGCTAGTTGCAATGCCAATAGTGTCAGTATAGGAATGGGCATAGATACAGCACAAGTATGTCATTGGCTGCAAATTGTTGATGCAAATTTGACTTGCCTTGAAGCCCATCTATATCCAAAGCCCCAATAAACAGAGATGATCAATTTAATTTAAAGTAGCCTGAGGCAAGGCGATGAAAGATTAGGTCAGATGTTCGATGTTCTTTGCCTTTGGCTAAATCATTCAGTAGTGTCATGTGTATGGAATTTAAGATACAAAATTACCACTAGTTTTCAGCAGCCTAACATGTTGATAAGGCTGCCTTTATTAATTCACTGTGACATGAATATGTCCTTAAAATTTTAAATTGTAATATAATAACATGGCATTTCAGACATTTCACATGGCAAAAATGTCCTGTTGTAGCTTGAATGGAACACAACCCCATCACCAGCACTCCCGTAAATGATGTTCTTAACCTGTCAACAGACAATGAGCAGAGCTCTTTTTGGCTGTCATCACCTCTGCCAACTGACAAACATGACAAAGTGAGTGTCATGATTCAGAAAGCTAAGAAGCCATGGTACTATACTGATCTGTGGAGCATTGGGAGTGGGTGGTGGAGTTCCTCCAAACCGTTTCCCCACAACAGTGAGATCATTATAATGCACACATGCCAGTGCCTCTATATTCCAATGTATGCCTGTCCCCTAGTTTCCGTTGTCACTGTACTGTAGCTTAGGGTTCAGGTTTAGGGCACGGTGGTGCAGTGGTAGTGCTCTTGCCTCGCACTCTCGCCTTACACCAAGATGGCCCTCAGGTCCCTGCTCTGTTTCTCTATCAGCCAAGTGGTCCTTGGGCTGAAAAAGTTTGAAGCCCCCAACATTTAATTAGATTTAAGTATATTGTTGCTGCCACTGACAAACCCAGTAACCTAGCCCTTCTTGATAACATATAGGTTATGTCATTATAACCACAGTTATGCTCATATAAACGCGTAAAGTCAGGTATTCACTTTATGTTCCAACACAGGGGTCAGCCAGTTACTTCCTATTGTGTTTACACTTCCTGTGACAGTACAGTACTAGTGAGCAGGTAAAACAGATGGTGTTTTGAACAGGAAGTCATAACACAACTGGGTCAAGTGGGCGGGGCTACATAAGGTGAATAGACATTGGCGCAACATCCTCTCAGTGGCCAGAAAATGATACATATTATCTATCAAAATTCAGAGCCAACAAAAGCACAGAGCACAGTGAGCAGGTGGCTCCATCAACAGTGAACTAGCAATGGAACAAACTGCAACCAAAAGGCTTGCTTCACCGCCTTCCTACCCATCAGCTGTTGAAGGAAAGAGATTCAGACCACTAGTAACCACATTGCTGTGCTACACTCTGATGGCTGCTTTGTGTTTAGCTGATTGCTAGTTGCAATGCCAATAGTGTCAGTATAGGAATGGGGATAGATACATCACAATACTAGTATGTCATTGGCTGCAAATTGTTGATGCATCTCCTATTGGCAAGATTTGCTGCGCATGCCCCGGTCTTCTGACCTCCATGGATCTTCACGTCTTTTGCTTCCAGTGTCTCTGTCATGAGCGCACCGAAGCGGGCCAGGGGGAGCTGGGCTTCCGCCCTCCTCGGACAGCCTGGTCCCAGTCATTCTCCGAGGCAGGAGCCGAGGTGATCCCCACACTCCCGTGCTCCCTGCCAGAGGACAACCGGACCGCTGTCCGCTTCTCCCTGATGCTCGAGGCTCTGAGGTCTCCCCCGGGCTTGAAGAGAGAAGAAACCAGATTTTTGACTCTGACAACAGCTCAGAGAGAAACAAATAAAAAGGGCAAAGAAAATATTTGTTTGTTTGTTTGATTTGTTCCCGGTCAAATGTTCGATGTTCTCTCATGATTCATCTGGTACCTGAATCATTTGGTATTTTACGCAAACATCAATGGGAAAATTAATTGGGAATTCACTCCTTTAGGCCAAATGGGACACCCTGGAACAGGGGGTGACCTAAGCACTCTATAGCAGCCATGCCCCTCCTGCGGCCCTCCTCAAGGTCTGCTTCGTGTGAGGGACAGACTGAGGCGCATCATCCAGAGCACAAGGGCCCAGTCCACTGTCTCCAATACAGTGTGAAGTGGCTGTGCTTTCTAAACTGGTGCGTCAAGAGGAATATTGATCCTTTGAGCTGCTCATTTGGATCTACTCTCTCCTTCCTTCCATTCCTGTTTGACAGGGGGCTGTCGCACTCCACCATCAAGGTGTATGCGTCAGCGCTCTTGTTATACAAGAGTCAGGAGACGGCGCCCCGTTGCACGCGTCTCCACTCCTCAATAGGACCTGCCATTGGTTTTGCCAAAGCACCATTTGAACCCATTGATCAAATCTCTCTCTCTCTCTCTCTCTTTCGTTTTTGTCGGTCTTGCTCTGACCTGGGCTAAGAGAGTTGGGGGATATGTGTGCTTTGTCTGTCCACTTCAGCTATGTCATAGCACCATGTAAAAGACCATCAATCTCTTCCTCTACCAAGGACTGTATGCATGCTTGTTATATCTGTTCCTCTCATGAGACCTTAAATTATATTAGATATATTAAAGTAAGCCGAACCTCTGACTCAAGAACTTTTACTTTAATTATTTTACATCAAAATATAATATCAAAAAATAAACATAGCTGATGTGACCTTTACATAGATCACTTGGACAATGAAATTGGTTGTCCTATTAAAATTATGTGTAGAGATGTTAAATGCCCTGGTGGTCACGGCCCTGACACATCTTTTAACCTCATGAAAGAGCAGACCCGCTAAATCTTAGTAAAAAGCCAGCAAATTGTCACTGTAAATGCCATAGTAATCTTCAAAGCTTTTTAACCATTTCCATTATATATATATATATATATATATTGCCTTAGTTGTGTGTGTGAGGTGGTCATTTAACTATTAAAATCAGCCTTTGAGACAAATAAATCCCTTGGTAAAAGCAAATCCAAGCGGTGTGAACAACAACATTCCAACAACAAAAGCAGCTGCCACTATTCATAACCTGACAACTGCTTGTCAAAAAATAAAAATGTGGGTACCAAAAAAGCAATACAACAGGAAGCATCTTGACAGAGACCGACAAAGTACAGTAAACTACAACAATCTAACCATTAGAACAGATCCATTGTCATTGACATCACCATCTCCCATGGGTTTTCATGAAAGTCAAATCAAATTTATTTATAAACCACTTTTAACTTAACAGGTTCATCACAGTCATTTACAGAGCAACAAAGGAAATACTGTACATTAAACATGAAAAATATGAAGAAGAAACAAATTACAATTTTAACATATAAACCCACTTTGTGTGTGTGTGTGTGTGTGTGTGTGTGTGTGTGTGTGTGTGTGTGTGTGTGTGTGTGTGTGTGTGTGTGTGTGTGTGTGTGTGTGTGTGTGTGCAGATACCAAGTGAATATGAGAGCTCTGCAGAAAAAGGGGATAAGTGACAGACTGAGAGGAGTTCAAAGGCCAGGGAAGATAAGTAGGGGGACATAAAGCTATATAATAAATGAAGGACATTTTGATTACAATCAATGATCATGATGGCAAAAACTAGGAGAATAAGGCCCAGCTCGAATATAACTAGAATTATCCTTCAAGGATAGGCTGGTGTGGTGGGAGTGAGGATGGTTTAACACTAAATCACAGTGCCGTTTGGTTTAGCCTCACCACACATAGTGCAACATCAATTGAGTTCTGCATTTGCTATCGGAAAACAAGCACCTTTATATGTCAGTTAAAATGTTAGGCTTCCCAGTGCAGGTAGCTGAGCTCACAGGGCCTTGTACAGTGTTGGGAACAGGCGCGGACTGCATAATCGGGCACGTCGGGCAAATGCCCGGTGGCCTGGCCTGGCCTGGCCTGAAAAAAAAATTAATAATAAATTTAAAAAAAAAATTTTTTTTTTTTTTTGGTGCTCGCAGTCAGGCCACTCACTGAACAGCAGGCCAGGCGCCGCCTACTGGTTTACTAGTGGTTTTATTACTTTATTCAGGGTTAAAGTGGGTGCATCTCATTGTAAAATTGGACTTGGCCCAAATTGGGCTTCAAACGGCCCAAATCTCGCTACAAACGACCCAAATTGGGCTTCTAACGGCCCAAATCTGGCTTCAAATGGCCCAAATTGGGCTTCAAACGGCCCAAATTGGGCTTCAAACGGCCCAAATTTTTCACCGGCACCCTTCGGACGCCGGCACGCGCGTCGGTCCGTATCGGCCTGGCCTGCTTGGTATCTAATGCCCGGCCTGAATTAGGATCCCAGTCCGCCCCTGGTTGGGAAGGTTACTTTAAAAAAGTAATTAGTTATAGTTACTCACTACTTGCTCCAAAAAGTAACTGAGTTAGTAACTGAATTACTCTATAATAAAACTAACTAGTTACCAGAGAAAGTAACTATTTGCGTTATATCTCCACCTTGAAAATGCCAACTTTTCATCGGATTGCTCCGGACTCGCCATTTCTGCTGCTTCCTCAAATCTGTTTGGTGTGTCTGTGTGTGTGTGTGTGTCGCGCGTGTGATGTGTCCTGGCTCGTGTGTGAAAACACTGGCTCCGATTGGCTACCATGAAACACATGACTCTGCCTTAGCCAATCATAATCGTTTATCTCGTTATGTTAACCCACCCGGTCTCCTGACAGTCACTTGACAACATTAGTGTAGGCTACGGGTAGTTTACTCAATCATTTCATAGTAACGCACCGCATTTAGCGTTCAGTAACGATAACGGCGTTGTAATGACGGAAACAGTAATTAGTTAGATTACCCCGTTACTGAAAAAATAACGGCGTTACCTAACGCCGTTCTTTTAAACGGCGTTATTCCAAACACTGGCCTTGTAACCAGGGTCTCCCAGTGCAGGGCCTTGTACCCAGGGCCTCCCAGTGCAGCTCACTGGGCCTTGTACCCAGGGTCTCCCAGTGCAGGGCCTTGTACCCAGGGCCTCCCAGTGCAGCTCACTGGGCCTTGTACCCATGGTCTCCCAGTGCAGGGCCTTGTACCCCAGGCCTCCCAGTGCAGCTCACTGGGCCTTGGCTTGTACCCATGCAGGGCCTCCCAGTGCAGCTCACAGGGCCTTGTACCCAGGGCCTCCCAGTGCAGCTCACTGGGCCTTGTACCCATGCAGGGCCTCCCAGTACAGCTCACAGGGCCTTGTACCCATGCAGGGCCTCCCAGTACAGCTCACAGGGCCTTGTACCCAGGGCCTCCCAGTGCAGCTCACTGGGCCTTGTACCCATGCAGGGCCTCCCAGTGCAGCTCACAGGGCCTTGTACCCAGGGCTTCCCAGTGCAGCTCACAGGGCCTTGTACCCAGGGCCTCCCAGTGCAGCTCACAGGGCCTTATACCCAGGGCCTCCGGGTGACAGTCCATCTCTTCTCTCTAACCACTGGGACACCCTGCTGTAATAATAATAATAACTTTAATTTATATAGCGCCTTTCATAAAACCCAAGGTCGCTTCACAAGAGTGGGATACAGATAGGGGAGAGAGGGGGAGGAAAAAACAAACAACAGGGATGGTAGAACTAAACTGAACTAACTAATGTGGAAAGGCCATGGAAAAGAGGTGTGTCTTGAGGTGTGATTTGAAACTGTCCAGGGTCGGGGCATTACGGATTTGGGCAGGGAGAGAGTTCCAGAGGGTGGGGGCAGGGCAGCCACGCTGAAGGCTCTGTCCCCAAAGGCTGTCATCTTTGGATGACGTGTTATATTGAAATGAAACCTGACAGTGCATACATGTTCTTCAGTACAATACCACAGACAACACCACTAGCTGGCTGTGCTCAAGGCAGTTGTAATGAGATAAACAAGTGTACATCCCTTGTCCCTGCACAAGCCTGGGTTTAATTTAGGCTTTCACAGTGCTCAGGGCTTCCATCTTTTCTACACCCAAGACTTGGGCATGTTTCAGGGGTTTTGTAGGACTTAATAATTACAATCACTTGTTCAGTCATACAAACATATTCAAAACACATCATTCTGTACATGGGCTGTTTGCTAACTATGGCAGGTAACAGTTACCAACAATGGTGTATGAGTGACACAAAAATCTTGCTTAATGCCAAATCTAAAATGAGTCAGACAACACAACACTAGCAATGTGAAAAGTGACAAAAGGAAAGAAGACTTTTCCATGTTTTGACCTCATGAACAGTGTTCTTGCCTGGATCTCAACCTTCTGCGCAGGTAATTTTGTTTATTGCCTGTGACCCATTTTAACTGAATGGCTGTGAGCTGTCTTGTGTGGGAGGGACTGAGTACAATTCATAATTCATTGTGATAATCTTTGAATTTAAAACTTTGCATACCTAATTTCGCCTATGTGGGACATGTAGAATTCGACTGGTATCTTTAATTTGTAAATCTAGTGCTAATAAAGAATGTAATCGTTACATCCTAATCTGATTGAATTATTCATCAAGACTCGTGGGTGCAGAGCTGTAGTGCTGTGGAGGGCAAACACGTGTAATCACTGTCCCATGGGCAGGCAGGCAGCATGTAGCACAGTGATTAGCATTTTTAGCACTTTTGATCCATGCTCTCACCCTCTCACCGTGCATTGATTCAACAGCCAGTGTAGACATTTGCCATTTTTCCACATTCACCAGAATAAACATACAGTATCCAGTATTTATACACATAAAACTATTGTGTTTAGTCCATAAACTGTATAAGGTTTAGTCTCCCTGCACCTTGAAAGTTCCTCTGTGCCACAATAGACCCTTCTCACAGGGGGCATTTTCTGTAGAAAGGGCAGGGTTAACATAGGTGCAAGCAAAACACTAATGAGGGTTTCAAACTTCCATGATTTGAATTTTTACTTTTTCAGAAAATAAAGAAAACAAAACAAGAACAGGAGAAAAGAAAAGAAAAAACATATATACATACATTCAACATTACAATGCTACAAAATGTCAAAATGTGCTTACAAAACGATAAAAAAAAAAAATATATATATATATATATATATACTGTGCAAAAGATCCAAAAGAAAATCAATTACCGCTTTTAGCCTGATCAAAATAGGTCAGGAACGGGTCCCAAATAATGAAAAATTTCCTTAAAGAATTTGACCTCTGGAACCTGAGTCTCCATACGTATAACTGAGATCATGTCTGTCAGCCACAGCTGAAAAGAAGGTGGAGAGGAGGACTTCCATTCCTTCAAAATTAGTTTCTTGGCAACTGTCATTCCCTGTGTCAGAGATTGCTGCACGGCCGTTGGGAGGAGCAAAGAGGACTCCGAGCAGCCGAAGATGGCGAGTTCCGCCTCCAGTTGGAGGGCTATTTTGTAGGCCTTAGAGTACCAGTCAAATATTTTGGCCCAGAATCCTGATAGTGAAGGGCATAACCAAAAAGCAAGGGACAGTGTGCCCTCCGACACCCGACACCTATCACATAGTGGTGAGACCGAAGGATATATCTTGTGTAACCTATGCTTGGAGTAATGAAGACGGTGAGCAACTTTAAATTGGATAAGTTGATGTCTGCTATTAAAAAAACTCTCTCTCGTAACGGGACAAGCCCCGTCTTTTATTGTCACATGAACACCACAACACATGCATGCGGCCACAACACACTCATGCTGACGGTGGCTGGTGAAAAGTGTCCTCTGCATTTAACCCATCCAGGCATGTCCTTTCCTCCGGGGGGCAGGCTAGGAGCAGTGGTCGCTTTCTCGTACAGCGCCCGGGGACCAACTTCGGATGTTGTCGTCACTGGTCGGATGACGATGACGATCTGATCTTCTGCATGTTTTTAGTGGGGGGGTTATATACGGAGGAACCCCCTGGGGGAGCACGGGGAGAACATGCAAACTCCACACAGAGAGAAGGGCCCTTACGACGAGATACCCCACCTGGGCAGTAGGCACTGAAGATATGGGGGGAACACAACCACAGCGCCCACAGTGTCCCAGGCGAGAATCGAACTCAGGACCTTCTGACTGTGAGGCGACAGCTCTACCACTGAGCCACCGTGCCCCTAACTGAGCAGAGCTGGACCACAGACAGACTCCTGTCCCATATGATTTCAGACAGATCCACACCAAGTTCCTCCTGCCACGCCTCTTTGATCCTCTCAGTGGGGGCCTTAATGCAATCGTCGAACAAACACACAAACTTAGAAATAAGATGCCTGGAGTTGGGAGGGCTTAACAAAACCTAAAAAAAAACATGTTCATCTGGGAGAACTTCAAAATTGCGAATCTTGGATCGGACATAATGTCTAGCTTGTATATATCTATAAAGATGCGTTTGGGGCAACTCAAATGCTCTCTTCAGAAGATCAAATCCCCTGCACCCTCCCACCTCTCCTTCTCTGTTCTCTCCTCCTCCGCATTTCCCCCTGCGTCTCTCCTTCTCTGTTCCCTCCTCCTCCGCGTTTCCCGTTTTCTCCCCGCCTCCTCCCTCCCTCACACTCCCCCTGCTTCTCTACCCTGGCTCTCCCTCCCCTGCACCCTCATCTCTCCTTCTCTGTTCTCTCCTCCACATTTCCTATTTTCTCCCCACCTCCCCCCTCTCCTCCGTCTATATTGCTCATTCTCTCCCCACCTCCTCCCTCCCCCTGCTCTCTTCTCCCCCACACCTCCCCTCCCTCCTGCTCTCTCCTCTTGCTCCTTCCCCACCTCCTATACCCTCCAGCATCTCCCATTCCCTCCCCACCCCATCACTCTCTCACATTCCCCCTGCTCTTCTCCCTTCTCCTGCTCTCCCCTCATTCCTATATTTTCTATATTACCAATTGTTCAAATGTTATCTTTATTCTGTATATTCTTGTTACTGTTGTGTCAGCTAGAATTAGCTAGACATACTTTCTGTGAAGCCCTCTGAGACATGCTTGTGAATTAGGGCTATATAAATAAACTTGACTTGACTTCACTTGATCAAAGGATGCAAATTGACCATCAATATACAGGTCACTGATGGAGACCAGCCCCTTTTCACTCCAGGCATGGCAAATTCTATCTGACCATGAGGGCAAAAAAGAATGATTAAAACAGATTGGTGTGTGAACAGAAACATCTGGTACATTCAAAACTTTCTTAACCTGATTCAGAATTCTGACAGAGTTTTTCACAACAAAACTCAAACCTTTCAAAGTCCCAGGCTCCTCTAGCTTTGAAAACAACATGGCTGGCAATGAGGACCTGGCGATAGAGCCAGCCTCCATTTTTAGCCACAGAGGGGCCCCGGGAGTTAAATTGCGAGGAGTTCCTTGTCGCCAAAACATCAGAGCCCTAACATTGGCAGCCCAGTAATAATGCTTAAACACTGGTAAGGCCAGCCCCCCTGCAGACTTAGGTTTTTGCAGATGAATTTTAGAAATTCTATGGTTCCTCATTAGTGTTTTGCTTGCACCTGTGTTTATTCTGCCTTTTCAACACAAAATGGCACCCGTGAAAAGGGTCTATGGAGTCTAGCAAAAACTCTGTTTGGAGAAAGCAGACAAGAGAGCATGGTGAGAAGTAGGCCCACCTGAGAAGAGAAGAACTGCAGCAGGAGGGAGATGGAGGGAAAAAAGTAGTACAAACAAGTACAAACACAACAGCTCGAAGTGGTGAAATTGAGACCTAGTCATAACTCACACAAATTGTTCAGAAATAATTCTACTAATTTGCATGTAAAAAACAAACAAACTTTGTTTCTAGTGTCTGATCTCACAGAAATATGTGAAATGACCACGCCACAACCTCTTGACTTGCCGAGACCACGACCACGCTGGACGGGGACCACGACCAGGCTGGACGGGGACCACGACCAGGCTGGACGGGGACCACGACCAGGCTGGACGGGGACCACGACCAGGCTGGACGGGGACCACGACCAGGCTGGACGGTCGCTGGGGGTCACCGTCAAGTAGGTAAAGATCACACAAGGGAGAAGGGCTGGGATTGGCGGCCCTGCAGCGTTCCTGACTTGCAGCTTTCTCGTCACGAGTGGAAGCTGTTTTGAGCCCGACGTGACCAGTATTTGACCCTGTTGTAACCGTTTTTAACCCTGACCCAAACCATAACCCTAAACCCAACCGTGTTTTTTTTACTTAAAATTTTTTTTTGCCTAAAATTAACCGGCGAGTCGAGCCGTGGCTCTCGCGACAGCAGGTTGGGCAGATTGGGAATTTGATGTTGGAAGATATGTGTCTGTGTTCATTTTGCAAACATTGTGAAGAACACAACAGGCCTGAACCATGTCTCCACCAGCTCCACAGTCCAGTCTCTCAGGCACTTCCTCATTCCCTTCAACCACCCATTGTAGCTGGAAGGGAGAGGAAGACAGCTGCTCGCAGGTTGGGGGAGGCAGCGGAAAGAGCCTCTTGCTGGCTTTGGAACAGGCGGGAGGAGTTGAGCTGGAAGCCAGGAGAAGGTGGGTAGTGACTGGCCATCACTGCTGACCCGCCAACTGGAGGGTGTTGTGGTTGAGGGTTGAAACACCCGGTGAAAGTTGGACGCCACCTGACGACATCTTTTCCTGGCCGAAAGCTACAGTCACGAAAGCGACTGGTAATTTGTGCATCGATGTATTCAATAGTAGCGCTGTAGCACTGGGCACGCTCTGCTGTTCTGGGTAGTGGTACTGTATGCAGGTAATGGTCCATTCATTGTCATTGTATGGTTTGAGTAGTCTGGTTTGTTGGGTAAGCTGAATCACCAAGAACACAGATTCTGTGCCGCTCATATTGCCGAGTCTGGCCGAGTTGCTTGAGATGATCTTTTTTGCTCAGTCCCCCAACCATCAACAGCAGAGAACAGCATCATGCATCCTACCCGGAAGGCCATCCATAACTTTCTAAAGAATTAGCGAATGATGACCTTTGCTTTTTCCAATATCATGCAATATAGGTGTTGTGGGGGTTTGGGTGAGGTATGATGAATTGTTGATCAAAGTCAGTTCATATTTCTGAGTGTTTTTCTTGATCTGGATCTGCAGCGGGAATGAAATTAAGTTATTTAGGGATAAGGTGACAGCTCTGCAACATTTGCATGCAGCAAATTAAATTTGCCTGAGTTCTACACTCACATTGAGTTGCCAGTTGAGCAAAGTCTCCGGCCAACCTCTTTGGAAGTGATAAATGAGCATATGGTGATATCAATTTGCGATTGGCAATAATATGGATGGGCAACATCCATTTTCCCAATCTTGATTCTCAATATAGAGGAATGAATACAGACACTAGAAACCATGTATCCACTGTTCATTGTTGCAAGTAAATGCTGTCTTTTCCCAGAGTACTTGAAAAATATATTCTGTGACAGATGTCATATGGCAGGATTAATTTGCTAGCCTTACAACCTCTGATAACTCTCAGTAGTAAAATAGGCAGCTTATGACTGACCCATTTCAAATGAATATGAAAGCATTGAAAACACAGTGTTTCATTTGCTGTTTTGTTGTGAATTGAAAGCATTGAAAACATTGTTTAGTGTGCTGTTTTGTTAATTGTTCTCTTGACATATAGTTTTTACATTCACTCTTTAGATGTAAATGGCTTTGTCCTGTGCATATTTGAGTCCTTACTGTTTTGATTGTTGCCTAATTGGCTGTCAGTAACCAAGGAAACCATAAACAACCCAGTTTCCTGTTGAGACACTGACAGTTTTTGTGAATATTCTGTAAATAAGCTGGTAGTTGATACAAACTGAGGCTTGCTTAAGAAACTCAAAGTGCCATGCTCTACACATCCCTTAACCACTGGGCAAACCCTGACAGGTAATGGCCTTGGTGTCGACAGGCAGCTACTCAGGGCCCATTTGGTATTTGTGGACACTGATTGTGGATCCATAGTAGAGTAACACAATAAAACTGTACCTACCTCTGACACAATGTTGTTATCCAAGTATGGCCATGGTATTCCAAAATATTCTGTAGTTTCCAATAGCGAGCCATTATTCACATGCCGGAGCTGACGCTCAAAATTGTAAACTGCAGTACACCACCAAACCACTGAGCACCGAACCGATACATCTGGCGCTGTGGAGCAGTTGAAACCCAAAATGACTCAGCCGAAGAAGGTACAGTCTTATTGTGATTGATAACGTGTATATCACGTGCAGCCATTTGAGCCGACCTCCCAGACGAAAAAGGAAGAATGACTGATGAGTCGCGTTGAGGCTAGTGTTGTGATTGTCCGCTCCTGGCTGCATCTTCCTCCGCCTCCATTTTGTCTTGTGTCTCAACAAATCGTGTCATGTCAAGACATGTCAGGTGGTCAGGATAGGTCAAACTGTTAGAGCGGAGCGCCCTCTGCTGGATCATCAAGGAATTACATTAAAAAACGCCCCCCCAAAAAACCAATATTATTATTATTTTAATTTGGATGGGTCAATTACATATCGAACGTCCCCCCCTCCCCCACATTCGAAGTTACATTCGAATTTCGAATAAAAAGTGACAGCTCTAATCCATAGCAGGGCTCTACTCTAGAAGAGAGCGGTGGATGGAGGGATGTATGGATGGGGTAGTGAAAGGATAGAGGGAAGGATGGATTAATTGGATGGATGAAATGATAGAATCTCTAGAGCAGTGGTTCCCAAACTGGGGTACGCGTACCCCTAGGGCAGGGATAGGCAACTTTGATGATAGAGAGGGCCACACAAAAAATTCCTCACTACCAGAGGGCCAGATTGTGACCGTACACTACACTTCCACCTGTAGCCTACTGTAACACCATCACTCCCAATTATAACAACTAATTTGATGAAAAGGACTGGTAATCAAAGTTTATTATACCAACATTTATATTTTTCATATTCAAATGTACTAATTGTTCCATTCAGATTACACCAGAAACGTTGTTCTCGCTTTAAAAGAGCCTGCTACAGCAATTTGATGGGGTACATCACCCAAATATGTTAGCGCCATGTTCTGAGATGTACAGTAAAATAAAAATACAGATTTGGGTGGTCTAACCTAACCTAACAAAAATGTCCGCCTGACCTCACTGAGTGAGGTCAGGGGCCGCATGCGGCCCGCGGGCCGCCAGTTGCCCACCCCTGCCCTAGGGGTACATGGAGGTACTACAGGGTTACTTGAGAGAAAGGGGAAAATGGAAAAATGAATCATGACAATAAATGAAACGTTAAAATAAATCTGCTCGGGAGGCACTAACACTAACTTTCACTCTATTGTGGTATCATTCATTCATTGCATCATATTCTATAGTTTTCTCTTGCCGTTTCCTTAGCAACACGTTGTAGTTGGGTAAAGGGGGTACTTGGATTCAGAAATCAGGGAAAGGGGGTACTGACGCAACAAAACAAAAAAAAGGTTTGAGAAGCACTGCTGTAGAGGACCTATCAACATCTGTGACTGTAGGTGGTGTGGAGAGGCTTAGTGCTGTGTACTGTAGGTGGTGTGGAGAGGCTTGGGACTGGGGAAGTGTGCAGAAGGTTTGGAGATGTGCTTTGTGTGTGTTTATTGAGGGGGAAGACACGGTTAAAATGCTCTAATGGGATTTAATGACCCAAAATGTGTCCAGCTGCCAGTGGGGGGGGGGGGCTGACTGGCAGTGATTTGAATGAAGCATGGGATACAGGGGGCTTACTGAATGAAGCATGGGATACAGGGGGCTTACTGAATGAAGCATGGGATACAGGGGGCTTACTGAGCCACAGAAGTCATTTGGCTCTTGACTGAGGGAAGGGGAGAGCGATGGATGAGGGAGGAGAGGTTGCATGTGCTCAGGTAAAGGGTGCAGCTTGCTAAAATGAGGACAAAAACCAAGCGGTAAGATCATTGGAGAGATTAGAAACAGAGGACAGAGGCGAAAAGGGATTTAATACAACTTGGCTTCCTGATCTGAGAGCAAGACCGGGAGGTTAAGGAGCTCAATTGATTGCTGGTGGTATGGTAGCATCATCATGGGCGAGCAAAGATGTAGCAATATCATTAGAGTTGAAAGAAAAAGCCATAATGTCACAATACAGGTCACCAATGAAGCAAGTTTAAATGGAAGTATAGTGCAGAGTTGTAGTGCTGTGGCCTGTATTCCTAAACTAAAGTGAATAATATCGATTCCATAAAAGGGAAAATCGAACAAATCTGAGACCTGTTGTTGAGAATTTTCACCTAATCAAGAAAGTCCAATAGAGGATTATTTCCCTGCGGCCACGAGCAGTCCTGCTTCATTTTTGTAGATCAGTAATGGAAAGTTACGTCCTCCTTACAGTCTGTTATTGATCCACCTGCTCTCGCTCCATCAGCTGCCTGTGCTGAATAGATCACTGGCTTTCAGCTAAAGAACAGAATGACCAGAGGGCTCAGGAAAAACTGTCACCATCCATGTTGAACAATATTTCACTTTGTGATAACACCTTCATTTTTTCTTGCTCAAATCCCATGGTTCATGAGCAGCCGGACACCATTAATGGCTGTCCCAGTTACTCACAATGCTTATTTTGGCTTCTGTTAGTATGAAAAGGGTCCTAACATCATAGAAAACAACTTTAAAGGCAACCATGCCCATGGAGTCGCATAAAGTAATGTTACACACAACACTTGGATTCAAACTGTCTCAGATTTGTAAATGAGGGATTAAATTAGTATCATCCCGCATTGTCAGTCATCAACGTGATTGCACCTGCATGGCACATTGAAAGTAAACATAAATTAGATGCATCCACACTTCCCAGCACACTTTATTGTTTACTTACACAGCTATGGTTGACCTAGATTGAGCATAACAACTTCCACTGTGGGCAATTTACATCACATATTTATTTGAGATGTATTGTCAAGCTTCAGCCACAATGTTTGCAGTGTGATGGGATGATACACTGTCTGGTCTGGTCAAATTCTATTCTGGTATTGTATATAACAAAAATCACTGTGCACAAATACATGAATGGATACATTTTGTGGCAGACCGAAAGGGCAGAATGCACATGCTTGGTCTGGTGGACAATGGGGTTCAACTCATGCAGTGTCATGGCATTGAAAATATGGTGTTGTTGGGCATTAAATGCACTCCGTACTAACTGTATTACTGTGGTACATGAGCATAGAGATTACTTATTTTAGGTTAGATTTATTTTTTCTTGTATTTTTTTCATATTAATCACATGTGGGATTTGCAAATGAGCACATCATTGTAAGATGTCTAGATGTATGTTCATGCCCACTGGATGCTGGGTAACCATTTAGGGGATTTTATGTTAGATTCTGGTACTGTAGCCCCACATATTTGTCCCTAAGGGATAGCTGTGCTGTAGGTCTGTGTGTGCATACTTTTTCTTCTCTTCGCACTGCAGAAATAAAATTGCTTGTCTGCTCTCCTTAATATCTCCTCTGCTTATATATATATATATATGGTTGGGTGTGGCTGGGTGACCGGCGAATCTAGAATTAGCCAGTCACAAGCAGGTCAGAAGTCTGTATGCAAGGCTGTGTATGTCCCTCAGGAATTGCTGTATAAGACGACTAGATGAGCTTCCGCTGTTGACATCACGTGTGGTCCTCGAGAGCTTCCTCAAGCCTGACTCTCGTTTGTTGTTTTAAAACTTTTATCAACAAAGTGTCAAATAATAGGCGAACCCAAGCGCTCGGTTACACTACTACGCTAACGTTACTACGCTTATCGTGAGACTTTAGTCTCTGTTGTATTTATTCACTGAATAAGTTGTGGCCAAAGAAGTGTTTGCAGTTGAAGCGTAGTCAGGCATAATCATACATTTACATGGTTAGCCTATAGGAAAGTATTGTTTCCGATGTCTAATATCCGTGTTTAGGCCTGGATTTGGAAATTAGACTATAATAAAGATTATTTACGGATAGGTTTTTATATAAAACAAAGAAAATATTTCAAAAAAATTAGCCTTAACTGCATTTTCTACCTGCTCTGAGCCCTGGATTATAACCAATCCAGTCCTTTTTACAAGTTTAAAAATCTGCAATTTATTTGATGGCAACCATTTTTTGGCAGACACTTTTTTACAACATCAAACAGTGACACTAGAGCAGCCCACAGAGTTGAGTTATAACATGTAATGCATTGTCTACAAGCATGATGTATGGACGTGTGGACGGCACGGTGGCTCAGTTGTTAACACTGTTGCCTCACAGCAAGAAGGTCCCGGGTTCGAACCCCGGTCAGTCCCAGGTCCTTTCTGTGTGGAGTTTGCATGTTCTCCCCGTGTCCGTGTGGGTTTTCTCCGAGTGCTCCGGTTTCCTCCCACCATCAAGAAAGACATGTACTGTATGTTAGGGTTAATACTCCTGTCAGTGCCCCTGACCAAGGTACTGGCAAAAAGAACTGGAGTTGGTCCCCGGGCGCTGCACAGTGGCTGCCCACTGCTCCTAGTTCTAGGAAGGTTCCTAGTAGAGGATGGGTCAAATGCAGAGGATGAATTTCCCCAAGGGGATAAATAAAGGATAACTTAACTTAACTTAACTATAGGGAGTAAACAGGTCACCAAAACCCACATTGGATCATAAATTAAACCTATGTGGTTATGATTCACACATGCTCAGGTGCCTAATGGTTATTCTACAACAGCATGAGTGAATACTGGATTCTGATTGGCTAGCAACAGTGGTAAATAGGCCAACAATCTACAGTTCGGCTCCAACCACAGTATCACTCCGCTCCCTGATGAATGAAGAACACCTGTGCTGACTCCGCCCACTGTTAGCCTGTCAGTCTACAAATCTCTAACAAGGAAATGTCCGATTTCGTAGTAACGTTTGATTTACTGGGTGGATTGAGTTTTGAGCAGTGGTTAGATGAAGATGAAGGTGAAGTGAACAAAGAACGACATGGTGAAATTGGGGAGAGAGAACTGGCTGAGCTTGAGTTGTCATGGAGTGAACCTGGGACTGTCAATGGAACTATATTCTGTGGCGGAAGGATAAATGTATTCTGAAACCAGTAATGATTGTAAATAAATGAATTGAATGTTACAATTGTGTATTTTTTATATTATGTGGTAGCTATTGTAGAAAAGAAATTTACCACGAGAGGAAGGGGGTTGTGGCCACATTTACCACTGGTACAGGGTTTATGGCACTCGGCTTCGCCTCGTGCCACAACCCTGTACCAGTGGTAAATGTGGCCACAACCCCCTTCCTCTCGTGGTAAATTTCTTAATTAGAGTTCACAGTATGTTGCCAAGCTGTGTGTAATAGCTCTGGCTCACTGTATAGAGGCCTAAAAGTCCCTCTTTGATGTTACCAGTATATATTACAAATCTGTGCACATGGTTTACTAATCCATGTGCACGATGTAGGACTAGGAGTAAATTGTAATAAAACCGTGCCCACTGAGCTGCCTTATTGTTTTTGTACCAGGTGACCCCTGGGGTGTTCAACAGTTCTCCTTTATAGATTATATTAATAATGCTTCTGTTTGTTGAATATTCACTCATTCAGCACAGATATGTGTCAATTGCTTTCATTGTTCTTGTCAATGGACGAGTTTTATAGATAAATCGTGAAATAACTGTTACGATGGTGCAGTGTGCCGCCTGCCCTGCGGTGGGGCGCACAACCCCTCACGCACATCTCTCTCTTTTTTCACCATACATGAGTTTGCATCCTGTGTATGCTGTGATTGGCTAGTTATGTTCTAGATAACCCTGATTGGTTGCTGGAACTTGCCATCTTCGGCTGCTCGGAATCCTCTTTGCTCCTCCCAATGGCTGTGCAGCAATCTCTGACACGGGATGACTGTTGCCAAAGAAAATAATTCTGAAAGAATGGAAGTCCTCCTCTCCACCTTCTTTTCAGCTGTGGCTGACAGACATGATCTCAATTATACGTATGGAGAGACTCAGGTTCCAGAGGAGCAATTCATTGAGGACATTTTTTGTTATCTGGGACCCATTCCTGACCTGGCTAAAAACGACAATTGACTTACCCGGCCGATTTCTTTTGGACCACTTGTAGTGGATCCCATGCACAGTATTTATTCATTTTTTTGTAAGCACATAAGCATTTTATGTAGCACCACCACTTTGTAACATTGTAATGTTGAATGTATGTACAGTATATATTAGAGCTGGGCGATATGACGATATATTTCGTCTGGACGATAGAAAATGTATTTCGTTTAATATGAAGCTCTATCGTTTATATCGCCGTGTCACAAATCACACTCTTTACGGCAATATTGTCCGTCACTTGGACGACACTGTGCTTTCGTCATTCCGTTTTCTTTTTTAATCACGTCCACACACACACCAGACTCTGTCAACAATGTTATGAGTGGCACAAATCAGCCGGTGAGTAGAAAGAGCAGGGAAAAGTTACCTCCACTCTAGTCTCACGTAGTCAGACCAGGGTTCGAGTTATGGGGGGACCTATGGGGACCTCTTGGACCCCATAGCTAGAGTCTGAGACCCCATAGTCAATAACACCTGTGGGACCCCCACAATATAGCTTTTTTTTTTTTTTTTTTCCTCTTCTCAAATAATTTATTTTTCAATGTAAGAATTATATTATTTAACTAGATAAATAGGGTAAATAAGAAACATGTTTTCAGTTTTCCAAAACTACCGTGTGAATTGTTGTTTGTGTGAAATAGGCTGCATTCTTTGTTGGAGTCCAGGTATGTTTTACAAGAAAGTGCTCGTCATTGTCGACGATAACGTTATCTGGCCTGGCTAACAGTGGATACTCCGCTTGCTTGCTGTGTACCGAGCTCAAAGTAGTAGGCTACGTTCTTTGTTTTACCCCCTTCGCTGTCCGCTACAAAAACAACTCTCTTCTTCTGGCGCTTTTATTTCGCGCCGTGACTGCCGGAAGTGTTAACACGACCCGGAAGCATTTGGCCCACCCCCGCGTCTGAACATAAGGTGAATATAATAGCCATGCATATCTGTATTCTGAATGCATGTTTCCAGTTTGTGGAGTTTGACATTGTCAAAATTTTAACTGGTTTAACCGCTACATAAATAAATGGTCAATTTAATATAAATTATAAATTTACAGAAAATGCTATATCGTGATGTATATCGTTATCGGGATATGAAATTACCTATATCGGGATATGAGATTTTGCTCATATCGCCCAGCCCTAGTACAGTACTGTAAAATCACATAGCTTCATAGACCCAGACCATGACTGACATATTTGTGTACACTACACCCCTGGGTATACACTGTCATGAAATGGGCCATTTTCACTGTGCCATTTTGGAGAAATTGATAGTCAAAGTCTCAATTCTGACATTGAAAATGTTGTTTTTTCGATTTTCTAAGTAGGCTACTGTAAAATCACATAGCTTCATAGGCCCAGACCAAAACTGACATATTTGTGTACACTACACCCCCCTGGGTATACACTGTCATGAAATGGGCCATTTTCACTGTGCCATTTTGGAGAAATTGATAGTCAAAGTCTCAATTCTGACATTGAAAATGTAGTTTTTTCAATTTTCTAAGTAGGCTACTGTATGTATTTGTTTTATTTTTATTTTTTCCTGCTCTTGTTTTTCATGTTCTGAAAACGTAAAATAAAATATGGGGGGGGACCTGATTGGTTGTTTTGGATTTTTAAATGAGGGAGAAGGAGTGGAAGTCATTTTAAGAATTTTAACAAGATAATTTAACCTTTTTTGTGGTCAAAACCATCAGACGCAAATTATGATTACAGTACAGTATTTTATACACATCTTGAAACATGACTTTAGGGGGTCTTTAAAGTAATATTTCTCAGTTCTACACTCTGGCAAGTTAGGGTATTCTTCCTTGGTAGGGCAGCGTGTGTGTGTATAATGTACTGTGTGTGTATAATGTACACACACACGTATGTATGTATTATATATACATGTATGTGTGTATATATATATATATATATATATATATATATATATATATCTATATCTATATCTATCTATATCTATCTATAGGTAGGTAGGTAGGTAGGTAGGTAGTTTTTATTTCTGTGTCATGCCATTTCTGGCCCATCCCACATGGGATTACAAGACACCAAATTATATATAAACATAATCATAACATAACATCCGGTTGTACAAACAAAATAAACAAAGTATATAATATATACACATCTATATATATATATATACACACACACACACACACACACACACACACACACACACACACACACACACACACACACACACACACATATATATATACATACAGTACATACATACATACATACATACATACATACATACATACAACAAACTCAATCGCTCACTCACTTACATTGGTGGCAAAGGTGTGTTTCTGTCAAGACAAAAATCATGAAATGTCATTACGGTATTGGGGAAGAGGGAGACATTTTATCTCTGCTCACTACAATGGAAGCTCATTTTCCAGCTGGCCCAGCTTGCAACATGGTGAATGTGTGAACACACACTTGTGTAGGTTTCATGAGGATGTAATAAATTATTCATTTGGTTTGAGACCACTCAGTTATTTATTGATGGCAGGAGAAGAGCATGGACCTGCCACAAGTGGTATTATTGGTATTATTTGACAATTGCAATTTGGGGCCTTGTGACTTCATAGGGCCTTTCATATATATATACTAATAATAATTGAGCGCTCCTTTCTAGCATCCCTCGCTGACTTGCCCACTGATCTGGCAGCGCTCATTTCTACCGTGCATCTGCGGTTTGCCCTCGAGGCAAACCGCAGATGCAGCTCGCGTGACCTCGCCCGCCGCGGATCACCGCCTTATCATCATCATCAGCATATAAATGGGAGCTAGGGCTCTGTCTGTCTGTTTCTCTGTCTGTCCCACTGATGACATCATCAGTGATGTCATAAATCCCACTGTGACATCTAAGTGATGTCATAAACCACTGATGACATCAGTCCCACTCATGACATGATGTCATAAACCGAGAGACTGAGGAGGCTCACGAGAGAGACTGAGGGAGAGGAGGAGAGGGAGAGAGACTGACGGAGAGAGAGAGGGAGACATTGTGCGCGTGTCAATAGGGCAGGCAAGGCCACACAGCAGCCGAGCTGCTGTGTATATATATATATATATATATATATATATATATACATACGATTTGGCAGACCCATTTGCTGTGCTGGCAGCCTGGCATGTAAGTTAGCTAGCCAGATACAGTGGTTAAAGGGATAGTTCGGTTTGTTTGAAGTGGGGTCCTATCAGCTAGTTGCATACACTAACTGAAATTGGTACAGTGTTCTGGACGCTGAGCGCACCGTCTATCGAGACCCGGCACTCTGAAGCAACAGCCTCCACAGCTCTGTCTCTCTAGTACAGGGGGCCAAGAACTAAAACGGAATTTAGCCACCTAAAACAACGGCCACCTAAACAACGCACGGGCACGGGCAACAACGCACGGGCACGCACGCGCACACACGCGCACACACACACACACACACACACACACACACAGACACACACACACATATGCAGAGCTAATAACTATGAGAAGTGATAAGAAAATCACAGTCATGGCTAGTGTAACCATGCCGATTGGAGTCTTGTTTGTATTGTTGCAATTTGGGGGAACATTACATGGAGATTGTTGTATGGGCATAGATTTTGGATTAACAGGGAAAGCACAGCAGCACTAGTAAGTCACCTCAAATGGGGTTGTTGGTGCAAAGTTTAAGTTTGTTTTATTTGGCTCTTTATCACTAGCATGTATCAAAGGACTACAGAAAATAGGCCTATAGATCTAACTGATCAAGCAGTTGTAGATCAAAATGATATACAGTAGAGCAAACAACAAAAATCACACCCAGGAATTGGGAGTAAGCGGTGCAGGTTTGTGCAAGTCAGACTCTTCTCACCCACCCCCTCTCCCCTCTCTCTGGCACTGTGTGTGCATGCGGTCGAAACCTTGGGTGGGCCGAGGCAGGGAGGGCTCCCCCACTGGAGCGGCTGAGCGTGCAATACGTGCCAGGGCAGAACAGTGACCGGATTATGGGCATTAACAGTGAGGAGAAAACAGAAGAGGACACAGAAGAGGGCAGAGAGAGGCAGCATGCGCTGGAGAGACGGGGCCAAGATCACCGCTAAACCTACAGACACAAGGGCAGCAGTCATTAATTCATGCCCAGGTGAGAACAGCATCAGGGATGGGACATAGGCCAGCAATAGGTCAGCACCTGTCCACTGCCAGGTAGAAACACTGCACCTGAGTCTGTGAAAGACAGCCACACACACACACACAGCTGTGCAAACACATCATATACTCAAGACCATAGATGCACTCATGCACAACACAATTTACAAAATGAGTAGATGCGCTGTAACCAGGAGGCAGCCCTATGCTACACATACGGAATGGCAGATTCCTACTGTCTAAGCTAAGGTAAAAGAATATACTGTTTTTATCCCAAGATAAACGGTGCTGTGGTAGGTCATATGATTGTGAGAATAAATGTGTTTTGGGTTTGGAGATTTTGACAGAATGACCTTCCCTGATTTCTACAGAATGACCTTCCCTGATTGTAAGACAGCTTATTCCAGACATCGGGAGCTCTGTAGGAGAATGCTCTACTGCCTGCATATTCCTACTGTCTAAGCCAGGGATGGGTATTTTCTTTTCCTGAGGGCCATACTGACTTACATCAAGTAAGCGAAGGGCCACACATTGGAGATTATACCTGCCAACACTCTTGATTTTTGCGGGAGTCTCCCTATTTTTAACCCTCTCTCGCGTTGTGATTGGTATTTTCTTGTTAATCTCCTGATATAATAGTGATACAAATCCAATGGCTGTAGCAGATGAGATTTATTAACGTAATTCTGCCTTTTATTGAGTTTTTGGGGGTCGTTTTGTTTTTCTTCGAGTCCCAGGGCTGCATTTTGCCCATGTGTGCTCTAGTCTAGGGCACACATGGGCAAAATGCGGCCCAGGCCCCAGGGCCGCAAAAGAAATGACACTAGAACAGTCATTTCTTACACATAAGATTACTTTTAGCCTTTTAGTCATAAAGATTATTGAAAGATAGCCTATTCCATATTCCAGACTGAAATGTTATAACAGAAGTGGAGTATTGGCCAGAATGACATGAACATTTGGACACTTATTCAGCGGGTATCTTGCATCTTCATCTGAGTCATGGTAAGGAGGAGCAGGGAATCAGGTAGCAGCAGGGTTGAGTCATGGTAAGGAGGAGCAGGGAATCAGGTAGCAGCAGGAGTGAGTCATGGTAAGGAGGAGCAGGGAATCAGGTAGCAGCAGGAGTGAGCCATGGTAAGGAGGAGCAGGGAATCAGGTAGCAGCAGGGTTGAGTCATGGTAAGGAGGAGCACGGAATCAGGTAGCAGCAGGAGTCATGGTAAGGAGGAGCAGGGAATCGGGTAGCAGCAGGAGTGAGTCATGGTAAGGAGGAGCAGGGAATCAGGTGGCAGCAGGGGTGAGTCATGTTAAGGAGGAGCAGGGAATCAGGTAGCAGCAGGAGTGAGTCATGGTAAGGAGGAGCAGGGAATCAGGTAGCAGCAGGAGTGAGTCATGGTAAGGAGGAGCAGGGAATCAGGTAGCAGCAGGGTTGAGTCATGGTAAGGAGGAGCAGGAAATCAGGTAGCAGCAGGGGTGAGCCATGGTAACGAGGAGCAGGGAATCAGGTAGCAGCAGGAGTGAGTCGTGGTAAGGAGGAGCAGGGAATCAGGCAGAGATGCTCAAAAGTCATTTTTTGCAAGTCCAAGTCAAGTCACAAGTCTTTGGTCACAAGTCCAAGTCAAGTCTCAAGTCTTTGAGGGGAAAGTCCAAGTCAAGTCTCAAGTCCCTATGGAGTGAGCGTTCTATCATCTGCTGCATGCCATCCGGTCTGCTTAAAACACTGCAGCTAAAACTAAGGAATTCAAAGCATGTACTGTATTATCCTCACTCCTTATCTATTAGAATACAATAGCAGCAATGATTAGAGATGACATTAGTAGACATTTCCTTAATGTTAATGCACCAAAAAATAAATAAAAATAAAGAAAGAAAGGATTGTTCACAAGTCCCAAACCTTCAAGTCCAAGTCAAGTCTCAAGTCTTTGAGGACGAGTCTCAAGTCAAGTCTCAAGTCACTGTGTGGGTGACTTAAGTGTGACTCAAGTCCAAGTCTCAAGTCCAAATCCCCATCTCTGGAATCAGGTAGCAGCAGGAGTGAGTCGTGGTAAGGAGGAGCAGGGAATCAGGTAGCAGCAGGAGTGAGTCATGGTAAGGAGGAGCAGGGAATCAGGTAGCAGCAGGGTTGAGTCATGGTAAGGAGGAGCAGGGAATCAGGTAGCAGCAGGGGTGAGCCATGGTAACGAGGAGCAGGGAATCAGGTAGCAGCAGGAGTGAGTCATGGTAAGGAGGAGCAGGGAATCAGGTAGCAGCAGGGTTGAGTCATGGTAAGGAGGAGCAGGGAATCAGGTAGCAGCAGGGGTGAGCCATGGTAACGAGGTTCAGGGAATCAGGTAGCAGCAGGAGTGAGTCATGGTAAGGAGGAGCAGGGAATCAGGTAGCAGCAGGGGTGAGTCATGGTAAGGAGGAGCAGGGAATCAGGTAGCAGCAGGGGTGAGTCATGGTAAGGAGGAGCAGGGAATCAGGTAGCAGCAGGGGTGAGTCATGGTAAGGAGGAGCAGGGAATCAGGTAGCAGCAGGGGTGAGTCATGGTAAGGAGGAGCAGGGAATCAGGTAGCAGCAGGAGTGAGTCATGGTAAGGAGGAGCAGGGAATCAGGTAGCAGCAGGGGTGAGTCATGGTAAGGAGGAGCAGGGAATCAGGTAGCAGCAGGGGTGAGTCATGGTAAGGAGGAGCAGGGAATCAGGTAGCAGCAGGAGTGAGTCATGGTAAGGAGGAGCAGGGAATCAGGTAGCAGCAGGGTTGAGTCATGGTAAGGAGGAGCAGGGAATCAGGTAGCAGCAGGGGTGAGCCATGGTAACGAGGAGCAGGGAATCAGGTAGCAGCAGGAGTGAGTCATGGTAAGGAGGAGCAGGGAATCAGGTAGCAGCAGGGGTGAGTCATGGTAAGGAGGAGCAGGGAATCAGGTAGCAGCAGGGGTGAGTCATGGTAAGGAGGAGCAGGGAATCAGGTAGCAGCAGGAGTGAGTCATGGTAAGGAGGAGCAGGGAATCAGGTAGCAGCAGGGGTGAGTCATGGTAAGGAGGAGCAGGGAATCAGGTAGCAGCAGGGGTGAGTCATGGTAAGGAGGAGCAGGGAATCAGGTAGCAGCAGGAGTGAGTCATGGTAAGGAGGAGCAGGGAATCAGGTAGCAGCAGGGTTGAGTCATGGTAAGGAGGAGCAGGGAATCAGGTAGCAGCAGGGGTGAGCCATGGTAACGAGGAGCAGGGAATCAGGTAGCAGCAGGAGTGAGTCATGGTAAGGAGGAGCAGGGAATCAGGTAGCAGCAGGGGTGAGTCATTTTTTTTTTTTTTTTTTTTAACCTTTATTTATCCAGGTTAGCCTCATTGAGATTAAGAATCTCTTTTTCAAGAGGGACCTGGCCAAGAAAAGCAGCATACAATTACACAAGTTGCAGACGCCACAACAAACATCTTATAACATTACAACACTACATGGTACACACACACATTCAGTGATTCATAAAAGCAAGTTAAACTATGAAGAAAAAAAACAGTTGCAACTTTCACCGTCCTCCCTACCTTTAACCATCGTTTTAAAAACATTTAATGGTAAGGAGGATCAGGGAATCAGGTAGCAGCAGGGGTGAGTCATGGTAAGGAGGAGCAGGGAATCAGGTAGCAGCAGGAGTGAGTCATGGTAAGGAGGAGCAGGGAATCAGGTAGCAGCAGGAGTGAGTCATGGTAAGGAGGAGCAGGGAATCAGGTAGCAGCAGGGGTGAGTCATGGTAAGGAGGAGCAGGGGTCAGTCATGGTAAGGAGGAGCAGGGAATCAGGTAGCAGCAGGGTTGAGTCATGGTAAGGAGGAGCAGGGAATCAGGTAGCAGCAGGAGTGAGTCATGGTAAGGAGGAGCAGGGAATCAGGTAGCAGCAGGAGTGAGTCATGGTAAGGAGGAGCAGGGAATCAGGTAGCAGCAGGGGTGAGTCATGGTAAGGAGGAGCAGGGAATCAGGTAGCAGCAGGGGTGAGTCATGGTAAGGAGGAGCAGGGCTTGGCATGAGCGTGAGATGAGGGGAAGCATGGCAGGCAGGGTTAGCTTGGAGGCTAGGAGGTTAGCTAGCAGGCAGGCAGGGAGACAAGCAGGAAGGCAGGCAGGCGGGTGATGATCCTGGGACACGAGAGAGACTGGTTAGAAACAGGAAGAGACAAAATCAGTAGGAATTGGCCTTGTAGCGTATCTACCACAGCGGGAGAAGCAACAATCTGGCAAAGAATGGTTAAAGAGCCATGGTAGATTATAGATATACTGCAGGCTGACGAGCTGATGAGACGCAGGTGAGCAGACTGGGAGAGGTGATGAGCCGATTGCAGACAGGTGTGCAGGATGAGCAGAGCCGGGAGCCACTCCAATACACACACACACACACACACACACACACACACACAGACAGACAACGCAGACAGACACTCCTCCTCTGTCCCTCTTTTCAAAACAAAACATTCAGAGGAAGGTAGAACAAAATCCTAGGGGAGGATAATATATGGAAGATGTGCAGAAAGTGTGATTTTCATAAATAGAGACTGATCCTAACATGCCTCAGACCTTATGATTTTTCTCCTGTTTCTTGTTCTGTAATTGGTTGCAGACATAAACCTGAACAAGATAATTCACCTCAGTGAAGCATCCTCACACACACACACACACACACACGCACACACACACACACACACACACACACACACACACACACACACACCTCATAGCAGGGTGGTAGATGTTATCTGCAACAGTTTTTGCATCGAATCAAATAAATAATTATGCATGATTGATTACCTCTGCCAAGGAGGTGATGTTTTCAGTGCCGTTTGTCTGTGTTTGTCTGTTTGTTACCAGTATTACAGAAACTACTGGGCCCATTTTCATGAAACTTGGTGGAAGGGTGTAGCATGGGCCAAGGAAGAACCCATTAAAGTTTGGCGCGGATCCGATCCGATTCATGAAATTAGCATATCACAGCAGACTGGCCTATTGGCCTTGGCGGAGGTCTGTGCTCTCCGGAGGCACTTCTAGTTGTATTATGTTCTATTTATTTCCCTCCCTGTTTGCAGTCAGGGTTTTGATTTTTTTTCCCCTCTCTCGTTTTCTCCCCAGTCATACTTTGACAACTTACCCTGCTAAGCTGGTTGTTGCTCCAACCCATCTGCCGATCTGGGGAGAGTTGTAATGCTGCACATGCTTCCTCCGATACATGTGCCCGCTTCTTTTCACCTGACAGCGAGGAGTTTCACCAGCAGGACATAACACATGGGAGGATCACGCTTCCCCTCCCTGCTTAACAGGTGCCCTGAGCGACCAGAAGAGGCGCTAGTACAGCAACTAGGACACACCCTTCATCCAGTTTCTCACCTGCAGACACGGCCAATTGTGCCTGTATGGACGGCCGACCAAGCCGGAGGGAACACGGGCCACGAACCTGCGACCCTCGTGTTGGTAGGCAGGGAATCTACCGCTGCACTACCTGGGACAAGACTTTTGATAGTCTTGTTATTCTTAACTAATATAATTGACTCTAAAGTTCTGAATGCAAATGTATTTCTTTCCCCTCCCCCTGAACAATGTGACTGCAGACACTCTTCTGTGCAATGCAGAGACTGTGTTTGCTCTCCTCTAACGCCTGTCTAGCATCCTACCTTTTATATCATCATGAGAACAACAACATGGCTTATAGTTATCACACATCAGAAATAAACAATTTAGAGAGTTGTCCCACCAACCGTCACTGAGTGTCCCTCTCTGTCAGCATATACATAGTTGAAGAGTGCGCGTGGACAGAAATGTGATCCACTGCTTGTGTAATGAGGAAGTCATGAATAATACAGTAACCAAGTCATAACGTGGTCTTTATTAATCCCAGTGCCCATTAGGAGCGGCTCTTAGTTCCAGCACTGTCTAATGCACTTAATGTTGACTACAAAGGGACACCAACAGCCAGCAGACGTCCTCCTGACCTGATTCTCTCATAACCATGTACCTTATTTCTCCCAGTGCGTTTGATTTATGGATGCATATTTTCATCCTTTATGTTCATATCCACAGATTTGAAGTTTGATCATCCACGGATACCTTGGCAAATGAGGTGCAATCATGCACTCTTTTTCTCTATATTTTTTTCAATGCAAGCAAATACAGTCAATACATACATTCCGTACAGTTCAAAACTCCAACCCGCCTGCCCCTCCACAACCCAAATCTTTCCATGATTCACAGTCCCTCTTTTTTCTAAACCAAAGGGTATTCTTTTGAAATGCTGATGCTGTGATTGCTCATATTGGGCAGGTACAATGAAAGGAACTTCAATCAATGCCTTCTTTAAGAGGATGGGGTCTTGGAATTTTTCAAGAGCAGTGTGGGGGGGGGGGGGGGGGGGGGGGGGGGTTTGACTACCGATGACAAATGTGGTTTCTGACCTCTCAGATTGATGTGTGACTTCACAGCATTCAGGTCTGCTGCCATGGATACAAGGTATCGCACCTAACCATGGATCAATACAATTCTGTTCCAAGCAGCAGCCAGTCATTCATCTTAGCATCAAGCGTTTCAGTGGTTGTACGTCTTAGAGTGACATTTCCCAATGAGGCATGGCCTAATGAACAGAGATATAATGATGTGGAGAGACCAGGCAGACGTGTATTCCTCCCACCTCCTTATGTAACATTCATTAACATTACAGTGACTTTGGTATAAATGACTTTGGTAGAACATTTCCAGTTTTGAACAAACAAACGTCCATAAAATCAGACGAGCAGTCAAGCTCCATGGCTTTAGCTGTGCTGGTGATCTTCTGTCATCACCAGCATTTGTTTTTTCTCCCTGCTGTCAGTGCCTGCAGACTGCAAGATTCCTTCTAAACCAGTATGATCCAGGTAGAAATAATATGTCCTATGTCCTTTTAATTGTTTGTTGGTGTGTTAGATGTACTGTATGACAGAGGCGTCATGCCCATTGAAACTGAGGGGGCAGCGCCCCCCCCCCCCCCACCCCCTAAAAAAATGAATGGTGGTCATTAGTAGTAGTAGTAGAGCATCAATTCCGTTTTTAAACATATGAAAATGAAGTGCTGTTAGTTATTATAGGCATATATATGTAGTTTGCATAGCAAGTGAGTTGGCTACTTGTACCAGGCAACTAAAGTTAGCGTTGTAATGTTAGCCATCCCTCAATCATGTTGTTTACATGTCATGTAGAGCTGTTATGGCAGTGAGCTGTTAGTTTTTACCACCACTATCACAGGTTATACTGTAGTTAGCAAAACACTGAATTTCATTTGATGTCTCCAGGTCAAGATGCAGTT
Source organism: Poromitra crassiceps (assembly GCF_964638095.1). Classification (NCBI taxonomy): domain Eukaryota; kingdom Metazoa; phylum Chordata; class Actinopteri; order Beryciformes; family Melamphaidae; genus Poromitra; species Poromitra crassiceps. The sequence goes on from NC_139623.1 coordinate 103,506,531, forward strand.
CTCTAAAATAATTAGCATTGTGGATATAGTCTTTTTATGTGAATAACATTTTGGGTGAAGCAAGATTTAACTATATTTCAAGAAAAGTGGCAGCAGTGTAGAAGCTAGTGTAGAAGTGAGTGACTAAGCTAATAACCATAACGGCACAAATTATTGACAAAAATCTCTAAATAAATATACACTATTTACCCTAATGAGAAAAGGAGCAAATATTGATGATTACAACTGAATGACATCACAGTCTCCTAATGTTAATTTAAAATGAAACATTCCTCTAAATCTGGCTTCAAACGGCCAACATTTTAGAAAAACTGCCCAAAAAAATTGACGGCAACCTTAGGTGGTAAATACATGCATTACACATGCCTCGTATTCCTCATTTCCAGGCCGCTGCTTGGTGCATTATAGCTTCCTGGTGCATCGATATTTAAAAAAAAATCAGGGTGAGTTAAAAAATCATAATTAAAGCTGGAAATAAGGTCCAGGTTGTAATTTTTTTTTTTTTACTTTTTCTGATGTTTTTCAAATAATAAATAATAAAGCACCTAAATAATAGAGCAAGTAAATTAGGAAAGCATTGTCGGTAATAAGAAATCAAAGCACAGTTATTACAAACAACTAAAAATGATGTAGTGTAATCTTTATAATCTTCTTTTGGTTTTACAGCACAGGACAGGTCAACTATCCTCAGGAGCCTACTGTATTTCTCATTTGCAGCCATTGTAGTTGAGACTTGCTTGTGAGTTACTGCTTTCATTGCAGCTTATAGGTTGCACACGTGCACACGCACACACACACACACACACACACCTACCCTGTAGGTGTGTGTGTGTGTGTGTTACAACTCAGTGGGCCATCGGCATCAAAATATATGACACAATCAAACTTGATTATCACAGTTAATGGATGTTTTCCGTTCCCCTCTGTTGCAGCTAGACAGCTCCGCTGAATGCTGAAGTGTACTGTCTAAAGATGGGAAAAGCATATGGTTTTCCTGGAATGCAATGTGTGATGACACCAGGGAACATCAATCAAATAACACTTTGCAAGTGAGACACTTGTATTGTGGGTCAATATAACATCACAATCATTGAGTCATTTTTCATATTTTGGATTTTTGGGCATTTATGTGAAGCTTTATTGCCACCTGGTGGTGCATATTTTACAAATAATTGTTGGAAAGGTCTTATACCTTAACCTCAATATCTATCGAATCTATCTAATAAAGGTGATGCTGTCTGACTGTCGGTATGTATGTATGTATGTCTGTCTGTATGTCTGTCTGTCCTTCATATATGTTAACACATTCACTGCCAATGACGTATTACTCCGTCAAAAAAAATCCAACGGTTCACTGCCAATGACGTATTAACACGTTCACTGCCAACGACGTATTACTCCGTCAAAAAAAATCCAACGGTTCACTGCCAATGACGTATTACTCCGTCAAAATTTTTTTTTTTTTTTTTGACCGTGGGATGTGCATCTAACCCTTTTACATCTCTTATATAATTATTGAAGCCACCGAACGTTTACAACCCATTCCACCGACCCACTAAGTGGCGACAGTGCTCTCCCAGACTAGAGGAAGGCAAGCAAAAAGCAGTTTCCTCGAAGCCATTCTCATGAAAATGGATTGGCGAAAACGCTTTCGTTTTCGCGCTGATTGCTGGCGGTGCGGGATTGCAAATTTGCATAATAGATTACGGGTGGAACACACTTTGAAACACGCAGCATAAATATGACCAGAATCGCAAAAGCTTCATCAAAGCTCTCAACCAAAACTCCAAGAAACGAGCGAGCCGATCCAGACTTCCTCAAAGAGCGGCCGCCCAGACAGGCACAGCAGCAGCAAAGCAATGAGCCTGGTGACGCGAGGTTACAGCAGCAGCAACGAGCTTGTGACACGGCCGCTGCAGCCAAGAAGACACACACGGAGGGAGGAGTTGGAAGCAGAGGGGGGTTTCCTGCTGTTATGGAGGAAATTACTGTTCAAAACTATTGTTTAGATGTCTGACGTCTTACTGATGCCAAAAATGAATGGTTAAAGTGACTGTTCTATCGAATTTCACAAAAAGCCGTTTATCTCTGAATAATTTTTCTGACGCTGAAACCATGCTGTATTCAACTGCTAATGCTTACATAACTACTAACTCTACAAACTAACTCTTTTAGACAGAGAAAGCACACATTCTATTAGTTCTTTTGAGATATTGTGTGTTCACAAAATCTTAGCAGAAAAGAATCCTCGGGTCTTGAAAGATGAGCCAGAATCCTCAAAAAAAACCTCTGGCAGAACCTACCTACAGTAAAAAAAAAATGGCTGGCAGTGAATGTGTTAACACATTGACTGCCAGCCCTTTTTTCAATTTTTTCAATCCGTGTGTGTTCTCCTCCTGCCTCCCTGGCTCTCCAGCGGGCGTGTCACAACGAAGTTGCTGCTGCCTGGATGCTGCCTGTTTGTGCGGCCGCTGTTTGAGGAAGTCTGGGTGGACTCGCTCGTTTCGTGGAGTTTTGGTTGAGAGCTTTGATGCGATTCTGGTCATATTTATGCTGCGTGTTTCAAAGTGTGCATCCAATCTATTCTTGGAACCCCCCACCGTTGCCACCGCTGTGCATCAGCGCGAAAGTGAAGGCGTTTTCGCCATCAATTTTACAGTATGAGAACGGCTTTCTCGCGCTTTTCCGTCCAGTTTTGGGTCGCCTCTTTCTACTGTGGAGAGACATGTCGACACTCAGTGGGTCGGTAAAATAGATTATACACATTCAATACCTCCAATTCTGGTGTAGGAGACGTAAAAGCGGTTGATCGATGTCCCACCGTCAAAAAAAAAAATGTTTATGTAAGCCGAGATATCTCGTCCTTGGCACTCAACGGTTGGATTATGTAAGCCGAGATATCTCGTCCTTGGCACTCAACGTGTACGTCAAAAAAATCAAAAAAACAATTTTGACGGTGGGACGTGGATCAACGCTCCCCACGTCTCCTATAAAAATATTGGAGTCAGCGAACGTGTACAACCCATTCCACGGACCCACTAAGTGGCGACAGTGCTCTCCACACTAGGAAAAGCAGAGCCAAAACTGTAGGGTAACGCGCGAGGAAACCATTCTCTACTGTAAAATGGATTGGCGAAAAAATTTCACTTTCGCGCATTATCGCGCTGGGAGCTGGCGGTGGGGGATTCCAAAAATAGACTGGGTGGAAAACACAGTTTGAAACACGCAGCATAAAGCCTAGAATCGCACAAAGCTTCATCAAAGCTCTCAAACCCAAGAAACAAGTGAGCCCTATCCCCACTCGCTGCCAGGGAGGGAGGCTGCTCAAACTCGCAGCAGCAGCAGCAGCAGCAGAACACTCGCTTGTGACAAACGCAGGCTGAAAGCCACCAGACACGCCCACGGAGGGAGGAGTTTGAAGGAGAGGGCGTTCAGAACTATATTGTTTAGATGTCTGATCTCTCACTGATGCCAAAAATAAATGGTTAAAGTGACTGTTCTGCCTGTTTGATTGAATTTCACAAAACTGCGATTATCTCAGCTTTCACTCTCAGACGCTGAAACCATGCTGTACTCAACGGCTAATATCTACATAACTACTAACTCTACAAACTAACTCTTTTAGACAGAGAAAGCACACATTCTATTAGTACTTTTGTGAACTTTGTGTTCACAAACTCCAAGCAGAAAATAATCCTCGGCTCTTGTAAAATGAGCCAGAATCCTCAAAAAAACCCTCTGGCAGAACCTACCTACAGTAAAAAAAAAAAGGCTGGCAGTGAATGTGTTAAGAACCATTCGTCGGATTGACTTCAAACTCGGGGAGTGATTGGGGGCCCTGATGGAGTGCAGTGCCGAGTGGAGTGCAATTTGGACATGCACATATAGTGCCACCTACTGGCAACACAAAAATTGGTTTATCTCCAGAACCTTTCGCCCGATCGACTTCAAACTTGGTGGGTGCGGTGCTGGGGACACAAGCAAGTCAAGTGACAAATTTCATGCAATTCAGCCAATTAGGGGGAGCGGTGCAAGCAGGGGGAGGATGGGGGGTGAAGAGTGGGAGAGCATGATGCGTGAATGGGGAAAGGGAGGGAGGGGAACGGGCACTGCACTATTTATTTAGTCATTTGGAATAGTGACCTACTGTAGGACCTACTTGTCAGCTCTTCCAATATAGATGATTCATGTCAAAAAGACAAAAACATTCTAATCAGTCCGGCAAAAGCAATTAAAGTTAGGAAATCAAAATAAATACCTCAAGGCCAAAGCTCCTCTGCTCTGCGCAAAAGTTTTGTAGCAATTATCTTTTGAAAACTGCCTGCCACAGTCGTATAGGAAAGTTATCTACTTTACTAAAAACAATATGTACTGAGCCCTGGGCAGATAGAGTGGAACAGATACTTTATTTCCTCATGCATGTAATGGTAAAATCGATACCTTGTGATTATTTTCTATCATTGAAGGGTGAAACCAAAAGAGTTTTTCTTTTCTTTTTCTTTCCTTTTCTTTTTTGCTAGAGCAATCACATTTTTTACTTTCTGCAATGGAGTTAATAGGTAGCCTGCATTGTTCTAGACTTGTGCAGGTTGCCCTGTTACATGTAGGTTGGTTGTGGGCACTTCACTGATGCTGTTCCATCTCAGAGCACTGTGTGAGCCCCGGTGCTCCTGGCATAGTTTTCTTCACAAAACATAAACACCTGCATCACTGCTGTGCTCCCACTAATTAAAACGCTGTCTGTCTAATGAGAGTCGTGCCTGCCAGGCCCCTCCACACACTTAATAAATCACCGCTCTCCAGGCCTGCTTTATCCGACTGGACGGAGAGGGATGCATGTAACTCTCCTATCTATGCGACTCAGATACTCTCTTCTGCTCTCGCCTCTGCTCTCAGCATTCTCCATGAGTCCATTGTCTTCACCAGTACTTCCGCTGAGTCATACGTGGGCAATCTACAGTGGCAGAGGCAACTGAATCTTCTCTGCTGCTGGACAGGTGGGTACTACTCAAGACATACTTGGCCATAGATAAATTGAGACAGCTAACCTTACAAAAACCCTAGCCCTCATCGTAAAGGTACACTATATCCAAAGATGAATGAAGACAAAACCTGCCTCCACTTCCCTTTCCACACAGGGCTGCATACATACTCCCTCATGAGAAAACGGTTCAGCACTGATTCCAGATCACTTCTAACACAACTCAGGAGTAGAAATTACATCAGTTACTCATGGCCATGTGGCATGATTTCTATGATAATGTTGCGAACATGGTGCAAAGTGCAACACAGAACTAAAACTTAGCAATGACTGGGGATTGTGTGGATTACGCTCTTATGCAGTGGTGGCTGGCCACTAGAGGCCGCTAGGCTGCCGCCCCACCTACCCACATGAAGGGGGGGAGGGGTTATATATATTTTTTTGTTGTAGCTATAGATAATTATACCATCAAGGCTAATCATTTTGCTATGGCAGATCAAGACAGCCCACATTGACCAATGATTGATGCACGTTAGCAAGACATTTGCCAAAAGACCAAGACAATCAGCACAGTTAGCTATGATCCATTATGTTCCCTCTCTCCTATGCATTGAGTTGGTATAACTTTATAGAATATACAGTATTTTATTACCCAATTTAAAAGCGACACCCACTCTTATGGATTGACGAAACAAAATGACAACAAACTGTGGTACTGTTTAAAGGTTAAAACCGGTGTAAATGTATTTTTTTCTGCATTAATGGCCATTAAAAATGTAAATCCACCCATGTATTTGCCACAGCTAGTCAAACCCATTGTTTTCTAAAATACTTTTTTTTTTACCAGCCGCGACAGCAGCCTGTGTGGCTGCTATTATTTTCACCTTGTATATCATATGGGGTTTTGAGTACCGTACTTTGTTCATGTCTGTCGGTCTGTGGACAGACATTGCAAACGCGATAGTGTCAAAACCATACAAGATGCAGTCAGGAAACTTTACAGGTGTGTAGGGAACATCGAACACGAAACTTGACAGGTGTGTAGGGGACATCGAACACGAAACCTTACAGGTGTGTAGGGGACATCGAACATGAAACTTTACAGGTGTGTCGGGGACATCGAACATGAAACTTGACAGGTGTGTAAATAGATTTATATGAGATTCCTGTTCAAAATGAAGTGAAATATTTAGAGGTGGTTATAACGAAAGATTGTAAAGCCAGAGAAGACCGAAATATTGTGACTACTATTAAGAAAAATGAGTCTATTCTTAATGCATGGTTACAGAGGGATCTGTCAACTTTGGACGTATCTTGATTACTAAAATTGAAACGCTATCTAGGTTTATATACCCAGCCTTTTCACTAGCCATTCCTGACAACTTGATCAAATCAATTAATCAAAAGATTTTCAATTTTATTTGGAGAAATAAACATCACTATCTTAGAAAAGGTGATATGATAAAACCGTTAGAAGAGGGAGGTCTAAATGTGATTGATTATGAAGCAATGAATGGAATGATAAAACTAAAGTGGTTACAACAATTTTTACAAGATATGGATGGTTTCTGGTTCAATATCCCGGCTAAAAATTTTGAAAAGTGTGGTGCAATAGAGTTTATGTTGAGTTGTGATTTCTGTATAACTAAATTACCCATGAAGTTGTCTACATTTCATCAGCAAGTATTATTATATTGGAAATTGATTTATAAACATAATTTTACTCCACATAATTCACCGATCTGGAATAATCGTTATATTTTATTTAAAAGAAAATCTTTGTGTTACTGTGACTGGGTAGAGAAAGGTATTTGGTCGATTTTGCATTTAATGGATTCAAATGGTAATCTCCTCGAGTATAATACGTTTATTGATAAATACAATGTGAATTGCACAAAAAGACAATACTCGGTGGTTATTAAGGCAATTCCACAAGCAATGGTGAATATGGTTAAAGGGATGTTGCTGTATAATGTTTTCGTTCCACAGCTACCTTCACTGTGTATTGACGGTATCAAATTTAAGGAGAAAAAATGCACAAACAAATTTCTAAGAAGTACTCTTACTTCTGTAATCTTCCCTTTACCAATAAAAAGGAAAAATCTGTTAAAAGATTATCCTGAAGAGATAAGAATTAGAATTCGAACTAGATACCTCACTCTCCCCATCCCACCCAAAGCTAAAGACACTCACTTTAAAGTAATGAATGATATTTATCCATGTAATGAGTTTCTGAGACAAAGATTTAACCTTGATATGAACAACTGTAGATTTTGTGATTCTGATATTGAGACTGTAGAGAGCATCTGTTTTTTGTTTGTAATTACTCTAGATCTTTTTGGGATTTGTTTCAAAATTGGATATCTGAAAAAGACCCTCAATCGCCTAATTTAGAATATAATTATATTAAATTTGGAGTTATAATGAAAGATAAACAAATTGAAATGATGTACAATAGTTTAATTATTATGGCTAAACAATTTATTCACCGATGTAGATTTCAAAATGCCAGACCCCTGTTCTTAGTATTCATGAATGAGATAATTAATTTTAAGAAAGCCTTGAAATAAAAGCAAACAAGCATGGAGTGTGTACCAAAACATGCATATCTTGATTCCTGTTTAGAACTCTGACTTAATGTTTTTGCTTTATTTATTTTATTTTGTTGTTTATTTGATTGTCTGTTCCAATTTTGTAAATGCTTAGTCTGAATTTTTTGTATAATGTACTGTTTGTTATTGCCAGACTTTGTTTATTGAAAAAAAAAAAAAAAAAAACTTGACAGGTGTGTAAGGGTCATCGGACACTAAACCTGACAGGTCTGAAGGGGTAATCGGACATGACACTTGACAGGTGTGTAGGGGACATCGAACTGAAGGCCGAGTTAAAAAATTGGTGTGATCCGAGCAAGTACCCCCACACACACACATTGCAACATAACAACATACTGGCAAGAAATGAGACAAATGACAAAATAAACACTACAAATTATTAACATAAAATTAAGTCAACATATAAACACATTTTTTGAAACATCTGCTTTGGTAGCATTGCTTTACTGTGTCATCACCACCCTTTGATGTTCAATTGATTTAAAAAAATAAAAGTAAATTCGAAATTCTTGCAGTGCAAAACCATCACCATGAATACATATGAGGAATGAAATGGAAAATAGGCAGTGTTGCAGCTGCAACATTGCAGTGACTTCAAATGAAATATCCCCTAATGATCCACTGTATATTGTGAGTACTGCGTCATGAGGTTTTGCCAACATCTGTTGTTAGCCTGTCTTGCACATGGAGAGTCAACTATGATGAGGGAAAAGGCCTTGTGGTGAGAGATCAGAAAACATCCAAAATCAAAGAGCTTGAACCCCACCCAGACAACATCTACTCCCCTACTGCAATTTCCATGGTCAACACAAACCATGGTATAAATAAATGGTCATGCTGCGCCTTTGGACAACAGCAGCAGAAGCCAGAGGGTCACAGCAATATGCCTGTCAATCAATCAGCATGGTGTTCAGCCAGATTGAGTTTAATAAAGCCCAGACTCATGCACCGAACAGGATAAGGCTCCAGTACAGCATCTGCTATGGCTTACCGGGCTCTGTTCCAAGACTGTATTCAGTAAGGGAATTTTCTGGATGAAACACTTTTGGCCTATGTGTGCTTTAAATTGACCAAAACACTGCTGAACTGCAAATAACAGCTATGAACTGTATATATCACATGAGATGGAAGCTCCAATTCCGTCATACGCTCCCGAGCCCCAATATGATTCTTTGCATTTTATTTTTGGCAAAAAAAAAAAAATAAATCTTACTAATAGAGCAAGCCGGCAGCGGTGGACCCACACGAACACAATCCGCCCTATTATTATAGTAAACTAACGCAATCGATGAACTGAGCATGCAAACGCCACCGACTGATGATGTCATGGTGGTCTCGACCTACCGTAAATTCCGGACTATAAGCCGCGGCTTTTTCCCCGTTTTTTGGCCCTGCGGCTTATATAACGGTGCGGCTTATCTATGGATTTTTTCAGAAAAAAAAAAAAAAATACAAATAAAATCTCTCTTTTTTAGCACTCTTTCTAACTATAAATCCACTTCTGTTTTAATTTCCTCTCTTGCCCTCTTTTCACCACACCGCGGACACTGTGTGCACTGTAAAAATAAACAAAGGTGGTGTTGTGTTATGTTGTTTTGTTGAAATGTTACGGTAATACGGTAAATGGGAGCTTCCTCAAACAGCCAACAATCCCCTCTGTGCGTGAACCCTTACATATGGTAATTACGGTAAGCAAACGGCCACTCGGTGACCTCCAAAATCGATGGATTTTACAGGTTACACAGCTTCATCAGCACATTTTATGTGCATTGCTTTGCTGCTTGTTTTTTCGATTATTTTTTTGTAAAGCACCTTGAATTGCCTTTGTGTATGAAAGACTTGACATCATTGGCGGAAATCAACCGGTTACTCCTACCGGTTCAAAGTTCATCAGCAGCCCGGAATCACAACAAGACGAGCAGTAGAAGCAACTCTCTCTCACTTACCATGGGGAAGGTACGCAGAAATTCACACGACGCAGCTTTCAAGTTGAAAGCAGTCAATCTCGCATTAAAAGAGGGAAATAGAGCAGCAGCGCGTAACCTGGGCATCGACGAGTCAATGGTGAGGCGTGCGAAGGTGCAGCAGGAGGAACTGTCTCAGTGCAAGAAGACCAAAAAGTCCTTCAGAGGTCATAAAAGCAGATGGCCCGAACTTGAAGATTCCCTTGAAGATTGGGTGTTGACCCAGAGAGCAGACGGCCGAGGCGTTTCCACGGTGCAGATCCGACTGAAGGCCAAAACAGTCGCCACCGAAATGAAAATTGAACATTTCATAGGTGGCCCATCTTGGTGCTTCCGATTCATGAGACGAAAGGGACTGTCCGTCCGGGCGAGAACTACTGAACAACTCCCTCCCGACTACCAGGAGAAAATCACAAACTTCGGCGAATTCACACAAAGGAAGATCACGGAATATTATAGGAGTGTGAAAACATCCACAATCACCAACGGGTTCCAAAAGGCTGGACTGCTGCGGGATGAAGAGGATGACGCCGCCACAGCTGGCGCTGAGGGCCGTCAGAGGCTTCAGAGGCTGTTCCATGCCGACACCGACAGTGACGAAGAGGAGTTCGTTGGTTTTGAGTGACAATGAAGGAGAGAGGAGAGTGGTTGACGAAGCCACCCTGAACCTGTTCGTTTCCGACACTGAAGATGAGGACTTTGGTGGTTTCAGTACGCAGGAAGAAGAGGAAGACGAGGATTAGTGACTTGACTTCTCTGGTTACAGCCGTTTGCTGCACATATAGCCTATTGTTGTGTGATTTTGTCTGGGGATTAGTGACCTGACTTTTGTTTTGTTTTGTTGAAATGTTAATAAATGGGAGCTTCCCCAAACAGCCATCTCTTTCCCGACAATCCCCTCTGTGTACGAACCCTTACATATGGTAATTAAACATCAAAACGCCCGCGGCTTATAGTCCGGTGCGGCTTATATATGTAAAAAACAGTCAATTTTGCTGCTGCGGCTTATATACCGGTGCGCCTTATGGTCCGGAATTTACGGTAGTTTCAAGATGAAGACCAGACACGCTGCCGCGCACCACGCGTAATCCTAGTGACCTCACCTCATGTAATCCTAGTGTGACGAGCACAAGTGTAATCCCAGCGTGACGTCCGCGTGACGCACTTGCCTATATGACACCGATAATGTCGTCAGTGCCGAGGCTATGACGTAGCAGTATTTATAGCCATGCTCAGTGGGTCATCGTTCTCTTTCCCTGATCTTCTGGTCGCTGTACCCGAGCTGATCGCATCCCATTCTCTGAAAGCTGTGTTTCAACCCACCCACCTCCCCAGGCCATCACCAATGTCTTGACTCCTGAAGAATCCCCTACGGGGGGGGATTCTCTATTCTAGTCCGAGCAGATGCCCTCTCTCACCTCAAGAAGAGAGGCATCTTAGCGCGGAGTCATCACGCCAAAGAACTAGTCGCCATGCTGCCATGCCATCAGAATTAGTTGCCATACCATCCCATGCCATAGATCTTATCGCTCTGCCATACTTGAATAAAGCTTGCTTGTTAACTCTACCCTCTGGTCTCTCATGATTGAAATAGCCTCAGGTGATTGTGATGTCATCAGTGATGCCATAAATCACTCATTCTGATTCTTCTAATTTGGTATTTTATGGCAGTTGGCATCCTTTATGTTGCCTCCTCCTTCTGGATTTATTCATCCACTGTTTCCCTACATTCTGTCCTTCTGGTCCTCTTGGGTCTTCCTCGCTCCAATCTAAATGGTTGATGCCATACCCACTAATTATGTAAATGGCCTAATGGTAAATGGCCTGCATTTATATAGTGCTTTTATCCAAAGCGCTTTACAATCAGTAGGTACATTCACCCGTTCACACACCGATGGCGGCAGGCTACCACGCAGGGTGCTAGCACACCATCAGGAGCAATTTGGGGTTCAATATCTTGCCAAAGGACACTTTGACATGCAGATTGGAGGAGGCGGGAATGGAACCACCGACCTTTCGAATAGTGGACAACCCGCTCTACCTCCTGAGCTACAGCCGTGGATTTATCCATGCACTGTTTCCCTACATTCTTCTTCTTCTAATGGCTTTCTGGCAGACTGGATGCCTTGCGGCACATTGCTGCCCCTCACAAAATATCACACAAATTCCAGACTCGGGGGTCCGCCCCCTCCTCAATGTTCCTCCCTCCGGCCGCCTTACTCTTCTCTTCGACCGCCATGTTCCCAGACCTCTCGACCCTCGTGCCAGCGAATCCTGTGGTATAGAATTAGAATAGCACAGCCCATTATTTCTTCTCCCTACTTATACTCCCACCCCGGCCCGTCATTCGTTGGTCTCAGGACCACATTGTGATTGTCCTCTGCATTCGATGATGATGTCATCAGTGATGTCTCTCGAACAATCATCAGTGACGTCATAAATCCTTCCCTGCTGAGGGTATAAATTGGATGAGTCACAACCCAGCCAATTAAGCCTAAACCTGTGACAACATGGACCAGCTAGAGAGCCACTTCCAGACCACAGGATGACCGAAGACCTCGACCAGGTCACCGTTTGGTCCTGCCGCACATGCGGAAGACCGCAAGAGGTAAGTGCATGACCTGAGTTTGGTCACACCCAAAAAAAAGTGCCCCCATGGCGTATTGTCTCCTGAGTCTCCACCCCAGAAATGAGCACATGAAGCGCACAAAATTTCTGATGATAATAAGTAGCAGATTATAACCTTTTCCCCGTACTCTGTTAGTTTGAGCAACCATAGCCACCATGGCTAAACCAGTACCCAAAATCTCAGACTTCAACAGCAGAGATTAGACAGATTAAGCACAGATTAATAGATGAATCACTCTGGGGAAAGAAAGTGACTGTCTTCGAGCAGAAGTAGAGTGAAACTTGGCACTTCCTAAAATGAAAAGCAGATGCTCTTCTTCTTATTATATCCTTCCTTTATCTATCTACATGTATTTATCTATCTATAAATTTGGCAAAGTGGACTCTGTCTGCAGGGCGGGCGAGGCAGCGGCCGAGCTAGCGAGCCCGCGCAGCAGGCGAGCCAAGGAATCGAGCATGCGAGATGCCTTGTCTATCTATATAAAAGGGAGCATGTGGGCAATCTTTGTTTCTCTGTTTCCATTTTTGTGCCGGACACAGCGATGCAGTTTTACGTGCCATCGGGCTGAAACTTTCAGGGGGTGTAAAGAGCACCCTGACGGAGCCGGATTTTTTTATTAGGTGACTGCCCTAATTACCTAATGAGGCCGCGTAGCCGCCGAGCTGCTTATGCCGACACGTCGCGATGTGACATCATCAGTGACAGTGATGTCATCAGTGATGCGAAGTTGAACAAATGTGGGCTGCGCATGCCAATAGCGCAGGCCACGCAGCGGCCGAGGTGCGTGGGGTTTCGATACCCTGTGTGTGTATATATATATATATATATATATATAGATATACTGTGTATATCTATATATACAGTATGTATATATATATATAGAACATAAGATCACTTATGTTGTGTAACACTTGACACAATCAAAATAATGTAAATTTTTCACAGCAATACTGTACAGTCCAGCCCATGGTATATGAAAGGAACCATTGTTTGAATTATATCGAAATATATGCTGCATGGTGTATGCCGAATTGTTACAGATATCGCCATATTTCATTTGAATAAATATAAAGCACTCGTTGATTTGAAGCAGGCTGCTGGGCGGCTGTTTCCCCGTCATATGTCCTCTGGTCCAAGCTCCGGTTCGTGTCATAGTTCATGTTCACTCGACATCAACAATCTTTATTATATATAAAATCTGATCATTTTATCCTACCTGCCTCTGACCAGACAACTAATGGGCTCGTTCTGCGAGCATATTTGTGATACATTCAGGTACATGATTTACCGAAGTACATAGAGCATACATAATAACAACAAGGCTATCTTTGTTGGCAATGTTTATTGACAAAAGCATTAAAACAAGCAAATAACATTATCCAGTCACTGGCAGATACGTACAAATGGTTCAAAGCAAATCTGTCAGCATTTGGCTTGTGTTATTGCAATATCCTATGTTGAAACAACTGATCATTAGCAATATTAACCTGCACAGTAACAGCTTTGCGTTATAATCTCAGGAGAGCAAGACTAAATAATGTTAACATTACAACATTTAATAGCGTTAATTATCACAAATCCTTTGATCCTCTGTTATGTGTCCCCATCACTGGTACTCGACTCATCATCCCTTGAAGAAACGAATGACATCGTGTTATTTATCACTATAACGTTAACGTTAGTCAGAACTGTATTTGTTTACCCAACACTACGTGCGAATATGTGCAGCATGCAATAACGTTTAACATTAACACGGTAACTTCTGCTACTCTATAACATTAGTCCTCCTGTAATAGCTATTTGACAAATGGACATGTAATGTCATGCAATTACGTTAGCTAAAGATTACCTCGATTTTGTGGAAGATAACGTCAAGCGGCAGGTGGCTGGGGCAGGCTGGTGACGTGAGGTCTGGAGATAATATCCACAAACTACTGGCTTTTTCTTCGGGCTAAAAAGTTACCCAGCCGTTCTGTTTTGCGGGCAGTAGTACGGTAGTCTAGCAACAGCTAGCATAGACTGTAGCAACAGCTGAGCAGAAGGCTAGCAACTAGGGATGTAAACAGTTAACCAAAAGTCGGTTAACTGCCGTTAAGAAAGTAACCGGTTAAAATTAATTAACTGCAATTAACCGTTTTGCCCGACTTCAATCTCTCCAGAGCTTTCACTGCGTTAAGGCCTAAACATGGTCGTCCGTCCGCCTCGAATTGGAGCCGTCTCGCCGTCTGGCGGCGCCAGCGAGCCCTACATGCTAGGACGCCACTACGCCCTCCCTCCTCCCACCCTCCCTCCTCCTGTGGAAGCTCCGTGTGAAAATGGCGGAGATTGTGTGCCAGGCAGTCTGAATGAAATTGAATGTAACGTTCCCAATTCTATGTATTAAATTCTAAAAAACGACCCTCAACATTTGGGAAGGCTAAGCCACACAACTAGTTCGTTATAATCTAACGTCATGCTTTGAAAGGCGACTTTACGACAATGAGCCAAGGCAACGGCCAGTCACAACTCTCCTGCAGCTGACGTCACGCACGTATCGTCGGCGCTGAGTCACATTTTCGAGCAGCCCCCGTCAGCCGACGGCGCCCCCTCCCCGTAGGACGGCGCTCCACCCGCCGTCCTACGGGGAGGGCGGGGCGAGGCTCTGACGGACGACCATGTTTAGGCCTTTATACCTCCAGTCCATCCAGTCAATCCCCTCCCCTCCCGTTTCAGAAAACTCCCGACAGCATGACCCGCCCTATTCTGCCTTTGATTGGCTTACTAACCTAAACTAACCAATCGTCACTCCTCATGCCTAAACCTAACCCAATCAAAGGAAGAGTTGGGCGGTTCTAGCAGTGCAAGGAACCAACAAAGAAGGATAAGACGTGCCTGTCATATGGAAGTGCTTGCTTATATCGCTATTGCACTTGACAGCTGTCTCCTCCTGTTTTATTCCAGAATCTCCGTGCTGCTTTTTTCCTCTGAAAAGCTTAGCCTCGCTACTCGTGTGTGTGGAGCATATGTCGATGGTGTCGAGCCTATTTTTTATTCGAGAGTAAACGACAGCATCTGTCCTCATGTAATCGTAAATCTGGTTCCACGAGCCAGTACCAACACACCCCCCCACCCCGAGATGGCGTTTAGAACGCCATTTCCACAGCACCCTCCAATTAACTCATTGGCTGCCAGCCATTTCTGGAAAACGGATGCTCCCAGTGCCAGCCCTTTCAGAGCGTTTTCAGTGATTTCTCAAGACCCACAGAATATTGTGTGATATTACTATGTAAACACCGAACACGCCCAAAGAACGATGAGACTCTCTTGTATCATCAGCAAAAAAAAGTTTATTGCTATTATTTTCCATTCTTTAGTTATCAGCAGTAGAAGATAGGTTGGTTTCACCAAAAACAGACGTTTCAAACTAGAAGCTGAGATAATGAGCCTTTTGTGAAATGAAGCATTTCAAGCACATCACTGACTCTGAAGCTAATATTTTCTGATGTAGTGACACCTCAAAAATAATTTCCTTCAATAAAACAGCGAAAACAAAGGAATTTTGATGGCAAAATAATATTTTTTAGCTGCAAACAGCAGCGCTGGCCCCTGCGTGCGCAGACCCTACACCTTCTTGCTGGTCTTGATTTACTGCTGGTGGGCATCAGGTATTCTAGCTTGTGTTTGCCAATCTGTCCATCGAGCCTGCTCTCTGGGTCGGTGTTGTATGGTGCCCTGCGTGCCCCACCCCCCTCAACTGCAAACTCCTCCTCCGTGGGAGTGTCTCTGGTGGCTCTCTGCTGCTCTGAACTTTCTGCTGCACGTTTCAAAGTGCGCTGCACAGCGTCTATTTTCACAGCGCTCTGCCGTTTTTGTGCGCCGGCTCCCAGCGCTCCCAGCTGAGAATAATTTATCTTTTCAGAAAGACGCTGGTGTCGGGTGCTCCTTTTCTGGCAACTAATCATATGGAGAAACTATCGCAACAGACAGAAAGGCTCAATTGTGGGAGCAGATTGGCTGCTGTTCACAGGCACAGCTAACGTTACAGCATGCATCGGTTTCCGTTTCCCCACGGCTTCTTCTCTGTTTTTTCCTCACCTTTCTCTAATCTGGAGAGCACTGTCGCCACCTAATGGGTCCGTAAAATAGCTTATACACCTTCAACATCCCCCATATTTTTACAGGAGATGCATCAGGCTTTGATCCACGTCCCACCGTCAAAAAACGCAATTGACGTCTTTAGACGTCATTGGCACTCTACGTTACTATTTGAATTGACGTCTTTAGACGTCATTGGCACTCAATGAGTTAAAAGTACTTGCCACGGCTATGCTCGCACATCGATCTTATTACAAATGCGGACATGCAACGTTAGTTTGTGGAATGCAGGGAGGCTCATACTTGCACTTTGTTTAAAAAGAAGAAGTTTGCCTACTGCCTCCAAATGTCAATAAGTGCACAATTTGACATGTTTACCTGTTACCTGCTGCTGCTGTGACATTAAAATAAAAGTTGAATTGAGGAAAAACCGGCGGCGTTAATTAACCGGTTAATTGTCGGCAATGTCTGGCAACTAACGGTTGAGGGAAATACATGAAATTCCCATCCCTACTAGCAACTAGCAAGTAACCAGTCATCCAGAGCAGCAGCGTAAGCGGACAACAAGATGGCGGTCAGTAAATCTTTCTGAGAGCAATTCGGACACTCCCCCGACTCACGTCCATGCTCACGCCCCTTCCTGCATTTGCGGCTCCAGATTTGAACAGATATCCCACAATGCTCCAGGAAAATCCATTCATCCAATCAAACTGAATCAAACATTACCAGGAAGCGCGAGCTTCGAGGCTTCATTTTGCTCTATCAAATGGGTCTATCTATGGGTGACGACATGCTTACATTCTCCATCTATTATACTATCAATGGTTTAGCCATTGCAAACTCGGATGCCAGATGTTCCAGATTTCTTCAGATTCAGATTTCAGATCATAAATCTGCATCCCTGTCTTTGAGGTGCTTTAGTCACGGCAGACCTGCTGTCGCTGCAGCACACTTGATGTGACTGCACGTGTTATTCTCCCATGTCGGGATGTGTTCCTTCTTCCTGTTGCGATTAACGTCAGGCTAGAAGGTGTACAGTATACTTTATGCTGCAGCCGTCAATTCCGGAAGAATCACGTCTCCAGTACCTACAACATCTACGGTACCTATACTGTAGAAGAACAAGTACTCTACGGCCATCACGGTTTCAGAATCTTGACATCGACTTGGTACCGAAGTATCGGTTCTTGAGACATCCCTATTTGAAATTAATATAAAGCAGCACTCTGACATTCTTGGCACCGCGCATGGCACAAGCTCGCAGGAATGGAACCACTTTGAATATCATAATAAATCAAACAGAGCTGAAAGACACATATGGGCAAACACACTCACATTCATACCTATGAGCAATTAGAATTATTCAATTCACCTGACCTGCATGTCTTCTTTGAACTGTGTTGAGGAAACCCACACAAAATGAGGAGAAATGCAAACTCCAGACAGAAAGGCCAGGGCCGATATGAACCCAGGCCCTTCTTGCTGTGAGGCGACAGTGCTAACCACTGAGGCATATAGCCACCATCCCTTAATAAGATACTTTTGTACAGTGCAGCATCAGAGTTAAAGTCCCTTGTGTCAGATAGTTTTGTACAGAGCAGCATCAGAGTTAAAGTCCCTTGTGTCAGATAGTTTTGTACAGTGCAGCATCAGAGTTAAAGTCCCTTGTGTCAGATAGTTTTGTACAGTGCAGCATCAGAGTTAAAGTCCCTTGTGTCAGATAGTTTTGTACAGTGCAGCATCAGAGTTAAAGTCCCTTGTGTCAGATAGTTTTGTACAGAGCAACATCAGAGTTAAAGTCCCTTGTGTCAGATAGTTTTGTACAGAGCAACATCAGAGTTAAAGTCCCTTGTGTCAGATAGTTTTGTACAGTGCAGCATCAGAGTTAAAGTCCCTTGTGTCAGATAGTTTTGTACAGTGCAACATCAGAGTTAAAGTCCCTTGTGTCAGATAGTTTTGTACAGTGCAGCATCAGAGTTAAAGTCCCTTGTGTCAGATAGTTTTGTACAGAGCAACATCAGAGTTAAAGTCCCTTGTGTCAGTTTTGTACAGAGCAGCATCAGAGTTAAATTCCCTTGTGTCAGATAGTTTTGTACAGAGCAGCATCAGAGTTAAAGTCCCTTGTGTCAGATAGTTTTGTACAGTGCAGCATCAGAGTTAAAGTCCCTTGTGTCAGATAGTTTTGTACAGTGCAGCATCAGAGTTAAAGTCCCTTGTGTCAGATAGTTTTGTACAGTGTAGCATCAGAGTTAAAGTCCCTTGTGTCAGATAGTTTTGTACAGTGCAACATCAGAGTTAAAGTCCCTTGTGTCAGATAGTTTTGTACAGTGCAGCATCAGAGTTAAAGTCCCTTGTGTCAGATAGTTTTGTACAGAGCAACATCAGAGTTAAAGTCCCTTGTGTCAGATAGTTTTGTACAGAGCAGCATCAGAGTTAAATTCCCTTGTGTCAGATAGTTTTGTACAGAGCAGCATCAGAGTTAAAGTCCCTTGTGTCAGATAGTTTTGTACAGTGCAGCATCAGAGTTAAAGTCCCTTGTGTCAGATAGTTTTGTACAGTGCAGCATCAGAGTTAAAGTCCCTTGTGTCAGATAGTTTTGTACAGTGTAGCATCAGAGTTAAAGTCCCTTGTGTCAGATAGTTTTGTACAGTGCAACATCAGAGTTAAAGTCCCTTGTGTCAGATAGTTTTGTACAGTGCAGCATCAGAGTTAAAGTCCCTTGTGTCAGATAGTTTTGTACAGTGCAGCATCAGAGTTAAAGTCCCTTGTGTCAGATAGTTTTGTACAGTGCAGCATCAGAGTTAAAGTCCCTTGTGTCAGATAGTTTTGTACAGTGCAGCATGAGTTAAAGTCCCTTGTGTCAGATAGTTTTGTACAGAGCAACATCAGAGTTAAAGTCCCTGGTGTCAGATAGTTTTGTACAGTGCAGCATCAGAGTTAAAGTCCCTTGTGTCAGATAGTTTTGTACAGTGCAGCATCAGAGTTAAAGTCCCTTGTGTCAGATAGTTTTGTACAGAGCAACATCAGAGTGAATGTCCCTTGTGTCAGTATTATGTGACCATGGCATTGCCATATCTGTAGACCCAACAGTAGCACAGAATCCTCTTAATTAAAGCCTTATGAAATTAAAACTTGATGATGCGAGCCATATTGAAGGAGCTGTGCATTCTGAGCAAGTGAATTAGGAAGTGAATGTGCTGCTGCCCCTTCTTAAAGAGGACTTCAGAACAACGGTCCCAAGAGAGCTTGTTGTCAATGATGACATCTGGGATATTTACACTCCTCCACAGTTTCAGTCGCCTCTAGTTCTGCCAGAAATCAATTACCAGCTCCTTGGTTTTAGCAGTACTCAGGTGAAAATGGGACAGCTTGCACCAGGCAATGAACTCTGCCGTTTTTAGTGGTAGTTGCAAAGAGTGTGGTAAGAGCGGTATCTTTATGAGTGTTATGAGAAAAAGAGAGATAAGGGGTAAGTTATCTCAGCCATTGTTGCAGTTCTGGAAACAATCTTAAACCACTGATTGGGCAATTCTAATGTGCAATAGTGCCAAGGAACTGTCTCAGTATTATTCTTGCTGCCAAGAAACACAAGAATAGAATTGAGACCTGCTGTTCACTTGGTTAGGTTTTGCTTGGAGCGTTGGCTATCTATAGTGTGCAGTCTTAGAGAGAGAATGGCATGCGCTGATGCGTTAACTGAATTGAAAATTAATTAATAGGGTAGTGCAGGGTCCGGGTAGTGCAGCGGTACAACACGAGGGTTGCAGGTTCGAGCCCTGTGTTACCTCCGGCTTCATTGGGTGTCCATACAGGCCGTGTCTGTGGGTGGGAAACCGGATTAAGGGTATGTGGCCTGGTTGCTGCACTAGTGCCTCCTTTGGTCGGTCGGGGCAGGTGTTTGGGGGAGTGAAATAGTGAGATAGTGTGATCCCCCCACATGCTACGTCCTGCTGGTGAAAATGCTCGCTCTCAGGTGAACAGAAGTGGCTTGCGACTGCACATGTATCGGAGGAAGCATGTGCTAGTCTACAATTCTCCCAGATCATCAGAGGGGGTGGAGCAATGGGGCGGGGAATTGGCCAAGGGGCGAAAACAGCGCTGGGGTCAGAAGAAAAAACTATATAAAAAAAGGGTAAAAATATAGAAACTCTTGATTTTCAATTGTCATCAAACATGGCAAATGTAGTATTATGCAAGAGCAACTGCCTTGTCAACAGTGTTGGGCAGTAACGCGTTACTGTAATTAGTTACTTTTTCAGTAACAAAGTAATATAAGGCATTACAATTTCCAAAACAGTAATTACATTACAGTTACTAATCCAAGTAACGTTGCGTTATTGCGTTAGATCATTGCCCGCCAGAATGCAGTGTTTTCTATGTAAAAAGAGAAGAAAAGAAAAAGTAATCCTCACAGACTCAGGTAGACCTGTCGCACCACACATACGTCATGACGTATCGGCGCGACAGGTCAGAGAGTGTGGTTACTTCAAAACAAAGCAGCATGATGGAGGCTGAAGCCAGGAGAAGGGAAATACGTGTTCAAAAGCTGGAGGTATTCATGCCATTATTTTTAGTTTGTCTCGGTCAAAGAGGCAAAGAACATTATTGTCCTTTGTAAACTATGTGCGAGCAGCTTGGCAGATGCTACCTATTTGCACTGTTGACTCGCCCTCATATCGATGCATCATAGAGAAAATAGCCACAAAGAACAATATCAAGCTGCCACAGAGAAAGACGTTTGCTGGCTACCTCGAGAGAGAGAGAATATGCGGGGATGGAGGCTAAAGTGAAGGCGACGCTGGGTGAGGTGGACTTGACTTAACAGTTCACTGGATTAACAGATCCACTTTGGGGAAGTGTTGTACACTTTGTTACTTTCACCTTCTGGTCAAAGCCTTCTGACCGTAGTCAGACGGCCCAGGGAATGTTGACAGATCAGCATCACTTTTCTTACACCACTTCCTGTTCCTTCTAACCGAATTTCAAAGTAAAATGCCTTTGGCGTTTCTTTTAACTCATTGAGTGCCAGCCACTTTTGGAGAACGGACGCTCCCAGTGCCAGAGTTTCAGAGCGTTTTCAGTGATTTCTCGAGGCCCACAGAATATTGTGTGATATTACTATGTAAACACTGAACACGCACAAAGAACGATGAGACTCTATTCTATCATCTGCAAAAAAAAGTTTATTGATCCCATTTTCCGTTCTTTAGTTATGAGCCGGAGAAGATAGCTTGATTCATCCAAAAATAGCAATTTTTTTCTAGAAGCTGAGATAATTGGCCTTTTGTGAAATTAATCATTTCAAGCACATCACTGACTCTGAAGCTAATCTTTTCTAATGTAGTCACACCTCAAAAATAATTTCCTTCAATAAAACAGTTTAGGCCAGGGAATTTTGTTTGGCAGAATAATATTTTTAGCTACAACCAGCAGCGCTGGCCCCTGCGTGCGCTGCTGGTTGCAGCTTCTTGCTGGTTTTGATTTGCTGCTGGTGGGCATCGGATATTCTGGCTTGCGTTTGTCAATCCTGTCCTGCTGCCTGGGTCTGTCTGGGTGTTGCGTGCTGCTCTGCGTGCCCCCCCCCCCCCCCCCCCCCCGCCCCGCCCCGCCTCGCCTCAACTGCACACTCCTCCTCCTGTCTGTGGTGGCTCTCTGCTGAGTTTGCTGTGCGCACAGTGAAGGGTGCGGACAGCCAGGCTTTTTTACAGCGTTCCGCGTGTGTTTGTCACCGGCAACGATGCTTCCAGTTGAGCATAATAACAACTCCACGGTGTGGATGTGCGGATTTGCTGTCGCAACCGACACGGAGCGGCTCAATTGTGGGAGCAGATTGGCTGCTGCAGGCACAGCTGCAGTAACGTGCTTCAGCATATCGATGCATACGGATGCGATGCGATTTCCGTTTCCATAACGACTTCTTCTTTGTTTTTTCCTTGCCTTTCTGTTATGTGGAGAGCACTGTCGCCACCTAAGGGTTCTGTAAAATAGGTTAGACACATCCAATAGCTATAATATTTGTACATCAGAGGCAGAAGGCTTTGATCGACGCCCCACCGTCAAAAAACGCAATTGACGAACATGTCCGTCCTTGGCACTCTACGTTACTATTTGAAATGACGAACATGTCCGTCCTTGGCACTCAATGATACCAAAGCAAAAATAATTAATACAGTGACATGCTAGACATGTAACAACTTAAGTGTAAGGTATTTTGGGGTAAAAAAATAGAAGAAGTAACTAGTAACGTAACTAGTTACTTTTTGAAAAAGTAATCAGTAAAGTAACTTTTATTACTTTTTTAAGGAGTAATCAGTAACTAATTAATTTTCCTGAGTAACTTGCCCAACACTGCTTGTCAAATCTCCTTTAATTCCTCAGGCTCGGGCTGTTAGCAGGCTGGTAGAAATGTCTCAAAGCATCTCTGAAATCTACTGTATGTCTTTTTTATTATTATTATAGTAGAATTTGCCTTACATTGGTTTCCCTTCATCCATTCTGTCTTAGTTAGCCAACTGCCTATACATTTAAGGATGTCATGCTAGATAGACTTATCTACAGTATCTATCACAGAATGGATGTAGTGTTTGCATCCTGTGAGTAAAGTGCCACCACACTTTAAAGTACTGCTCCCTCACTTCTTAAGCTTTTTGCGCAAGTCTAGTATACTGTATGTGAGGAATATGCATCTTTCCTGAAACAAACAATTGTTACTATCGCCTGTGGCAATTTAGTAGTCTAATTGTTCAAATTGTTCTCTGAACAAGAATACACTTAAACTTTAAACTTTCTATGTCTCCCAAGCCCAGGCCAATTCCCCTGGTTAGGCAAACTGTGACATGCAAAGGTGTATTTATGCATACATAAAATTCATGCACAATATGTACAATTTCAATGTAGCAATACATTGTTCTGTCACATTATTGTACTGTAAAAATATGAAGCCATTTTGACACTATGAAAACCTTTCCTCTCTACTCAGGTTTGTGATCTGCAAGTTATTTTCCCTGGGTCCCTCCTTTCCTGGGTCCATCCTTGGCTATAAAAAGTAAGTGTTATCAAAAAGATATTTGTCATACAATGTCCCAGTTCAATTGCCTCAGCTTGTCACAAGTATATAATGGATACACTGTTAAAAAAAGAGACCTGCAATGGTTTGTCCACTTTCAGAGTCTCACAGCTCATGTAACATGCGACAAAATGAATCCCATGGCACTCCTTCCATGAAAGTCAGATAAATAGATTTATAGGGGAGAGAGAAAAGATTGACCGATGATTGCCTGATGGGACTGTTAACCTCAGGTAGACCAGCCATCTATTGAACCACAGAGCATTCATTGTGGATCTCACAAGATAGGAGATGTACTGTACTGTACCTTACTGTACTGTACTGTACTGTACCGTACTGTACTGTACTGTACCGTACTGTACCGTACTGTACAGTACTGTACCGTACTGTACCGTACTGTACTGTACTGCCGGTTAATGTTTTCAGCTACAAAGCAAAGTTGCCAAGGCCATTTTTTCTACCTGTGCTTCGAAAAGATGCAGTCACCACTGTCCCTTAGTTAAAAACTGTCTCTGAGTTATGCGAACATACCGTAAGCAATAGAACATACTACCAAAGCAATCATCACTGGCCAAACAAGCTTCTCCACTGGAAGGCTCTCAAGACCAGAAGGCAAAAATGTGGTATATGCTGATTTACAATCTCAGGTAGAGACTAGCAATAGGCTACGTTTGATATGTGCCCAGTAGAAGAACTGGACAGACAAACCCGTCTTTATTTGTCACACGACAACCCACAAACATGCTGACAGTGGCCAGTGAAATATAGTCTCTGCATTTATCCCATCCAGGCTTGTCCTTCCTCCGCGGAGCAGGCGCGGAGCAGTGGGCAGCTTTCTTAGTCTACAGCGCCCGAGACCATCTTCAAACGTTGACGATCTTCTGCATGTTTTTAGTGGGGGTCCATACCAATGTTGTATGGAGGAACCCCAAGGGGGCACGGGGAGAAGATGCAAACTCCACACAAAAAGGCCCTTTCCACGAGATAGCCCACCTGGGCAGCAGGCACTGAAGACATGGGTGAGAAACACCCTCAGCACCCACAGCGTCCCAGGTGGGAATCGAACCCAGGACCTTCTAGCTGTGAGGCGAAAGCGCTACCACTGCTCCACCAGTGCTGTTACTGGTTTAGGCCGTGTGTCTAAACCAGTGTGTCCATATGGCTTCTTTTCCTAAGCTCCAGCATCTTTTTTCAGTTGTTTCCAATGAGGAGAGAGCGTATGCGGGCGCATACGGACGTCTAGAGAAAGTGCGCTTTCCTTTGCTTTCCCTGTGTGTCGCTCTCAAATCCTTCCGTCGCTATGAAACAACAATAACAACTCTTGCTACACGCTGAAAACAGTACGTTTTGACTGCACACCGGTCACATCCACTCCATTTTGATCGGGTAAAGCGCAGCATGCGAGCCTGCACCCTGCGAGCGCTGTTGCACCTCTTTTCACAGAGCTTGCCGACAGATTTTCGATGCAAGTCGAAAGTCTGTCTCAAGAGATTCCTTTCAGACTGCTTCCTTGCATATTGTGTGCTGAGATCACCGCTCTCCAGCGTACTTCCAGCGTTTAACTGTCAGAGAAGCTATTTGGACACAGGCCCGTATTCACCTGCAAATCTGAGGGGATGGAATAGCTGACAAGAGGAAGAGAAGCACAAGACTGACTTGTTGCTGTGTGGAGGAAGCATAGACTGACTTGTTGCTGCGTGGAGGAAGCATAGACTGTTTAATAATATGGACATAGACTGACTTGTTGCTGCGTGGAGGAAGCATAGACTGTTTAATAATATGGACATAGACTGACTTGTTGCTGCGTGGAGGAAGCATAGACTGACTTGTTGCTGTGTGGAGGAAGCAGAGATGGGCGAAAATACATCAAGTATTTTACAAATACTTGCTCAAAAAATTTATCACAATACAAATACAAACTACTGGTCTGAAAAATGTATTTGAAATACAAATATGTATTTTGTATTTTGAAAATACATCAAAATACATTTGATAAAACTGATAAAGAGGTGCAACAATTAGTAAATCCATCGATTCATTGCCAAATATTATATTAATTGCCTATTTTGATGATCTATTAATCATTTTGAGCCATTTCTGGAAGGAAAATGTCCTAATTCTCTTATTCCTGCTTCTCAAATGTGAAAATTTCTGGTTTCTTTAAATGGTAAATTGTCTCTTTAGTCCTCTGTGACAGTATTCTCCTTTGTGTACCCTCTAACCCTCTAACACACTGGAGATGATGCGCCGTTATGGAAATCGCCGGCTCCACGGGCTCCCAAAATCATGACTGACAGACAGACACCGCCCACCCACCTCGGCGCCATTGTGCAACTGTGCGCCATCGGCTGATACTACATCAGAGTTGCTCGAGTGACATCACTGATGACATCACAACTGCCTGAGTGACATCACAGTTCAGCAAACAGTTGCTCGAATGACATCACTGATGACATCACAACTGCCTGAGTGACATCACAGTTCAGCAAACAGTTGCTCGAATGACATCACTGATGACATCACAATTGCTCAAGTGACATCACTGATGACATCACACAATCATGACCCACACTGCCGCCACACACACACTGCCACCCACTTTACCGATTTTAATTAAGTAGATAATTAATTGTGTCTTTCTAATATGATACACTGGTTTGAATATGCAGTAAACTGTTTCATTTGCAGATAGGCCAGCGCATGCAATATCTAATCATCAATTTATATTAGTAGATTTATCTCTGGAGGAATTTCCACCAATACAAGGCTTCATACAGTACTAGTTTAGACGAAGAAGTGATGTGAAGTCTGACTCAAGACCCACCGTACTCTGCCTCTGATTTGTGGTTGAGTTTGTTCTGAGGATAAGCCAATCAGAGGTAGAGTAGAAGTGACATGTAAAAAAAAAAGTTAACCCTGTCGTCAATGGTACAAATTCGTTAATTTGAGAATAAAATGACATTTTTCCAATTTTGACCAAGTGAAGACAGTGTGCGGGTGTCCATTATTTTTCAAGTGATTCTACTCCACCTACGCACCTGCCACAAGACTTCTCAGGTGTGCAAGAGACTTTGGTTGAGAATAAAATTACATAAAATTAAAGAAAAAAGTATTTTATGTATTTAAAATACACAAAATAGTATTTTGATACAATTTACATCTTATTTTTCTCGGTCGAGCCAAATACAAATGACAAAATACACAAATGTATTTGAAATACGTATTTGAAATACATCTCTGGGAGGAAGCATAGACTGTTTAACACGTTCACTGCCAATGGCGAGTTGACTCGTCAAACACAATCCAACAGTTCACTGCCAATGACGAGTTGAGACGTCAAAAAAAAAAAAAAAATTTTTTGACGGTGCTACGTGGATCAATGTCCCCCACGTCTCCTATAAAAATATTGGAGGTATTGAATGTGTATAATCTATTTTACCGACCAACTAAGTGGCGACAGTGCTCTCCCGACAGAGAGAAAGCCAACCAAAAACAGCCGCGGGAGGAAGCCATTCTCAAGGAAATGGCTTGGCGAAAACGCTTTCGATTTCACACACACACACACACACACACACACACACACACACACACGCGCGCACACACACACTCGAGTACCTTTGAGCATAAATAAGACCAGAATCGCAAAAGCTTCATCAAAGCTCTCAACCGACACCCCAAGAAACGAACGAGCCCGTTTTACAGTAATCCAGACTCGCCCGAGAGCGGCCGCGCCGCCAGCAGCAGCAGCACAGACGAGCAGCAGCAGCAGCAGCAGAGCGGAGTACGCCTCAAGATTGGAAGAAGGGGATCGCGAAGGAATTTATCTCCCGTGTCTAACCCCCCCCCTCGCCTCTCCTCTCCTCTTCCCCGCTCCTGCGATTCCCCTCTCTTTTTTTGGGATCTGTGAGGCAACAGAAACTCGCCTGTGACAAAACACTGCAAAGCCACCAGAGACACACCTAAGGAGGGAGGAGTTTGGAGACACACACACACACACACACACACACACACACAAACACAATACAGTATACAGACTTGCCCAAGGGCACCCATAATCACAGGCATGTGAGGTGGTTCTAAAAATCCATTTATCTCAAAACTCTCTGAAAATCTCTGAAACCATGCTGTACTCAACGGCTAATATCTACATAACTACTAACTCTACAAACTAACTCTTTTAGACAGAGAAAGCACACATTCTATTAGTACTTTTGTGAACTTTGTGTTCACAAAGTCCAAGCAGAAAAGAATCCTCGGCTCTTGTAAAATGAGCCAGAATCCTCAAAAAAAACCTCTGGCAGAAGCTAACTACAGTATTGAAAAACGGCTGGCAGTGAATGTGTTAATAATATGGACGTAGCCACCGTGACATCACCCATTGGTTTGTGGACTGGACTCCCATTTTTCTCCTCGAATTCTACACCTCGAATTTTACATTTTGACCATCACCAGAAGCAGCTACACCGTGCGAACGCAGAGGAAAACACGAGAGAGACTGCTAACAGTACCACCTTATTCACCGTGCGAACGCAGAGGAAAACACGAGAGAGACTGCTAACAGTACCACCTTATTCACCGTGCGAACGCAGAGGAAAACACGAGAGAGACTGCTAACAGTACCACCTTATTCACCGTGCGAACGCAGAGGAAAACACGAGAGAGACTGCTAACAGTACCACCTTATTCACCGTGCGAACGCAGAGGAAAACACGAGAGAGACTGCTAACAGTACCACCTTATTCACCGTGCGAACGCAGAGGAAAACACGAGAGAGACTGCTAACAGTACCACCTTATTCACCGTGCGAACGCAGAGGAAAACACGAGAGAGACTGCTAACAGTACCACCTTATTCACCGTGCGAACGCAGAGGAAAACACGAGAGAGACTGCTAACAGTACCACCTTATTCACCGTGCGAACGCAGAGGAAAACACGAGAGAGACTGCTAACAGTACCACCTTATTCACCGTGCGAACGCAGAGGAAAACACGAGAGAGACTGCTAACAGCATTAGCGCAAGACCAGGGATTCATTTTCAGGTGGAGGTTGCCCCGTGCAAGGAAGAGAGAATGCAAAGTAATGTTATTTAATTGGAGGGAACATGGCATGAGAACAGTTGTACAACATTATTAGAAAACACTTTTTTTTTTTTTTTTTTTTATAACACTTTTATTTCAATTCCATATTAGTCATGCAAAGCTGAAGGAGGGGAAAATAGATGACTATTGCCACATCAATGAAGTTAGCTAAAGTGAGATCCCCTATATTCAATGTCCATACCAAAGAAATAACCCTAATGTTAACTACTTTGTCAGTTAAGACTGATTTGAAATGCAAAAGGTTATGTGTAACCCCAAGGCATGTTTTCAGTTAAAAATGGAAATTGTACTACAGGGACGTATAAGGAATTCTTGTAGAGGGATTGATTCAATATCCATTGAGGGTGTATAGGTGTTATAAGAAACAGTTCAGTCATTATGAATGTGTTATCTGGAGTTAATATAGGTGTTTTACCAATTATGTAATGTGAAAATCCACAACTTCAACTGCATGTCACCTATAGTTTGCTGATCATAGAGATTATTAGCTGTGGTGAAAGGGAAGAATGGGCAATAGGCTCCAGCAAAAGAAAAGAAAACAAAAAAACTGGAAAGTGCCCCATGGAAATGCCCCAAACCATACGGATTCAGACATATCATGGATTATGAAGAGACCTGAGAACAAGGTCAAAGACTTGCGGAAGAACACAGAGCAAGTTAAACTTAACTTCCACTTCATCCCCGAGGCTCTGGAAATACTTAAGAGCTAGTTGAGGCAGGCTCTGTTGAAAGCTCCCCCGCCGGCACGCAAAGCTTGACTTTTGATGTTAATTCCTTGAAAGCTGTTTCTTTAGCTGGGGATTAGTGCATGAAGAGCTAGGCTTAGCATGCTCTGGCTAATAAAGATGAAACATCTAACACAGGTACTCTTACATACACTCGCCTGGGAACAGGGCCTATAAAGTTCCCTTAATCATGGCCAACTCACTTCGCTTCAGTAACGATAAGAATAGGACGACATTTGTGCTTTGAAAGTTCCTTGGTATTAAATGTTGGAAATCCTCTGTATTCTTCAGACACATGTCTTGAGGTAAAAATAATGAGTGGATAGGCATATCTTCTGGGCTCGTGCGATCAGTGCTGCCTACATATTTATTCAGTGGTAAGCACTCAGTCTCCTCGCCATCATGCCATGAAAGACTGACAATTATGAAGTGTGTCCATTACAGCTGCTGATTACCCTCCATCATGCCTGTTCTGGCGAGAGCGACTGTTGTAGCTAATGATTCTATGGCAGCCTGCATAGAAAGCCCACACCACCATTCGTCTGAATAGCCAAAATCCCAATGATTAATAGGTGTTTCACAAGAACATTTCACCCTTCTGAATATTTGAAATGATTCTCTCTGTCCCCGAGTCCTCTGCTTTGACAGTTTAAGAAGTAAATTAATCAATCCAATCCACTACATCCATCCTGCTTTCAAGAACAATGAATGTCTTTTCTTTTCATCACTTTTTTGGCAATTTTCCAAGAATTAATACCAGGGTGATTTATCTGGGGTAACCTTTATTCACTAAAAGCACACTCATTATTGGACATCTAAATATATTGACGAAAAGACAATTTAAACTAATTACCTTGCTAAACCTTTTGACCCACGCTCCACGCATTAAATCTGTCGCTATACAGCAATATTTAGCCACTTCAAAATAAATCCTATAATAACACAGTTGAATTTATTGGCATAGCATTCAAATCAAGTTCCAACCGATATAAAGAGCGGGTCAGTGTTAGGCCACACCGCGATGCCAAGTGGTTCTCTTTATCACTCTCAGATTATCCTGGAGTATTTGTTTCCTGTGAAGACTGCTTTTACAACAAGGTATATTGTGATTATGGATAAAGCGATGACCCAGTTAGCTGTTATGGGAAAGACATTAATATAGTAAGGTCACGGTTGTCAACTTGAATAGAGTCATATCACAAGGAAGGAAAGCACAATTATGTTGGAGGCAGTGGGGTCTGTAAGAGGGTGGTAAATCTTATCTATCTCATCTATAATGATATGCAATGGCTGGAAAACACATTTGCCCCACTTGATATCTTGCATATTTTGTTGTGCTAAAAAAAAGTCAAATATCTACACAAAGCACCCTGAAGGGAAAGTGCTATATTTTGAAAAATGCTGTCAATATGGAAATTTCAAATGTTAAAGCCTAGTACATGAAATAATTAATTATCATGTTTCATTAGGCTAAATTGCTTTACTGGCAAGAAGACATCGTCAGTGATTCATAACACATGTTCTAGTTAACACATGTTCACGGATTATGAACAATATAATAATTGTTCTAATTTTGCCTTGCTGGGAAACACATCTAATATCTGGTTTCTTCCATATATCACACTGGCATTTTCCACTGTAGGATGGGCTGTTTTATAATACTGGAGCACAGTGTGGAATAGGTAATTCTCTTGTAAAGGACATTAGAGTCCATTTCCTGAGGGTTCTAAAGGCAAAATAAATCATCACCCTCCTGTCACTATATAAATGGATTCTTTTAGTGTACTTTCTCTTGTCTAATTTCACTATGGAAGTCAGGAACATTTACAACCCCACTCCCTGGCACACAGCCTTTATCACTCATTGCCCGTTAAAATCATATCAACACAATACCTAACCTTCAAGCTTCAACATACCCAATGCAACCCCACGGTGGTCACATACTGTGTACAGTACAACGTATGTCTAGGACCAGCCCCTGATGGAATGTCACTGGAAAATTGGACTAAAAAACTCACCGAAAAGTGCACTGTCTGTATATTCACATATTGGCTTCAGGCTAATGGTTTATTATTATTTTTTCTTTTACACTTCAGGAACTGGACTCAAATGCCATCCATTAGTGCACCCGGGCATACAACAGCACATAATAATCACAGAAGCTACAGGACACATTGAAA
Organism: Poromitra crassiceps; assembly: GCF_964638095.1. Classification (NCBI taxonomy): domain Eukaryota; kingdom Metazoa; phylum Chordata; class Actinopteri; order Beryciformes; family Melamphaidae; genus Poromitra; species Poromitra crassiceps. Next base: position 103,537,862 of record NC_139623.1, read on the forward strand.
TGGAAAAAAATGGAAAGAGCACTATATTTAATGCTCAGGGAAGCAGAGACAGTGGGTGGATCATCAACATGTTAAAGCTAAGCAGGTCGTATGGCACATGGGAGAAATTAAATCTTCAATCTATTTTGAGTTCGCCTAAGGTCTGCCGAGTGCCAATGATGTCAGTTTACGCTTCCACAACACCACTGAGTTGCTTTTTGTTTTTCATAACAAAATAGCTATGAAAAACAAAAGGCAATTCAAATTTCTAACAAGATTATTAATTAATACACAGGACAAGATGTTACTATCCCTTGTGCCAAAATCCGAGGAAAAACACATTTAGAAGCCCAATCCAGAATAAAACAAGCTAACAAACTAATAAACAAGACACAAATCACCAGTTACGTCAAGTGGGCACCTTCCTTCACCGATGTTTCGTTAAGTTAGGCCCACGACACCTCAAGAAGGCTTATTGTGTAAGCCAGAGTCCTGGAAACACCCCCCTCCATGCTACTACCGCACAACTGCATACCTCACTATCTAAGCCTAGCTATCCAGGTCGGTTCGGTATGACATTCCTAACTACACCACCACTGTCAATGATTCAGCCCTGTTGATGCGGACCGTCAATCATGACCAACAACAAACAATCAATCTTACCTTAGCGAGCTCCCCAGCTAGCATGTTTCCTCCTTAGCCACAGCCATTCACTTGCTCGTTCTGCTGCCTGAGACATGTTGCTAACCGCAAGTTTCAGGCTCCGTCCCCGAATGCCCAACTCAGTTAGTAGGGCAATAACGGACTTTGCCACAAAACCACGGCAGCCCACCTCTACAGGCCGCACTCAAGCCATCCAACCTCGCTGCTCTGCCTCTGATGCCATTTCAGCATACCTAGCTTTCTTGCGCTCATAAGCCTCCTCAACTCGATCTTCCCAGGGGACTGTGAGTTCAATAAAATAAACTATCTTCTCTACCTCAGACCACAGACGGACGTAGCCGGGTGCTAACTATATATGCTGGGATGACTAGCTGTTCATTCAAGTCAACACTCATTTCCCAGGCTCCACCTACACTTAGCTGCCCTAACTTGTGCCTGATCTTAATTGGTCTAATCTTTTTTCCCTCACGTACAAATTTGATCTGTCTAGTCTCTTTGCTAGCAACTAGAGAATTTACTTCTAGCCACTTTTCCTCAACTGCAGCTGCCAAACATTTCAACACCTGGTTGTGACGCCAGGTGTATCCCCTGGGAGAGACTGACCTTACACCCTGGCAGTATATGCCTCAGTGTACATACACTAGAACACAACGGGCAGGCACCATCCTCGCCCAACCACTGATTTGAGTTCTGGGGAGATGGCAGCACATCATAAGTAGCCCCTATAATAAATCTAATTCTGCTGGCCTCCATGCTCCACAACTCTCTCCACTTCAACTTTCTCTTCTCTACACTCTCCCAGTTCACCCGCTGTCCTTGCTTTGCCTGCGATACTGCCTTAGTACATCTTACTGCCTCCTCTTGCCTATGTACTTCTTCAACTACCATCTTCCTCTTTTCTATTACTGATGCCTTGTTCCACACAGGTTTCCCTATGCACAATATTTTTAATTAATTAATTAATTAAGTAAAAATAGACATATCCTGTAATGGTTGTGATTGCCAATTCTAAAGGTTAATATAAATGTCTGTCTGACCTCGGCATCTCAGGTTCTGCACACTCCTGGTTTGCTTCCTATCTCTCTAACCGCTCATACCAGGTCTTATGGAGATCCTGTCCTCTTACCACCGGTGTCCCCCAGGGCTCTGTCCTGGGCCCCTTACTTTTCCTTCTCTATATCAGATATCTTGCCCATGTGATCTCATCTCATGGCTTTTCTTATCACTGCTATGCTGATGACACCCAGCTTTTCCTTTCCTTCCCCCCCTCTGACACCCAAATCGAGGCTCGCATCTCTGCATGCCTCAAAGACATTGGTGACTGGATGTCTGCCTACCACCTCAAGCTCAATCTTGGTAAAACAGAGCTACTCTTCCTCCCAGGGAAAGACTGCCCTCTCGCAGATCTCTCCATCTCCATTGACAATACCACTGTGCTTCCCTCCCAAACGGCTAAGAACCTTGGGGTGATCCCTGACAACCAGCTGTCTTGCTCGGCCAACATAGCTGCAACAGCACGCTCCTGTAGGTTCTCCCTCTACAACATCCGCAAAATCCGTCCCTTTCTCACAAGGGAAGCCACTCAACTCCTGGTCCAGTCACTTATCATCTCCCGCCTGGACTATTGCAACGTGCTCCTGGCCGGCCTACCTGCTGCCGACATCCGACCGCTTCAGCTCATTCAGAACGCTGCAGCCCGTCTGGTATTCAACCAACCCAAATTCTCTCATGTCACTCCCCTCTTCCGGGACCTTCACTGGCTTCCCATCTCGGCACGCATCAAATTCAAGACACTTGTGCTGGCCTACAGGGCAGTGCACCAGACAGCTTCTCTGTACCTGCAGTCTATGGTCAGGTTCCAAACCTCTCACCGCTCCCTTCGCTCCTCCACTAGTGCAGGACGCCTCGCCCCTCCTTCGCTACGGGGGCTAAAAAGTCGCTCATGCCGATCTCGTCCCTGGCACCTCAATGGTGGAATGAGCTTCCACCTTCAGTCAGGACGGCTGAATCACTGCCGATCTATCGGAAAAGACTAAAGACACACCTTTTCATGCTCAATCTGGGCCCTTCTTGAACTAACTTCTTTCTCTCTTAAAAAAAGAAATATATATACTAACTTAACTTTACCACTATTCCTTCAGATGTTGTAGTTGTCATAGACTGTGTTGCATAGTTGAGCTCTATTGCTGACAAAAATGTGTTATTGTAAGTCGCTTTGGATAAAAGCGTCTGCCAAATGACGTAATGTAAATGTAATGTAATGTAAATGGCAGATGTAACACATTTTCATGGCTGAGTTGTACCTATTTAGTCAGCCCCAGTGGCTCCTTCATTACATTACTGGCCTAGGATACTCCTTGGATGGGAGACTGGTGCTGGAAGTGGTGTTGGAGGACCAGTAGAGGTGCTCTTCCCCTCTGGTCCGAATGGTCTGATGAATAATCTGATCTGATGAATAATCTCCCCAATGCCCCAGGGCAGAGACAGGGACTCTGTCCTGTGAGTGAGCACCGTCCTTAGGATGAGACGTTAAACCGAGGTCCTGACTCTCTGTGGTCATTAAAGATCCCATCGGCACTCTTCGCAAGAGTAGGGGTGTAACCCTGGTGCCCTGGCTAAATTCCCAAACAGGCCTTCCTTCAATCATGGCCACCTAATAATCCCTCGTTACTTAATTGGCACATTCAGTCCTCAACTCTCCACCGTGATAGCTGATGTGTGGTGAGCGTTCTGGCGCAAACTGGCTGCCATGCATCACCCAGGTGGGTGCTACACATCGGTGGTGGATGAGCTGAGTTCCCTCCCCCTCCCTCCCCTGATATGTGAAGCGCTTTGAGTGTCTAGGAAGGCGCTATATAAATCCAATCAATTATTATTATTATTATTTGAAATGCAACTGTTGAATTATTATACAAAAGTTTATATCAGGCAATTGTAATAAAATCCTCAGAGGCTACTTTGAGTGTGATGTTACAGTATACCCTTAGCAAAAAAGACTTTTGGGGATTCTGCCCATGTGATGAAACTGAGAATAAGAATATACCAATGGCTTAAAATGGCCTTTGATTTTGCTATAAATCTGTTTTCATACAATTTTTTGATTATTTTATTTTCCGGAGTATAAAATCCATTGCTATGAATTGCATCACATGAGAATTTGAATCTAATATAACCAAGAGAAAACAAGGGCGAGAGCTGCATTACTGGGTGATGTCATCAGATGAGTTGGTAAGGGAAGGCACTATTAAGACAGTAGGGATGAACAGAGCTTGTGTTACTGAGACATGTCATCAGCAGATAGGTAGCACTAGCAGGGAATCTCAATGTTGCCTTTCTCTCTTTGGGGTGTGTGAGTACCAGTTTGGGACCATAATAGCGGATAAAAGGCCAATTTGTCACAGGAAACCAGTCACACCTGGTCAACACCTGGTCGCGTCAGACAAATGCGGTGAATTATCCCATATGGGCCAGGTATTTATTTTCCTCACTTTCTTCTCCTTAAGAAATTTCACCTTCAATAACAGCTTGATTTGCCACATGGGCAGATATGCTTTTTGAATGGAAAATCTGAGTGGAGAAAGTACATTTTATCCCTGGTGCCTTGAGTTTCAAGTGCATGGGGATTTAGCTACATTTGCAAGCTTCATTATAAAAGCCTACTACCACTGCAACCTTTGAACAAATTGACGTGCATCCATTAAATTGTGTCTTGATTTTTAACACAATTTCACATCAGGCATACAATAGCTGTTAAAGGGGCTGCTTCCACCATCCAGGAACAGTGAGGAGGTTTCTTTGGCAATTTGGGACTGGCAGGGCAGAGAGGCAGGGGATCAAGCCTCTCCTGCACCCCACCTCCTACATGTACCTGGCTGTCAGCAACAAAACCTTAGCCTAGGCTCACATCCACTTGACTAGACTGATCAAAAAGGCAAGCAAGACCGCCAGTGACACCTCCAATCCTCTAAACCGAGAGTTTGAGGTTATGTTGTCAGAGCGCAGGTTCAGATGTGCTAGGACTGAACAGCACAAAGTACTTCAGTCCTGAGTCATCACTGAGGTAAACTGAGTGTGGCGATAGCAGGGACCGTCTAAGTAAGCAATCTCTCTTCCCTGCTTTTTCAATGCCCCCCACAAGAAGTCTCACACACTGTGAATTCCACTGGTATTATACACTGGGACATGATCTCATTAAGGATACTTTGTTTCATGGGATAATTATGGAATTCTGAAATGAGAGTTGATTGGGCATCTTGACTGTTGATTGTAATTGTGCGTGCGTGCGCGCTGCACAACAAATTGCCTTATTGAGGACGTTACAGTTTTCCTAGCTAATCCAATCAAATCTATAGTGTTGAAACAAAGAAATTATAAGTACATGTAGCAACACCACTGCTAACATGAGCATGTTAGGAATCGTTCGGCATTTAGAAAGTTGCGTGAGCTGCATCAATTACATCCTTGAATACCTGCTGTGAACATTTTATGACAACTATTAATGCATTAATTGACAGATACACTAAAACATTGAGGGGCAGCCCTAAAAGAAGCTCTCTTCCATGGTTTGGTCAAGATATCTGGCAATTAATGAAAAGGCGTGACTTTGCCCTTAAAAAGTCTCCAGCATCTAGTGACCTCCTTGTCAATACATTTGTATGTATAGCTTTACTCATGTGGTTTTATATTTGATTGTTTATTTTTGGGTATGTCCTCTGGGGTGCGTTTTGGTGACTTTCTGGTGACTTTCTTGTCAATGCATTTGTATGTGTGGCTTTACTCTTATGGTTTTATATTTGATTATGTTTCTCTTTGGTTGTGTCCTTTGGGGTGTATTTGAATGTAAAAGTCATCTGTGGACAGGTGTTGAAAATTAGCCTTCCACTATAAACACTTAACACTGTGTATCTGGTTGTTGTACATACATGTATGTTACATCTCCAATGCTCTGTGATGTCCATATGAAATTAACTTAACCTTAACTTAACCTTAACAGTGAGATAGCACATTATGCTCATTATTACTGTATGGCATGCTGTATGGACATACAATGCACGCTCGCCTCTACAGAAATTTGCTTCAATTTGTGTAGCAACGTACACAAATGTGTACGTGAGAAACATACCAACAACGTACTCTCATGCCAGAGAGTGCAGAAATGCATTTCTTTAACAGGGGTCCTTGTCTAAAAAGCAGACAACAGAATGGGAACGCAGTAGCAGATAATATAAGCTAGCTAACCACATAGCAGGCTTTAACACTGTTGTGCCTGCAATAATGTCCAATCAGGATAAGTGCCTGCTATCGATTGAGCAGTCTGTTTCACCCCCTGCTTTGATTTCGCCCATTAGGTCAATAGAGAAGGTGAACCTATTATCAGCATGCTTCCTCTTGATAACCACCATTTATTTTTTTGCTTGTTGATCCAGGCTGCTCCTAGACCAGAGTGTGTGCATATGTGCGTGCCTGTGACAGAGTAGACCAGAGTGTGTGCATATGTGCGTGCATGTGACAGAGTAGACCAGAGTGTGTGCATATGTGCGTGCCTGTGACAGAGTAGACCAGAGTGTGTGCGTATGTGTGTGCATGTGACAGAGTAGACTAGAGTGTGTGCATATGTGCGTGCATGTGACAGAGTAGACCAGAGTGTGTGCATATGTGCGTGCATGTGACAGAGTAGACCAGAGTGTGTGCATATGTGCGTGCATGTGACAGAGTAGACCAGAGTGTGTGCATATGTGCGTGCATGTGACAGAGTAGACCAGAGTGTGTGCATATGTGCGTGCATGTGACAGAGTAGACCAGAGTGTGTGCATATGTGCGTGCATGTGACAGAGTAGACCAGAGTGTGTGCATATGTGCGTGCCTGTGACAGAGTAGACCAGAGTGTGTGCATATGTGCGTGCCTGTGACAGAGTAGACCAGAGTGTGTGCATATGTGCGTGCATGTGACAGAGTAGACCAGAGTGTGTGCATATGTGCGTGCCTGTGACAGAGTAGACCAGAGTGTGTGCATATGTGCGTGCCTGTGACAGAGTAGACCAGAGTGTGTGCATATGTGCGTGCATGTGACAGAGTAGACCAGAGTGTGTGCATATGTGCGTGCATGTGACAGAGTAGACCAGAGTGTGTGTGCATATGTGCATGCATGTGACAGAGTAGACCAGAGTGTGTGCATATGTGCGTGCATGTGACAGAGTAGACCAGAGTGTGTGTGCATATGTGCGTGCATGTGACAGAGTAGACCAGAGTGTGTGTGCATATGTGCATGCATGTGACAGAGTAGACTAGAGTGCGTGCGTATGTGTGTGCATGTGACAGAGTAGACCAGAGTGTGTGTATGTGCGTGCATGTGACAGAGTAGACCAGAGTGCGTGCGTATGTGCGTGCATGTGACAGAGTAGACCAGAGTGCATGCGTATGTGCGTGCATGTGACAGAGGAGACCAGAGTGCATGCGTATGTGCGTGCATGTGACAGAGGAGACCAGAGTGCGTGCGTATGTGCGTGCATGTGACAGAGGAGACCAGAGTGCGTGCATATGTGCATTGTGCATGCATGTGACAGAGTAGACCAGAGTGTGTGTGTGTGTGTGTGTGTGTGTGTGTGTGTGTGTGTGTGTGTGTATGTGCGTGCATGTGTGTATGTGCGTGCATGTGATGTGACAGAGGAGACCAGAGTGCGTGCATATGTGCATTGTGCATGCATGTGAGAGAGTAGGCCAGAGTGTGTGTGTGTGTGTGTGTGTGTGTGTGTGTGTGTGTGTGTGTGTGTGTGTGTGTGCGTGCGTGCGTGCGTGCGTGCGTGCGTGCGTGCGTGCGTGCGTGTGTGTGTGTGCGTGCATTAGGGCTGTGCATCTTCACTGACCTCACGATTCGATTTGATTACGATTAATCCGTCAACGATTCGATTCGATTCCACGATGCATCTCGATACAGCTCAAAGTACTGTATGGCAGCTTCAAGTATCAAATCCTCAATTTTCTATATTTTTACTGCACATGGCTACTTTTCATCAATTAATACAAGCAGTCAGATAAATATGAAGTCCCTTTTTCTTTTCTTTTTTTTTATATTTTCTTTTTCATTTTTTATATGCAATAAAGACACACAACAAAACAAAAAACAAAAACAAAGACACACAAGCTGTCACAGGAAAGGAAAAGAAAGAAAAAGCATACAATATCAACATTACAACATCGTAGTGAGGTGCTACCATGATATATAGAATCCAGTGTGAGGAGTAAACAAGAGATCAGTTGGGTGAGTTACCCGTTGCCCCGAACCTCGTCCAAGTAGGCCATAAATGGGTCCCAGATGGTAGAAAACTTCCTAAGTGAATTGGTCCTCAGGAACCTGAGTCTCTCCATACGTATAACAGAAACCATGTCTGACAGCCATAGCTGAAAAGAAGGTGGGGAGGGGGACTTCCACTCCCTTAGGATGAGTCTCTTGGCGATGGTCGTTCCCTGCGTCAGAGACTGCTGCACAGCAGTAGGAAGGAGCAGAGAAGATTCAGAGCAGCCGAAGATGGCAAGTTCCACCTCCGGCTGAAGGGTTACTTTATAGGCCTTGGAGTACCAATCAAATATTTTGGACCAAAATGTAGATAATAAAGGGCAAAACCAAAAGGCATGGGACAATGTACCCTCTAACACTTGACACCTATCACAAAGTGGTGAGACCGAGGAATAAATCTTGTGCACCTTAGACTTCGAATAATGAAGACGGTGAGTGACTTTAAATTGGATCAGCTGGTGTCTGCTGTTGATTGAGCAGAGTTGGACCACAGATAGACTCCTGTCCCATATAAATTCTGATAAATCAACACTAAGTTCCTCCTGCCACGCCTCTCTTATCCTCTCAGTAGGGGCTCTGGTGCAGCCATCAAATACACACACAAATCTAGAAATAAGATGCCTGGAGTCGGGGGGGGGCTTAACAAAACATCAAAAAAGGCATGTTCATTTGGGATTACTTCAAAGTCATGAATCTTGGATCGAACATGAGCTCTAACTTGTAGGTATGTAAGCCAATGTGTGTTGGGCAAATCAAATTTCCTCCTCAGAAGATCAAAATGGCCATCTATGTATAGGTCTCTGAAGGAAACCAGCCCCTTAATATGAAGCCCCTTTTTTACTTAGAAAGTGCATGTGGTGTATGTACATGGTACATTGAGTGTATGTACATGTGACAGAGTAGACGAGAGTGTGTGTCTATGTGCGTGCATGTGACAGAGTAGACCAGAGTACATGCGTATGTGCGTGCATGTGACAGAGTAGACCAGAGTGCGTGCGTATGTGTGTGCATGTGACAGAGAAAGAGGGGGAAATCGCTGCACTCTCTCAAAGTACAGTATAACATTTACTTGCTAACGGAGATTTATGAGTTGCCCTCATCCTTCTCTGATATTTAGTATTTAAATCTCTAAATGCTACAAAGAAAGGAAATACTTTCTCTGAGTACTTTGGAATGAGGACCGTTAAGAGGAATTTGAATTATAATCTCATCAAGAGCCTGTAGACAGTCCTCTCTATGTCAGTCCATGAAAAAAAACCTGGATTTTGAGCTTCTGTCAAACAGTAGCCGTTTTTTTGTTGGTTTTTTTTACCATTCTATGAAGAAAGTTGAGTGTGGGTCTTATTGTGCACACTTGAGATAATAGTAGCCATGAATTAATAAAAATATAGGCTACTGCAATGCCATATTTGGTATTTAGTATTGTACAAAAGTTGATCAACATTAACATGGTACATTGAGTGTGTTTACATGCAGATTCATATTTGGTTTATATTCTAAATACTCAAATATTAATGTGTAAACGTATGTATTTAAATACTATATCCTGTTTACAATAACCTGGATACGCCCATTGGCTGAATATGAAAATACATTATCCAAGCTTGGATATATTTGTGCATTCTCAGACGCATTGAGTTTGGCAAACAGCGCAAGCACAGGTGCCAAGGATGCGTGCGTTTCCATCATGTCGCAAGCCTCCACTATTGTACCTAATATATCATACCAGAAGAAGTGGGAAAATGTAACGTAAAATATGACAGGTACTGTACAGCTGCAATGTAGGCTATATGAAAAAACTGGTTACTGATCATTCCTTGTAAAAAAGAAATCCTGACTGACCGATATGATTTGAAATTTTAATGTATTAGTTTGTTTTGGAAAGTCCCCATTAATAAACTGTTAACAGTACAATGACAGCAACAGTAAATGGGGCAGCTTTAGCATACATGGCTAATTTCCAGCTGTTGTCCCCGGCCAGTTGACAATAGGCAACCTACAATAAAATAGATTAGTTAAAAGCAGACAAGAGAAAATACAAAAAAACATACATACAGGCAGATACAGTAAGACCTAGATATTAAGATACATGTAGCCTAAATGCTCTCACTGACTGACCATCATCTCCAACTTATTCAATGGCTACAATGGGCACAAATGAGACATCTGCTTAGCCTACTCAAGAAAGACAAGCACATCATTTTCTCTCTTTGACAAATAAGGACTCATCACAACCGATCCTGGTGCAAACAGCTCCATAATGAAAAGCATTCTGATAGCCTCCACAGTCTGCTACAGCTCCACTCCTTCCTGCTCCAGGGTATAGCTGCAGTGTGTCATCCACACGCAGCACAGTTGAGAGGGTCATTGCTTGCCAGGCAGTAGCTCTTCAGTGAGCCAGCCCCCCCAACGCCAGAGCAAAGAGGAGGGCAGGGAGGATTGCCTCCGACACTGCCCACCCAGGCAATCAACTGTTCCAGGATTTCTAGGAGGTGGAATTAGTCCATCCCCACTGGCACTGCCTGTCGCTACAGAGCCTCTCCTCAACACCTGCCCACCTCCTCAGCCGTCCTCCTCAACCCTCAAACCCCACAGCTCAACTGACTAATTCCATACACAAGCCCTACATTCTGATTGATCTGACCCAAACTACTTCAATTCTTTTCTCTCACGTTTCACTTTCTATCACCCTGCGGGAAAAAAAGTTTCTCCAGCAAGATTACTTATTAATTATTTATGACCACTATAGTATTTTGGAACACTGTATAGTGGACAGTCACTATAATTGCCTTGACAACTACTATTATACTGTAGCCTATACCAGTGCTGCTCTATAACCGAATGAATGTGAGTCCTCGTGAGTCCCGAGTGGTAGCGAGTAGGTTGGTTAAACTCACTCCCCCAGTATAAAGGCACATTAATCAGCTCCGCCAAGGGAGCTAGCTCTCTTGGTGAAGTGGTTAGCGTGTCCGTCCAGCAAGCCGAAGGTCGGCAGTTCGTGTCCACCCCTGGGTAAGCCCTTAACATGGGTTGTTGCAAGTAGCACCTACACAACGCCGTTACATTGATGCCGTGAACCCGGATGCCCATGCAGTGGGTGTGGAGTGAGTTTAGGGGGGTGAGTGTAACCGAATGAATGTGAGTCCTCGTGAGTCCCGGGTGGTAGTGAGTAGGTTGGTTAAACTCACTCCTCCAGTATGAAGGCACGTTAATCAGCTCTCTTGGTGTAGCGGTTAGCGTGTCAGTCCCGCAAGCTGAAGGTCGGCAGTTCGTATCCACCCCTGTGCAAGGCCTTAAGATGGGTTGCTGCAAGTACCACCTACACAACGCCGTTACACTCATACAGTGAATATCTTGACAATCAATGTATATTTTTGAAACAATGTATATTTGCGTACTGTATCCACCTTATTTTTGAATGCCCCGCTGTAAAATAATGATGGGTGCGAGGTCCGGTCTAGAACGTGACTGATTTGCAGCTGGTTAACGTAGCCTACTTGGCCGAGGATCTGCCTGCGGCGCTCGTACTAAGCGCATTTCCTCATCAAACTCCATGAAAAAAAAATTGCTTGTCACAATAAATAAATAACTCATTTGAGGACTTATTTGAGGGAATGTACTGTAATAATTGTATCTATCACGTCCGCTATTTCTGTTGCTCTCTGAACAACTCGGGATATTTATCGAGGTGATTTGCCCCGTTCGCCTGCAGCTGTCGTTTACAGACGGGCACTTGCTATGTTGTCTCTCTCATCAGCGCTGCAATGTCCACTGCCTGCAGTAGCGGCACAGAACCCGCCCTGAACCTGGACAGGCATGTTTCTGTCGCTCCGTTCTTTATCCGCATCTAGTCTATTTCTGCCATTCCGCTTGTGTCTGACAAGCGGGATAATGCACTTTATTGACTTGTGGGTGATACAACTCAACCAAATGTGTGCAGTGTAGGCTACATTGCCTTCAGTTCCAGAGCTGTTCCAATGCTGTGCCCCGGCCGGTCCGCTTCCCTGCCGCATTTGGTGGACATTGAGCTTAATGCTCTCTTCTCCTTCAGCAACTACTCAGCTGCTCTTGAACAAAGTACTTGACCAAACTGCTCCAGTGAAGCTCAGTGGCCAACAATGGAACATTGTGGTTGTACTGGGTGCCTCTCTGGTGAGAATGTGTGTAAAATATGAATGTGAACTACTGTGAATGTGAATTACTTTCCTGAAAAATAACATACTACAGTAGCTCAGCAAACTTTCCCTGGAAAAAGTAAAACTCCCGGTGTATACTGTATGATTGTACCAGGCTATATAATAATACAAAAGAAAAAAAATCCTTCTTCTGTCAGCTTTCATAGAAAGTTCATGTAACATGTATCCATCTAGAACATAGTGGTTGAAGTTTATTATTTTATTCAGCAACACTTCAAAACCAAAGTCCTGCTGACAACTGGCAATGAAAATCCTCCTGGGGCGGCAGGTTGGCCTAGAGGTAGAGATGCCGACTGATAGCTGGAAGACTGCCGTTTTGATACAGCAGTTACAGCCTGTAGGTGTGCAGCAGTCAGCTGGCAACTAGAGGGTGACTATTACATCTATATTAATGTGAAGTCCCCTGACTCATATAACATCTATATTACAATGTGAAGTCCCCTTTAACAACTAGAGGGTGACTGGTATTACATCTATATTACCCTGACTGGTATTACATCTATAATACCCTGACTGGTATTACATACTGTATATATTACCCTGACTGGTATTACATCTATATTACCCTGACTGGTGTTACATCTATATTACCCTGACTGGTGTTACATCTATAATACCCTGACTGGTATTACATCTATATTACCCTGACTGGTATTACATATATATTACCCTGACTGGTATTACATCTATATTACCCTGACTGGTGTTACATCTATAATACCCTGACTGGTATTACATCTATATTACCCTGACTGGTGTTACATCTATAATACCCTGACTGGTATTACATCTATATTACCCTGACTGGTATTACATATATATTACCCTGACTGGTATTACATATATATTACCCTGACTGGTATTACATATATATTACCCTGACTGGTATTACATATATATTACCCTGACTGGTATTACATATATATTACCCTGACTGGTATTACATCTATATTACCCTGACTGGTATTACATATATATTACCCTGACTGGTATTACATATATATTACCCTGACTGGTATTACATATATATTACCCTGACTGGTATTACATATATATTACCCTGACTGGTATTACATATATATTACCCTGACTGGTATTACATCTATATTACCCTGACTGGTATTACATCTATATTACCCTGACTGGTATTACATATATATTACCCTGACTGGTATTACATATATATTACCCTGACTGGTATTACATATATATTACCCTGACTGGTATTACATATATATTACCCTGACTGGTATTACATATATATTACCCTGACTGGTATTACATATATATTACCCTGACTGGTATTACATATATATTACCCTGACTGGTATTACATATACATTAGCCTGACTGGTATTACATATATATTACCCTGACTGGTATTACATATATATTACCCTGACTGGTATTACATCTATAATACCCTGACTGGTATTACATCTATAATACCCTGACTGGTATTACATCTACAGTATAATACCCTGACTGGTATTACATCTACAGTATAATACCCTGACTGGTATTACATCTATATTACCCTGACTATAATACCCTGACTGGTATTACATCTATATTACCCTGACTGGTATTACATCTATATTACCCTGACTGGTATTACATCTATAATACCCTGACTGGTATTACATCTATATTACCCTGACTGGTATTACATCTATAATACCCTGACTGGTATTACATCTATATTACCCTGACTGGTATTACATCTATAATACCCTGACTGGTATTACATCTATAATACCCTGACTGGTATTACATCTATAATACCCTGACTGGTATTACATATATATTACCCTGACTGGTATTACATCTATAATACCCTGACTGGTATTACATCTATAATACCCTGACTGATATTACATCTATAATACCCTGACTGGTATTACATCTATAATACCCTGACTGGTATTACATCTATAATACCCTGACTGGTATTACATATATATTACCCTGACTGTATTACATCTATATTACCCTGACTGGTATTACATCTATAATACAATGTGAGGTCCCTTTGAGCAAGGCACTGAAGCCCAAACTGCTCCAGCAGTGCTGCACTGCAGGCAATCCTGCTCTCTGACCTTTCCGATTAAATGCATTTATCCAAGGGGCTTTTTGTATCATCTAAAAGGATGTTCCCATTACCCTGTGTAGATAAAGTAATGTATGTCTTTACAGTATTGATTGACTGATTTGATGTGACAGATTTTAAAGTACACATAAAGTGCACATATACAGTATACATTGAAAGTCCTTAGGCCACAACCATACACATATAAAATTGTTGAGGAATTCCCCACACAATAATGTCAAGAAGACTTATTTCCATTGTGGTCCTGATCCAGCATCCCTGAAGTATACCATCAAGGAGCAGCCAAGGCGAGGCCGCGTAGCGGGCGAGCTGCAGGGCCAGCTGGGCGAGCTGCAGGGCGGGCAAGCCTAGGAATAGAGTGTGCGTAGCATGCGAGATGCCTAGTTATATAAAGTAACTTACATTCAAAAAACACCTTAATTAATAATTGACTGCCAGCAGCTTAGCAGCCGTTCCTAAACTGCTATTTTCAAATGGTTAGCAGTGACAATTTAGGGATGGCAATAGATCCATTCTGTAGCTGCCGAGTACAAAAATGTGTTTTTCCCACTCTTAAACCTACAGGGAACAAAATCTGTTACATTGGCTCTAGTCGCATATCCATGTATCACTGACAAGTTGAAAATATTTTTTAAATAGTTAGGAACGGAGCCATTCATTAAGACCCAGTAAAACCCAGCTTCAAATGTTTGACCCTGCTCTCACTGACAATCACTTTAGTTCTCTGAATTGGGAGTGGCCAACATGGATACGAGAAGCAAAATTCAACACAACTCTTATCAGTTTATTCTGAGATGTCTGTGTTTGGGGTACTGGTATACAGTACCACACTGTACACACATAATCATAGTTGTGTAGGGTTGAACTATAATGCCATAGCCAGCAATTTCAGGGTTTATGTGTCTAGAAATATATCCTATCTGGCAAGATATTTAAGAAGATTATTTATTTATTTTTACTTTGGCTATAACTGTTAAGTATAACTCCCCTGTGAGAGACTGGTCCAGCTCACAGCCTAAATAAATAAATAAAAATTGTTGACACTACTGTTGTCAACATTAAGCCTGCAGGTGATCTACCCAACTTCACCGTTGTCCCAAAGAGAATAGTCTCTTACCTAAATTGAGAGAGAGCAGTGAGCCATTGCTTAAACTCCAATTCTGTACCCAGACAGCTCTCAACCATGCTCTTGTCCTTGTGGGAAACAACAAGAGAGTCGTCTGTGATCTACCATCTCTCTCTCTCTGTAAAATATAGTTTGGCATTTAGCCATGAAAATTTGTCACTTTTGGGAGCAAATTAATTTGCAAATTAAATTGCAAAGGGTGGTAATTAATTTATATGTTACAGGCCTTACCTGAGGCATTGAACATTTATAAATTTAGATATTAATCCATTTTGGCATGTTTTGACATTGAGGGCTTTCAGCTAATTATAATTGGTTAGATGAAGCACTCCTTTAACAGAGAAAATGATGAGAAGCTTTAGGATAGGGGAGGGTGCTACAGCCAATAAATACTGTGCAATGTTTCAAATACATCTTCATTACTAATGCCTGAGCATCTTTTACCACCACCAGTAATGACAACTGCCAGCAGGTCTTCTTGCCTAAAAATGTGTTTGTTCACAATGTTGTAAAATGGCAAAGGTGCACTCAGGAGAACTGACGTATCCGGATTCATAAATTAGGCATGCAGCAGTTACAAAACTGTATTTGTGGGTGTTTTCAGGTGTTATAAATGTTTTATGAATGTGTTACCTAAACAGCTAATCTTAAGAAAGTCACATCATGCTCGGTGGTATATTTTTTCCTCATCCTAGTAAGTACAGGAAGTAACAAAACTCACAAGTCAATAGTAACCAATAGTGCCAAAGTAACAACATATTAATCTCTTTAGAAATAAGAAGCCGGGCCAAAATTGATTAATCATCCGCAACTTTGTTTCTAATGTTGCAACTTGCAACAATATTGTTTCTAATGTTGCAATATAGTATTGTGTAAGAAATCGTACTGTGTAAGGAGAGTCGAATTAGAAAAGTTTGAATCTGAGTTGCTAACAAACCTGGGACATTAGAACATTTTAATTTAAGTTTTGTCATGAAAAACTTTTAAACCAAGTCAGGAGTGTTCTGATTAGGGATGGCACGATACCACTTTTTCCATATCCGATCCGATACCGATACCACAATCTTGAGTATCTGATATCAATCCGATCCAATCTTTTTCCCTCGCTTATACAACTAAGCTGTAAATAATAAATTTACCAATGCACTTTGCTTAACCCATGAGCCATCTAAACAGCATGTTCAATCTGTGGAACAATATTTATTCCTTAAATGAAAGGCTATAGCCCAGAACATAGACTGACTCAGTAATGCACTAATGCTGCTTCTTTTTAAGCCTTCACACGCATGCACGCACGCACGCATGCACGCACACGCACACACACACACACACACACACACACACACACACACACACACACACACACACACACACACACACACACACACACCACACACACACACACACACACACACACACACACACGTCCTTGTTATAACTGTCCCTGGTCTCCCCTACTTTCGTGTTGCGTGAAACAAGGGGCGGAGTGCAGTTCACGGATCATGGTGTTTGTAAACACGGACACAATAGAGACACTGCATGAAATAGGCCACGCCCATCACGGGGGAAAAGCTCCGTTAATTTCCACACACCAGCGTCATTTTCCTTGAATTAAACATAGCTAAAAGCTGTTGTGTGGTGGGCTGCGCAGACAACAAATGTAAAAAATCGGCAGTTAAAGTTTTTTTGTACTCCCGAGGAAAACAAGGAAGCCATTGGGAATTGGCAAGAAGAAAAATGTGGATGTTGCTGTCAATGAAGTAAGTTGGAGTGTTCATCTTCCGTATATACAATCTTTTTGTGCAACTCCCGACCATGCACGTGACATAGGAGAACGCCAGGATTCAACGGGAGTTTTAGTTTCCCCCCGTTTTGGGCATGGTTTCTGAATGCCTAGTCTAATCTATGCCTAATCTAGTTTTATTTGGCATTCTCAAGGAAGATTTGGACTTTTGGGATGCATTATAAGGACTAACAGGAGGAGAGAACAACTAACTTTATCGCTGCTGAGTTTGGTGAGTGTTTATTAGCGTTAATCTGCCGATCCGTTATGCAGAAAGCGCGTAGATTTGACTTCACTTCTGGGAATGGTAACATAGCCTATTGTTGTTTTTTTTATATATATTTTATTTAGCAATTTAAATTTTTTAGAACACAGAAAAACAAACCAAAAACAAACAAACTCAGATACAGTAAAAGAAAAGAAAAGAAAAAAAAACATGCATACAACATAGCCTATTATTGATTGTGATATTGTGGCATGCTGTGCTGCGGAATTGACGTTATTCCTATTTCCTGGATGATCAATTTCCCGGGAGTGTAGATGAGTAACTTCCTCTAGACCAGTGATACTCAACTGTACGGCCCGCGGGCCGCATGCAATTGCGATGGAATTGCAAAAAAAAAAATATATATATATATATATATATATATTTTTTTTACAGTGCATCTGAACGCAACATGCAAGATACCCGCTGAATAAGGCCATGTTCAGACTAGGAGGCCAAATCTGATTTGTGAACTTTAGTGACCTATTAACTCATTGAGTGCCAAGGACGTCGATCGACGTCAAAGTAAATAGTGACGTAGAGTGCCAAGGACGTCGATCGACGTCAAATGCGTTTTTTGACGGTGGGACGTGGATCAAAGCCTCGGGCATCTCCTGTACAAATATGGGAGCTATTGAAGGTGTATAACCTATTTTACGGACTCATTAGGTGGCGACAGTGCTCTCCAGATTACAGAAAGGTCCGGAAAACAGCTGGAACAAGCCGTGATCAAAGAGAAACCGATGCATGCTGCAGCCAGAGCCATATAGATTGCTCTGTCTGCAACTGACGTTGGCTGCGCACAGCAGTCAATCCGCTCCCACAACTGAGCCCCCCCTCTGCCTCTGTCTGTCTGTCTGCATAGTTTATCCACACGATTAGCCGCCAGAAAGGCAGCACCCGACGCCGAAGGGCCAAACCTTTCCCTGCAGTCCGGTTTGGCATTTCCGTATCGCGCTGGGAACAAAAACGGAGCGCTCCGAAAATAGAGTGGGTGCGTGTTGGCTGTGTGTTAGTGTGGGGAGGAGTTTGCAGCTGAGGGGGGGGGGGGGAGGGGGGGGGCACGCAGGGCATCACACAACTACACCACGTCACTACATCAGAAAATATTATCTTCAGACTCAGTGAATGTGCTTGAAATGCTTCATTTCACAAAAGGCGGAATATCTCAGCTAATAATTTGAAACGCCTGTATTTGCTCAAAACGACCTATCTTCTCCGGCTCATAACTAAAGAACGGAAAATGGTATCAATACACTTTTTTTTGCTGATGATACAATAGAGCCAGCTCGTTCTTTGTGCGTGTTCGATGTTTACATAGTAATATCACACAATATTCTGTGGGCCTCGAGAAATCACTGAAAACCCTCTGAAAACTCTGGCACTGGGAGCGTCCGTTCTCCAAAAGTGGCTGGCACTCAATGAGTTAATGACTTTATCCAGATTGGTTTTATGAGTCTGGACGCTCCAAGTCTGATTTGTGTCACTTGTCCCAAACCACATATGGAGGTAGTTTCCAATCTGCTTTCGACTGATGTGACTTGAGTGCGGACGCGCAGATCCACCAAATCTGATTTGAACGTCACTCGCAACTCGTCATCAAATGCTTCTGCGCAGGAAAACCACGTCACCAACGTACGTATTTATTGACGCCCACGTCGTTACCATAGCAACCCATGCAGATAGGCTGTTTAGGTCTGGCCACACAGATCCGACTTGAGAATCAGATTTGTGGCAGTGCGGACACACTCCCAAATCAGATTTGGGAAACCAATCAAGATAAGGATGATTCATGACTTTATCAGCAAATCGGATTTGCCTGTAATGTGAACATGGCCTAAGTGTCCAAATGTTCATGTCATTCTGGCCAATACTCCACTTCTGTTATAGCAAATCAGTCTGGAATATGGAATATCTTTCAATAATCTATGATTTAGCTGCTAAATTGTCAAATACCGCCGTCTGCTCGCTACCCAGGCACTTATGTATGTACCGTAAATTCCGGACTATAAGGCGCACCGGTGTATAAGCCGCACCTTCAAAGTTGACTATTTTTTTCTTATATAAGCCGCACCGGACTATAAGCCGCGGGTGTTTTAATGGTATTTTTTGTTTTTTTTTACAGTGCACACAGTGTCCGCGGTGTGGTGAAAAGAGGGCAAGAGAGGAAATTAAAACAGAAGTGGATTTATAGTTAGAAAGAGTGCTAAAGAAGAGAGAATTACGTTTTTTATTTTTTTATTTTAGTTACTCACAGTACTATTGACCAGTCCAACTCAAAAGATATTCGGCAGTTTCACTTTGAGCTCTTGTTCCGCCGCTGTCCATCAATGGTTATGACGAGTCTCGCTGGGTACAGTACGCCAAAGCGATATCCATTGACTTATATAACATGCCTTTTCGATGATGCTGTTGTATGTTGCGCGTTTCTGTTGCACCAACGCGGAGAGGTCCTGCCGGACGAAAAAGCGCGTACCCTCCCAGGTGAGGGGCTTCTTCCCCGCAGCCTGGAGGATGAGTTGACGGTCGGGCCAGCGGAGTAGGCAGATAAAGATGGCCCTCGGTGGCAGGCCGGGGTCTGGACGTGGCCGAGGCGCCCGGTGTGCCCTGTCCACCTCTGGTGGTTTCTCGCCTTCCTTCAGGTCCAGGATGTAACACAGGATTTTGCCACGAAAGCGTCCATGTCACCAATCTCAGCTCCCTCTTTTACATTGATCAGGCGAATGTTATTTCTTTTACTCCTGCTGATTAAGTCATCAACCTGCGTGTGCAGCGTTTCGATGTTTTTGCATTTTATCCACTTTCGGACTCACTGTGTTGTTTTTGTCCTCCAGTGCGCTGATGCGCTTTTCCGCATTAGAAACTCTGTTCACGGTTGCATTATTTTCTTTAGTGAGTGAGTGGATGGACTTCTGCACGTTTTCAAACTTGTTTTCAAGCTGCTCAAACCTCTGAGCGATGTCGGACTTAATCGATAGTGTTTCACGGAGTAAAAGTTTAGCCCAAGCCGTGTATCTCCAGCCTCCAGCAGGTGAGTCATTTCCTCATTCATGGCGGTGATTGCTTCGTCTTTTTCTTTCTGCTTACCTGTGTTGTGTTATGTTATGTTATGTTATGTTGTTAAAAGAGGGCAAGAGAGGAAATTAAAACAGAAGTGGATTTATAGTTAGAAAGAGTGCTAAAAAAGAGAGATTTTTTTTTTTTTTTTTGGAAAAAATCCATAGATAAGCCGCACCGTTATATAAGCCGCAGGGGCCAAAAAAGGCCAAAAAACGTGAAAAAAGCCGCGGCTTATAGTCCGGAATTTACGGTACTTAACCTAACTAACTATCCGGTGTGCACAACATTGTCAGACTAAACTCCGGCTGACACCCCAAAAACCTACAATCCGCTACAGAAAAATGTATATTGATTGTTTATTAACTGGCCCCTCTAGAGTCTAGACCTAACTGTATTTTCAAAATAAAGGTTGTATGTTGCATGCATTTCTAATCACCAATATTATTATACCATTATTCTAATTTTTAGGGCTTTAAAGCATGAATGAGAGATGAAGAGGGGGGCCAGCTATTCTTATTTTTGTAAAAAAACAAAAAAGAAAAAACATATTTGAGATCTGGGGCTATAAAGCCCAGGCCTAAATAATCAAATGTCCTAATTTTAAGGGAATTATTAGGGGAATCCCTTTTCTTGCTCTGATTAACAAGAATTTTCTGAAATCTGCCACCATAGAATGAAGGATGTGTTACATGTTGGCCAATTTGTTATTTTTAACATATATCATATTTATGGGTTAGAATAGAAATCTTAAATACGGTATTTGTGTAATCCGTTATCATTTCAAAGTACCAAAAAGACACGATCAACCCTCAAAAGCTTATGTGGGTGCTGAATCCTCCAAAACATATAACAGAAAAGAATTGATCCAGGACAGCACTCCAATAACCTTTTAAATTTAAAAAATTGTAGTGCCTTTGCACAGACGTTTCGGGCCAGTGCCCTTCTTCATTGTGCATCAGTGGCAAGTATCCGTTATCATTTCAACAGATTAGATTTTGTCTAAATGACATCCATATTCCATATAAAAAATATTAGTCAGATGCTGACCTCTACAGGTATGATTCTGCCTTGCATTCCTGACAGACAGCACTTCACATTATGAATCTAATCACCATTGCTCCTTATATCAGAGATACAAATTAAGTGACATTCATTACAATTGTCAAACAAATCTCACATTGCACGTGTGAATGTATATGTGTATGTCACTGTCTGCATGTATGTGCTGCATGCATGATTCAAGATGCTCTGAGAACCAATTCATTATACAGCTAAAATGAGCATGAGGCAAGCCAGGATTGTAGTCGTGCTGATACTGGGTTGAGCACAGGAGGCACTGATCGTAATGAAATCTCTCAGTGGAGCCAAAATGGAGTGGCACAGAAACACGGGGGCAGACAGCTAAACCAAATAACTGGGCTATCAGCTTCTACTGACAAACAGCCACAGGCCTGACTGAGCTGGAGAAAATAGAGCAGTGGAGAAGACATGGTGGCAGTGGAGCACAAAGTGGAGATGACAGCCTTTAGGACACAAGTGACAGCAATTGAGGGTAGACTGAGTACACGCGCGTGTCAGGCAGAAGGAAAAGCCATGCTGGTGCTGCAAGCATTGAAGGTGACTGGCACATGATCAGAGACACAGGGGGTCTCATTGACAAAGTCTTCTCTGGCTGCAACTTGTTCCTAACTGGCCAACTGAGGAGTACCTTCTAAAAAATAATGATGTTTGACTGCACAGAGTTTTAAACATTATTTATCCAGGAAAAGTTGACTGAGTATGTCTGCTCTTTGTTTCAGCACTATACCCCGCTTCACATTTCTAAAACTCCACACATTCACACCTGGGAGCTGCCCAGTTCAACCACAGTCTTCTTCTGTTGCCCACTTAGCAGTTCCTTCAGAACGGTTTGGGTTGTGTGCCTTGCTCAAGGGCAGCTTGACACTAATTGCTGAAGGAAGGGGTGGGGGTGGGGGGATTTCTCATTCACTTTCCATGCCCCCATTTCCCAGACAGTCTGGGGAGTTGAACCAGTACTGAGCCTGCTTCTCTAACCTTTGTGCTGCCACTCCCCAAGTTTAATTTACGAAGAGAACACTGACTGAAATAGTTTGTGACCCCACAGTACATGGGAAGACGTATGAGTCTTGGGCCAGTGGTAGAAATGGCCAACCAGACACACAACAGAGTACAGCCCTGATATTTTTGACTCAAAATAGTAAGAATCCCGACACATTTCCAAACGTAATAGCACAAAATGCAATATGAAAGAAAATATGAAGGGACATTAAGAAGTGGTCGAAACAGAAGATCACCCTAGCCTCGGGTTGAGTATCACTGCCCTAGAGTAAAATGAGCAGCCATTTATTAAAAATGTATTATGTGACGTAAGCTCTACATAACAATACAACATAATGATACATCAAATTCTCCATCTACTGGTGAAAATTAATTACATGGACCACCGATGCATGATTCAATATGAATATGAATATGAAGAGTATCCAGGGGAATTACAGTATGAAGCGGACAAGAAAGGCATTACAATTTGCAGTACTGAGGAATAAACAGCTTTAGAAAAAGTATATCATGTGAGATAAAATCCTCCTGGATCACAGGCAGATCATACAAATCACAAATCATAAATGCAATAAACCTCTATGTTTTAGAGAGAGGCTAGTCTGTTTTAGAGAGAATCCGCTGTCTCTTTTATGTTTCAACAATAGTGATTCAATCTATGATTCAATCTGGCAAAAGCAGTGAGAGCCATCATGGCTGAACAAACAAAGAAGAGAGTGACACCTCCAAAAACTCTAACTGCATCAAGAGGAAATCCAAGGAAGAAGTCATCACAGTGTTGGACTCAGTGTTTGACTGACAGGTGATCTGTTGGAAGTGCAGTACAGAGACAGCACAGCAATGAGCGCTGAGCACCAAAGATCTCTCACCAAAACTCTAACGTTAAATAAAAGAAAACATTACCATTTTAACGTGTGTGTGTGTGTGTGGGGCGGGGGTGCATGTTGATTTAGTAATCAATCATAACCCTATGCTAACCATTGAGACTCACTTAGCATTGACAAGGACAAGTCAAAGTGACAAGTGAAGTCACATTTAAAATGATAGCTGTTGTGCCCCTGGAATGATTATAACTCAGTAAACCAAAGCTCATAGGTATATAGGGGTAAATATGGAATAAGGGCTTTGTTTGGGTACGCTTGGTTAATTATTGATTATCTGACAAAAGGTTGTGTAAAATTGGAGATTTGAACCAGTGAGACGCACAGAAGGCAGATGTAATGACAGGTTTGAGTTGAGTGAGGAGGTGAGGAGAGTAATAAATGACAAGGGAAAAAAGAAGGCTGTTGCATTGAAATACAAACAATACAAATAGCAACAATTATTGGTTGTCAGAAAACATTGATACACTATAGACGGTTTTCACCAGAGCGCAACCCCACAGCACTTCCTTTTTCTCAGCATTCGGCAGACTGCAGAAATATTCACTTGACATCGTTACTTTTGTTTTCGCAGCTCAGCTGTATAGACGGTTTTCACGGAATGGTCAGTCCTGCACTTGAATGTTTTTTTTCCTTTTATGTCCATAGAAAACACTGCAACAGGAAGTGAGCGGGGGTTCAATTTAGAATGTTTTTGTTGTCAAGTTAAAACCGTCTATATCAATCAAATAATTAGCATTTATGTTGCAGCTGTAGTTACATGTTAATTACAGGTAAATTTATCTGAAAGTATGACTGAATTGAGTTTAATTAAACCTAAATCAATCAGCATTTTCTATCATCTTGACAAATACAAAAATATAAATATTTGAATAATCATGATATATTATGAAACTAAATAATCAGTCATTTACTTACAAAAACTTCTAAAATATTGCATTCATGATCATAACTGCTTTCTTGTGCAAAGTATCCACATGTTGACACATGTTGAATTGTGTTGCTCAAGGCAACACAATTCTGCCAGACATTTGAGCATGAAGCTGCCTATAATGGTTTCTACAGTAAGTATACCATGGCCTTCACTGTGTTCTTGATGTGAGGATAGAGCTAAATTGCAGGTTAATGAGCCGCAATGACAGTCAATTACTGTCAAGCATTAGGTTACTGCTTTTCCTACAGTAGCAATTTTGTTTATTCAAACCAAGAGAAAGTGAAAGGGATTGCCTGTACCACGAAAGAGCTATGGAGGCCAACAAAACAGAGCAGAGCCCATGTACTATTGCCACACAAAATACAGCCATTATAACTCTAGTAGACTAAAAGTCAGTATAAAAGGCGACCAGGCCAATAAATGGCTGATCATTCAACATCCAAGTAAAAAGTTGAATTTCCAACTCCCATGGGTCCACTAGTTAGCAGAATAGTGACTAGATAGACTGTCATGTATGCAGTCACAGTATGCATCTTTAGGTTGTCATATATTAGGGACAGTCCCATTTAAAGGAACGCTCTGCCCATTTTCAACCAGCTTTGTATCATTAGAACATCAGTAGTATATCAGAAAACTGTAAACTGTTTTGAAGTCTGTCATTTAATTTGACAGTTATTGAGTGTTAAATTGTGGACCAGTGACATCACTGGTCCACACTAACTCGAATTAATAACTCATTAACTCAAATCAACTCTCAATAACTGTCAAACTAGATGAATGATGAATATGTTTGACAGTTATTGAGAGTTGATTTGAGTTAATGAGTTATTAATTTGAGTTAGTGTGGACCAGTGATGTCTGGTCCACACTTTAACACTCAATAACTGTCAAATTAAATGACAGACTTCAAAACCGTTTACAGTTTTCTGATATACTACTGATGTTCTAATGATACAAAGCTGGTTGAAAATGGGCGGAGTGTTCCTTTAATGTCCAGATTTGTTGAGCACAGCTTTGACAGTAGCCATCCATGCTGTCAGGGAGGAGGGTTTGGCATGGTCTTGGTGGCAGCCATAGATCAGCAGTGGAATTAAATAGCTCCTTGGCATTAGTGTTTGCAAATGTTCATGAATAATGATGTGCCTCTTGTTTACTTTGGTTGTTGTTGGCAATAAAGAGGTTATGACAGCTGCCTACTGGTGCCTATCATTTTTTTGTTTTGCTCTAGATGCTATGAACAATCATAGAGTCCCAAATTATTTTATTGTATATACCCCATAAGCCTCTCTTATTGCTGTTAAGTTAATTCACCCCTACAGCCTCTAGCGACTGTATTGCTCCAAGAGAGCGCATTGGTCCTCCCTTGTGCTTTGGCAGCATCAATGCTTCTTTATTGCAGTAATGCATCACAAACTGATGATTTGGCAGAAGAGTATTAGGAACAAAATAATGACTTGTCCTGGGGTATCCTTGCAGTATCCTCACTTGGCCCTGGCCTCCCTGGTGGTGATGCTATTGTGCTTCTTATGTATACTTGTCTGGTGGTCTATGGAACTGTCTCCGTCCGTTAGTTATTTACACTGTAATGTTGACTTTGTGCCGCTAGGGGGCGGCATTGACAATGAATGGAAAAGCAGGAATCACTGACCCAAGGGTGGAACTACATCACTGGTGGGGGGACAACACGTTTACTAAATGATTTCCTTGTTCTAATACAGTATGGGTTTGTACTGAACTGACAAAACCATTTTGGAGGGTCCATGAGCAGGTCGATGATGCATAGGAAAAGGTGCATGTGAATACTCAGATAGTGTACCTGAGGAGGCTGATTTGACATCAGCAGAGTGAGGTGCTGTGCATGGCAGTGGGTTGTCTCGCCCTCTCGCCCTCCTGACCTGGTGCACATGGCACATGACCTATCACTTTGCTTTTAATCCCCCCCTCTGAAAAAAAGCAAGCAGAGTAGAACATCTGATGAGATCATGAGTTGTGCCTCCTAGTTTCACAAATTAAATAAATATGGTCTCAATGGTCACCTTGTTATTCCAGGGTATCTGCAGGGTCTTGAAAAGTATTAAAAGTTGATCAATCAATTTAGGGAAAAGGCCCTTAAAAAGTATTAAAACCTCTTAATCACCATTTGAGATGTATTAAATGTTGCAGGTATTGTGCTGATTATGTTAAATGATTATTAATGATTATTATAAGCATTATGATATCATCTCATATCGATTGCAGACGTGTGAATTGAATCGATATCATACCGTGGCAGACTTTGTGATATCAGCAAATTATATCGTTGTCCAAAGAATCTATATACTGTAATATCGTATCGTGATTAACCTTGTGATTTACACCCCTATCGCTGATGTGACAAAAGTGGCATTAAAAAGGTCTTAAAAGGTATTGAATAACTAGGATTCCTGTATATACCCTGTATTCCTATTTTTATTAGTTATTGTTTTTGTTTTTGTTTTTCACAAATAAATGAATGGTGGGAAGTAAAAAGTGATATCTGGTGGTCAGATTGTAAGCCGTTTTAAGGATTAATTCTAATGAATTTGACTTGAATCTTTCAAGGTGAAGCAAGCACACTTCCAGTTGCTTTCAGCTGGCCCACAGCTCATGTCATTTAGTCACACACCCACATTACACTTCATGATACAACTGAGATTGTCCTGCTGACTCCTGATACACGCCCTTATGTAAGGACCTCTCATCTTGCAGGGACTTGTATGATCCAATGTGAATCAATATGTATTAATATAGGATATCCATTATTCAACATGCATTACACTGAAAAACGAAACAAAGACCAAACAAAAAAGTAGTCTTGATCAGAACAAGAGGCACTTGAGCTGCCTAATGTCCTGCCATAATCGTCATACTAGGCTATATTAATCATAACCAGTTGTTAATAAATTTGGCATGAATGCATTAATTAGCAAATATTCCTACAGTCTACATACTTGTCTCCAAATAATGTATGGGTGGTAGTAATATGAACTCTATCATAAAGCATCTAAAGGAGTATAGTGTTTTTATGCACAGTTGCACATTTATGCAGCAAAATGCAGAATCGAATCAGTTCATCGACTCTATATATGGAGGGGACATAAAAAGGTAATATTAGCAACATTAGCTAGGCGGGTAAACTACATTAAGTCCCCAAATTGTCATCCCTACATTATCATTAATTCACACATGAATGTTAATATCACATTTCTGCCTCCCCTCACTGTAAATTCGGCTCTCATTGGGTATTGGCGGTCTCTGCTCTTGGAATAAATCTGTATTTCCCACACACTTCTGAATACATTTGTGATGTTTGATATGATTGGGGCATCTCCAGTAGATAGTTCCTGCTAGAAGGGGAGCTCTCCCAGTTCAGCCCGGTAACGTTTCGCGGGAGCCACGGCAAGAGTCGCCGGTTAAGTTCAGGCAAGCAAAACAACTTGGTTGGGTTTAAGCAAGTAAAATAATGGTTTTAGTTTAGTTTAGTTGGGCTTAGGCAAGTAAAACTGATTAGGTTTAGGCCAGTGGTTCCCAACCTTTTTACACCAAGTACCACCTGAGAAAGTAGTTGGCTCTCCAAGTACCACCATATGACCGACGTTAAAATACAGTCTATTCAGCTATGCACAGTTCACGCAGGAGGCAAATTTATTCCAACCTGCAGCCTATATGCAACCTGCAGCAGCTGCACTTGTGCTGGGTTGACTGCTGTCTTCACCTCCTTGTGCTTCATCGTTGCTGCTCTCCTCTACTACAGCTCTTTTACGATTCCCTCCCGTTTTGATCCACTTTAGCATCCCTCCTCGTCAGGGGCCGACTGGGATCCTAATTCAGGCCGGGCATTAGATACCAAGCAGGCCAGGCCGATACGGGCCGACGCGCGTGCCGGCGTCCGAAGGGCACCAGCGAAAATTTGGGCCGTTTGAAGCCCAATTTGAGCCGTTTGAAGCCAGATTTGGGCCGTTTGAAGCCCAATTTGGGTCGTTTGTAGCCAGGTTTGGGCCGTTTGAAGCCCAATTTGGGCCGAGTCCAATTTTACAATGAGATGCACCCACTTTAACCCTGAATAAAGTAATAAAACCACTAGTAAACCAGTAGGCGGCGCCTGGCCTGCTGTTCAGTGAGTGGCCTGACTGCGAGCACCAAAAAAAAAAAAAAAATTCAGGCCAGGCCAGGCCAGGCCACCGGGCATTTGCCCGACGTGCCCGATTATGTAGTCCGCACCTGCTCCTCGTCTTTGTTCACCACTTGTGTAACCATGCGGGGCGGGCAGGTAATTGTGCATGCGCAACAGGTATAGTGTCCGTCAGAAACAAATATTTGTTTCTAAATCTCAAGACAACAAAATAAACGTTAGGGTTGTGCTACAACCCAGGTTTTACGAGTGAGAACGAGAGCTCTCACTAGTGCCTTAAACGCTGCAACGCAGCCCTATGGAAGACTGTTATTTTGCTCCAAAATTACTTTTCATTAAAACCTGACCACCCACCCGTAGGTGGCGTGGTACCCCCTGGGACTGACACGGATCCACGTGACTACGTCACGTCCTGCCAGCCCAGGGAATAATCACTCTAATTTCTTCCAGCCCGCTGAGATCCGACGCACCCCGTGACGCATCGACACAGCAAGGCTGGGTAGTGAGAGCTCTCGTTCTCACTCGTAAAACCTGGGTTGTAGCACAACCCTAACGTTTTACTTCGTTTCGAACTCAAGCCCTCACTAGTGCCTCCATTCAACCGACCTTGCTGCCGGGAGCACCCCACAGGGCGACCCGAAAGGCACCGGTGAACCACGGCCATATGGCAACGTTTATGCCTAACCGTCTGACATATTAGAGTGGCAACGATACTACTTTCTTGCCACCGACAGCACCGCGTGCGCGAACTGCGCACCGGACGCGTCGAGACTGTAGTACCTGACAAAAGTGTGATGAGAGGACCATGAGGCCGCGGCACACATGTCCTCCACCGACACACCGCGCAACAACGCAGAGGATGTCGCAACACCTCGCGTAGAAAGCGCCTTGATACCCTCCTGGGGAACCTTGCCCACGGCAGAGTATGCCAACGCGATCGCCTCCACTATCCAGTGTGATAAGCGATCCTTGGAAAGGGGTCCGCCCTGGGCCCTCTGCCCAAAGCAAACCAACAGCTGATCTGTAATGCGTAAAGAACGCGTCCTGGCCAGATAGGCCGAGAGCGCCCTTACGAGGAACAGCATGAGCAAACGTCTCTCCTCGCCCGTCTCTAACTGAACGGCGGGGGACAGAATGCTGATAAGTCTATGACCATAGACCTAAAGCTGACATTAATAATCTTAGGTTGGTAAGCCGGGTTAGGTCGCAACGTAACCCTGCGCCCATCATTACCACACAGGCCTGCTGCACCGAGAGGGCAATCAGGTCACCAACTCTCTTTCCTGACGACAAGGCCAGCAGCAGCGCGGTCTTTAAAGACAGAACCCTTAAATCGGCGGAGTCCAAGGGCTCAAACGGATGACCCGTTAGCCCGTCCAGCACCGTAACCAGGTCCGATTTGGGGGAAAAAACGCACCGCGACGGCGGGCGCAGTTTACGCGCCCCTTTCATGAGGCGCAAGACCAAAGGGTACGCCCCCACGGGCTCCCTTCAATTCCCCTATGGCACGCAGAATCGCGGCTACGTACACCTTAAACGACTGCGGGGACTGAACCGCGTCAAGCAGGCTCTGAAGGAAACAGAGAACTGGTCGCACACTGCAGTTCACTGGATCCACGCCCTTACTTGCTGCATAGTTATCAGGCAAGCCCTGGGCTAGCAACTGGTCCGGTTCAGGAGCCAGACCGCTAGCTTCCACCTGCCTGGGGAGGGGTGGAACACCTCCCCCTCCTCCTGGGATAGGAGATCGGCCCGTACCGGCAATGTCCAGGGCGGATCTTGCGCCAGGGAGACCAGGTCCGCAAACCATGTCTGCCTGTGCCAAACAGACTAAAACGAGCCGGAGGCGCTGTTCCCTCACCCTGTCCAACACCTGACGGATCAGGGGGGGGTCGGGGGAAACGCATAGAGCCCCTCCCTCGGCCACGCGTGCGCTTTTAGCGCGTCATGACCTAACGGGGGCTGTCCTCCTGGATCGAGAACCACAGTGGGCAGTGTGTCGCGCGCCGCGATGCGAGAGATCGACGCAGGCGCGACCAACCCTGGCCCAAACCTGTTCCATCACCCGAGGGTGGGGGGCACCACTCCGTATAACGGGGATTGCCTCGAGACAGCAGGCCGGTCGTAACTCCGCCGTCCCGGCAGATAGACCGCTGACACTGAAAGGAGACGGGGATACACCCACAGGTGAATCCCCGCTATGGTTCAGCGCCCCCGACCGCACACCGCCCTGTTTGTTCAGGTGGGCGATCGCTGCCCTATTGTCCGAGCGAATCAGCACATGGTGCCCATGTGTGAGCCGCTGGAAGTGTTACCTCCGCATGCCGGAGGGACTGCGGAGGCAACGTTCTCTTTCGAGTCTGGCCGCACGCGGACTTGTCCGGCAGTGCGGTCCCCAAGAGAGCTCCCAACCAGCAATGGGCCCATGGCGCCATTGATGGTGGGCTTGTCCTGAGGCAGAGCCCGGCGAATCGCCTTCAGCTCTAGCACGTTTATGTGGCGAAGCTCCTGAGCCTCCCACCGGCCGTTCGCCGAAAAATGCCCGCAAATCGCACCCCCTCCCCAGAGGGAGGCGTCTGTGCGAATCACCATCCTGAGCGGGACAGGGCCCCACTGAGTACCTCTCGAGAGGTAACGGGGGTCCGCCCATATAGCCAGAGCCCGCCAGGCCTGACCTGTCAGAGGAACCCTGCGATGACGAAGCCTGAGAACCATATTTGGACCACGAGAGCATGTGTAGCCTCCCTAGCGGGAGCACATGCAGTGCTGAGGCCATCAGGCCCAACATCACTGTGCACTGATGCACTGACACCGAGGGCACATACCTAACGTCCTTGGCTTGCTGTCCGAACCGTGCGAGCCTGTCGCTCTGGCGAAAGGCTCGCAGGAAGTATAGCTCGAGCCCCAGGAAGGTCGCCGCCTGCGCTGGGACGAGGCAACTCTTCTGCCAGTTCACAAAAAACCCTAAGGTTTGCCGGTGATCGGTCACCACCTTGGTATGATCTGCGGCACAGACCCTCGAGTCGGCCGCTAAGAGAACGTCGTTGAGATATAGGAAGACGCGGATCCCCCTCGTGCGGAGGGGAGCCACGGCTGCCTCCACGCACACCGTGAGGGTTCGCGGGCTCAAAGACATGCCGAATGGCAAGCCACAGAACTCGTAAGCCTTCCCCAGGAAGGAGAACCTCAGGTATTTCCTGTGTCTCCTGACCATGTGGACATGGAAGACCGCACCTTCCAGATCCCTGGAAGTAAGAAATCCCCCTGTCTCAACTTGAACAGGCGGGGAAGAGAGCATTCGGGATGGGACTTCCTCAGCGTCTTGTTGAGACGCCGAAGGTCCAATTTTGGACGCATGGAGCCGTCCATGGCCTCCTCCTCCACGGTCAGATCGGGGGTCCCGTCGAACGTGGGTGGGCCAACTGTAGCGCGTATCCCCTCTGGAGGGTGCGCCGTAATGGGGACGGGGGAACATAGATGCTCCCAGGCATCGAGCCTGTTGGACAAGATGGTCTCTTGTGGCCAACGGAGCTGAACCCGTTCCACCACTCCGATCATACTCTCTCCCTCAATGTCCCCATAGGAGACAGTGAACGGTCATCAAAAGTAGAGAGCATATGAACTGAATCAAGTCTCTCTGCCCGCTTCGCGCTCAGAAAAGAGTATCACCGTCTCATCATCGTGGATAGCGAGACTGAACATTTTAGAAACACATTTCTCAAGTTAGAAACTATAGAAATGATCCCTGAAATATAGTCATGAGCATATTGCTGGGCACCGGGACCTTTCGATCCGGTGCCCTGATGGGGGGGCGGGACGTGAGAGGCTACGCCCCCCCGCCGCATGGACAGTTCCATAGAAGCTGTGCATGCTGGGGGAGAACTTCTTACGCAAGCTCCGCCTACTGACGCGCTGTTGTATCGAAGTAACCCCCCCCCCCCCCCCCTGCCGTCTGCCTTTCGCAGGCTGGGGGGACTGCGGAGGTAACATTCTCTCTCGAGACGCACGTGGACTTGTCCGACAGTGCGGCCCCCAGGCGAGCTCCCGACCAGCAATGAGCCGTTGGTGCCATTGATGGTGGGCTGTCCTAGGAGCCTCTAGCCGAGGCCAGGCCGTAGCCATGGACCAAGGCGAGTCTTGATGCTGGGTATGAGACCCTGGGCGAGCTCCCGACCGAACTCGGGCCTTGGGCACCGAGGACGGTGGGTCTAAAGCTACAAGCCGCAGGCTGGAACTAAGCCCAGCCTTGGTGAGCCAACCGGTGGGCTTGACCTGGGCGCTGCCAACCGAGGCCAGGCCGTGGCCATGGACCAAGGTGCGCTGTGCCCCCAGCCAGGCTCCCTGCACTTGCAGGGGGCGCCCCAACAAGGGAGTGCGACCCATGGAGAGCTCCCAACCACCCCGGGCCTTGGGCACCAAGGGCGGTGGGCTTGTCCTTAGAGCTACAAGCCAAAGGCTGGCACTGGGCCCAGACCTTGGCGAGCTGTAAGCCCTGCTGGACGCGTAGCGCCAGCAAGGAGCAGTATGTCTATTGTAGCGGAGGTATCTCGCGCCCAATGTACTTAGCACACAGGTACTAACTGCACGGGTGCACGCCAGCTATCTGCAAAATGCTATCGTTCTGTGCTAAACAGTACTAATATTGCTATCTGCACCTATGCAAGGCAAGCTAGCTTTAACACTTCTTTGAGAGCGGACCTTGGTCAGCTCTAAAGAGCTTAGCTGTGGACAAGACCGAAGGTTCAAGGCGCCTGTGCCGCGTGCTCGTGCCCAAGGCCGAACACGCACTTAACGTGCCGATTCATACTCGGCCAAGTAGTTTTACACACGGCCCATCCCCTCCCTGACCTTCCCTGCTCAGTAGCAAGAGGAAGCAGGAAGCTAACCACTAATAGCAAGCTCCCGCAGGGCGCACCCTATTAGCGGGAGTACTGCTTAAGCAAGCTAGCAAGAAGCACAGGCTAGACAGTAAGCAACCCGGAGGCTAGCGAACGTGCGCGTGCAATGGTAACGTAAGCGGCAATAGCCCATCCCGAAGGGGGGCACCAATACCCACAACCTGTTAACCCGAGAGAACAGACGTGGAAGCCACTAGCTAAGCTAGAATAAGCACTGAGAGACAAGCGTGCGCTAACACAAGCCTGCGCACAGGCCGGTGCAGCGCGTCTCTACCCTGAGTATCACGGGGAAGCAAGCGTGACCGCAAGCAAAGGCCAGCGGCCCGCGAAGCTAGTCAATCTCAGAAGAAACTCCTCAGCGGGAGTTGCAATCTAGTAGATGCTAATTGCACGAGGCAAGCAACACTTAGCAGACAAGCAAGCTGGCTAAGATGGCGTAAGTACTGAGAGAAGCGGCCCACACAAGGTGCGGGGCGAGCTCACCTAGCTAGCGAATCGCCCAGCTAAAATCTCAGACGCCAGTAAAAGCTACACTACATTTATGTAGGTTTCAAATTAATTGTGCCGGTCGTAACCGGCCAGTAGCCTCACAGCTAATACAGCACCTAGCTGTTCCCCCCTCTCTCTGCTAACAGGAAAACGGGGTTACACATCGCTAGATACTGGCTGCACGGGAGCAAGCTAGCTAACTAGCTATTTCACTGAAGAGCATGGCTACTAGCTACTACTCTCGCTTAAGGCGCGCCCTACACAGAGGTAGCTGGCGCGAAGTACTTAGCACACAGACACTAACTGCACGTGTGCACGTTAGCTATCTGCCACAATAACCGGGTGCGTTACCCTGTCTGGGGACGCAGCCAGATATGGAGTGCTACAAGGTAGTCCAAGCTAGCTGCACTGAGCAAACTAGCTAACTATCTAACGCGCGCGCACTAAAGCCGGCGTTCCTAAAGTACCTAGCAACAGAAACAACCGCACGGATGCAGCTAGCTAACTGTGACAACTGTGCTATTTAGCCTGTTGTTCTAGTGCTAACGGTACAAGCTATTCTGCATGTATGCAAACCTAGCTAGAGTTATGAGTGCAGACCTGAGTCATGCGCTC
The DNA here is from genome assembly GCF_964638095.1 of Poromitra crassiceps. Taxonomy (NCBI): domain Eukaryota; kingdom Metazoa; phylum Chordata; class Actinopteri; order Beryciformes; family Melamphaidae; genus Poromitra; species Poromitra crassiceps. Next base: position 103,572,384 of record NC_139623.1, read on the forward strand.
GAGCCTAACAACGTTGCCCCGTTCCCGGGGAAACGTTTCACATCAACTGCACGGCGGCAGCTGACAACAGTTAACTAAGGAAGATACTCTTAGCTTTTTAGATGACTTGTTCCGACGCCGCAGGTGAAGGGTACAGGGTCGGGTCTCCGAAGCCTGCTTTATCCCGTCCACGCGACCCTCTTGAGGTGGGCAAGTCAGCCGGAACGAGCCTAGTATCTAAAGCTATATAATATAACTCCTCGTTAACCGCGGAGCTTTCACAAAACACGTCTTCACAGCGGGTGGAAGAAAGCGGAAGTGATTATTCCCTGGGCTGGCAGGACGTGACGTAGTCACGTGGATCCGTGTCAGTCCCAGGGGGTACCACGCCACCTACGGGTGGGTGGTCAGGTTTTAATGAAAAGTAATTTTGGAGCAAAATAACAGTCTTCCATAGGGCTGCGTTGCAGCGTTTAAGGCACTAGTGAGAGCTTGAGTTCGAAACGAAGTAAAACCTCAATTTCAATGATCACAAGTTTATTTTCATTCGTAGTATTATTTTGATAGATAAACATGTTTTACAATTGATTTTAAAGTTGGGTTTATTTCATAATTTAAACATTGGGATTCCAGGGATCAAGTACCACCAGCAGGGGGGGGCGCAAGTACCACCTACCTTGAGAAACACTGCCAATAATATGAATAATTATTATTATTATTTCACTTTCACATGTTTGAAAACTACTACTAATGACCACCATGGATTTTGAACAAAAACTAAAAAAAAAAAAAAAAAAAAAAATTCTCTTCTCACAGAGCCTTCCAAGTACCACCAGCAGGGGGCGCAAGTACCACCTACGGTACGCATACCGTAGGTTGGGAACCACTGGCCTAAGCTACACTAACCTATGAAAATATTCATTTGGGCTAGGCGGAGCAGGAAATCCCTCAGCTCCCCTTTCAATCCGGGAGCGGGGGATTTCACCTGAAAGTACACCACAGCACGGGATCACAAAATCACAAAAGTCAAATTTCTTTAGTTTTTCACACTTTTTCACATCAAAAGTTAATTTTTCAAGATTTCATTGATAACAGTAATGTACAGTTTGCTGACATCACCTAGGACTATCAAATTTCTACCCCATTTCAACCAATCATATCACAACATGCAGCTGTCAATCAAATCTTCATTTCAGGATAATTTTCTCTTCCAAATGAAGTAGAAAATGGCGCCTAGTGCCTGTCATCTGGCAGAATTCCTATCCCATAAACTAACTACTAACTTGGCCAATTGTTAGAAACATGAACAAAAAACAAAAACTATAATCTCTAATAATGCAAAGAAATGTAACTGGCTCGTTAAAACGCGCATTCCAGGGATATCGTATTTACAGAAATAGCGTAAAAGGCGTGCGCTTGAGAGCGTTTGAGAGCGTGGTTGTCAGGGGTCTGCCCTCGGAGATTCCAGGCGGGCGGGCAGCACCCATTCATCGGATTGTCCGCTCCCTCCGCACGAAGCAGCGGGCTGCCTGGTACTCCGCGGATCCCACTCGTGTAGCACGACAACACGCTGAATCCCACTCGATTTGAGGGTGGAACACGCCATGATTGACCAATGCCAAAGCCAGTCGACAGAATTGTCAAATCAAATCATCGACATGATACTATGACCCGCCTCTCAATTTGTCATCTCAGACAAATTATGTTTTCGGTCTGAAACGGACTGCGACACGTGACGATACGGGTTCAGTTCGACTTTAAGCTCCATACTGCTGTATGAGTAAAATCAAATGTATCAAGCCTTGATATCATTCCAACGTGAATTCAGCTGAGGGGTTCCCTCCAGAACGAGACTGTTGCATTCAATATGTTTACACGTTACTGTGCAGTAGTTAGTGCAGGCTAGTTAATTGTTGGAAGTAAGGTTTTTGAATTCTAAAAGGCTCACATCATATGTTGTTTCTGACTTGATTGATTCATCAAAACTTTCAAAATCCTTACTACTGTACTGTCCATTAATAGTGACATCAGGTGACAAGCTGAAATGTCAATTCTTCTAGCAAATCTAGGTAAATTTCAGACTTTAACGTAGTGTCCCGTCTTGTCTGAGGTGAATGCAAGTGACCTATATTTTTCAATCCTGTCTTTGAAAAAAGTTGTACATTGTGTTATACTTGAAAACCATGTTACATAATGGGGTGGTTATACATTGATTAACGTTAATGTTGGTTCACAGTAGCTAATATCTGGCCATAATTCTGCAATTGCCCACTATATGCTTAGTACGTTATAATAGCGATAATATCAATATCAGATACATCTTTGGTTAAACTTGTATTGTGGTTTCATGTTAATTTAGCCTAACTCAACGTAACGTGAATGTGGAACGACGACTCTTCACCTCCTCACGGGCCCGACCGGAGCAAGGAGAACAGAAGTGGATGGCCTGGATGTAGCCTGTTAGCTAGCTTGCTAGCAGTCTGACCTAGCTTCAGTTAGCTTGAAGAGAACTGGCGTGTGACAAACACGCCCACGGCAGTGGCCGTGTTTGTCGCGTAAGATCACCCCCATAGGTTATGCTAATCGGTGCTCATCTCACACTCCACCCTCTCAACCCCCACCTTCGCACTAAAACCAAAATGGCAACGTCCAGCTCGTTTATGACTTGAACTCAATTCAGAAGAAGAAATTCAATGGGGTCCATGGGGACGTCCATATTTTTACAGTCTATGGTTCAAACCTGCTTTTTTTGGGGGGGGGCTCAAATGAATGGACGATTTGGTACATCGTTACGTCATGGTGGTATTTGCACGTGATGTACTTCAATGTGAATCAATTGTATATCAGCTTTATTTTATGCATTAAATGTAGCGTGAGCCGTTCGGGTGCTGGGATAACGTAATGCATTATGGGTAGTCAGCTACTGTGGCTAATGCTAGCGGCTAACGTTGGTTACTTTACATGGCAGTAAAACGCCACTGAATGACCAAATTGATATAACTTTTAACCATTTCGAGTAACACTGTTTCCATACGGACCACTAGCGTTGGTTAGTTGTTTATAACGTGGCTATATTTATAACGTTCTCCATATTCTGATACACTGAAAATACTGCCTGTCATGCAAAAAAAAGAAAGGGGGATTGGGAGGCGGGCTGTCTCTGTCGATGATTTGATTTGACAGTTCTGGGCCCTGGAGTTGGCGTTGGCCCATCCTGGCATGTTCCGCCCTCAAATTGTGTGTGTTCTGGCGCGAGCTGAGGCGCGAGCCAGTTACGTTATCTTTGGAGCAGCGCAGTAAATACAATATTCCTGGAATGCGAGTTTAACAAAGTTAGATGTCCTCTGCATTCTACATCAAATGAAGACATTACCATTTGTTTTATTTTGTATGTTACATACTTATTGGCCAAGTTATTAGTTAGTTTATGTGCTAGACATTCTGCCAGGGTGCAAGGGACTATAGGCGGCCATCTTGCCTGCAAAATTTTCAAATCAAGGAGAATACCGTTTTGCCAGAAATGTGGGGGGTAAGTGCCCCTTTAAGAATACACTTACACTGTTTTTCCCCACAGTGCAGCTGAGGTCATCACAAGCCAAATTCAGGTCAGACTCAGTCAGTCATCTGTCAGTTAGTGAGATGTTGCTTGATCAGATGTTACTACTGTATTACCTAAAGATTAAGAATTAATAATATATGTTATCAAATCATTTTCTTAGTATAGCGTGAGTAAAGGCAGTGAATGCTTTTACAAACTACTTTTTTAACCATGGTTCTCCATCCACCCTCAGGTTTGTTGGGATAGAACAAGTCACTGCTCCACCTAGAGGGAGAAACCTCCCCAAACCTCTGTCCCAAAGAGAGATGTTTTGGATCCATCAAGTAAATAGCATGCAACCTATAGGACTCAATGATGACTATCAACCTTTCTTATAAATGGATCGGTGGCTTGGGTATATTTTCTATTTAAATGTTGTTCTCCTATTTCTTTGGATTGTCTATTATTGTGACCCATACAGCTTGCTGCTGTTGATACTTTGCCTATACCCTACAGCTCTTTGTCAATTCCTGGGGCTGAGCACATTGTCCTTGATTTATACAGTAGTATTGTCTACCGTTCCTTGCTGTCTGTATGCCTTGATGTCTGACTCAAATGTCCCGGAATTTCGGAATTCTTGTGAAACTTGATATTTTCCTAGAATATAGCCTAATCTCACTATTATCAAAATGTACTGTCTTTATGTAACTTTTTATGAAATCACTGTTATGAAAATGTACTTTTCTCTATTAAGTGCTATATTTCTATCATGTTTTGTATTGATTTTAAACAAAGTACCTTCCCCTACAGGTGGGGATGATTGTGTTGATGTTTTTACCTGCATTATAAAAAAGAGGCTGATAGCACCATTCTGTATGATGCTCTGATGAAGGCACATGCCGAAACATGTTAGCCTGGAATAAACAATGGAAATCTGAGCAAAGTCTTGCATTTTAATTTTTGGAGTGCTGCTATTTCCACTCATGGAGTGATTTTTTTCTACAAGTATCTTCTGTAGCTGAGCACCCAAAAGGAAGTGCACCTTTTCTGCATCCCTACTTTTTTTTTGTTATTGTAATTTTATACCTTTAGATACATTTTAAGAATTTCAACTCTAAACTATTACTTTTTTTGTGTGGTCTGCTAGCTAGCTAGCCAACTAGCTTTATTATATTGCACCATAGTTTAGATTGTCGCAATGGTTTGCGGGATTACATGCATAAATCACATAACAAATGTAAGCATCAACCTATTTCATTTAGGTTCTATTTATAGTGGCATCCAGGCACCCAATTAACCTCATTCTACCAATATGCAATCACCCATATGTTTACCCTACACTCCTTCATATGCCCGAGGGAAACTCTGGATCTCAAAGAAGGGAGGGTCAGGAGAGATAGCCTTGCTGTTTGATGCCAGTTTGATCCAGATTACCTGTTGTTTTTAAAGGAAACTGTCTTCTGCATGAGGTGTTCTAGCTGTCCACTTGATGTTGTTCCCACATCTCTAAATAGCACAGATAGTTCTTCTCAAAGTAACAGATGACCTCCCTTTAACAGCAGATGTTGAACATTGCTATATCTTAGTCCTTTTGGGTCTTTGGGCCATATTTGACACATTTGGTCATGCGGTTTTAATTCAGTGCCTTGAGCACTGACTTGGCTTTGATACTTCTCAAAGAACCTATTCATCTATAGAGCCATAATATTGTAACAGACAATTCTTCACCGCCTCACAGACATCAATGATGTCTCAGAACTTTGTATAACTCAGCGATGGTCAATCGGAAATAGTCTTATTTGGTGCTCCTAGCAGAAATCAGGACCCTCCTGACAGCCATCAAGGTCCCACTAATATAAAATGCTTCACTGTTATATGTTGAACCGCAGCAGAATATAGGCTAAAGGTATATGAAAGGATACAAAACAAAATCTATAATCAATCAATAAGTGCTTACAGGAGATAATCATCTTACCAGTAGTATTTTGGAAGAATTGCTCACCATTAATATTCCACACATATAAGTCACTACATTCATAGCTATTTCAGCACATAATGTTTCACAAATAGTTTATTAATAATGCACATACACATACACCCATTTGTTTAGTTCGTACCATTACAGCGCAGTGTCATTGTTATTCTATTTGAATTATAACATGGTATCAGTATTATTAGTAGCAAGAATAAAAAAATATATCATATGTTCTAGTCCTGCAATATGCCACTATGATTTGATAAGGGCTCTTTGACAAAGGTTTTGAAGCCATCTGTCCAATGGTGGTTTAAAATAGATCGTGGCCACAGGACTGTAGCAGGCAGATTTTATAAACTGAATCCTGGAAATGCTTTGCATTAAAATTAAGTTTGGCTTTGAAATGGTTATTTGATTTTGTGGGCTCTTGGTTGTAGCAAAATTACCACATTTGATCACTAAGATGTTCTGACAAGCTAGTACTGTTGGAAAGACAAATTCCTTTCACTAACTCTATTATTTTGGGCTGTCTGACAGCAATGAATTGATTCTCTGACAGCAATGAATTGACTCAGGACCGGTTCATTTGATTTACTTTAGTAAAACTGACACTTTTGTAGCCTCCAGCATTTTTGCTGTGGCTCTGGGATGCCTGTACCAGAATTTAGAGATTCTAGAGGCATCGTGGCTCTAATATATGTGTCAGGAGGTGTACACTTGATAAGTCCAATAACAAATGTGCTCTAACCCATCCTTCTCTCCTCTGACATCCATGTCAGGTTTTGACAAAGGCACTGACCCTGCTTTAATAACAAGGCAATAGCTCCATGAGATCCTGTGTGCTGATAATGTCTAGGGCAGGCCCTAGGGAGGAAGGGAGGAGGGTAGATTCACATAAAACTGTGAAACCATTCTCCCCTGGATGGCTTAAACACAATCTGATTTTGGTGTTGATGGTATTTGTAAAATTAATATTCGGATTAGGGCGGGGTGTTAAAATTAATAGTTTACTTGATGCATCGTGATGCGGAGGTGTCGTGATGCAGAATCGGATTGTTGACAGATAGTCGCTGAATCATTTATGTTTACATTTATGTTGACATTTAGATTTTAAAGCACTTTCTAAGTAAAAAAGGGAGTTGATATTTTTTTAACTGCTTGTATTGATGAAAAAGTAGCCATGTGCAGAAATAATATAGAAAATTGAGGATGTGATACTTGGAGCTGCAATACTTTGAGCTGTATCGAGATGCATTGTGGAATCGAATCGAATCGTTGACAGATTAATCATAATTGAATTGAATCGTGAGGCCAGTGAAGATTCACAGCCCTAATTCAGATGACAATAAATATTAAAATAGAGTGATCAGAGTTCCATAACACTTTATTTGAAAATCAAATGACATAAGACAACAGATCCCATCTCCTGTAATTCATTTCATTCATTGATTTTTGATGAATGGTGAGGGAGGAGACAGAACAGCATTTTACTTGGTGCAATAGACATTTTAATAATGAACCATGTGCCTGAGGTGATTTCCAAATGGATATTTTTCAGACTATTGAATTGTATAATTTATTTATGAAATTCAATCTTTCCTGATGGAATTCCTCAATTGGTGCCAAAATCCTTTTCCCAATAATTGTATCTGTTCTTTTGAGTGCTTTTGTTCAACTCAAACCTCCAACTAATTCCTAACAAGCTTGCACTCATGCACACCGGGGCTTGGCCCTGTTCATTTGCCCTGCCATTCCAGAATGTCTTCATTCATATCAATTTGCATGAGTGCCCACATCTCCTGATATTTCATGCCTGTATGTGGTCTGTGGCACTCTGCCCCCTCTCTGCCGTCAGAGAGAGATGGAGTTTTTGTTGGATGAAAAATATGAAAATATACTTTACTGGAAGAACAGGAGGGTGGCTGTCTGAGCTTCTGCATCCCTTTGCCTTGCCAAAACAGTGTTGGATTCATGTGGAAGGTGGGTCATCAGAGTGGGTTTACTGCTGTTGGAGCAGGTGGTGCAGAAGACCTGCCATAGGCAAAATAAAACACAAAATAATGAGTTGCACTCACAACATGTTACAGTACATGCAAAGCACCATAGAAGCAGAATGCACACAGATGCAGCAATCTTCAATTGGAGTCTGGGTCGTTCTGCCAGCTAAGATCCTTGGTAGATTAAACAAAAATAAAATAGTAACTTAACTTAAAGGGGGACTTACCCCCCAGATATGTAACAAACGGTGATTTGAAAATACCTATGGAAAAAAACAAGAAATTACATATACTCTTGTCTATACTATACTCTTTGGCTGTGCTCAGCTCAGGATTTTTTTCCGGAAATCGACGCCATTACAGTTTGCCCACCGCCTCGAAAGTAATTTATATGAGAGCTGCAATATCTTTATAAATATCAACAACTAGCCAACGCTGGTGGCCTGTATGGAAACAGCCTTGCTCATAATGGTTGAAAGTTATATCAATTTGGCCATTCAGTGGCGAACTAGGAATTTAATTATTTTTCTCCCATGTATGTGTGTGGCGGCTTGTCTAACTACGTGAGACTAGTGACGCGAGAGCGCAGCACAGCACAATAGTCACGACAAACGCCCCGCTCTCACGCTCATGTAATCACAACGTGAGATTTCTCCACGTCATTCCCTCATCCAACTTGCGATATACCGCGCCATGAAATCCGTTTTTAATTTTCGTTTGGGGGCTTTTCGTGATTCTTGTTAAAAAGTTACTGCACCTCTGATTTTTCCTCTCGGGCGCAGCGCAGGGCAGAGCTCCCACCTCCTCCTCCTCGGCCCATTCAGTCTGTCCAAACTCAATACCGATCTAATCTCAGTATGAGATGCAGCGAAATATATTATAGTAGCCGATGTGTTTAGAGCAGCTTTGTCACATTGTCACATCGTAGTATAGCGTTATATTTTACATGTGCGCTAAACTGCGATGAGATTTGTTTGCGGAAATGTCAGACTGTTCTCACCCCATGCCCAAGCCCCCACCTCGGCCACATGAGAGCCGAGGAGGGCTGCTGCTGCTGCTGTGCGCGGCCCGGAGCTTGGGGCTCGTGCATGAGCATACGACTCTCTCCCGCCTGACTGGCCGGGAGAGAGTGCTTCCAACTCGGACTGATAATATAAACAACATAATTTGAGCTTATCCAGGTAAGATATTAATAAAGTAATGACACATTCAGCGGGAAACTAACTATAATTAAGACATGTGCCAACTTTGACGACGTTTCGTTCAGTATTTTAAGAGCAAACAGGTTTTTTTGAACTTCCTGAAAAGTTGCTGTTTTGGAGATTCGAGGTCCTGGAATGACAGCGACGATATATGGAATTCTGGACAAAATTATATCTAGGCTACATAAAAAAATAAAAAAATAAATCTGATTTGCATCTGAGAGACCAAATCTCATCATAGGGCTCCTTAGTATGAAAAAGGTTGGGAATGATTTACAGCAACACAATGCCATGTCCTTCCTTTTATGATTATAGTGGCGTTTATTGATAGTATTGTGTTACATAGGAGTTGGTAGGAAAATAACAGGCGATTGTAATCAATTAACAGGTGATTAACAGGTCAAGTGACATCATGGGAATAGGCTTGGAGTTGTGAGGAGCCGAAAGGGGACAGGGGGAGTAGGGGAGTAACTATCTTGAAATCCCATAGTCTTTGGTTCATCGTGACGTCACGACGTATCAAATCTCCCATTCATTTGAGGGCAAAAAAAAAAGCAGTGTTCCAACCATAGAGGGCGCTTATGCCAGGTATGCTGCTGAAAAATGATACAAATGGTAGAATGGCAACAGTTTGCTCTCAAATGTGAAAATCTTGACCAGCATTCTTCACACATCACCCCCAAAGTCATATATATTGGTTAAAAGCTGAAAAAAAGTGTTTTGGGGGTTAGTTACACTTTAATATACTTAAACTTAACATAACTTGAACCAATGCAACCTCTTAATAAACACTCTAGATATCATTAGTTTCTCTATGTCCGTTATGGTGTAACAAAGTTCAGTTCTTTGGTACGGCAGCCAAGAGGCCTTTGGCCGGCCCAGGACGGGAGCAGCAACTGAAGATGGCTGCCACTGTACACCATTTGTAGCTGAAAGCGGGTTAACTCTTAGAGGCTGCAGAATGGTAGGCTAACCTATGCCATATTAATCCTACCTCTTTAAAGCCATAAAGTGGTTAAAAACAAAGGGATTGATATCCTACTTTTGCCCTTGAGTGTGTGTGTGTGTGTGTGTGTGTGTGTGTGTGTGTGTGTGTGTGTGTGTGTGTGTGTGTGTGTGTGTGTGTGTCACTGAGAGAGAGAGAGAGATATAGAGAGATTATCTCTTTTGTATTTTTGATCCCTAAATGTGGTGTTTGTCCCCTTATCCTGGCCACTTAGCTTCTGCTTTAGGTAAGTGACGCCGTGCATTAGGCTGCGAAAAGCAGGTCAGTGTAACCACAGAGAGGAAAGCACATGTGCATCACATGGATAGCCTTGGGATTATTTCTCACAAAATGTCTTAATTCCTCTGTTCACTAATGATCCAGGGAAAATGCCCTCTAATCTCTGTTCCATTAATTAAAAAGAGCATGAGCCCACGGAAAAGCTCACCATCTGCTGTGGTTTCATTCCAGCAGACAGATTGTGTTTTCAGTTTAGGGGAACTGGGGCTTTTTACAGCAGGCGGGTGAAGCGTGCATTGAGTAGAGGTGGATGGTAAATAGATACAACTGCTCTACTTGAGTATTAGTACAATGAGATATAGTGATAAATAGGGGTTTAACAATATGCGTATTACTGAACCATTTACTGTAGGTACAAGGCTTTAGGTTAAATACACAGTGCAAACTGGACAAATCTTTCACTGGTGAACATGTGCAAAAGTATTCTACTGAGATGGAAAAGATGAAAGGTGTAAAAAAACATTGTTGTGAATTGAAATCAACTAGAATAAAATAAATTAGTAGAATAAAGAAAGATTTTTTTTTAAATCAAGGAAAATTCTCTGGCATTTCTCCTTTTTTGCTGTATCGAAAATGTACCGAACCGTGACACCACTGTGTTGTATTGATCCCAACCGAACTGTGAATTTTGTGAACATTACACCCCTAAGTGAAAAGATCTTTCTGGTAGTGCTGCTGTTTTAGAAAGGAACCAACCCTGCCAAGTCAATCCAAAATGTTCAGCTTTCATTCTTGCACTGTTCTAACTGTAATTGAGATGTGCAAAAGTCTATTTTTTAAAGGTCGACTAGTGAATCGTCTGAACGATTAGTAGAATAGATGGCTTAATGTATACTATAGGCCAGTGAATAGATGGCTTAATGTATACTATAGGCCAGTGAATAGATGGCTTAATGTATACTATAGGCCAGTGAATAGATGGCTTAATGTATACTTAGTACCGTAGGCCAGTGCTTCTCAACGTGGGGTCCGGGGACCACCAGGGGTCCTTGAGGGGGTTCCAGGGGGTCCCCCAGACAATTGACGAATTGTTAAACTTAATAATTGTTTCATTACAAGAAGTTAACACATTTAGAGAATGTAGAAGAAGCAGGATGATTATCAATTTCTTAAACAGGTTAAGAAAAAGGATAAAGGGAAATGTAAAAGATCTTTCTGCTCTGTTGCTTCCTCTCTTGTGTTAAACACAGACCTGCAGCCTTGGTCTAGTTTGTGTGCTGCTGACATATTTTAGACGAATGATGAAACTTTAGGAGGGCATATGTAAGACAGCTTTCCACAACCTTTATGGTGGGAATGGGATTAGGTCATATTGGCAACTCAAGGTTTAGAATGCAGTGCAGTATGCTGCCTTTACACAAACCACACGTGTATGTCCATTTAAAAAAATTCTATACAATATTCATCACATCTCTCTGATCTCTACTGTTGGTTTGGGTTTCTTATTTACTTTGATTTGATATTATATGGTTTTAGTAGTTTTAGTTTGGTAAAATATTTCAGTCCACTGAACAATGAAAGAGAGAAGCCTCCTCAGGGTGGAAAAGCTGTCAGCAGCACCCATCAGTAGACTTTAATTTGCATACAGTAGTTTTCATGCCAATGTCCTTTTTAATATCCTAAATTGATCCAAACCATGAACATGTTTATTTTTTGTTGCATCATCCAGATTCATAGCCTCCCGTCGCCTAACCACAAGACATGAGAATGTATCTTTCCCGTTGGTTTTACAGAATTTCATTTAAATGTATTTGAGGACTCTTTACAAAGTTGATTAAAATCATGCTTCAACTGACAGAGTTTATTGGAAAGCTGCTGCTTGAAATCCCTTCATGGAATAGAAGTTTATTCAACAGTAACTAGGCTACTAATGGAATCTTTTCAGCACACATCTTTGTTGGATGGATAAGAACCTGAAGCACTTCCCACACTGCAGAAGCGGCTTTCTTCAGTACCATGGACAGCTCCTCCATATCTCTCTCTCACTTTAAGAACTCGGATTTGTTTTACTTTTGGTTTCTATTTACATACAGTATGATGTTTTGTTTGTAGCCTGTGTGAGGCTATTATAGCTAGGCTATATAAAAAAGAAAGGGGAAGAAGTAATAAAGAAAATATTTCAAAAATGGGAATGAAGAGCTTTTGACTTGAGGTCTAAGCCTAGAGGCTGTGACATGAATGAAGAGCTTTTGGCTTGAGGTCTAAGCCTAGAGACTGTGACATGAATTTGATCGGGCTAGTAGCAATGGGAAAGATTATGGTGCGTTCGAGGTGGAATTGGAGCAGATGTCGTTTCTCCCCTATTGGAACAGTAGGGCCAATAACACGCTCGCACACACACACACACACACACACACACACACACGGCACACAACACTAATCTGAGACAGTATAACCCTTGCACACCCCTCTCTCTCTCCTCTCTTTTCTCTCATGCAGACACACGCGCTGTTACAGTCCCACCTATGTCAAGTTGTTTTCAGACAGTGTTTATACTCCTTCTCATCCAGCTGCATTCTGCTTCATTATCTTCTATCAGTGTAGGACTAGGAGGGATATATAGTTTTTGATGTAAACTTAGCCTACAAATGGACATCCGAGGTACGAAGAAAGGACTGTGTGGAACATGGCACGCAGTCTGCCTTGTGTTGATAACATGTTTCTTGGATGCAGCTTGGGGACAGATCCGCTATTCAATCCCAGAAGAGCTGGAGCATGGGGCTTTTATTGGGAATATTGCCGAGGACCTGGGCTTGGATTTGGAGAGACTCTCTGCGCGCAGATTCAGGATAGTCTCAGGTGCCAAAAAGCAATATGTAGAAGTGAATTTAGAAAACGGGGTGTTATTTGTCAACGAGAGAATTGACCGTGAAGAACTGTGCGAGCAGAGTTTGTCCTGCTCTTTCCATTTGCAAGTGGTGATAGAAAACCCTCTGGAGCTGTACAGGGTCGAGATTGAAATTTTGGACGTGAACGATAACTCCCCCAGTTTCCCTTGGACCGAGTTTAATCTGGACATATCAGAGTCCGCTGCGCCGGGCTCCCGCTTCCCGCTGGAGAGTGCGCAGGACTTGGACGTCGGCTCAAACTCTCTCCGCACGTACCTACTGAGCGTAAACGAGCATTTCGTGTTGGACATCCAGACGCGCAGTGATGGCAGTAAATTTGCGGAACTCGTCCTGCAGAGTCCGCTGGACAGAGAGCAGCAGAGCGCGCATCAGATGGTCCTGACCGCGGTGGACGGAGGGGCGTCGGAGAGGACCGGCACTGCGCAAATAGATATCACAGTTCTGGACGCAAACGATAACGCGCCCGTGTTTGACCAGTCGTTTTACAGAGTGAGGCTTGATGAAAACGCACCCAAAGGTACCGTTGTCATTAAACTCAACTCGTCTGATTTAGACGAGGGTCCCAACGCTGACATCACCTACTCCTTCAGCGGGCACGCGCCCATCAAAGTGCGCCAGCTTTTCAGCGTCGACGCGCGCACCGGGGAGATCAAAGTCAAAGGAGTGATAGATTATGAGAAGGCTAGGATGCATGAAATCTATGTCCAAGCTAAAGACAAAGGCCCCTCCGCCGTGGCGGTTCACTGTAAAGTCCTGGTGAATGTTCTGGATAAAAACGACAACCTGCCGGATGTGGTGTTGACGTCCGTGTCCACACCTGTGCAGGAGGACGCGCCCCCGGGCACGGTGATAGCTGTCATCAGCGTCATGGACAGAGACTCTGGTGAAAACGGGAATGTGGACTGTGAGATCCCCCACCACGTCCCCTTTCAACTTCACTCCTCCTTCAAAAACTACTACACATTAGTAACTTCTGATTTTCTGGACAGGGAGACGGTGGCCGAGTATAACATCACGCTTACCGCTCGAGATATGGGAACTCCGTCCTTATTAACTCGGAAAACTATTTTAGTCCAAGTGTCTGATATGAATGATAACGCACCTCGCTTCAAACAGCCGGCCTATACTGTTTATTTGACCGAGAATAACGCGCCGGGGGCATCTATTTGCTCAGTGACTGCCCTGGATCCGGATTCAGGTCAAAATTCCTATCTCACCTATTCTATACTGGACGCTGATATACAAGGAATGCCCGTGTCCACATACGTGTCCATAAACTCAGACAACGGGAACATTTACGCGCTGCGCTCTTTTGACCACGAACAACTGAGAAACTTTCAGATCACGGTTCAAGCGCACGATGCAGGCTTTCCGCCACTGAATAGTAATGTGTCGGTGAATATCTTTATTTTGGACCAAAATGACAATGCGCCTCTTATTCTGTCACCGGTACCGCAAAACGGCACGCCACCGACCGAAGTAGTTCCCAGATCAGTCGATGCCGGTTATCTTGTTACAAAGATCACCGCTATGGATGCAGATGCGGGTCAAAACTCGCGACTTTTCTACCAGCTGCTCCAGGCCACCGAGCCGAGTTTGTTCAGCATCGCTCTGTACACAGGCGAAATCAGGACGATCCGCAGATTGGCGGAGAAAGACCCCACAAGGCAAAGACTGGTCATTCTGGTCAAGGACAATGGTCAGCCACCCCTCTCGGCCACCGTCTCCATCATCCTGTCAGTGGTTGACAGCTTGCCAGATTCGCAGCCCGATTTGGGTGACCTGTCACTGAGCCCACATCACAGCTCCAACTTCACCCTGTACTTAATGGTGTCCCTGGGCGCAATCTCTTTCACGTTTCTGGTGGCCATTATCGCCCTGATTACAGTGAGGAGATTGAAGGGCAGACTGTCCGCAGAATACAGCTTCCCCTCCCTGGGCGGGTGCTGCTGCTGCTGTTCTCGGTCAGATGAGGCATCATCTACCACCACGGAGGTGTTCAAGTCCAACTTCAACGTGCAGATGGCCACAGGTGGCCCGAATTGCTCGGAGGCGAACGGAAACAGCGCGCTTTCCCAGGTCTATTGTTACAAAATGTGTCTGACACCGGAATCGTCCAAGAGTGACTTCATGTTCCTCAAGCCGTGCAGTCCAATAATGGCAATTCCCCAGAATAATGCCAAGAGCACAGACTACCTGACTGCTGGCTGGAGCGCACTGGACCGCAACGAGCTGGCCAACAACAGTGCCCCAACCACAAACGAGGTGACTACACTGTTTACATACAGTATTGAACCACTCACATGGAAATGAATCATTGTGTTGTATCCTGCTGCCTTCTGGTGGTAACCCATCAGTAAAATCATAACTGTTCCCATAATAATAGTGTAACGTATTATTTTGATTTCAGCAATGACACAACAGTTACACTTCATCCATCTTTAGGCTACATAGGCTAGCAGATTGAACTAAATTGAATAGTCCAAAACAGAAAAGTTGACTCTGGGTGGAAGTGGAAAGGATGACAGCTTTGGATCTTTTTTTTTTTTAGATGTCACCATGCCATATAAGTCCTACAGTATGTAACATACAGTGTAACCAATTATTGTTGCCAGAGTGATAATAAGGTAGTAATAATAATAATAATAATGGTTGTTTACAATGAATTAAGGCTTTGTGCTCTTTCAGCACCATGGACAGCTCACGTCATGCACTGTTGGCGGATAGCAGGCGGAAAGACATCAATCTACTCACTAAATGTGCGGCTTCTGTTAGAGTTCACACATGATGGGCTTGATCCTAAGCATTGTATCTGAAGATGTCACTGTTATGCCATACTGTAGTAGTAACACAGTGTAACATACTGTAGTAGTAACACAGTGTAACATACTGTAGTAGTAACACAGTGTAACAAATTATTGTGGCGAGAGTGATAAAGCCTAATATAATTCCACCTAACATTTTGTTTGGCAAGTTAGCAACTATGTACTTTGTCACTTGCAATGTTGTGCTAGTTTGTCTCTTCTGCTGTCTTTGTCTGCATCCTTTCTATCTAAGTCCTTTAAGACGTGCTTTATGATGAAGGGAAATAAACTTGCCTTATTAGATTAGTCATCAAGATAAAAGGAGAGAGTTTATTATGTAGCCTAAACATTTCTTCTTCTTCTAAACAACAACAACAACAACAATGGTTACGTCCTGGTTTTGGACAATAGGGAAACAGGGATGTTAAATTGACTTTGACCATTCAACATTGGTCTTGTGTATGATTCCCCTCGGCCCTCGGACAAAGCCTGGAACCCCCCAATGTACTTGCTTAGTTTCACTCAATTCCTAGATGCCTATGGGATTGCGATTATGTTATTTGATCCAATAGACACAATCATTGAGCCAAGATAGCCTGATATTGTTGTTTGACTTCAAACTACATAAAAAGATCTGTCTGAAGGGATTTATTTGTTTCTGAGTCTGGGAGTCACATACTAGGCTATTATGTGATCTCATTTTGATCTAAATAACTAATGGAATATGTTTTCACTTCCATTCCCTGAGCCTCCCATGAAACTGTTTGGAGCCCCTGTGGGGAGGTCCGCCCCCCACTTTGAAAACCTATGCACTAATGCAATGCCAATGTTATACATGTGCTGGTCACCAATCTACAAAGTGACTATATATGTTTTTAATTTTGCAGTTTAAGCATTCAAACACGGACTGGACTTGGACAAAGAACCAACGGAACTTGGCATACAAGAGGTGACACGACACACACACGCACACACACACACACACACACACACACACACACACACACACACACACACACACACACACACACACACACACACACACACACACACACACACACACACACACACACACACACACTTATACTTAAACTTCTGTTCTCTCTCTCTACAGGTACAGCTCAGTACATATGGAGACTACTCTTCCACGTCAACCCAAACATGACCCAGACGGGTTTTCCTGTTCTGTGTCACCACAGTACTGGACCTGGGGAAACCATATGCGTGGTAGGTGCCCAAGACGTGGCCTTAAGCTTCTGGGGGCCCATTTAAACAGCTAATGTGTGGGGAAAAATAAACAAAAAAGAAAAGAGAATGAAAAAAGCAGGGATTCAAGTTGGTTTGTATCAATAATGCAATTTCAGAACCATGGACAGCTCAACATAGAAATAATCCAAAATTCAAACAAACAATTGAAAACTGAAACAATGACATTTTTGCTTTGGATTAGGAGAAGCCTCGCCCTTCTCGACAACTACTATTCTATATTGAATAGCACTAGGCCTATGTGTTATGTAGCAGGTGACATAAAATCATCTTAAACAATTCCCTCAAATTAAATGAATGGCAAAAGCAATGCCATATTTTGCTTGGGAATGAAAAGTCTGGAACTACTGGTTGTTTAGCCTGGTAAACCAGCCCATCATGTGAACTCACATTTCATTTGGTTCTGCGTCACGGTCTGGCCCTTAAGCCTGGGAGGGTGTTTAGCAGAAGCTGCAAAGCGGAAGAGCCAATCAGCAACTGCACTGTGATTGACAGCGCAAGTTGGCCAATCAGGAACACTACTAGCACTACAAAAACAATAATGGCCGCCTCCTTGCCGTATCGAGTAATGTCAGCGTTTGTCTAGTTTAAACAGCCATAAAGTGCAGTTATTGCAGAAATAGACTCAATAACAAAAATTAAACAAGTACAGGAGTATCGCCCCAACCGCGGAGTTTCTCGGCAGAAAACATGTTTTTGCCATTCTCCCGAGTGGATTTGGGTTTGACTGGATCTGACGCTGATTGGCTGAAGGAGTTGTCTGTCAAGGCAACTACGCCCGCCCATGCTCAGGACTGGGTGAAGAGTTGGGGCCAGACTATCATATCATGCAGAAACAAATGAAATGTGAGTTCACGTGACGGCCTGGTTTACCAGGCTACTGGTTGTTTACAATGAATTGCAATTTTGCAATTTGCGCTCTTTCAGCACCATGGACAGCTCACGTCATGCACTGCTGGCCTGGTAGGTTTATTAACAGCAAATAATTGCTCATAGAGATTATTTTTATTATGTTTTGGTTGAGAATTTACTAGTTCATATTAGTTGACACTGTTAGTAATGTCTGACTCCATAGTGAGAGAATTACCATTTACCACCTACCGTTTTGCTGTGAATATTGAACTGCTACTGTAATTAGTTCTAACTGCAATCAATTAACCAACCATTCATTCAATCAATCAATCAATCAATCAATCAATCAATCAATCAATCAATCAATCAATCAATCAATCAATCAGTCAGTCAATAAATCAAACAAAGGATACATGTTATATTTATATAGCACCAAATCACAACAAAGTTATCAAATAACAAGAGTCTACAAATAGAGCATGTAGAACAAGCTGTTTATATTTTAGCTGTAATTTATCATTTATGTGGCCAAGAGTGGCACTATGAAATTTGGACCTTCTGTTAGAGTTCACACAGAGGGGCATGATCCTAAGCATTTAATCTGAAATATTAATAGGTGACCCTAAGGGCACACACCTGAACTCAAATACACAACTGACACTAAAACAAGGGAGTATGCACCAA
Source organism: Poromitra crassiceps (assembly GCF_964638095.1). Classification (NCBI taxonomy): domain Eukaryota; kingdom Metazoa; phylum Chordata; class Actinopteri; order Beryciformes; family Melamphaidae; genus Poromitra; species Poromitra crassiceps. The sequence continues at coordinate 103,590,815 of NC_139623.1, forward strand.
AAAGAGTAACCAAAGTGCGATATCACAGATTAAATTGATTAAGTCATTTAAACCAAGTGTTCATTTGCAGAAAAGCTGAAATTAGTAGATATATGAGGTCTTTGTAGAAATAATATTATAACACAAATTGTGGTTCATGTGCATCTTTACAGACTGCAAGTTGTCTCTTCAGGATGGGGGCGTGCCAAACTATTCATGGACTCCAAAGTACACTCAGCCTAACTCTTCACCGGCACCACCAGACTACCAGCACAATGTATACATTCCTGGCACCCCATCTGGCTACTGCACTCTGAAGCCGGCACCTAGAGGTGAACTGGACGTGTACAATACCTTCTCTACTTTTGGGAAGAAAAAGAGATTTGTCTATGAACAAACTTTTGACAGAGATGATGGTCTCATAAGCAGTGATATCTTTAAATGATACCCCAACAATATTGTCTATGTGTTGGTGATACATGCCAGTGATTAGCTCCCAGTAACAGTAACTTGACTCCCGTGTGGCAGCATTGCTCCTGGAGGCTGTCAGTCAGAGTAAACCTTTCCTACTCCCAGTGGAATTTACTGCCACTTCTTCTAACATTTGCAACCCACTATTATCCGAGTTTGTGTTTATCTCACTACTAGTCGGCTGGGCTCCGTGGTGGAGAACACCTGCTATGGTGGAGAACACCTGCACCTGATATTTCTAGTTTAATTGAACTGAGGGGGGGAAAATCCCTCAAATTGATTGCTCTTCAAAAACTGACAGTGGGAAAAAGTTAAATGTGAGTTTTAAATCTCTCTTTGTAAAGATTTTGTTTAAGATTTATATATTTTTGTAAATAGAATAAAGTATTTGGAGTGATGGTGGGTTCTGCAAGTGGTAATGACATACTTTTCCATCGAATCAATCCTTTAAAGTATGCGTTTATATCTATAGCAGACATATTCAACCAAGGGTATGTGTTTTCATACTCAACAGCCTTGTTAGATTATTATTATTCACAATTAGATCTTGGTTGGATAGGTAGGTAGATAGATACTTTATTGATCTAGGAAACAGATAAACAAGCCAGGCAATTTACATTGCACACTACAGTTACACTTACATGTAATTTCAGTGCAAAATGTGTCACCCGATTATTAAAGTTAATCTCAAAGATTTGCATGTAAATAAAGATATGTTAAGTCACTATCTATCGCAGACTGAGTTCACACAATGGTGATTGAGACTATGACCTATTCATGGAAGCCTTTGCATGTTCAGTATTGCAGCATTTATAAACTGGGGGCTCTATTCTCCCACAGGCCATCGGCGCTATTACGGGCCTTAACCGCAAAAAAACGTGCCTTGCGCCTGTTTCGGCAAGATAGCAATAGGCTTTAGGCTGCCAAATGCGCTTTAGGCCGAATGGGCGTGGCGGAGTCCCTGAATGCGCCAAAGTGGGCGTGTCGGCGCTAAATACCGGCGTACTGCTATCTTCCAGCCATCTTCCGACCTGGCCTACTTTTAGCGCTTTGCGCTTTTGAAAAGCAGGCCTAAAGCAGGATTCTGTGCACCGGGGACAGGAAAGTGAATGGAGAATCCAATATATAGAAAAAAAGACTTTAGAATACAATAGAATATAAGATTGCAACCCTTCTCAGGCTTTGGGTGAAGCTGTAATGCAGTTTCATAAATTTAGTTTAGGCTATCATAATAATCCCCATTTATGTGTAATATAGCTCTACCTTTTATTACCCCCCCCCCCCCCGAAATTAGCTAGGCTACTAATATTACTAATATTCCTAATTAATATGTATTATTATTTCATTCAGATAATTGACATTATAGGCATGTATATCGTTTAATGTGAGAGAAAGGGAGAGAGAAAGAAAGAGAGAAAGAGAGAAACTGGATAAACTGTTGTGTAGCGCTTCTTCAAACCCCACTCTTCATTACAGCTATTCATTACAGAATTGTCTTTTGTATTTATTTTTTCTGTGTGCAAAGCATAGTAGTTAGAATTATTTCCAAATGTTTCCCCCGTCTGTGGCAGCGGCGCTGTCCGAGGTGCTGAACAAGCCGCAGCGCATATCGGCCCTCCCGGCGGGGTAATTCCCCTCCCCAAACAGTGCGCGATGGTACATTTGAACCTGGATGGATAGATGAATAAACGACTTAAGTAAAGAGTTGTTTTGTAGCTATTCAAAATGGATGGTGGACAGATATATCACCTGATTCGCCAGCACCATTTTCTCCTCAGCAGAGAACTTTGCGGATCGGTTGTGGTCTGCCATATTGATCACACTGCGCCAGCTGCTGCCAATCTGGCTTTTAAAGCCACTCTGATTGATTACTGAAGATTTTATTGAGAATGAACATATTTGTCAGAGCCTGTGGGCAGGGGGTGGGGGGGACGCATATATAGGCCAAATAAAATACTATTACTCAATAATAAAATCCAGTAAATTAAATAGAATAAAGTTATCAGATCCAGTAAAAGTGATAGGTGTCATTCAGAGGATGTTGCATCGTGCAGTGGGGGAGGAGAGATAAAACGATATCATTCTGGCCAAACTTTCATCTAATCTCATGACATCCAGCCATAGGCAATATTTTTTTCTATCAGATGCATTTAGAACATTATTTTCACTTTGGTCTTGCTATAGTGTAGCGTATTTACATGCTTGCAGTATTTTAACTGCAGTTAGATTGGTTTGAGAAGCATAATAATATGGAATAATAGCCTATATATGGAGATAGACAGACCGGATGAAGGGAGGGGGGGGCGGCGGAGCCCTTGGCTTTGTCTGGTTTTACCGGATTTGTCCAGGAATTGGAGCTTAAAAGGCAAGCGTGTGTCTCTTCCCTGCAATTCTCCAATGAGCGGACAATGCATAATTTTACGCTTAAAAGGCGTGGTTATAATGGTTGAGGCTGAGTTTAGCGCCGATACCAAGATATCAAGTGCGCCTTTCCACGCCCACTGCTTTGCGCTGCGGCTGGCGCTCGGCCTAGAAACTGCGCCGCTGCAACGATAGAGCCCTGGGTGTCTATGGAGACACCCCAGAGAAGGTAGGCAGATTTAACAAAATAGACTCGCTAGGAACGTAGGTTCCAGAGAACTTGTGTGAAATAGGATAACAAGCTAATTTTTTCCGGTCTCTGCTAGCATTGTGGGTGGTTACTATGGCCAAACAAGCTGACTAGCATCACATACTGTATGCAACACTGTTTGGATCTCACAGGTGTCGCTAAAGCGCATGAAACTGAAATTTTGGAGATTATCACTTTAAAGGTCCAATTATGCTCAACGTTAAATACGGATACGCGTACGGATGGAGCTTTCTGTCCATACTCTGCGTTCATTTCCTGCGTAATTCTGCATGTTTTCTGAAAGCTTACGGATACAGATGAAACGGAGCAGTACCACACACACTCACACATTTGACTCTCTACTGCCCACTAGTAGATGTATTGCTTAACAGGATACCAATGTGAAAGACACATTGAAGTATGTGGGTAGTCACGTTTACATCGTTTGAATGGACAGATTTATTTTCGGATGAAAATGGAGCATAGATAATAGCTCTAAGTGACACATCCGGATGCACAAAACCTGGAGTTTTCTTCAAAACCAGATATGGAACTAGTCAAGCTCCCAAATTAATGTACCGGTAGTCTGAATGCAATCCAGCCACAATGTGCATACAAGCAATGCAAAGAGATGCAGATGGAGTTTATTGAAAAGTAATACAGACAGAGATTTAAGTAAATACAACAGCAGATAGTAAG